>NC_090921.1:42153858-42802921 GCF_040938575.1 Ambystoma mexicanum
GGATAGCAGTCAGACAGTTTGGCATGAGAGAGGAGGTAGAAGTGGCAGCACACCACTCCTGAATAGCAGACAGACAGTCTGGGATGAGAGAGGAGGTAGATGAGGCAGCACACCATGCCTGAATAGCAGTCAGACAGTCTGGGATGAGAGCGGAGGTAGATGAGGCAGCACGCCATGCCTGGATAGCAGTCAGGCAGTCTGGCATGAGAGGGGAGGTAGATGAGGCAGCACACCACTCCTGAATAGCAGCCAGACAGTCTGGCATGAGAGAGGAGGTAGATGAGGCAGCACACCATGCCTGGGTAGCAGCCAGACAGGTAGGATAGAGGAGGCAGCACACCATGCCTGGATAGCAGCCAGACAGGAAGGAGAGAGGAGGTAGAGGAGGCAGCACACCATGCCTGGATAGCAGTCAGACAGTCCGGCATGAGAGAGGAGGTAGAAGAGGCAGCACACCACTCCTGAATAGCAGACAGACAGTCTGGGGTGAGAGAGGAGGTAGATGAGGCAGCACACCATGCCTGGATAGCAGTCAGACAGGAAAAAGAGAGGAGGAAGGGGAGGCAGCACACCATGCCTGGATAGCAGACAGACAGTCTGGCATGAGAGAGGAGGTAGATGAGGCAGCACACCATGCCTGGATAGCAGTCAGACAGTCGGGCATGAGAGATGAGGTAGATGAGGCAGCACACCATGCCTGGATAGCAGTCATACAGGAAGGAGAGAGGAGGTAGGGGAGACAGCACACCATGCCTGGATAGCAGTCAGACAGTCTGGCACGAGAGAGGAGGTAGATGAGGCAGCACAACGTGCCTGGATAGCAGTCAGACAGTCTGGCATGAGAGAGGAGGTAGATGAGGCAGCACACCATGCCTGGATAGCAGACAGACAGGAAGGAGAGAGGAGGTAGGGGAGACAGCACACCATGCCTGGATAGCAGTCAGACAGTCTGGCATGAGAGAGGAGGTAGATGAGGCAGCACACCATGCCTGGATAGCAGTCAGACAGGAAGGAGAGAGGAGGTAGGGGAGACAGCACACCATGCCTGGATAGCAGTCAGACAGTCTGGCATGAGAGAGGAGGCAGATGAGGCAGCACACCATGCCTGGATAGCAGTCAGACAGGAAGGAGAGAGGAGGTAGGGGAGACACAACACCATGCCTGGATAGCAGTCAGACAGGAAGGAGAGAGGAGGTAGGGGAGACAGCACACCACTCCTGAATAGCAGACAGACAGTCTGGGATGAGAGAGGAGGTAGATGAGGCAGCACACCAGGCCTGGATAGCAGCCAGACAGTCTGGGATGAGAGAGGAGGTAGATGAGGCAGCACACCATGCCCGGATAGCAGTCAGACAGGAAGGAGAGAGGAGGTAGGGGAGGCAGCACACCATGCCTGGATAGCAGTCAGACAGTCTGGCATGAGAGATGAGGTAGATGAGGCAGCACACCATGCCAGGATAGCAGTCAGACAGGAAGGAGAGAGGAGGTAGGGGAGACAGCACACCATGCCTGGATAGCAGTCAGACAGTCTGGGATGAGAGAGGATGTAGATAAGGCAGCACACCATGCCTGAATAGCAGTCAGACAGCCAGGGATGTGAGAGGAGGTAGGGGAGGCAGCACACCATGCCTGGATAGCAGACAGCCAGTCTGGCATGAGAGAGGAGGTAGATGAAGCAGCACACCATGCCTGAATAGCAGTCAGACAGTCTGGCATGAGAGAGGAGGTAGATGAGGCAGCACGCCATGCCTGAATAGCAGCCAGACAGTCTGGGATGAGAGAGGAGGTAGATGAGGCAGCATGCCATACCTGAATAGCAGCCAGACAGTCTGGGATGAGAGAGGAGGTAGATGAGGCAGCACACCATGCCTGGATAGCAGCCAGACAGTCTGGGATGAGAGAGGAGGTAGATGAGGCAGCACACCATGCCTGGATAGCAGCCAGACAGTCTGGCATGAGAGAGGAGGTAGATGAGGCAGCACACCATGCCTGGATAGCAGCCAGACAGTCTGGCATGAGAGAGGAGGTATATGAGGCAGCACACCATGCCTGGATAGCAGCCAGACAGGAAGGAGAGAGGAGGCAGCACACCATGCCTGGATAGCAGTCAGACAGTCTGGCATGAGAGAGGAGGTAGAAGAGGCAGCACACCACTCCTGAATAGCAGACAGTCTGGGATGAGAGAGGAGGTAGAGGAGGCAGCACACCATGCCTGGATAGCAGCCAGACAGTCTGACATGAGGGAGGAGGTAGCGGAGGCAGCACACCATGCCTGAATAGCAGTCAGACAGTCTGGGATGAGAGAGGAGGTAGGTGAGGCAGCACACCATGCCTGAATTGCAGTCAGACAGTCTGGGATGAGAGAGAGGGTAGATGAGGCAGCACACCATGCCTGGATAGCAGAGAGGAGGTAGATGAGGCAGCACACCATGCCTGGATAGCAGAGAGGAGGTAGATGAGGCAGCACACCATGCCTGGATAGCAGCCAGACAGTCTGGGATCAGTGAGGAGGAGGAAGAGGGGGTAGTGGAGAGAAGCTTGGAGAGCCGTGTGCCATCTGCATAACACTTTAAGTGTAGAGAGAAGGAGGAGATCAAGTGAGCAAGAGGGGCAAGGTAGATGGTGAAGAGCTACAGCGAGGGGCTAGAGCCCTGAGGGATGCCGCACGTGGGGATGCCGCACGTGGGGAGTGTGATGGGGGAGAGAAAAGGGCCCAATTGGACCCGGGAAGGTTGGTCGGAGAGAAATGAGATCATCCAGTCCAGTGCCAGGCCTGTGATGCCAAGGGTGTTGCAGAGCCAATTTGTCAGGGTGGCATGATTGACCGTGTCGAAGGCAGAGGAAAGTTCCAAAAGGATCTGTGCCTCTGGTTGCTCTGAAGCCAGACTGGTGGTCATGGAGACAACCAACAGATTCACTGTGTTGAATCAGTTGGAAGATGACCAGTTTCTCCAGGAGCTTGCCCAGGAAAGAGGTAATAGAGATAGGGTGGTAGTTAGCTGGGCAGGAGGGGTCGTCAGAAGGCTTTTTGAGGAGAGGATGTACAAGGGAGTACTTGAGGGCCACCGGGAAATATAGCAAAGGAGTGATTACAGAAATCTTCAAAGGCTGGCGCAAGTGAGGCAATTTTGCCCTTGGTAGTTCTGAAAGAGCAGGGGAGCACCTGTTTGAAGGAGACTTTCATAGAGAGGACTTGTTCAGAGACCTCATCCAGTGCTATGGATGAGAAAGAGGAGAGTAGGAGGGGAAGGGGGCCAAGGGAAACCTGAGAGCTGTGGGAGGAGGAGAGAGGGGTATAGAGGAGACTGATGACAGGATGTCTTGAGTTTTGGTTAAGAAGTGGTAGGCCAGTGAAGTACAGAGAGTAAGGGATTGCAGGGAGAAGTGGAGGCTACAGTAAGATTGTTGAGTTCCTTGCAGATTTTAAACAGTTTGCCTGTTTTAGTGGCCCCAGAGACACCCCCCGCAACTCCTGCATTATTTTAAAAAGTGCGGGGGACACCCCCCGGAACCCGTGCTCCCACAAATTATCCCCCCAAAAAATATCGCCTATGCGGAGGCAAACGACCATATGTACTGCAATATTTTTGGTGGGGATAATATGTAGGGATACCCCTAAAACCTGCCACTTCCGTTCAGCAACTCTGCATTTGCATTTCGGAGGGGCTAGGTCGGAGTCATACCAGATGTTGTGCTTTTAGGCAGGCTTCATACAGATCCTCATGACGGGGGCAAGGATGTCCAGGGTGTTGGTGATCGAGAGGTGAAGATTAGCAAGGGAAGAGTCCGTGTGGGAGTCAATGGCCGGAGTGGCAGGGGGAATGAAAGTGGTGGCGAAAGCAGCGACTGACATCTGCTTCATTGGTTGAATGATGGAGGAGGAGACTTACAGTGCAGGCAGAAGCTTAGTCAGGAAAGTGAAGTGAATATTGAAGTCTCTGAGGAAGCAAAGCTTGGAGGTGGAGGCAAGAAGAGAAGATGGCAGGTCAGACCACTCCGAGAGGAAGGAAGGAAACCAGAACCAGGGGTCCTGTAGATGGTGGCGAGAATCAATGAGAGGGTTGAAGAGACACCAAACCTGCAGACCTGGCATTCAAAGGAAGAGTAGGTCTGAGTGGGAATGATAGTAGCAGGGACCCATTCAGGGAAGATCAAGGACACTGCCTCCAGACTGGTTAGGCCTGGGCGTAGATAGGAACATATAGCCCTCTGGGAGAAGTGTCAAAAGCATTGACAAAGCTGGCAGTGAATAACGTCTAAGTGAAAGCGAGAATGTCATGGTCAAAGTCTTCAAGAAGGAGACAGATCTTAGAGGTGTGTTTAACGGGGCCGAGCAAGAGTTAAGGGTAGCTAGATGAAGCTGGTTGCCACCTTTTGGAGGTCTACCCAGGAGGGGCACAGGGATGTGGTACACCAGTCAGTGGTGGAGAAGTGGCAAGAGGGGTGGCAGACACAGGAGTGGCCAGAGAGGGAAGGCAGTTAATGAGATGGAAGACGCCTATCAAGAAGGAGGAGGTTGGGCTGAGAGCCCTGGACCATGACAGTGCTATTCTGGTAGACATTAATGACGAACCTAGAGGATAGAAAGTATGCTAAGAGTACTTTCCATTGGGTTCCACCATTAATGGGTTTCAAAGAGAAAGGGATGAGGACTGAGAACAAGTGGGGAGTCCATAGATCTTGATAGGGAACGACACAGAGGTTGTCAGTGACAGTCTACCTGGAAGAAGCGTTAACGTAGGTGTCAGTGATGGGCAGGCCTGGATTGGAAACCAGGAGATGTTTTTTGAACTTTTCTTCCTTCCAGGCTTCGAAAGAAAGGTAGGATAGGTGATAAAGTAGTTAGAGTAAATAGAGCTGATGAAGAGCACCATGGAAGGAGAGAGCGGAGAGATGGAAAGGGGGAGATACAGAGATGGAGAAACTGCACAATGCGCAACAAACTTACCAGGCGGCCTAGCAGCAAGACGGGTGCAGATGGGTCAGGTGCACTAGACGTCCCAGGTAGCGGAAAACACGTAATTGCGCTGCTCCATCAGCCAGAGGGGGGGAGGCCCAGGTCCAAGCACGAGGGTGGAGTGATCCACGGTGACTCTTGATGGTGAAGGAGATGTGAGTTGTCCAGTGTCCGAGGCTGCAGGGACTTCAGGCTGATCCAGGTAATCTAGCAGCAGGGACAAGTGCACTTGAATCAGTTGCATTTGGCAAGTGCTTTCAGTCAGAATAATGGCCTTGACCCAGGCCAAAGTCAATCAGAGCAAGGCCTTGGAAAGGGATAGCAAAGGGCTCAAGGGAAACCTCCAGGCTCTCCCAGGAGCAGGTGAAGGGGGGCTTTCCTCTCCCTCGTCTCTTTGTACCTTCCCCTTCCAACACTGTGTTATAATTTTCACTTGGTTGCAGATCTCTACATGAAGACTACTGTAATCCACCGGACCCCAAAATTGTCTCTCTTAATCCGAAATGGGGGGGGTTACCCGGTTAGCCCCTTCCACTATGCAGGATATCCCACGTTCCTACAGAATCAACTTGGACGTTTGTGAACCCAGAGGAGTGAATGCATGACAATTTTCCACTCCATGGTGCCCACAGCAAGCGTTATCTCGAACCAGCAAAGAGGGACTCAAGAAAAAAAGACAAGCTCTGCAGACAGCGGGTACCCGGCCATCCAGGAACAGCCAATGAGGGTGAGAAAGCTGGTTCCAGGCTCCCAGGCAGAGACCACGGTGAACAGGGTGCTATTGGCACGAAGGGAGTGGGGCCACCAGACACAACACTGCCCAGAGACATCCCGGGTCACAGCTCTCACCTCACCAGCCACGGTAAGGTGGCACTTCACATCCCGGCAAGTCCTTTGGTGAGACAACCGCTCTGTCGCCCGAACACTGCACCAGTCACCCAGCGGCAGCTGCCCCTAACACTCATTCCATGGGTGCAAGATGACTGCAGCTTGCTCCCCACTGCTCATCTGGTGCTGCACCTGACTCGGCCCCACCTAGCTCCACTCCAAAAGGGGGTCCATCTCTCCCCCTGCCAAACCGAAGCTGCAGGTCAGTGTTGCGCCATGGGCTAGAGCAGCAAGGCTTGCTTTCATTAACGCCAGCAAGTCTCTTCAGGAACCTGCGGCTACCCTGAACACGATCTATGGCGACTGCTTGGGTCCGATCCCCGCCTGGGGCATCTCCAGTGCCGGGGGACGCTGTTGTGTGGTGGGGGATCCCGCTCTGCGGCCTGCACACAGCTGAGGTCACGTATCCCACGTGAAGCTCCTCTTCAATGCGCGGACAGTGACAAACACTGGAATGGAGATTCATCCTGCAAGCTCCGGCCCCTCTGCGCCAATCAAGTCCAAACAGGACTGAGTGCTCTTCAGTGGTTGAGCCAGCAAATTCAAATGCCAGAAAAACTTTAGGGGGGGTCTAGGGTGGTTCAGATCCCATTTGGGCCCGTTGCATCGGTGTCCTGGTAAATCAAGTCTTGCAAATTCTTAAAAATCCCACTGGACCTGCAGGGAGAGATCCGTAGTTTACATACTCAACCGAGAAATTCACTTGCCCCTTGGTAACAGGTGACAAAATATTTACCAGTGCTTTCTGTAAACTGGTTCAGCTCACCATAAGTGAAGCCAGCCATCCACAGTGAACTGTTTATTTTCCATTTACTGAAAACAAAGTTTGATTACAATAAATGTAAAAAAAAGTTGAAAACATTCTCCACACTTAGGAGAAAGGTCGAGTACCATTGAAATGGTACTCGCCCTTCATAAAATCTCACCAGCAATGCGAGTGGGCGAGTATCTTCTGTGAGCTTTGTAGAGAGATTTCACTATGTACTCCTTTTCCTGGTAGCCTTCACCCTGTTAACAATAGATTTTCTTCACTGTTTAGAAGTCGTACTGATAGATTGTACCAAAACTGCACTTGTTACTGCCGACTAGGTCCCTCTAAGATACTCCCTGGTCTGCTTTCACTGCCTCCTGGTAAATTATAGAGTGTACGTTACTTACACTTTATACTGGTAAACAGTAGTGATTCTGCACTATTTAGCCTTTGTCCTTCTAAATTGTAGCAAAAGTGCACTGTTTACAGGACAATGTGTGCTGCTGACTAACTCCCCTGTAAGACATTCTCTCTTGTGTGTTTTTATGGCATCCTAGTAAATACTAATGAACGTGTACTGTTTGCTTTTCATGCAAAAAATGGTAGAACATCTGCACTATTTATCCCTTGTCCTGGTAAATAGCAGAGTGTATGTGCTATTTACCAATTATCTTGGAATAGTAGTTATTAAACTGCACTATTTCTTTATCAATTATTATCAATTATTACTGCTGACTAGCTCCCATCTAAGACACTCACATGGCGGCCTCAATGGGGTCCTGGCAAATGGTACATAATGTGCACTTTTTACACTTTGACTGTGTCATGGTGCAGGATGAACGGAACACCAAACACACATAGAAAGTTGGAGTTAGATGGCTGTTCTTACAGTAAAGGCAGGCTGGATATTTGTCTAAAAACACAGGCAAGCTACAAGTGAGGATGTCCTACCTGGCTGGACACTGTGAATCGTGCCTAGGTAGGGAATAAACCAAGCAGTGATGTGAGGGTCTGTTTCTAAGGTTATATGTACCATCGCCCTCTCTGGCAAAGATCTCCAAGGTCTCTTCCTGGATTAAACCTCAATCCCAGATCGTGGGCTTCTGGGATGTGGGTTGGTGGTACTCCCGCAGGGTACATGGGAAAGATACCTAAAACAAAAGGAAGTGATTATGGTTAACAGCGGAAAGATGGAGAGTCAACAAGTGTAAGGTTCTTCAGTAAGAGGACTCAGTGTTTTTAGTACAAGTTTGTGTGTGTATTATAAATCACAGGAACCCTAGGTTGCACATCCTGTAGGCTTGCATCCTAGGATGCTTCTTTCTTGGCATTGATGATTTCTCCTGTTACAGGATTACTTTTCCCTGGATTTTGGGTCCCCCTCTTGTGCATTGTAGAATTGGGCACAGCACACACCTACCAGCCGGAACCTCTGATTCTCGCATTCTCCCCTTGATTTAGGGATTATATCTACAGCAATTGCCAGCAGGAGCTTCTGCCCTCCTGTTCAGGTGCTTTTCATCCATCCGCCAATGGTCACCCTCCTGAGCATAAGCACACTGTGGGGTATTGGTCCTCTCTCTACAGCTGTAGCCCAGACAAGGCCTGTGGTTACTCATCCTTAGGGTCTGGATTCTCCCCAGGGTCTTGCCATATGGCCCTAGCAGATTGATGCAACCGGTCAGTTCAACAAACGTATTCTCTCTTCCTCTCTCGCCCCAGTATTGTCTAGGATTAACATGGCCTCTTTTGACTTACAGGTCACTTGATTTGTCAGTGCTACCCGTTCCTCACTCCATGAGAATGGTAGATCAGTTACTGTAGTTTGGCAGCTTCACAGACTGGCTACCTCAGGGTGAATTCTGGCTCCTGCTTCTGTGTCTTATGTGTTGACCGCAAGCAGCCTGCTCACTCCCTAGTGTATGTGAACTGACACTCACATCTGACTCTCTGTCTTTGATTGCTCTCCAGCCTTGAAGTTGCTTGGTGAGAGTTTTTCCTGCTCTCCAAGCGTGCTTAGTGATTGGTTGCTGTAAGCCTGGTGGTTTGCATCTTCACCTTCATAGCATATTTGTGGTGATCCGAAAGTGATGTTCCCAATAGAGAGAGTTTGAGACCCTTTTTTGGCGTGGTTTAGGGAGATTAGGTAGAGTATGGGGGGGTCTCTGATCTACCAGTTCCAGGAGTTGCATCACTGTAGTTTTGCATGTTCCCCAGTGGCTGCCTCTTCTCTCCCACAGTCCCACTACCTTTTGCTCACAGTTGGTATACAGTAAAGAACATGAGATATGTACCCTTTATCCTGGTAAAGAGTCTGCTATATTCAATCGTTGTTCTGGTCATGAGCTGCAATGTGGTGTGTGTCAAGTCCAGTATCCTGACCTTGGAGTGAGACCTGTTGTTGAGACTCAGTTTCTGGCAACTCCTTTTGGGATACTGCATGGTGAATTTAAGAACATTTGCCAAGAGATGCATCTAGAAAATAATCCCTTGTTTTCTTTTTCCATGGACCTCCTCTTCACTTTCATTGTCTTGCGGGAGAACAAGCCACCTGCTACTGGATTTTTGCTCTCCGTGTTATAACCTACATCTTATTTATGTATTTTATTTACATTTGTAGTGCGAGCAGCAGCCCGAAAGCATCGTGGCACTTGTTACGAGTGATACACAGCTTAGTTACATGGAAAAAGCAGACAGTCATACATAACTTTTCTCTTGCTTGTCTGGTTTCTACTAACACTTGATGTTTTTCCAGCTGCAGGGTTGCTTGTCTACAGGTCGCCTGGCCAGAATCCTTCCTCACCTTATGAGTACCAGGAGACGGGGACTTTTATATTTACATTGTTACCATTGGCCTTATTCATCGGAGGAATCCAATCATTACTACGCACAATACCTCACAAGCGACACAAAATAACTAGCAACCACAATCCGTCGATTTATCTTCGTGTAAGCTTTGCTCGTGGAAACTTAGAAATCTGCCTCCAGGAAATGTGGTTACAACAGCAACCACTTTGTGATGGCTATCTTACGTTTCTGAATCCGGCGATTGCGAGATCCTCAAGTCGACCTTCCTCTGGGCTGCTGAACCAAGTGAAGTCTGGTTTCAACTCAAGAGTTGAAGAGAAACGAACTCCAAATCAATTCATCCAGATTACCATCATTAGAGTACTCTCCGACTGTTAGGAAGCTTCAAAGTCCTTAGCCATATGTAACCTGTATTGGAACCCAGCGGGTAGGAACGATAATATTTTTATCGATACTGTACTCCGGGCCATTGATGAGTTACAATTACGTTCTACTACTCTGAATTTCATCGCGTGTGGGGATCTGAATATTCACTTATTCAAGATTCCAGGTACCTTGTTCCTGAGGGAAATCTTCCATTAAAGGCCAAATTATGGATACAGGAATTGAAGGCAAGATCTAGTCTGTTAATCAATGGCCAGATGAAGGGTGATATCCCCCCAGGATCCGACCTGGCAAAAGGAAGTCCCTAGCATATCTGGATTACATCTTCATCTCGCTTTCCTTTGATCTCTGAACTCGACTCCTTGAAGATCGTCTGCTCCAACAAGATCGATCATAGGATGCTGATACTGGCGTGGAAAGCCCCCCCCCCCCCCCCAAGTTTCACACCTTGAAACACTTGTGTATAGGCTTGTTATAAATGCCATATCATACCATCGTGGCAGTCCTACTCTTGAACAATGGAAATAACAGGCTTCGTATTAACTCAGAAGATGTCACAATTCTAACTAGAAAATTCCTTAACGGTTCAAGAATCGGCACTCAGAGAGTTGACTACGATTGCCTAGTATCCCCATATAGAACCACTGCTTCTAAATACAACCATGCCTATTATCTAGAGCTCGTCGATAAAAGAAAACAGTAGCGTTTGTAATTAAGGAAAGTGAAGTTTTTCCACCAGAGGAACGTCTGACTCGATTGAAGAAAATGAAACAAAGATATATGAACTGGCTCCTCATGTCAAGAGCCTGCCTAAGCCAATGGGATGCTGAATGCATGCTTAAAGTATTAGCAAACCGTAACACCCGAGCTCCTTGGTCCCTTCTTAATGGCCAGGACAACCAGGTGGCTCTCCTAATTCTGGATGTCTCGGAATCTATGTGGATCACCCATTTTACAACACTTTTTGCAAAGAGAACCAAGTGCGAAGTTCAGCTTGAAAACCCTGCTCAATCCGAATTAGAACTCAAGTGGGACTGTGATGAGATCTTGACGCAAATCAAACAACTAAACTCTTCACTTGCCCCAGGCCCAAATGGTTTGTCCAATATGATCCTTAAAACCAATCCGTAGGCCTGGCCGGATCTCTGGCAGTCTCTCTTTAAAGTGATCTTGGAAACCAAACAGATCCACGATATGTGGAAAAATGCGACATTGATTACAATTTACAAGCAAGAAGACAGGTCGATGCCCACGAACTATCGTCCAATAGCATTATTGGACCCATTGGGGAAACTGTTGGCTAAAATATTGCTGCAACGTCTAACCATCTGTTCGAAACTGAACAACAGAATGGATCCATGACAGACAGGATTTGTCTTGTCAGCATGAATTTCAACTTGATGATATTAAACATATTAAAGCTTGAGGCAAAGAGGGCTCAGACCAAGCTTTAAGTTGTGTTCATTGATCTTAAGCAGGCGTTCGACAGTGTGGACCAGGAAAACTTGTGGGAAAAATTACAGATGTGGAATTGCCCTTCTGACGTACTAGAGGCCATTCGAGCTCTGTACTCTAATACCTCAAAACAAGTGAGATTATTTACCAGGGGGGCCACTACTAAGAAAATCGACACCTGGAGTGGTTTGAAACAAGGTTGCACCTTTGCGGCAACGTTATTTAATCTTTATATTTCAGACATGGCGACATCTCAGGAAGGAATCGGAGCTTATCCGCCAATATTGAATGGGACAGTGGTGCCATGGTTGATCTACGCAGATGATCTGGTGCTTCTAGATAAAACACAGATTGGTCTACAGTGAAGACTGGATGGAATAGCATCTTATGTTGAAAGAAATGGCCTTCCAAAATTTGCAGCAAAGAACCAAACCATGACCTTTGCCTGTCGGCAAGGAGCTAAAAAGCAAACTTTCTCCCCATTCCTAAATTCAAGCAAATTTGCTTAGGTCTACTCACTTAAATACCCAGGAGTGTGGTTGAACTAGAGTATTAGTGAGTCTGAATGGGAGATAGTGTTGAGAGCGAAAGCTGAATTCTTAGCGCGTCAAGGCCTCGTTCTGCATAAAAAGTATGATAAATTCTTGCTGCGTCCAATCCAAACCTTCTACCGACAAAGTGGTACCCATCCTAACCTATGGGGCGGAAGCTACATTAAACCTATCATGGCATCTTTGGGACCGGCAGGAAGGACTCTTTTGGAGGAAAGTGCTTTCTCTGCCGCACTCATTCCCGGTCTAAACAAGATATGATATTGCTCTACAATCTATGCACTCCTTAGTATTGTGGAAATCCCATGATTTCTATCGAAAAATGATTGTCGACGACACCGTGCCTCCAGTTGACATCCTGAGAATAAGAACGACCAACAGTACTCTTGAATAAATGGATGGCAAAGTACATTGATGGTATAGAGGCTTTGGATGCTTCGACTGAAATCTTGAAGTCCAATCCACTTGCAATCAAAAAGAAAATCCAGTGGAATGACTGGATAGACTCAGGACTTGAAAGCACAGTATAAATTGCCCGATGGAGGCACGTGCATTAAACCAACTTCCTGCCTATCTTCATTTTTTCCTATACCTAAGTCTGGATTATAGATTCTTGATGTAGACTATTTTTACAGAAGCGGCAGGTATTAGGCAAGTCTGTGCGTTGTTTTGCAAGTACCAGCACCTTTCTCGTTGGTAACAGATTTAACCTTAGACGCAAAAACAAGTCACGCACCTTGAGCAAGTATTAGTAGGTTTTGTGATTACGGGTTTAGGGAAACGGATGGGATCCATGAAGAGACTGAGTATCTATCAATACTGGTTTTAGGAAGGGAAAGGGAACCATTGTGATGCTGGAAATGTATTGGAGGGTCAGAGTCTTCGTATCCTTGTCCTTTATTGCCTTAACATGCATGTTCTGTCTTGTTTTCCGCGAAGGAGTTCACATGGGACTCCTGGTGGTGCGGCTCTTTCTCTTTTTGTTTTGGTGAACAGACCCTTGGGATAACCTTATGGCACCCATGTGTGGGAGTATGACCCTGTACTCCTAGTGTATGCTTTTGGGCACCTGTGTGTGGCACACAGAGCAGGGTATGGGCTGGTGGCAGCTCCATGCTGAATTTGACGGGTGCTCTGAGTATCCTCCATTTTCGGATACCCAGGCCCTGCCATTGGAATCAGTGATTCCTGATAGCAAACAAGATGACCCCCATGGCCTCTTGCCTTCCATCGCCTGTTACCGTGTATTCCTGAAGTCCTGGGAAGCCCTGACTCTGTCCCTTCCACCTGACTAGCTGTTGGGTGGAAGTTCCATATATGGTAGTGTGGGGAAGTCCAGGCCAGACCAGCTGGAGCTTTCCCAATGACAGTATGTTGTGGGTACGCCCGTGGGGTGGGACCTGGGTGAATGGAGTGTGTGACGAATACACATTTTGTGTTATGGGTGTCTAGTATCTGGTGGTTGACACAATGACTGAGACAGCCCTGCCCAAAACTGGTATGAATGCAGTGTGGAGTGCTGAATGGCAGAGTGCTTGTCCAAATCCATATTCTGTGTTGTGAGTGTCTCGATGGAGAAGAATGGCCTGAATGCACTGTGAGCCTGATGGGCTGCCTGACTGCCTGAATGCCCTTCTGAAGGATTGGTTGCCTGAGTGTGACCCAGCAGAGTGAATGGGAGATCAACAGTATATCTGGCGGCCTCACACTGATGGAAATCGTTCAGAAGCCGAAGTTGATACTTGATGCTTAACCTTGAAGTCCGCTGGAAGAAGAGGAATTGCTGCTGCTGTCCTTCGCTAATCTGAAAGCTGCGTGACTGTCAAGGAACTGATCCAAGAGAGGACCTAGCTAGGAGACCTCTTCCCCAGCTACGAGAGACCATTGTGCACCAGCTGATCTTTGCCAAAGCTCCCTGGACGTCAGATCCTCGAAAGGCTGCCGACCGGAGAAGGGACCCGCCGTGGAATCGCGAAGCAAAGCACCTGGACATTGAAGTCCATCACTGTCGACGACCGTTGCCGCCGACCGGAGTCTCAGTGCTCCTTTGCCTAAGACATTTGATCCAAAGACTCCCTTGCTCATCACCGCCGACCATCTGCTGGAGAAAGTCAAGGCTGCCTGTGATGCCGGAAATGCATCGGAGGGACAGGGCCTCCGTATCCTTGTTCTTTACTGCTTTTTATTGTGTGTTCTGTTGTGTTCACCGTGCAGGAGTTTGTGTGGGACTCCAGGCGGTGCAGCTCTCTCTTTTGGTTTGGTGTACAGACCCATGAGATACCCCCACCCATGGGTGTCATAAGGGTACAACCATGTGCCCCTAGTGTATGTTTTTGGGCACCTGTGTGTGGCCCACAGAGCAGGGTATGGGCTGGTGGCAGCTCTGAGCTGAAATGACCGGTGCCCTGAGCGTCCTCCATTTTGGGATGCCCAGGCCCTGTCACTGGAATCAGTAGATTCCTGATGGAAACAAGATGGCTCCCATGGCCTCTTGCCTTCCATCGCCTGTTACCTTGATCTTCCCGAAGTCCTGGGAAGCCCCGACTCTGTCCCTTCTCCCTGAATGGCTGTTGGGTGGAAGTTCCATATATGGTAGTTTGACGAAGTGCGGACCAGACTGGCTGGAGCCTTCCCAAGGACTGTATGTTATGGGTACACCTGTGGGTGGGACCTGTGTGAATGGAGTGTGTGACGAATATATACTTCTTGTTGTGGATGTCTGTTATCTGGTGTTTGACACAATGACTGAGACAGCCCTGCCCGAAAGTGGTATGAATGCAGTCTGTAGTGTTGAATGGCTTGGTACTTGTACGAATCCACATTCTGTGTTGTGAGTGTCTGGATGGAGAAGAATAGCCGGAATGCACCGTGCACCTGATTGGCTGACTGACTGCTGAATGCCCTTCGGAGTGATTGGTTGCCTGAGTGTGACCCAGAAGAATGAATGGCAGATCAACTAGTATATCTGGGGGCCTCTCACTGCTAGAAATCGTTCAGAAGCTGAGGAGAAACTGGAGTTGAAACTGAAGCTTGACCTTGAAGCCCTGCTCGAAGAGTAGTAGTGCTGTTGTGCTACTTCATCGATCTGAAAGCTGCTGTGTCTCCACGGACTGACCTAGAGAGGACCTGGTAAGGCGCCCGCTTCCCAAGCTACGAGGGACCATCGTGCACCAGCTGATCTTTGCCAAAGCTCCCTGGTAGACCGACCTACGAAAGGCTGCCGACCAGAGATGGGGACTGCCACGGAATCCCAAGGAGAAGCACCCGGACTGTTGTCCGTCACCAGCGATGACCGCCGTCGCCGACCAGAGCCGCAGTGCTTCCGCTGCCTAAGAACATTTGATCCAAGGACGCTCTCATCTGCACCCCCGACCGCCTTATCCCGCCAGAGAAGGCCAGACCGCCGACGCGCTGAGGAGCATCCACCGGTGGGTTTCCCGCCACCTAAAGACCACAGAGACGCCGACGACTCGACGCCCTTGCTGGGCCACAGTTCTTCAAACTCTTTGCAGTCCTGAACTATCGACATCGAGGTGCCCCCACGCCTCTTCCTTGCAGGATGTCTTCACTCTGTCGTCGACTAGCACCGCTAGGAATGAAGCTGCCACTTGACCGCCGTAGTTCAACCTGTTAATCGCCGGACGTTTGACCCGTGGCTCCTGCCTTAAAGGGAGCGCACTCAAGAACAGAACTGCGAGACTTGTCCTTGGCCTCAAGCCCAGGGACCGTATCTCGCCAGGACTGAAATCTCTTCACTGGCTCCCAGTGGCTGCGAGGATTAAGTTCAAAACCCTCTGCATTGTCCACAAGGCCTTCTGGGGCTTGGGGCCTAAATACCTTCAACTCTCTCTTCCTAAATATCTTCCTTCACGAGCCCTTCGCTCATCCGTCTCCAACTCCCTCATGGTCAGCCGCTTCTCTAAGCAACAAGCTGGGGGTAGATCTCTCTCCGCAGCAGGGTCCTCCCTCTGGAACAGCCTTCCTGCCTCCCTGAAACTCGAGGAGAACCATCTCCGGTTCCGGAAGCACCTCAAAACCTTCCTCTTCGCTTCTGCCTTCTCTCTCCCTCTCCCCTGCTAAACCTGCTTAACTCCCCACTGAATTCTGCACTAAACCTGCATCTGGGCCACTCTCAGTGACCTCGGTCCAGGGCCCAGCCACTCTCCACTTGCACTGCCTCCCTGGCTCCCCCTGCACTGTGGGACTGTCACTGTATCCCTACAGCCCCCTTCCCAGCACTTGCTCTGCACTTACCTCGCACTTGCCACCAGCTGGCCCTTTTATTTATTATTTATTATTTTATTACGCTACTTACCTTGTACTGCACTTCCCCCCCACCTCCTCCCCCTGCACTTTCTCCTTTTCCCCTTACCTCTGCACTTGCGCGATCTGAATGACACCTGGCCTAGTAGGATCGTTTGTCTGTCTTCCCCTTGTTTCCCTCCCTCCCTGCCTCGTCGCGCCTTGAAACACTTGTGTATAGGCGCGTTACAAATACCATATCATATCATATCATAAGAAGGGCCGTCGATTTCCCGATGAGGAACTCTACAACACCAGGTACTTTTGGGGTTGCTGAACTATTGGAAAGACTCTTGTGAACAATATATGGACTGGGCACAGGTTGCCCAGGTGGGGGAGATCTCCATACAGAACTGTGTCTAGTGGTAGGGGCCAGTATTCTGCCAATTGTTCTAACCAACTGCTTTCCTCTTATCTATTGTTGGTTTCCTTTACAAGCTGATTTGTGTGACATCTAACCGTCCAGTTGATGCACTTTAAAGAGATCGAGTAGTGATTGTGGTACCATTTGCCATTGTAGATAACCGAGTACGAAGTAAGTTATTGTGATCGTGTACATAACCGTGAACATTAATTATATAAAGACTGTGTTTTAATTAATAAAGTGTGTGGACATTCCTTTGTGGGTGCTTGGGGACTACACTGTACTGTACGTAAGAACCAGCCTGCATCACCTCCTTAGAAGCTAGGCCCTGATTGCTCTACCATTGCTACCACAATAGAGAATCTTGGCTGGGGTCCTCTGTGCCTCTCCTCTACAATATAGAGAGCAGAACTACAGACACCCCCCTCCAGTCTTTACACTGGTGGCAACGGTGGGATGTTTATGGTTTTAAGAATCGGTGTATAACCGTGCCACTTACAAAATATCTGCACTTTGTTAAATTGAGGTTTAGTTGTGTACATGATAACGGCATTACAAGCAATGGAGTCTATTGCAAATGGTAAATTGACTCGGATGAGCTTAGAGGCTCTCCAGAGTGCTTGTGAAGCCAGGGAGTTAGACTTTGTGGATAAGTCTAGGGCCGAGCTGTTAGCTGCCCTGGTGGACTACCAGACCGATGTGAAACTCTTAAAGGGGGGATGCAACCAATGAGGACTCTGGCCCTGGGGTTGTTGCTGAATCTGATTCTGGGAATGCCACCTGTTCCAAACCCCAGCACTGCTCCTCAGGGGAAAGCCCTGAAAATTGAACTTTTAAAATTGGAGCTACAACAGGAACAGTTAGCCTTTCAATACAAAAAGTTGGCAACAGAAGCTGAGTTGAAGAGGAGTTGACACAGCAAGTGATACTCAAAGATAGGGACACTGAGCACCAGCGACTCCAGCTAGAGAAAGCTAGAGTGGAGACTTCAGCTAAACCAGTTGAGAGTGGCAGGTCCCCAGCCACCAAGTTTATGAAAGATTTGGTTGGTGTGTTTGTGGAGTGGATTGACGTGTTTGAAATGGCTTGTGCCATTCATGATATTGATAAGAGAGATTGGGCTAAGTGTTTGTTAAGCCGAGTGCCTCAGACTTGATATGACTGTATTCTGAAACTGAGTGTGGAAGAAAGGGGTCAGTATGAATGCATGAAGTCTGCTTTGATTGCCAAGTTTGGCAAGACACCTACCCAATACCTTAAAAGGTTCAGGGATTTTTAAGAAAAGAGAGAATGTTTCTTGGGTTGACTGGGTGAGTGCTGCGCACATGAACATGATGGGGTGGATTGATGGTTACAAAGTGAAAACGTTTGTTGAATTGTCCCACCTATTGATTTTTGAGCATTTTTCTGAAGCCTGTTGACCAGAGCTTCGTCAGAATGTTGCTGACCAGAACATTTTGGATCCCTTTAAGCTGGCTAGGTTGGCTGACAAGTGGGTCTCCCACCAGGTGTCCCCTAAGGACTCCAGTGGGAAGGACAAGGACAAAGAAAAGGGGACCTCAGAAAGCTGAGGAGTCGGGTAAACCAAAACCTTCCTCTCCTAAGACCCAAAAATCTAGTGGGGATAGGTCATCTGTGGGTGGGAATAAGAGTAGTGGTCCACCTGCTGCAAAGCAGGCTCTCAGTGGTTCCAGTACCGTACCCCGCATTCCTGGCACCTGTTGGGAATGTGGGGCTCTGGATCACAAGAAGGGTGACTCCAAGTGTAAAGGTAAGGCACTTGGAGTACAGGCTGTCAGCCTGAGCTACCCTTACCCCCATGTCTGAGGTGGAGGCCACTGTCCTCCCCTCCTCTACAGGGATCACCTTCGGTGCTCTTGTATAGATTTCCTTAGTGTCCCTTGGGGCCTGGGACCAGTACGCAGAAGTACTGGCGACTATCCCACAGAACACCCGTAGGTCTTTGAGAAGTGTCCTCTTGAATGGGCAGCCTTTTACTGGCTTGGGAGACACTGGGGCAAGCATGACATTGGTGGACCGGACCCTGCTCAAGCTAGAGGACTATGTAGGTGCTCCTCTGAGAACCAGCAGGTTAGCTGATGCGCCTCCCAAATTATCGCCTGTAGCCTTAGTCACACTCATGATTGTAGACAAAACCGCAAAGCTTCACGTCCTGGTTCAGGACAATGTCCCTGCTAACATTCTGTTAGGTAATGATCTAGTAGAGTTGGGGTTGATCTCGGATGGTCTCCCCCTAACTGCTGCTGCAGTCACTAGGTCACAGGTGACACAGGGACTGGCTGTGAGTCAGGTACCCGAGCCAAAGGCGAGGCCTAAGACAAGAAGACGGAAGAACAAGAAGGCCACCTCTATGAATGGGGCTCCTTCTCTTCCTGCTGTTCCTACACCACCCATTGGGATCCATACTCTGGATGGGCTGGGTCCAGTGGAAAAACCAAACTCGATTCCCGAGGGGGAAGAGGCAGAAGACTCTTCTGTGGGAGAGGTTCTCAACCCAGAGGACCACCCCGACCTTCAATGCCTGTTGGCTGAAGGGGGACCCTCCCGGGCAGACTTCTGTAAGGGACGGGTAGAGTGTCACTCTCTCGAGAGTCTGAGGAAACAGGACCTGTCCCAGGCACAAGGAGAAGTGCCTAGGACATTCCGGATCTATTGCGAGGGTGAGCTCCTTGTTAGTGAGCCCACTAAGCCTGAACCTGGTGCCCTCAAGAGGTTGGCGGTACCCCAGGTTTACAGGCCCTTCCTGCTGCAGTTGGCGCATGAGGTGCCCTTAGCTGGTCATCTTGGTACCAAGAAGACTAAGCAGAGGCTCTCTGCCCATTTCTACTGGCCTCGGATGGGAGTAGAAGTGGAGTTCCACTGCAGGACCTACCCAACTTGACAGTTATCTGGCAAGACTGGAGGCAGTGTCATTGCCCCACTGCAACCATCGCCAGTGGTTGGCACACCATTTGAGAGGGTGAGCATCGACATTGTCGGTCCCCTTGACCCTCCCATTTAAGGTGGACATCGGTTCATCATGGGCTTGGTTGATCATGCCACCAGCTACCCTGAAGCTATACCCCTTCGGACCGTTACGGCCAAGGTGGTTGCCAGGGCTCTCCTGGGCATTTTTACCCGTGTTGGATTCCCTAAAGAGGTTGTCTCTGACAGAGGATCCAACTTCATGTCTAGTTACATGAAAACCATGTGGAAAGAGTGTGGGGTAAACTACAAGTTCTCCACCTCTTACCATCCCCAGACCAATGGTCTGGTTGAGAGATTTAATAAAACTCTCAAGGGCATGCTAGGTGCTTTGGAAGAGCCCCTAAGGAGGAAATGGGATCTCCTCCTGCCATGCCTGCTGTTCGCTTACGGAGAGGTACCTCAAGAGGGTGTCGGTTTCAGGCCCTTTGAGTTACTCTTTGGACATCCCGTGAGGGGGCCCCTTGCCTTGATCAGAGAAGGTTTGGAGGCCACCCCTCCATGTCCTGCCAAGCAAGTGGGGGACTACGTGTTAGGCCTCAGACGGAGGATGACACAGATGTTGGTCAAGTGACAGCAAATCTCAAGGCCAGCCAGGAATTGAACAAGTACTGGCATACCTTAAAGTAGTGGTCTTCAAACTTTTTTGGCCTGGGCCCCCCTGAGCAAAGTTTGGGCAGGCCGGGCCCCCCAAAAGTGCCAGATGGACAGTATGTAGAAATCGCTATGAACATGTGTGCCGTCACCACACCCTACTCCCAGTACAGACCCTGGGCTCTCCCCACCCTACTCCCACCACTATCCCAGTGCTCCCGCCCATCCTGCTCCCACCACAGTCCCATAACACAAGCATATACACATCCATACACAATTAAATAAAAAATAAATCGCCATTAAACGTACCTTCTGCAGGGGCCTGCGCGTGGTTGCTAAAATGCCACGCTCCAGGTTGCTTGGCCCCCTCGCACATACATACATGCAGTGCCCCAGCCAGCATTTCCAATGAGCTATGCAAGGCTGGCGAAGCAAAACACCCCCAGTGTTGCATGGCTCAGTGATCATGTGTGGCTGGGGAACTGAACTGTCAAAGGCAAACAGTGTTTCCCTTTGACAGTTCAGCCGGCCCAGGACCACTCCCTCAGCTGGAAAAAGCAGCTGAGGGAGTGCTCAGTGTTTCACTGGGCTGGCTCCTCGGCTTCTCCATAATGGGTGAGGTGGCCAGTGGGTGGACGCCCCCGCACCCATTATGGATGAGCCGGCAGGCTTGGACTGGCCTATAGGGCAGTAGGGCGATGACTGTACCAAAAATGCAAAATGCTAGTGTAGGCCAGTCAAAATGGGCCACTATTTTGGCAAATGTGGGCCAGTTTGAAGAGTTAATTCAATATGCAGCTAGTAGTTTTGAACATTGTTGCTGAATAAATATTCTTTAAATATCACAATTTGTTTACATTTGAACAAAAACCAACCCCTTGGGTACTATTCAAACAGTCTGTGAATAAAGGACTGCATATCCATTTGCAACTGCTGGGCATTTTTTTCACTGGTGCCTAAGACCGTTTTATGGTCCAGTCTGACCATGTGAGCTGCCCCTTCTCATGTCCTCTAATCTTTAAAAAAAAATAAAAAGTTTTTTTGAAATTTCTTTTTTTTTTTTTTTACATTTCATGCTGGGCTCTGCCCCCCACCCCCTCTTAGGAGGCCCCACAGTTAGAAGACCTCTGCCTTAAAGCCCTGCAAGTGGATTGGACTCCTTGACAGGAAATCCTTGTGATGGAGCCTACCAAGCCTAGAGCTTTGGCAGACAAGTGGACTGGACCCTTCAGGATCATCTACAAGATGGGGGAAGTCCATTATCTGGTTGACATGGGAGTTCCTGGAGTAGCCCCTCAGGTATTCCAAGTTAACAGGCTGAAGCCTTTCCACAGGCGAGTTGAAGTCTCATGTCTCTTGCTGGCTTCAGAGCAAGAAGAGGATGAGAGTGAGCCCCTTCCTGATTTTCTGCATAGCAACCCTCAGGATGGCTCAGTGGTGGGAGTACATCTCTCTCCAGATCTGACGACAGAGCAGTAGAGGGCCTGCAGGGCTTTGCTCCAGCAGTATGTTTTCACTGACACCAGGCCTTACACCGTGGTGTAGGCACGAAATTGACACTGGTGACAGTGTGCCTGTCAAAAGCAGGTGCTACCGTATGTCGGATACAGTTAAGAACCACATCCAGGCTGAGGTCGCCAAGATTTTGGATCTGGGTGTTATTGAACCCTCAACCAGTCCCTGGTCCAGTCCAGTGGTCCTTGTCCCCAAGGCAAGTTCCCAGGCTGGTACCAAGGATTGGAGGTTCTGTGTGGACTACAGAGGAGTCAATGTCGTCACCAAAGCTGACACGCACCCATGGCCAAGGCTGATGAGCTCGTGGACACCATAGGTGCTGCCAAATTTGTGAGCACCTTTGACCTTACCTCAGGCTATTGGCAAATACCTCTGACGGACCATGCCAAGGAAAAGACGGCGTTCTCAACACCCGAGGGAACCTACCAGTTTAGGGTCATGCCTTTTGGGTTGAAGAATGTCCCTGCCACCTTCCACAGATTGCTCAATCATGCACTCAGTGGGCTGGAGGCCTTTTGTGTGGCCTACTTAGACGACATTGCCATCCACAGTTACACCTGGGAAGAGCATTTGACACATCTGGACAAGGTATTGCAGGCCTTGAAAAGGGCTAACCTCACTATCAAGGCCACAAAAGTGCCAGATAGCTCAGGGGAAAGTCAGGTATCTTGGTCATGAGGTAGGAGGGGGTCAAATCTAGCCTCTCCCCAGTAAAGTAAAGGATGTACATGACTGGGAGACTCCCACTACTCAAACCCAGGTGAGAGCCTTTTTGGGGCCTCACTCGGTACTATCGCAATTTCATGGTGGACTATGGAACCATAGCTGCACCTCCTGAGAGCTCTGACTTCACCCAAACAGCCTAGGAAGGTTAATTGGACTGAAGACTGTCAGAGGGCCTTTGATGGCTTCAAAGAAAGTCTGTGTAGGTCACCTGTTTTGTGTGCACCTGACTACAGCCGACCCTTTACCTTCCAGGCGGATGCCTGCGACACCGGAATTGGAGCTGCATTGTCCCAGTTAGATGAAAACGGGAGGGAACATCCTATGATATTCAACAGTAGACAACTCAATGGTAGAGAACGTAGGTGGGCTACTGTTGAAACAGAATGTTTCAGTATAGTTTGGAGCCTTAGGCGTTTTAGGCCCTACCTTACGGGGTCTACCTTCAAGGTCCAAACAGATCATAAGCCCCTGAAGTGTCTTATGCAGATGAAGGGTGAAAACCTGAAACTGCTCAGGTGGCCCGTAAGCCTGCAAGGGCTAGACTTCACCATAGAGCACAGACCAGGGAAGAGTCACGATAATGCAGATTGCCTTTCCAGAAGGTATGTTGACCGTCTGGATGAGGGTGTCTATCTCGTGGGAGATTAGGCACCCTAACCTCAGTCTGGGGGGGGGGCGACTGTGATGCTGGAAATGCATCGGAGGGACAGGGCCTCTGTATCCTTGTCATTTACTGTTTTTTTATCATGTTTTCTGTCGTGTTTTCCGCGCAGGAGTTCATGTGGGACTCCTGGCGGTGCAGCCTTCTCTTGGTTTGGTGTACAGACCCATGGGATACCCTTATGGCACCCATGGATGGGGCTACAACCCTGTGCCCCTAGTGTATGTTTTTGGGCACCTGTGTGTGGCCCACAGAGCAGGGTACTGGCTGGTGGCAGCTCCATGCTGAATTTGACAGTATCCTCCATTTGGTATATCCAGGCCCTGGCATTGGAATCAGTTGATTCCTGATAGGAAACAAGATGGCCCCTGAGGCCTCTTGCTTTCTATCGCCTGTTACCTTGTTTTCCCAAAGTCCTGGGAAACCCTGACTCTGTCCGTTACACTCTGAATGGCTTTTGGGTGGAAGTTCCATATATGGGGCCTCATTACGGGTTTGGCGATAGCCATGCCGCAATTGGCGGCATGGCTGCCTCCAAAACCGGGTCTGGGTTCCCTGAATGGGGAATTACCGGGCCATTCCGAGTTCGGAGGGCCCGGTAATTCCTCCCTTAGGGAACCCGGGCCCAGACCTTCCCCATTCCCATTCGAGCCCCCATAGGGCTCAATGGGAATGGGAGAGGGAGCTAACAAAGGGCCGATTACGACCGGCCCGTTGTTAGCTCCTTGGTCCCCTCGCGGGACCCGGTAACAACGCCTGGTTTTACCAGGCGTCCTTCCCGGGTCCCGCGAGGGGACCTCGTAATCAGGTGGAATGGGAATAACGGGTCTGCATCCATTAGCGGACCCCGTTAACACATTCCGCCTGACTCGTAATGAGGCCCATGGTGTTGTTGTGAAGTCCAGGCCAGACTGGCTGGAACCTTCCCAGTGACTGTATGTTGTGGTTATGCCCTGTGGGTGGGACCTGGGTGAATGGAGTGTGTGACGAATATGCACTTTTTGTTGTGGATGTCTAGTTTCTGGTGTTTGACACAATGACTGAGACAGCCCTAGTGTTGAATGGCAGGGTACTTGTCCCAATACACATAACTTGTTGTGAGTGTCTGGAGAGAAGTTCATAATGGCCTGAATGCACTATGCACCTGATTGGCTGCCTGCCTGCATGAATGCCCTTCTGACCGATTGGTTGCCTGAGTGTGACCCAGAAGAATGAATGGGATATCGACTAGTATATCTGGGGGCCTCTCTGCTAGAATTCATGTTCAGAAGCTGAAGAGAAACTGGAGTTGAAACTGAAACTTAACCTTGAAGCCCTGCTGGAAGAGAAGTCTTGCTGCTGCTCTACTTCACCAATCTGAAAGCTGCTGTGTCTCCAAGGACTGACCCAGAGAGGGCCTGTTTAGGCACCCTCTTCCCGAGCTACGAGGGACCATCGTGCACTGCTAATCTTTGCCAGCGCACCGTGGTAGACAGACCTAGGACAGGCTGCCGACCGGAGACAGGGACTTCTGCGGAATCACAAGGAGAAGCGCCCGAACACTGTTGTCCATCACCGTTGACGACCGCCGTTGCCGACCTGAGCCGCCATGCTCCATTTGCCTAAGCAACATTTGATCCAAGGATGCACTCGCCTGCACCATCGACCGCTTTGCCTCGCCGGAGAAAGTCAAGGCCGCCAAAGCGCTGAGGAGCTTCCGCCATGAGGTTTCCCACCACCTGACGACCGTAGAGACGGCGGACAACGCTACACCCTTGCTGGGCCACAGTTCTTCACACTCTCTTTGTGGTCCTGAGCTATCGTCGCTGAGGTGCCCCGCACGTCTCTTCCTTGCAGGACGCCAACGCTCTGTCGTCGACGAGCACCGCTAGGAACAAAGCTGCCACCTCACCGTTGTCGTTCAACCCTTTTTGCTCGTGGGATCTCGGCGATCCGTGGCGCCTGCCTTAAAGGGAGCCGCTAAAGAAGGATCCGTCGACGACCCGATGACGAACTCTGTTATTCCAGGCACATTGGGGTTGTAGAACTATCTTGGAATGAAATAAGACTTCTAGAACAATATATGGACTGGGCTTGTACTCTATCTTTACTTTACAGGTTTCCCAGGTGGGGGGGGGGGATCTCCACACAGAACTGTGTCTAGGTAATGGGGTCAGTATTCTGCCAATTGTTCTAACCAACTGCTTTCCTCCTATGTCTATTGTTGGTTACCTCTATTAATTGATTTGTGTGACATTTGATCAGAGTATAGTTGATGCATTTTAATGAGATCTGATAATAATTGTGGTACCACTTTAAAACTGTATATATTTACCATTGTTGATTTTCTGAGCACAACGTGAGTTATTGTGATAGTGTACATAACCTTGAATATTAATTATATAAAGACTGTGTTTTCAGTAATACAGTGTGTGGACATTCCTTTGTGGGGGTTCGGGGACTACACTGTACTTAAGAACCAGCCTGCATCACCTCCTGAGAAGCTAGGCCTTGATTGCTCGTCCATTGCTACCGTAATAGAGAATCTTGGCTGGGGTCCTCTGTGCCTCTCCTCTACCATATAGAGAGCGGAAGTACAGACTCCCCCCCTCCAGTCTTTACACAACCCTATCGGCCTACGACAAAGTCTTGACCTGGATGTAAGTTCTTCATGCGCCAACCACTTAATAATAAATCCAACAAAGTCACGACTTATAATAAGAACAAAAAGCACAAACATTTTAAATGGGTGCATTAATGGTGATAAGATCGAAGAAGTGGATAACTTGGTATATCTTGGTTTTATTTTTGCTAATAAAAACCATCCATCTTTAATAAAAGACAAATTGGCTATTAGTATTGTTGCTTTTAAACTTCAAATGAAGGTTATCCTAAAGAAATCTTGTTGTATTATTTAAAGCCAGTAATAGAATTTTATAGAGCAAGTTATTCCATCTGTCCTCTATGGTTTGGAACTGCTACCTGTTAAGATTTGCAGATGTTTAAACAAAGCAAAGGAAGCATCTGGTGGTTGGTTCTGTAGCTTCCTCTTTCTGTGCCATTGGCGATTATGCGTTTACAGTTGTGTTTAAATTCTTTGTGGTTTTTGTATAAATGGGATTATATTTTAAGATTAAAGAAGCCAGTGGGAATTCTCTCTTTGCGAGTCTGGCACTAGTTGAGTGGACAAACTCTGACCCACCCATAAAGGAGTTTATGCAGACATGTGAAAGCTTTGTGGAAAAGTAAGGAATTGAAGTGGTCTCCTGTAGGATTAGAATAAAGAAAAAGTTAAGGGAGTGGGATGATGCTCAAACTAAAGAGTCTAACTGATTTAAAATGCTATAAAGAATATATTAATTCTCCCAGCTCCAAAAAATCCTGTGATGTACATTAAGTCCCCATCTTGAGTTTTTACAATGTTGTTCTTTAGATTTCAGTGTAATTGCTTGGAGAGTTTGGATGTAGTGGACCCTAGAATAGGCCTGCCCGAGATAGCTGGACATGCAGTCTTATGTAAATTAGTCTCTGACCCCTAATCTCGGACTGTCCGGCTCCCTCACAGAGAAGATTGTTTCACCTAGAAAGATTTGTTCATTTGCCCTCAGTAGTGATAGTTAATATCTTGTGGGGGCGTCTAATGAGAAGAGATCAATTATCCCTTATAATTGCCTTACTTGCGTTTTTAAAGGAGACTTTTAAGTTGTTAGGAAATATTTCTGCATTAGCTAATCTTGTGCTGAGTTTACAGGACTGAGCAAGCGGTTAAATCATCAGCTGGGCATCTTTCTGATGTTATTCATTATGAATTTGTGTGAATTTATAAGTAGGTGAGCGCTGTTGCATCTGTTTCATTGTGGTTTGCAATAATAACAATTTCCGTGTGTGATACTTTAATATGTTTGGGTGTGTTTAAGTTTGAGTTTGTGAAAGGTTTTAAATTGAAAACGTAAAAATAAATAAATAAATAAAAGAATAGTAAATCAGTGCCAGCAAGTGTTGTCTTATATAAGAAAGCATTGCATTCTGCCTAATCATGAAATAATGTAATTTCTTTCAGTTCCAGCATGTGCAGGGACATTTTTGTATCATACTCTTTAAAATGCTCCTAAGAGAGGCATGTCCCTCCTAAGATCAGGCATTACCAATAGCTGGGATGATCATAGGCCACTGTACGTTGCTGGTGTCAATGTTATAAATATGTACCTGGATCTATGTGGGTGGAAGCAGGTAGCCGGATCCTTTGTGTCTGTTTCTTGTATTTCGTTGGGAGCGTTTTTATTCCACATTAAATGGCTGGTACACAACTTAGTTTTAGGGCTGAGGATGGCTAACATTGACTTAAACAGCCCTACCGATAAGTGGCGTATCAGTCACTTTAAATCCCTGTAACAAGCAAATCCCCCACCCCAAATAAATTAAACAGGTCATAAAAATACTCCCAAAGCAGAAAAGGAAACAATCTGCAAATGGGTGCTCCCCACACCCCTCCTGCATCCACCCCAAGAGATCTCTAGATATGTTCAGATCAGTAGTACCAACAGAGCAGTGGCACATGTCATTGATGGCTTAAATAATGGTCCAGCGTTCTGAGATGGGCCACGGTTTTTTAAATGTAATTCTTGAAAGGACCTTTTGCAGTCCCACCCTCTCTTCTAGATAGCACGGCCCATCCTATTGTGGAGACCTAAAGGCTGTTTGCCTTCTCTAACAGCACACACACTCAGGGACTTCCCAGCTCTCTCACTACTCCTCTATCCAAGAGTTAGTCCTCTAAAGGAATGACTGGGATATACCGAGCAGACCATCTGCTCGACTCAATCTCTGTCCTTTCCCTCCCACCTTTTCCTTTCCCTCATACTTTATGATGGTCTTTCCGCACTACTCTATCTCAGGATTACCCACCGAACTCTTTTCTACTCCCTTGTTTGTCCTGTTCTGTTCCTCTGATACTTCTCAATCCTTGGACACACCGCCTCCACCTTTTGCTGTTACCACCCCATCTTCTCCACTACTCCTCCCTCCTCCACACTGTTACCCTCCTGCACACTGCTACTCCACCTCACTACTACTCTGCCTTACCTTCTACTTATACCCTCACTCGCACACGATTCACAACCACTCCCAACACTTCCTCACCTATTATTATTCTATCATGCTCACTCACACTGCAGTGCCATTTGCACTCACTAACCAATATGTCACCTGATTTAGAAATTGCATCCATGCCCTTTGTCATGCTGATCTTTTTGGTCTGCCAACTCCATCTCCTCTGACATAACCTGAGCAACCCACAACATCCTTCTTCCTGTTGCCCTTTTTATACTTCCCTTCCTGTTCCCATTGAGTGTCTAGCCCTCGCCAATCTATCCCTGCTTTCCTCTCTCCAGAGGTGTTATACAGAGAAACCTTGATAAATTATGGTTTTAGCCTCACCCCTTTTCTCCATGAGGGTCTGCAGTTTGACTCAGCAATGGCAGCCATTTTTTCCCATCTTTGTGTTAGGGATCCCCCATGTTGGTAAGTCTCTGCTTAGTGTTAAGACGGATTTCTGAACTTTGACCTGGTGGGAAGAGGTTCAGACGGCCAGCATAGTTTCTTGGAACAGGGTAACCTCTGGACAAACCAGACCAATCAAGAAAGCTTGGCAGGCGGTCAAGACTAAGTCTCAGGAGGGGTGAGGGTGACTGAAGGACCTCAATGAGCACACATAGCAAGGACACTTACAAGTTACTCCCAGAGAGGTCTATATATCAAAAATATAAACACATTTATTACAAGGCCTTTTTAACTCAACACGCAGTAAAAGAATCACAGCAATCTTACTAAACCAACACAATCAATACAAGATATATACAAGACCATTGGGGTCTAAAGGGTTAAAGGCACGAAATATGTTCACAACCTAGGGGGAGAAGGAAAATAGGAAGTGCAGATAGTCTTTAGTCACCTTCAACATCAAACACACACCAAACTAAGAGGCAGTCCAAACCCTACGAAGAGAGGAGCCTTATGCTCAATAGTACATGTAGTGCAGGCGCAAGCGGTTGTTCCAGTGGGAAAACGGGGTCTCTTCAGGGGTCTCTAGCAGCTCAGGAAGGTGGGTGAGGCAATGAAGAATAGATTCCCACTATTCGAGGAGGGCCTCCACTTGAAGGCAGAGGTGATGCCAAGGTTCAGGAATAGGTCGCTAGTTCGCAGTGGAAAGGAGAGGGACCCCAAGGGGCCACTCGTGCGTAAAAACAGATGGATGCGTTAGGGGCCACCGGTTAAGGTTAGGGTTTCTCACTGGCCCCAGGCGCACTCTGGACCAAGCTTCGCCAGTTGAGTACACTGCGGCTGCAGGTTCAAATGCGACAAAAAGGTAATCTCTGCGGCTTTCAGTTCCGGTGATACAGTGATGCTTTCCAAAAGGGACAGTGGCAATTTCTCCACTCCTGATGGATGGATCAGGCCAGTGTCACTGCAGCAGGCTTCAGGGGCAAGAGGGTCACAAAGGCAGCGCACCTGCAAAGATGGTTGCCGCGGCTGGGCCACAGGGTAACTGTGTTTACTCCGTCCTGGCGCACTCGTCTCAATTCAGAACTCGGAATGCCAAGTGTTCGGAATTCGGTGTGAGGATGCCGGGGACACGGAGCTCGCAGTACACCAGGTTTCGAGGGCCTCCTCAAAACGATGGCAGAGACAGAGCAAAGGTCCTGGGTAAGCTGGTCAGCCCACTGGTTGGCCCAGGGACACTTCCGAGAAGGCTTACTTGCAGGTTTTGTTGAAGGGCCGAGAATAGTTGGTCCCACTATTCTAATGGGTCGAAGCGTCTTCGCAGACCTTCTAGGGAGACCAGATGCAGAGGGGTCCCACGGGACGACAGCCGGCTCAGGGTGCCAAACCTTCCAGCGGTTCACCAGCGGTTCCCCGACTCGGCTTCTTAGTTTCAGGATATCCGGATACTTGGATCCTATCCTTTGTTCAGTGAGAACTCCAGAGATCGACATGTTATGGGTGTTTTCGGCCTCCTCCTATCCACAGTGCCCTTTGCGCCAAAATGGAGAGGACCCAATGGGAGATCTGCTCACAAACACACACTCCATACGTGGACCAATCACGGACCACGCTGGTCCCAGGCATTCACAGCACTCCAGACTCTCTGGCACCCTGGATGTGGATTGGGGACAGACACCTCAGCCCCCATCCTGGAGGCACACACACAAGGCATGCAGAAGCCCACGAAAGCTTGGCTTTTTCACGGGAAACTGCATGACCAAATAAGGACTGACCTGGGTCGGCTCTACCTGGGGAAGGCAAAGGGGCAAGATGGCCAAAGGACAGGACAATGAACGTTGTGGCATGGCCATTTTGGAGCCAGGCCACCTATTCATGCCAAACGCGGTTTAAATGGCAGGAAAGGGTTAAAATTATATGACAAGATGAGCTGCCACCAGCCCTGCCTATGACACATCTGCACATCTCCCAAAAAGTCCTACGAGAGTATCTAGGGTCTTTGGAAAAGACTATGAGACCCAAGTGCACTGTACTGTAAAGTACTTTTGGCACTTGTGACATGTTGCAGAAAAGTTGCCACATTGGAAAAGGACTAAGGGAAAGAAAGTCTCCCAGTACTGACTGTCTTAAGGGCATGTCGGCTTCCCCATAAAAAGTGAGCGAAAGACCAGAGGAGTGCAGCAGAAGGCTGTGCTCCCCAGGCAAAGTCAGACTATGGTGTTTAAACAGCAGCAAGCATTTTGGGGGTGTACAACTGGAGGGAAAATTACATATAAAATGAAATCTTTCCTAACACTTAGGGTCTCTGAACCTTTCCCAATTCCATGGTAGTCTAGGGTTTGGTCCTCTGCCAGCCCTGCACTCACCGGTGTTTCTGCGCAGACTGGTCCTTTCTCCATAGTTGATTGAGCTCTGGCTCCCCAGCGCATCTGTTTCCTCTTTCTCTCTTTCTCGATTTCCTTTCTCTTTTCTCTCCTCGCTCGCTCTTTTCACTCTCTTTTAGCTCTTTTCTTCGTTTCTTTCTTCTGCTCCTCTCCTTTTCTCTCTACGCTACTCTGGGAGGCTCACCTCGCTTGTTGCGCACTGGACAGTTGCTGCAGCATCTTGAGTGTTTATTGCTACTGCGGTCTGTCAGGCTGCTGGGACCTTGTCAACTGCCATCGTCTTGAGGGGACAGAATGGTTCTGGATTGCTCCCTGCTTGGCCTTCCACCCGAAGTATTTCCATCACCTCTTGGCTGCTCCTGTCATTTCTTCCTGATCTTTGAAATTACTTAAAATTAGGTGTGAAGAAGTATATTGAAAAAGAGATCAGTGTTATGTAAGTAATCTATGGCACATATACCTGCGAAGCAATGGAGCATTGTACATTGGGGGCGCACCCGTGTGAATTACAGGTGGGATGAGATTGTAGCAGAGGTAGTTGCAATGGGCTAGGGGAGATGTATGGTTGAGTATGTTTTTTGAAGAGTAGGGTCCTTCCTAAAGAGGGTGGAGGTGGTGAGTTTTACTTGTATGAGTAACTTGTTCCAGATAAAGGTTGCATACTGAGAAAAGGGCTGCTTTCTAATATTGACCTTTGTTCCATGCCAAATGTATTGTAATTGTGTTATCTTTTTTTCTCCCCAGAGGCCTGTGATTGGGACCGAGCAAACATCTAAATTGGAAGAAATAAATGTAGAGGGAGAAAACCAAAGTGCTTTCCTTTGACCTTAGGTTTGAGATAACGGCCATCTCTGAGAGTTCTGTGATACAATTCTGTGCTTGTTGACTTCCTGGAAGCCTGGAGCTTCTAAGAAGCCTGTGCAGTGCACCCAGCCTACAACCGCTGGAAACTGTGCAGTGCGCCAAACCTGGAACCTCTGGAAGCCTGTGCCACACACCCATCCTGCAGCCTCTGGAATGCTGAGCAGCTCTTCCAGCCTGGAACCTCTGGAAGTCTGAGCGGCGCTCTCAGCTTGGAGCCCCTGGAAGCCCGGGCAGCTCTCCCAGGACAGGATCAATAGGTGAAGAGGCTGGAAATCTAACAATGTCACACATCATGTTTGAAAAGTCTTATCTAGGACATCCTCCCGAAAACGATCAGGAGCATGAGACAGACAGTACTTGCCAGAGTGGGATCCGTATCAGTGCAGAAAGCAGCTCTTGTGCTCAGCGCATCCATAAGCCTTTGCCCAGGACTGCTGCAGAGGAAGTCCCCACCATGGTAATCCTGGCCACACTGCAGTGCCTTGAGGCAAAAATGGATCACTTGCAGCATACCATGGAAGACATGCCCATTAAGGCTGCTGAGATTATGAAGCAAATCTGGCTAGCAATGGCTCCGGAGTACTTTAAAAAGGATGAAACATCTGTGGCGATCAGCCCATCCACACGCAGAGACTGTATGGTCTGTGACTTTCCTGGCAAGTCTAACATGCGTTTGAAACCTTTGTTTTCTCATGAACCAGATCAACAACAGAACTACTCTCCACAAGCGTTGCTTACTGATGGCCAGCGTCACGAGAACCAGTGTGTACAACCATTGTTTATTAATGGACCGGGGCAAATCGTACAACCAGTGTTTACTGGTCGGCAGGACCGACTGCAGAGCCAGCATCTACAGCCAGTCGTATCTGGTGGAGAAGGTACAGAGCCCAACCAGAGCACCAAGCTAACGGTTAAACAACATCTAGTCCAGAGCCTAAAGATAGAAGCACTCTGTCCTGATGAAATGGTGCAAGAAGGGGGGCCATTACTGCAACACATGTCCTTTGACGACCAGCGTAGAGAACAGCACTACAGCCTAGAACCATTGTGCATGGATGGACAGAACTTGAAGCGAGAAGCAGTGTTTTCAGATGGGAATAATGCAGACCAGGATTGCAGTCTAACAGAGGTGTGTCCCGATGGGCAGGGTCTACCCGATACCCCACCCTCATTGGCATCAGATACTCTACCTGCAGATGAAGCTGCCTCCAGAGACCTGTTTCTGCGAATAAAGGCACAGCCAGAGTTTCGAGCTTCCCCAGGTATGTCTCATCATAGCTCCATACGGAGAAGAGGGCAGCGAGACTGTGCAATAGTGGAAAAATTCCACATGTGGCATCTCGCACCTTGTTCAGTTTCCACTGAGGCACACAATGAGTTAATCTTTGAGACCAGCAGACATCACAACTAAAATACGACGCCCAGACAAACGTACAAGTTTTTGGTTTAATGAAGAACTTGTGCTACTCAGGCGTAATAAAAGATCCCTGGAACCCACTCACAAATAAAACTCACCAGCGACTCTGCCAAAGCATTCCTAGCAGCAAACGAAACATACAAAGCAGCCATTATAGCAAACAAAGCGAAAGCACTGAACACCCGCAGTAGCAATGCCTCCTCAAATTCCAAAGAGCTCTTCACAATACTCAGAGAAATGGAAAATCCCATCCCATCCTCCACGCCGGTTAATTCCAGCAAAGCATGGTGTACCACTATACAGAATGCATTATCTTACAAAATAAAAATGATTCAAAGCAAAATCACCGCCAAAAGAAAGCTCCTGGCCAACAAAAACACCTCCACCAACCATAGGCACAATCAATGATAACGTAAACACCCAATTCCAATTCACTCCAGTAACCCAAGACCAAGTGCTAGACACCATCTCTAAATTAAAACTCTCTGTAAAGGAGATAATTTCCCAGCTCACCTAGTTAAATTATGTGCCCCCACGCTTACACCCATCATCACTAAATTTGTTAATGCCTCCTTCCGTTCGAACACTGTATCCGGCCAGCATAAAGGAAGCCTGGGTGACTCCTCTTCTAAAAAAAAAAAGAAAAAATACCTTCCCTGGATTCGACAGTCCCCACTATCTACCGCCCAATAACCACGGTCCCTTTCTTACTTACAATAATTGATAAAATCCCCTATTTTTAAATACAATCTCACCTCAAACAAAACCATCTCCTAGGAGCTAGACAATCCGGGTTTCGGCCCAATCACAGTACCGAAAAGGCACTTCTGGACCTTAAAATCCAGATGGACACCATAAGAGACGCCGGCAAACTCTGCATTCTATTGTTACTTGATATGTCCGCCGCATTCGATCTAGTGGATCACGACAAACTTTGCGCTACACTAGCTAATGATTTCAATTTCTTGCAAGAAGCCACTCTCTGGGTCTAATCTTTCCTCTTTGATCGCACTGCCTGAGTTACCATTGGTAAGGAAGCTGCAGACACCATTCCATTACCCCTTGGAGTACCGCAAGGATCCTGTTTGTTGCCTACCCTCTATAACGCTTACACAAAGCTACTATTCGCTGCCCTGGATGCCATGGGTGTCATCTACACCAACTTCACAGACGACACCCAGATCCTCATACCAATCACTGTGAATTATGACCAGAACACAAGCAGGATTAATAAAATGTATGCATTAATCCAAAATTGGATGGCTATTAATAGCCTCTGCCTCAATGATGAGAAAACGGAGATACTCATCGTGGGTTCCCCGGCCAAAATCGATGCCCTCCACTCTGACTACTCATCAATCACCATTGATGGAACTCCCATTCTAGTCCTCAAATAGGTTAAAACCCTAGGTGTTCACCTAGATGCTAACCTAACCATGACGAAAAACGTGGACGCACTATCATCAGCCACATCCTACACATCTAAATTGGTTGCCTTAAGTCGCAATTCCTCACACCAAATAATTGCACCACTTTAGCCAGGGCCCTGATCTTCTAAAAGTTAGATTATTGTAATGTACTTTTGCTAAGCACCTCTGACGCTAACTTAGCCAAACTGCAACTGCTCCAAAGCATTACGAGCAGCCTTTGGACTAAACAAATCAGACCACATTTCAAATATCAGGAGGGATACCCACTGGCTACTCATCAAGCCGGAATCCTAGTCAGAACACTTTGCGTTACCCACACGTATCTCGCCAAGAAGGCACCCACAAATATTAATCACACGCTCTCCCTGAACAAGACCACTAGAGCACTAAAAGCAAACGCATGCACTCTTATTTGTCCCACGCTACAAAAACTCCAGAGCCGGGGTAAGTAGCGTCTCATTCGTGGCACCAAAGCTATGGAACACACTGCCACTACAAATCTAAAATGAGGCCTCACACCAGTGCTTTAAGAAGTCACTAAAAACTTGGTTATTCAACCAATTCTAGTCCGCTACCTCTCACCTCCCATACATCTACCACTGAAAGGATGAAATGTACTGGTACCCTGTGACGTGTACAATGTAATGCCAACCTCTGCCATGTACAAATTTAATTGCAGTGTGGATCTCACTGTAATGTGAACAATTGATGTAATTTGAATCTCACTCAATATAAATAAGCTATCAGTAACTACGCCATGACCCCCCAGGGTGTGGGCGTATAACAAATGCATGAATAAATAAAATAAATAACGCTTGCATTCTGCACAGTATGCAAGAGGGATTAATGTCTTTGCCCAATGCCCCCGGTCACAAATATAATTAATGTTTTATGTGCAAACATATACTTTTCCCCTAGGCTAATCAGTATACCCCAAGCAGAACCCACTCTGGCTTCTAGAGTCATTGGGCCTCATTACGACATCGGTGGTAGCCGTGCCTGTAATACAGGCACGGCTGCCGCCGGTGTCATTTTTTTTTTCTGGCGCCCGCTAATGGGCAATTACCAGGTCATTATGGCCTTGCCGGATCCGGTAATTGCACATTTGCAGGCGCCGGAAAAAAGATGCTCCCCATTCCCATTCGGCCTCATAGGGTTGAATGGGAATGGGGAGGTTGGATTTCCCTATGTGTAGAATTGGGGTGCAAGTTACTATTTATGGCTGGCTAGCAGCGTGCATCTTGACATTTTGCACCCTGCCCAGTAAGCAACAGACACCTCTTGGGGCAAGGAGTTAGTACATAGTGTGCTACAAATCTAACTTTCAAATGAGATGCAAACTGTAACATTTTGTCCCTAATACATGGCTTGTATGCCTTTAGGGTCTTTTGCACAAGTCCAACTCCTTGCAAATTCATCCCTGCATTTCAACTCCTTGTGTACTTCTCACAGTAATTGAAACTGAGTACTGAGCAACAACGTGCATGTTCGCCCAGTCTTCTAAGTCCTATATATTGAGCACAGGCGTATTTTTTCTCCACAGCCCTCTAGCCATGTTTCATTTTTTATATTTCCAGGTTTTCCTCTTTGCTTTCTAGCTAGGTGAAATCCCCTACATACGCGCACCCATTCCTATTCAGACGCATCAGGACCGTCCAAAGTTGTCATTTTCTAGGAATCTTAAGATCCTTTTCTATTTGTGTTCTGGCACCTGTGTTTCTCTAGAGAGTTGGATACATGTTCTTAACTGGTATTTCTTCCACTTCATCTTAGCGCCTCGTTCTCCAGGAAGTGATTTTAATCGCTGCTGCTTAAAGAGAGTTTTCTATTATTCACAGCATATCCTATTGTCTGTGGACTCCAATAGGGTGTCTGTCAGTACCAATTGTCAATTTTTCTGCTAAGGGCGATTCTCTTCCTGGTCTCTGATAGAGGCCTTTGGACTAAGTGTGTCTATTCTTGGACAAAGCTAAACAATTGCTATTAAAAATGTGGGGAACCCATTGAGTACAGAACATCATCTTCTCCAGGAGGCATATGGTATGTGGCGGTCAGTGTTGCAATGGGGCCCAAATGGCTGAATCCTTTTACTCTTTGACCAGTCACATGGGAAAAGATTTACCTCTGTAGGGATTGAAGCGATGACCAACCCAAAGAAGAGAGAAAGTCATGAGCCAATAGGAAGTGTAAAACGAAGGTGAGAGAGGCTGGTGGTGCCGACGGAGTGTTCATGCAAACAGGAAGCCTCTTAGTTCAGTCACCTGAAGCTGCGGATAAAGTGAATCACTGAATGAGGACAGAGAAACCATCACTAATGAGCAGAGATAGAAACCAGCGAGGTAGGAGTACTCCCAACAGCTGAGGCCCCTAAGCCTGAGACAGTGGCTAAGAAATGTACAAAGCATGGGACTCTAGTGAGTAATATCTAACAAGATGGATCGTACAAGGATGAAGTCACAACTAGAATCAAGTTGTCATTTGTCACTCCTCAGCATAGTATTTGCTGAGTCCAAGAGAAACCAAGAGACTCGAGTGTGGAGTGTTGATGCTGACTACTGAACTGGGAGTTGTGATTCTACCATTCCACAATGTGTGAAATGGACGCAATGAGAACCAAGATGCCAAGAACAAAGAATCCAGTGTGCTGGGTTGTGGTCCTATCACTATCCAATGATTGAAGGGGTTACAAAGCCCAAACCAGAACCAAGAGAACAATGTGTGCTGGACCGATGACCCAAGTGCACTGATTAATGGGTGTTGCAGTTCTCAAACCTCCACCGAGCCAGAGTGCAGGAGCCAACAAGTCCGGCAGAGAACCAGGGTCGCATCATTTGGTGCATTTGCAATAAAACAACACTGCCTGATTTGTAATAATAGATTGCTTAATCCCTGATACAGACCAGACTAAGAAATCCAGAGGATTATTTGACCTAAAGAGAGAACGAAATAAATGGCAAATGCTCCTTCTCTTTTTAGTTCACTAGTTTGATTTGTGACATTATAATCTCTTACCAAACAGTGTCAGAATTGGATGTCCTACTTGCATAAAGTGCCATAAATATGCCATCCAAAATCTCAGCGAGAATCAAGCCCCCTTTTTGTTTAGGGAAAATGCGAACCCAGGCCTTCAGCCCTCCTTAGAAACTGAAGGATCAGCCGGGAAAGCTTTGTACTGTACAGCAGCCAGATTCCGCCCAGAGACGGTATCCTCATTTAGACCGTCTGATAAACAAATGGTCATTCCCCAAGAAGAGCGTCTCTTGAAAATGCATTTCATCAGACACCAACTTGTTATATATGGATGAAAAAGGGACACATGAGAGTGAAAAAGGTGGTTTGTTGTATTGAGTGGATTGAAATGAACGGTATATAAAGGAGACCACACAGCCCGTTCAAAGTCTTAGTACTGTGAGACAGGCATGGCATCCAGAGAGACAGTCTAAAAGGTAACAGTTTCAACACCTTTATTTGATAAAGTTCCGGGGTTGGTGTAATACCTAAATGGCCCTAACTCTAAAGAGATTGTTCCCTCAACTGATGTTTCTCAGGGCGTCGATGTCCGAAGTCCAAAACCAAAATTTGTCTGTGTCTAAACCTCACTTTTTGACAAAATGTGAAAGGAAGTCTTCTTAAAGAAAAATAGTGGTTCAACAACAAAAGGAAATGTAACCCACAGCTGGTTTCAGGTAGTTTTACCAATAGGTGTCGTTCTGCCCGTTCAAAATAGTTCAACTCACAAGGGTTGCCCTTGGAACCGTCCACGTAGGGCTCTTGCAGTAAGTCAATGGAGTTTACAATGTATCTGGGTCTCTTGGGGTTCCTTTCCCCAAGCTTCGATCTTCCCTGTTCCAAACAAAAAGAAACAGTTCCTGTTAGGCCTCTCAGGGTTCCCTTCCCCAAGCTTTAGGACCCTTTAGTGTCCAACACAAGTTCAGCTTGTCAGGATGTACCTTTTCCTTTATATACCGTTCATTTCACATACAAGCCTTTCATGGGGTAGAATCGGAGACTTTCGAAAAAACGCCAGGTTCCTTTGCTGCTCCTTAACGCGACGACTCTGATCTTTCGCCCCTCTCTTTATTTTGTGTATTCAATTACCTTTTTTTTAAAAAAAAATATATCTTTATTGTGATCACAAAAAGCATCCGCCAAACGGCTTGGAGAACAAGCAACAAATATGACAATCTGATCACCAATTTTATAACTTTAGAGTACGAAAGAAGAGAAGAACAACAGGATAGAGATCAGCCCACGTCTCCCCCACCCACCATCGTCCATCCCCCCTACGGGTTAGACCGCCATAGCAGACTATTATCCAGTGTGTCTCAAGAGCACATATTGTCCACCAGGGGCTTACAGCTAGCTTTGTAGCAGAGTCCAAGCTCAATGGCTGGGTTACGGGATAGATAAGGATCCATCAAGGTAGCAAATTCCCTGTGAACATGCCTGTGTTGAGCTTCAAAAGTGCTTTAGGCACCTGGACTAAAACATTTGCTTCACCATTCCCCCGACAGTGGTGCCACATTAGGTCTGGGCTGCTTGACCCTCATTGTGATACTCCAAGAATGATAGCCATTGCTGGTCTATATGTGTGTGAGACTCCATCATGAGGGCTGTTAGGCTTTCCATGCCATATATTTCTTTCGCTTTGTTCAGCCAGTCTGATTTTGTAGGAAGGGGGGGTGCTTTCCACTTGATCGTAACACGGGCACGGGCAGCCAATAGCAAGTATCTTGGCATGTGTGGGAGAAGCAGATATCTGTCTTCAATCTTTTCAATTCCGAAGAGGACCAATAGAGGAGTTAAGGCTCTATGCATTCCTTCGATCTCATAGATCCACTCCAGTATCTCCTTCCAGAACAGCCGAATCTGTGGACATCTCCACCATTGATGCCAATATGTGCACACCTGAGTACACTCTCTCCAGCAGTAAGGGGAGATGCCCATGTACATTTCTGCTAAGCGTTGCAGGGTTAGGTGCCATTGAGTCAGGATTCTGCATTTGTGCATCTAATATTGCACCGAGATCGAGGACTTCCAGACCGCCTTGTATATAGCATCCAAGCCTGCTTGATTCTCTTTCCAGCCCAATTCTTGATCCCACTTGGCTTTAGTGTTTGGAGGAGAGAGGTGACCCTTGTCCATGAGCGCCCTGTACATGGAGGCTATGACCCCTTTGGAACCAGAGTGCGTGTTTAATATGTTTTCGAATGCCGTTAGGGGGTGCTTTAGCATGCCTATCCACTTACGGTCCGTGAGGACTCCCTTCAATTGCAGGTATGGCAGAGGGTTACTAGTCAGGCCCTGTTGCGCCTCTTCGAGCTCTCCCTTAAACAGGAATGAGCCTTCCCTCCACATTTGCCCTGCCCTGACCAATCCCTGTTCATATTGGGGCTGAAACCGGAGAGGCTCCTGAATAACACCCCTAATTGGTGGGGCCCAGATGCAGCTAAGTGGGGACGGCCACGTTGTTACCCCCTCCATACCCGGGTTTCTTCTATCCCATAGTGCCCAGAGTGCCCGTAGGACGGGATGCTCCCTTGCCCTGCGTGGAATGGCATCCCAAGGAGCCCATAACCATTCCCCAAGAGTGACTGGGGCAAAGAGACCATTTTACAAAGAGACCCATTGTTTGCTTTTGGATTCGCGAAATGTGGTCTACAAGTACATGAAGCTGAGTGGCTGCATAGTATGTGTGATGCCCGGGTATGCGAGGCCTCCCTTTTCCTTTGTTAGGATCAGAGCGTTACATGCAATACGCGGTCTTTTATTATCCCAAAGAAAAGCCAGCAGTTTTTTTAACCATGCTCAGGAAGGCCCTGTGGAGTACAATAGGAAGAGATTGGAAAAGGAAAATCGTTGTGGCAAGATGTTAATTTTAATTGCTGCGAGTTTACCTGCCCAGGTGAGGTTGAGTTTACCCCATCTGTCCAGGTCTTGTTGCATCACTGACCCCAGTGTTTTATAGTTAGACTGATATAACTCTTGGGGGTTCCTCGTAATCAGTGTACCTAAGTATCTGATGCTTTTTTGCGCAGCTCGGAGGCCTCATGTCTGTGGGTGTTGCGCACGTGATGGGTCAGGATCTCTGAGAGGGAGGATCATTGTTTTATTCCTGTTTATGTGGAACCCTGATTGCGCCCCATATTCCTCTATGTCCTGCAGGAGTGCTGGAATCAAGTGTTCGGGATGAGCGACATAGGCCAGAACGTCGTCCGCAAACGCCAGTATGTATTCTACGTCATATCTGAGGTGCCCTCTAACTGTTTCGCCTAATGTTTTGAGCCAGCGGCTCCATGATTAGAATGTATACAAGCAGGAAAAGGGAACACCCCTGCCTAGTACCCCTGGTTAACATAAACTGTTTTGATCGATTCCATTTACCACTACCTAGTATTCTGATATAAAGCCTGTGCTCCCCTGACCCAGTTTGGGCCCAGACCAGCTCTGCAAAGGACCTCCGATATGAACCTCCACTGCACTCAGTCGAAGGCTTTTTCGGCATCGATTGATATTAATGTGGGTCCTTCTTCCGCCTCTGGGATGGAAGACATGAGGTCTAGAGTTTTGCAGTCATTGGGCCTCATTACAACCTTTCAGGTCTGGACCGCAGTGATTCCGTGACGGCGGTAACAAAGTTACCGCGTCCGCAAGGTTGCGGAAAGACCGTCCAATTACGTGCTGTCGGTCGCGCGCACCACACGGACGCGGAAACGTTGTTACCGCCATCACGGAAAAAACCACGGAAATGGACATAGCGCTGCCACAAGTAGCGCAAAACCCGAGTCCGCCACCGTCGCCACGCACACAGAACCAGAAATACCATGATCGCCAAAACAGGAAACAGAGGTGGCCATCATATAAAGCACAATCCATTGGCATCCAGAGTCAGCACAAGCAGAATCCACACTGTGAGAAGCCAAAAGGGACCACCAGCATGGCTGCCAGGATTCCAGCCCAGAGGTAGCGCAAACAGCGCTTTAGTGAGGCGGAGCTAACCGTTCTCGTGGAGCACATAGTGGAGCATGCAGAGATGCTGTTCAGTGCCGATCAACGGCGTGCCACACAGCAGCGGAGGAAGTAAGTGTGGGCGGAAGCAGCACGCAAGTGCACCGCTGTGGGCGTGACTGTGAGGAGTGTAAAGGACTGCCACAAGCGGTGGGATGACCTCAGGCTGAGGGTTCGGAACCTGATCTCCACACAGCGCCAACGCAGCAGTGGGACAGGTGAAGGACCCCCTTCCCCACTGAGGCTGCAAGCATGGGAGGAGCGTTGCAGCAGTGTCCTCCACCTTGAGGGCATCCATGGGATCGGGGAGGCTGAGGCAGGAGTGAGCCCACCTGCAGATGCTGGTAAGTGGTCAAACATGAATGCCATATGAGTATATGTTGATGGCATGACTGGGCCAAAGGACCCATTAACAACCCCCCCCCCCCCCCCAAGCAGTGCATGACTGGGCCAAAGGACCCATTAACAACCTCCCCCAGGCAGTGCATGACTGGGCCAAAGGACCTATTAACAACCCCCCCCCCCAGGCAGTGCATGACTGGGCCAAAGGACCCATTAACAACCCCCCAGGCAGTGCATGACAGGGCCAAAGGACCCATTAACAACCCCCACCCCCCGGCAGTGCATGACTAGGCCAAAGGACCCATTAAGAACCCCTCCCCCCAGGCAGTGCATGACTGGGTCAAAGGACCCATTAACAACCCCCCACCCCTGAGGCAGTGCATGACTGGGCCAAAGGACCCATCATGATCCATATAGCAACCAATATCACTAAAATGCATACCCCCAACAAGCAGATGCATGTAGCTGCTACTATTAAATGATCAACCTGTATGATGCATGTGATGCACCCATCAGGCACCACCACATAACTAATTGCATGTCCTCTGTGTCCCCACAGCCGTATCAAGTGACAGTGATCCTGCACAACAGCCCAGGCAATCGGCACGTGTCCAAGCCACCGCCCCTGCACAGGAGGATGCTGTCAGTAGTTTGGCATCTCTGCCCCCAGTAGCAACTGCAACAGATGTGCCGGGCACCATCACCGACATCCCCACCGTCTCCACGCTGCCTGGCGCAATACAGGTGCCGCGGGCACCCATCATGCCCACCCAACCCACCACAGAAAGCAGCTGCACTGCAGAGGAGGCGGCATGTAGTGACAACAGTGCCCCGGCAGAGCAGTCTGATACTGGGCCACAGGGGGAGATGCCCACATTGGATGACTTTGAATCCTTCCATCAGCTGGAGTTCAGCCCCACATCACTGCGAAGTCCCATGAGGTCACCCACCCCATCAATGTCAGAGCTAAATTCCTGCATGCAGCGGATGGAGGAGCAGCAGGCTACCCTCACCCAGCTGGTGGAGAGGCAGCTCGATGAATCTAGGCTGCAGAGGGAGTGCTACAGCACGTCAGTACGTCGCCTCTCAAGGTCCATTGGACACTTTGCCAGCACTATAGTCACCCTGGCACGCCATGTGTGGGAGGGTAATGACCACACCTCCAGGCTCATAGAGTCCATGTTGATTGGGCAACAGGCAGATATTGCACGTATGCCATCTATACCTGATTCTGTGCCATCCAATACCACCACCCCATCCAGCTCCACTACTGCCAGTCCAAGGAGGCGCTCGACTCGGCTAACAGGGCTCTCGGGCAAGGATGCACAAGCACAGAAGCGCACACGGAAGTGATGGCATGTGTGTGGGGCACTGCAGGACACACGTGGACTTGAAGGGTGTGGGGGAGGTCGTTTGGGGGGTTTGAACATTGGGGCCTGGTTGGGGGTGGGTACGTTTGGGTAGTGGGGGTGGTTGTTTGGGGGCTTTGAACATTGGGGCCTGGTTGAGGGTGGGTACGTTTGGGTGGTGGGGGAGGTCGTTTGGGGGGTTTGAACATTGGGGCCTGGTTGGGGGTGGGTACGTTTGGGTGGTGGGTGGGCACGGGTGTACAGCTACCCTAACCATTGCACCTCCTTCCCTGTTGTTAATTTATCAATATATCATCATTTAAAAAAAACATACATGAGTGGACATCTATCATTTCATTTGCAGTACAACAATTAATTTATTGGCATCACCATATCCATGCATTGCTGTGAATGTGCTGTGTCTCAAAAGTAAATGCGAATCAGCTCATCCCGTGCTCTTTGTCCATCTAGTGGACCCCCAGGAGGAGGTGGTGCAATCCCATCCCCATCTCCATCCCCGTCCCCATCTCGATCCCCATCTTCTTCATCTGCATCTGGGGGCATTGGGATGTTCCTGCGCAGGCAGAGATTGTGCAGCATGGCACATACAAGCGTGATTTTACCCGTCTTCACTGGGCTGTACAGCAGTGATCCGCCAGATCTGCTCAAACAGTGGAACCGGGCCTTCAGCAGTCCAAATGTCCTCTCAATCATGCTACGTGTGCGGACGTGTGCCCTATTGTACGCCTCTTCATGCCCGTTCCTTGGCCTCCGTACATGTGTCATCATCAATGGCGTGAGTGCATATCCAGCATCACCTACATGGGATGTAGATGGGGGGGGGGCATGTCAGTGTTTGTGGTATCGTGTCTTCATCTGATGCTGTACTACCTTGTGTCATTGTTCATTCATGCATATGTGCCATGCAGTGGTTGGTTGTGTTCTTTGGCCATCACAGAGGATGTTGCCAACTGCACATTGACCTACGCATTGACGTGCATGTGTACTCTGCCCTGCGGGTGACATTTGATTGTGAGTATGGCATTGTGCAGTGATGTGCACACATGGCAGAGTCACTCCACTGTGATGAAGTAGTCGATGCAGGACATCTCATGTACAGGCATCATGTGCATTGGGAGGGCAGTGTTGCATATTGTGGGTGGGTGTTTGCAGTGGCACAAGGTGTATGGGACAGTGATAGTATCGGCTGTGTGTGTCATGTGGCAGGGTGTGTACGGGTACACTGTGGTTACCTGTCATGTGTTGCTTTGTGATGTTTGGGTTCCGCAGTCTAACAGGTGATGACCGGGGGGGTGATGCATGTGCAGTCACAGCGGCACACTCACGTTGCTCATTGCCCTGGACACACACACCCCCCTTCCACAGGGCCGGTGCATTGGCAGCTGTACTCAGCCAATAGCCATGTGCTTTGTCCGGCATAGCGTTCCATGTACCATGGCAACGTGGAATTCCGCAGTACCATAGAGTCATGGGTTGAGCCTGGGAAACGTGCGCAGCAGTGTGTTATCAGTTACGTGGCATCACATACCATCTGTACATTCAGCAAGTGATACTGTTTCCTATTGCGAAACACCATCTCAATTGCACGTGGTACTGTCAGCTCAATGTGGTTGCAATCAACTGCACCTATGCAATTTGGCATGCCTGCTTTGGCATGGAAGGCCAACTTGGTGGCAATGACCTCGGGGAGGGTACGGGGTAGGGCTATCTGTTCCGACACATGGTGCAACAGGGCATCCAGTACCTGTACCAGGATTTTTGAGAAACAGGGTTGTGCTATGCCATGCAGCTCACCAACTGTGTGTTGATAGGTGCCAGTGACAAGGAAATGCAGTACAGACACAACCTTCAGGAGGGGGGGTGGCGGTGGGGGTGTCTATGTGGCTGCTAATGTCGTCCTCAATCATGGCGGTGATGTGCAGGATTGTTGGACGGTCCAGCCGGTATAGTGTGTGGATCTGTCCTGGGGTAAGGTTCCAGGGTGAGGCCCTGATGCGTGGTATTGCAGGCTGCCTGCAGGGTTGTGCCGGCTGGTCAATGGGGTTTGCCACTGGTGCAGGGTTGGCTGGTTGCCGCCTGCACCTCCTACGCCTTCTCCTCTGCACCATTATTGCCATCATGTGCAGTGCTGCCTGTTGGTTGAGTAGGCCCAGTCCCAATGCTACTAGAACTGCTGCCTGCATGGTTCTGTATTGTGTTGGGCTGGGTGTGGCCCTTTTGTAGGCTCCCAGTTGGCTGCTGGGTCCAGCTGGGCTGATTTTGTGCACCTGTGCCCTGATTCAGTTCAGCAGGCACTGTTTAACGTCATGTTCTCGGTGGCGGCGGTACCGCCACCATGATCACGGTTTTAATGCCATTTTTCAGGCGGTGTTTCACTGTCCGCGCTAGTTGTGATGCTCGCGGTGTTTCGTATAGCCGGTAACTGAGGGGTTTCCGTGCAGGCGGACTTTACGGGACCCTTAACTCCGCGGTGGCGGTTGGGGGTGGTGCTATTTCCGGGGCCGCAGGTCATGATTGGGCGGACGCGGAAACGGTGCCGGTATGGTTATACCGGCAGCGTAAAGTCCGGACCGATGTACTTGTAATGAGGCCCATTGTCTGAGCCTTGCCTACCGGCGACATAGCCAGCCTGATCGTTGTGTATCAGCCGGGGAGAACAGTGCCTAACCTTTTAGCCAGGATGCTAGCGTAGACCTTTGCATCCACATTTAACAGGTAGATAGGCCTATAGGACCTACAGTCCATCCTGTCTTTCCCCTCCTTGGGTATCACAATAATTCTAGCCTCTGTGAAGGAAGGGGGGGGGCTAGGCCGGACTCTAAGATGCTGTTAAAGAGCAAGGCGAGAAACAGTGTCAGAGTGCCCTTAAATCTCTTATAATAGGCTGGGGTAAATCCATCTGATCCCTGTGCCGAACCTGCCTTAAGGGCAGAGATGGCATGTTCAACTTCTGTTACACCATTTCGCCGATGGCAGCGTAGGCGTCATTGGTCCCTGTATGGAGCTATGATTCGAGGAAACTCTGATACAGCAAGAGAATCCTATGCCAGCAGTCTAGTTGTTTCACGTTGCCGTCAGGAACACGTGATCAGTCATCTGATCCCTCTTAAGGAACCCGGAACTCTGCTCCAACGCATCGCTTCTGCTGAATGTGATGCTCCTTAAGTTCGCTAAGATTCAGAACCCCAAACCCTATTCTATTGACAGCTATTCAACTCTCTTTTTTCTCACTAACATTCCTTTTTGTTATAGAATTGTATCTTGTCTCGGCCTGCTCTCTTCCTCTCCTTCGATCAGTCCAGGGAATTCCCTTGTCTCTTGAAGCGTGGCCCTCCATTTGATATTCCGTTCTAGTCAGCAGGTCCGCCTAGCTGAAGTAAGTCCAATTCCTACAGTTGGTCTATCTTTTCTTTGCTTAGAACCACACTTACAATTCTTCTTTTGTCAGTTGTTACCCTCCTCTTTGGGCTACCGCTCCTTCAACTGCCCGGGAAGACCCATTCGAAGGATGTAACTCCAGCCATATCCAAAGTTAGTTTCACTCTTTCCTCATCTATTACCCCTTCATTCTGCTCTTCTTATACTTGCCTGTTATTCTCGTTCTGTAGATCTCTTTCCACTTCGCCACATAGAGAAGGGCTGTTAGGCAGAAACCTGTGCAGTTCCCTCTGGGACCACTGCAAAAGATTTAGGACTACAGGTGTTTGGCAGTAAACCCACTTGGTAGCAATCTGTACCACACAGATTCACTTTGTAGCTGTGGTTGAGCAGTCGGACTTCCCTCAAGAAGAGTTAGGCAGTATACAGATTGTTCACAATAGGTCAAGAGAACACAATAGAACAAGTAAACACTGACCAGTGCTTGGTGTAAAAGAGATATAATTATTTATTTAAAACCACATCTAGAAAAACACACAGGCACTAATAGTAAGCAATTCAAAAACACGGTCACTAAAAGATATACACTCCCTTAAAAGAATATTAGACAAGTCTTAAGTAAAGCCCCACTTATTTTCAGACAGCGGTGAGCGCTTAACGTAGATGACACTCTAATAATTTGTTTTAAAAAGGGAGAGAAAAGCAGAGAATAAATTGAAACAGATCCCAACACTTTTTCACGAGCGCAAGAGAGGAAGGCAAAGTAACACTGTGAATTCAGAGTCAGTAGGCCGGATCCGCTTTAAGAGGATCAAAACGAAATGTGTCCAAGGTCACACTGTTGCAGTGCACAAAAGTCTTGTAACAGTTCAAAAAGGAGTTGGACCAAAGAAAGGGACGAGTTAGAGGGTCAAGGCGGCCAGCCCAGTCCAGAAGGTTAAGGGGTTATTATTACCTTGTAGCAATCTTTAGAAAGGGAGGCCTAGCGGACACAGTACCTTAAAGTGGTGAGAATACTGCAGCGGGGGCAGTTGTTCCTGGAAGCGGATGCAAGTCAGTGCTTCGTCCGGGGGAAGAGAAGATCTCGTCGGTGAGGAAGACAGGAGTCCGTTGCACTGCCAGGGAAGAAACCAGCTGCGGAGTTTCTCGGGTACAAGGAGCGGTCTGTGGATTTGTGGTCCAGTGGTAAGTGGCTATCCGGCTGCCGGGGTGCTTGGCACGGGCAATTCGACCACAAACCGGTCTGGGGTGCGAAGAGAAGAAGTTAAACTGGTTGTGCCCACCAGTCGGGGGAAGAAGCCTCTCCAGCCGGGAGATCTTCTCTGTCGTCGGGAAGTGGTGAGTCGGTTCCGCAGGGCTCCACCGGTGGTGTCATCATGGTAGGTCGGCTCAGCTTCTCCCTCGTCGGATTCTCAGGTCCTGTGGTGACTTCTGAAGTTCCAGTCCCCAAAGCCCTGCTTTTATGCAGCATACCCCCATTCACTCAGCCTAGCTGTCAATCAAACATGCTAAGTGGTGCGCCGGCCGGCTCACTACTTGGGCCAATCACACAAGAATGCTTCTTGAGTTACCAAGGTAACTCAGTCCAGGGTGCCTAAACCCCCTCCCACACCCCCTGTGGTACCCAGACAGAGTGGCACCACTTTTGGAGGCTTATGTGGAGAAGCCCACCAAAAAGTGAAACAAAGGGCTCGACTTGGGTTGGAGTCACAGAAGAGAACACAAACGCCATTTTAGAATAGAGTCCGTGCAAAAAATACCAACCGGCGAATTAATATTAATTAAATAAACCGGCGGTATGTTCGAGGCTATGAGAATTAAATAATTAAAGTTGGTAGCCTCGAACAATGGGAAAATCCCATCCGAAAATATTTGCGGTCGAATATAAAAAGTAGTTTCCACTGCCACCAGCCAAAACTCGATCAGGGGGTATGGAGACGTGCCCCCTCGACTAACAGACCCCGGGGCAATCGAATTGCCCCGACCAGTACGTCCACAATATGATGGTTTGTACTGGTTTCTGTTAATAATTTGGGACTAGTAAAGCCAATGGTGACTTTACATGCCCTGGGAGACAGTAGTCAGTCCCAGGGTATGGAGTCTATGGTGGGGGGGGTCACTATGACACCCCTGTGTTACTGCACGGAGGGTGCTGTGTAACACACATAGTAAAAACACATGAGACCCTGTGGAGTAAAGGACCCCATAGCCCATAAAACACGTTAACAGTCAAAGGAACACCATAAATCATGTCCAAGAGTGGGAGAAAAAGTGTCTCACTTTTGGCAGGAGAAAAAAACAAACTCCAGAAATCCAGCAAAGCTGCTGGGGGACTCACTAGGTTAGGAAATTCAGCCTAAATTCTCCCTAACAAGGGCCATCCTGAGAGACAACCAGTTCTGACGTCCGGAGTCCTTCCTTACAAGAAGGCTGATTCACGATCTCCAGGGTTTTATTCCCCAGAGGGTTTCCCTGGGGTTCGTGTTTCCCCTCACTGATTCTTTTAAGTTCGGTTCTAAGGGGGAACAGGGATTCCGGGATGATTCTTCTCCTCTGCTGTTGCTGCTCCGAACACGTTGACATCCGATCAGGTTAGTGTTTGTACTCCTAAAATATCCTTTTTGGGATTTGGTTACACAATACCGAGAGGTATTAACCTCAACGGAGTTATAACTGTTACAACTTCTTCTGTGGTAATTGGACCATTCAGCTTATCTCGGTCCTCATCGATCAGTGCGGGGATAACTACTTTGGACAGGTATTCCTCACTGCTTCCAGGGGTGGAGACTGTGTCAGATGTGTAAAGCTGCTCATAAAATTGGGAAAATCTGCCTGTGATGTCTACCGGGTTTGTCAGTATCGAACCCGAGGAAGTCTTGACCTTCAGGACCGCTCTGTCTGCTCTCTCCCTTCTGAGCCTAGCTGCTAGGAGTGTGTGTGTGCCTTATCCACTTTCTCAAAAATATTTTTGCTTGACAAACCGCAGGCTAGACAACGCCTTGCTCTCTCAAATCTCTTTTAGTTCCTTCCTAAGGGCACTAATCTCGACCCTCGTCTCAGCAAGGTCACCTTCCTCCCCAGCAAGGGCTATTTCTTTTTCTGTAATTAATCTTTTGACTCGGGTCTCTTAGCAGTTTCAATCTTTTGACTGAGGAGCCCTGTGCCATAATTAAGCCTCTTATTGTGGCTTTCGCAGCCTCCCAAACAGTATGGATGGAGGTCTCACCCGTGTTATTTCTCTCAAAGAAGCTATGTATTTCTACGTCTAGGGTCTCCCGGAAGAGCTTATCTTTAAATAATGTATCATTGCATATCCATCTTTTATCCCTCTATATGTTCGACCCAGGTCTAAGCCAACAGCGACCATGTCAATGTCCGACCATGCCAACACTTCAATTGTCGCATCTGTGATCTAATGTTCTAGGCACCCTTCTAAGAATATATAATCAATGCGAGTGAAGGTTTGGTGGGGTGGTGAATAAAATGTATAGGCCTTATTCTGTGGGTGTGTGATCCTCCATGCATCTACGAGGTGATGTGCTGCAACTAGCTGCTGAAAGGCCCCATTGTCTGGATGGGTAAAGCTCCCACACGATAAGACTGCCAATCTATGTGCGGGTTTGTGATTTGATTAAAATCTCTGCCACAGATAACAGGCCCCCCCTCCATCTAGGGTCATCAGAATATCTTTGCAAAACAATAGCTGCATATGATTGGGGGCATACACTGAACACAGTGTGACTGCTGTGGAGCCAGTGGACCCTTGCACAATGAGAAATGCACCCTTGGGATCTCTGCGCACACATGTCATTTGGAGCCGCAGGGAGGCCCGGTATAGCATGCCCACCCCTCCTTTCTTCTGAGGCCCAGATGCCCATATTGATCCCCCTATGCATCCCTATGCATCCCCCTCTCACTTCAACTTCAATTCTCCTAACTGCTTGTATTTTGTTTCTTGGACAAATAGTATGTCGAGGTTAGCTAATCTGAAAGTGTGTCTAAGCATGGCCCTTATTTGCCGTGAGTTTAATCCTTTTACATTGAGAGAACCTATTCTAATTCGGTTAACCCCCATCATCTCTCTGAAACAGTCTTGTTACCGGCTTCCTGGCTTGCTTCATTGGTGGTCGTGCCCTCAGCATTTTCACTTTCCTTAATGATTCTCTCATGGACTGCCAGCTACAGTCAAGCCCCCCACCCCCAACCCCCCATGAAAATGTAGAAAAGAAAGAAAGAAAACATTCAGCTGTGTTCTCTTCAACTGCGGAGACGCCCCGGGTGTTAATATAGGGCCACACAACGGGTGTTGTCCCCAGGAACGTCCGTCTTCCCCTCATTTTGAAACACAAGTCTTAAGCGGTCGCTCTGTATCAACGATCAATGATGCCCAGCCCGGCTTCAGTTTGAGTTGAATCTAGATTGCACGATCTGCCCATCTCGATACCATCAGGGGGTGTTTAACCGTTGAAACTTCTTGCCCCCTCTGGACTTGCTTTTTTGTCGCCATGGGCCAGAGAGAGTTCTTGCATGCTCCGATGATGAAGGGGCTTCTTCCCTTTCAGTTGCGCTTGGCCCGCTTGTAGGCTACAAAGAACTCTCTCTGCTTCATCCCTTGAGGTGACCCTATATTCTTCATTTCCATACGAGAATATCAAGGCGAACGGATGATTCCACCAATATCTCGTTCTCCTTTCTCGCAGCCATAGGGTTGGGGGACGGCACAATCTTCTCTGCGCCAGGGTACCGGCTGAGAGATCCTGGTAAATCCTTATTTTGGAGTCCTCAAAGTCAATTGTTTCCAACTCTTGCGCCTTCTGGAGGATATCTACTTTATGCTTGTAATGGTGACACCTCGCCAGAACTGATCTCGGTCTGCCAGGGGGGGGGCCCTCTGCCCGATGGACTCTCTCAAATTCCAGTTGTGGGGAGATTGGAGAGGGAACTACGGAAGTTATGAGAGCTTTGATTCTTCTTTCTAGGGAAGCAGGGGTCTCATTTGGGGCTTCCTTGAGGCATTGTACCCTTATATTCACCCTTTTTTATCAATTCAACAAATCGTCAACTTTTGCTTCTAGATCCCAGTTCTTCTGCTCAAGCTCTTGTAAACGGCCCACCGTCCTCATTTCACTTATATATGCCGACTGCTGGTAGTTCTCCAGGGCCTAAACCTAATCCTCTGTCTTATGAATCTTGTCCTGTAGCATGCTAACTGTCGTGGTCGTGCTGGTCCTAAACGCACACATTTCTCTCAGCAGGAGGCGAATGTCAACTTTAGTTGATAGTTCCTGGTCACCTCCTGGGATTGCAGTGTCATCTTGAGGCACAGAAGAGGCCATGTTCGTGGACTCCCTGTGGAATTTCTGCACCTTCTGAACTGTAGAGGGGCCCATGTCCTGCTGCATAAAGAGTGTGTGTTATGTGTCGCTGCAGGGTCTTTGCGATGCTCCTTACAAAAGGGGGCGTATCCCTGTAGGCTGCTTCTCCCACGGGAATAAGCCTTTGAAATTGCGGGCAGAGTTTTGGAGCGGCCAGTGTGATTTTGGTCTTGCAACTGTTCCTGGCTGTCACACGACCTTTTCCTTCCGCACCCCAGCTTTCTTGTTCACCATGCGCCACGGGAGGGGTCTATGCGATCGTCACTCGTCCCAAGCTGCGCTGTTGTCCTCCAGCCCCAATACAGAGCACTCCTTCACCGGGGAACAACCTACTGCTCCCTACGTATCCGTACGCTCGCAGCCCGGAGTGGGCCCCCACTTATCGAATATCACAGGACTCACAATCCACTCCCATGGCTATTGTCTGCCGGCTGACAAAAACGCAATAAGACTCTGAGGGGAAGCTGCGGGATGAAGCTAGTCTCCCCTGCGAAGGGAGAAAGAGGGTCCTCCTCTAGGCAGATCTTGCAGTTGAGCTCAATTCCCCGGTGTGCAGTTTTTGTGCTGCGTGAATGGTTGAAAGTCTTTGTGTTGCCCACTCCCGGTTGTGGACTCAGCCCCAGCCTGCCGCCACTGTCCTCTGAGTGTAGGGCCTCTTCTTAATTGGGTCTCCTTGCCGTGCATTGCCCCTCCAGACCTTGGGATATAGATCAAGTGGAGGGGAAGGCGGATGGACAGCTATACCCCGCCTCCTCACGGACTCCTGCGGTGCCTACGGAGTCCGGAGCTTCCCCGGCCCGCCCGCTCTCCTTACCTCGTGGCCGGGCTTAATAATGTTCGCCCCAGAGGTTTCCTCTGCTGGTTCGCCTAGCGTGCATTGGGGCTACAGGCACGCCGCTCCCCACCACCCGGCTGCACCCGCTCCGCTCTTCACTCCAAGGGGGCCAGTCTGGCGCAGGGGAGCACAAGCGGAGACATGCCGGGTCGGGGGGGCAGTGCTCAACTCTCTTGCAGAGCGTGCCGCTCAACTCTTGGGGGACCAGGGAAGGCCATGGGCAAGCCGTCCCAGCTCTCCTCCCAGCACTCCAACAATGTGCGCTGCTGCTGGAGTCTCCTCAAGGCCGAAGCTTGGTCTTGGGGCTCCCTGTAGATGCCGCAAGGAGTCTTCCCCGCCCCCGGTAGCCCACGGCTGAATTGTCTGCTTGTCACCGCGATGTCCGGCGCCCTCAGGCGACCCAGCGAGCACACCACACTCCACACCAGAGGGCCTCCACGCGCGGGCTTGAGAGTCAACTTCGCCATCAGTGTTCTCCGGGAAGAACTGCCCGATTTTACTCAGGACACCGGCAAGCAATGCAGGATCCCTTCCTCTACAGAGATGTCGGTAGACTGTAGTTTGCGGGCAGGGCAAACTTCTAAGATTTGCTCCGTACCATCGGTTCCTCAGGAGCTGAACTCTCAGGCTTCCATGTAGCCTGCGCCCCCTGGTGGTCTCCACTCATTTTCCTTTTAACCTTTTATCTTCAGGTGCTTCCTGCACCCCTTTTATCTCTGGTTCATTCACTTTGTTGTGCACCCTTGCATCTTCTTTTGCTTAGCTTTCTCTGTTATGCCTCTTGCACACTTCCTTCTTTCTATCGTTCACACAAGAACCTTTCATTTCCTTATCGTGCCTCTTGCACACTTCTTTCACTTTCCTCATTCCTCCTTTCTTTCTTTCTGTCCTTTTTATCACTCTTGATTTCCGCTCTGTGCCGCGTTACAAAATCTCGTCTTTCTCCCTTTCCACTCCAGCCAACCGCATGCGCCTAAGTTTCTCTTTCTCACTTGTTCGAAACTCACGGGGTAGCATATTGCGGGCGAGCAGTCTTTCCTGGATGCATTGGGTCGAGGTCAGGATCTCGCCACCTGCCCCTTAGACACCCTTAGTACCGGCAAACGTCCCAACACCTGAACACCGCCAGCAGGATACAGGCGGCCTCGCTCCGGCTCCCTGGAGACACAGCTCCCTAGCCACGCTGCAGCCCCCCATGAGCACCAGGCCAGCGTCTGGGCACGCCATTCTCGTCCGGATCCTCTAGGCTTCTTTTCCTGCAGCTCCCTACTCCTTCGCTCTTCTGGTCCTATCAGCATTCCCAGCTCGCTCCATGATTCTGGCAGAACCACCCTTTTTTATACTGCAGATGGGTCAAGTAAAGTCAGGTGTGCACAGTTGGGGAAAAGTGCCTGACCTTGCCAACTCTATTAGTGGAACAATTCAAGGGTGTTAGATGGTAAGCCTCACTTCGAATGCCTATGTTGTTTCTATGGGTAATCGTCATTGCTCCTGATCGCCTCTTCCTCGTCCCCGTACTTACTGGAAATGGGGAGGGGAGATGGGATGTGACTGGAATTACCCCATTAAGGCTGAGGGAGAGTGGGTTTTTGCATACTTGGGAAGGGGGAATACCATGTTCGCTCTTAGGTATTCTCCTTTCAATCTCCTGTGATCCTCCCTCAGTTGTCCACTCCCAAGGTTGGGATCCAAAAGCGATGGCCATTCCAGAGCCACCGGACTGGAAGATCCTGGGGGAGTAGGTGGGTTTCTCACAGTACCTACTCTTCAAAAAGCCAATATGCATTTGGCTCACAGTCATCTGATGGCAGCCCATCAAGGTGTGGCCAGCCACAGAGGGAATGTCTTGTACCAAACAAACAATACTACCTGACTTCTCCAAATTATGTAAGACCAGCAGCAAAAATATTCCCCAAGTCACTTTTTTTATGATCTTGTTATTTTTGATCGCTATGGACATTATTCGGCCCCTCGAACCAAGATCAGAATGGCTGTCGATAAGATACATCCTGACCATCCTTGATTAAGCCACTCAATATCCTGAGGATATTCCATTATGAAATGTCACAATTCGAGACATCCTGAGTAGATTTCCATCAGGGACTCTTTACTGATCAAGAACATCTTTCATGCAAAACATTAGGAATTACATGACAAACCTTATGAACCTTGTATATTTTACGCTCCAAGATTGTGAAATCTCTGGCACAGAAGGTAGTTGATAAAGATGGGAATAATTTACAATTTGCTATCCATGGTCTTATTTCCATGGATAAAACAACCAAAGTCTGATTCTGGATTCTCATCCTTTTAATTGGTATATGGGTGTAAATCCCCAACGGGTTGCACGTAATAAGAGCAGCGGGAAAAGCAAGGGAACAACCATGCCAACCTAGCAAAGTTCTTAACAAATACCCAAAGACACATGAAAATCTTAAAGGAAGAGAGAAGGGTCAAGCAAAACAAATGTAATTGTACAACACGGAGATAAACTAAGGATGTTTCAAGTGGGAGATCAGTTTAATTGCTCCCCAACCGTGAATACAAGTGCTGAACATACAGAGTTACTAAGATTATTGGAAACGTATATTATAAAACCCACGACCCGACGATCACATCAAACAGGACTCTATATCATGCCCAGCATTTTTATTGAAAATCAACTATAGAAATCCAGGACTTCTTGACCGAATTCCATGACTATATTTCAACCCATAATTTGCCAAGTCAAAATGATTACACAGCAAATGTAGACCGCGCATGGTACCGTCCGCATAGTTCTACTGCCCCCTGAATCAATGAGAAAGATCATCAAAAAAGCATCCTAGAAAATGCTGAAGATCCGAGGGATAGAAAAATCATTTCATGAGTAGTCTCACCCATTTTAGTTAAAACCAGATAATGCGCGATGGTTGCTCTACAAGTATTCCAGAAGGTGAATGCATTGTCAGTTTGGTGGTTCTCTAATTGCTTACATTGATTAACTTAAATGAGTAGGAAAATCCATGTACATGTCAACATAACAAAATTATATTCACAGACCACTTAATATGGTGGTAAAGGGAGAACTGCATTTTCTATCCCACAAGGTTTATTACCCCCTCCCATACATTTCAGAGATTGATGGACCCATTGTTAGGGAGAATTCTCTCTTTGGGCTGAATTGCCTAACCTAGTGAGTCCCCCAGCAGCTTTGCTGGATTTCTGGAGTTTGTTTTTATCCTCCTGCCAAGAGTGAGACTCTTTTTTTTCCCACTCTTGGACATGATTTATGGTATTCCTTTGACTGGTAATGTGTTTTATGGGCTATGGGGTCCTTTACTTCATAGGGTCTCATGCATTTTTCCTATGTGTGTTACACAGCACCCTCCGTGCAGTAACACAGGGGTGTCATAACGACACCCCACCATAGACTCCATATCCTGGGACTGACTACTGTCTCCCAGGGCATGTAAAGTCACCATTGGCTTTACTATTCCCAAATTATTAACAGAAACCAGTACAAACCATCATATTGTGGACGTACTGGTTGGGGCAATTCGATTGCCCGGGGTCTGTTAGTCGAGGGGGCACGTCTCCGTCCCCCCTGATCGAGTTTTGGCTGGTGGCAGTGGAAACTACTTTTTATATTCAACCGCGAATATTTTCCTACGGGATTTTCCCATTGTTCGAGGCTACCAACTTTAATTATTTAATTCTTATAGCCTCGAACATACCGCCGGTTTATTTAATTAATATTAATTCTCCGGTTGGTATTTTTTGCCAAGACTCGATTCAAAAATGGCGTTTGTGTTCTCTTCTGTGACTCCAACCCAAGTCGAGCCCTTTGTTCCACTTTTTGGCGGGCTTCTCCACAGAAGCCTCCAAAAGTGGTGCCACTCTGTCTGGGTTCCACAGGGGGTGCGGGAGGGGGTTTAGGCACCCTGGACTGAGTTACCGTGGTAACTCAAGTCGCACTCTTGTGTGATTGGCCCAACACCACTTAGCATGTTTGAGTGACAGCTAGGCTGTGTGAATGGGGGTTTGCTGCATAAAAGCAGGGCTTTGGGGACTGGAACTTCAGAAGTCGCCACAGGACCTGAGAATCCGACGAGGGAGAAGCTGAGCCGACCTACCACAACAACACCACTGGTGGAGCCCTGCGGAACCGACTCACCACTTCCCGACGACAGAGAAGATCTCCCGGCTGGAGAGGCTTCTTCCCCTGACTGGTGGGCACAACCAGTTTACCTTTCTTTCTTCGCACCACAGCCCGGTTTGTGGTCGAACTGCCCGTGCCAAGCACCCCGGGGCCGGATAGCCACTCGCCACTGAACCGCGAATCAACGGACCGCTCCTTGTACCTGAGAAACTCTGCGGCTGGTTTCTTCCCTGGCAGTGCAACTGTCCCCTGTCTTCCTCCACGACGAGATCCTCTCTTCCCCCGGACGAAGCACCGACTTGCACCCGCTGCCAGGAACAACTGCCCCCGCTGGAGCGTTCTCACCACTTTAAGGTACCGTGTCCGCCAGGCCTCCCTTTCTAAAGATTGCAACAAGGTAATAATAACTCCTTAACCTTCTGGACTAGGTTGGCTGCCTTGACCCTCTACCTGGTCCCTTTTCTTTGATCCAACTTCTTTTTGAACCATTACAAGACTTTTGTGCACTGCAACCGTGTGACCGTGGACACATTTCGTTTGGATCCTCTTAAAGCGGATCCGGCCTACTAACTCTGAATTCACGGTTTTACTTTGCCTTCCTCTCTTGCTATGTTCTTGTAAAAGTGTTGGGATCTGTTTCAATTTGTTCTCTGCTTTTCTCTCCCTTTTTAAAAACGAACTATTAGAGTGCCATCTACGTTAAGCGCTCACCGCTGTCTGAAAATAAGTGGGGCTTTACTTAAGACTTGTCTAATATTCTTTTAAGGGAGTGTATATCTTTTAGTGACCGTGTTTTTGAATTGCTTACTGTTAGTGCCTGTGTGTTTTTCTAGATGTGGTTTTAAATAAATATTTATATCTCTTTTACACCAAGCCCTGGTCAGTGTTTACTTGTTCTATTGTGTGCTCTTGACCTATTGTGAATACTCTGTATGCTGCCTAACTCTTCTTGAGGGAAGTCTGACTGCTCAGCCACAGCTACCAGGTAAATCTGGGTGGGGCAGACTGCTACCCAAGTGGGTTCACTGCCAAACACCTGTAGTCCTAAATCTTTTGCAGTGGTCCCAGAGGGAACTGCACAGGTTTCCGCCTAACACCCATCCAGAGCAATGCCTGGTCTGAACATCTTCCATACATTTGTTCTACCTTACATCAAGCCGGGCTCGCAGATCATCTTAGTAATTGGTCCATGAAAAAAACATTAGTTAAGTAGTTGGCAATTAGGAATGGAGTAATAAGATCCCAAGTATGTGAAGTAGAACCTATTCATGGAATACCTGAGAAATGAAAGATCTGACATCATCAAATTACCATCCTTCCATCCTCAACTGGACGGCTCCATTCAAAACCATTTTCAATAGCTGAAAAGTTCATAGTATGAGTGTACATGAAACTAAGTCTGTGACCATGTGGGCCAACTCATTGCAAAGACAAGTTACTACTTTCAAGCTACCTTTAAATATTGTCTTTGTGACATTACTTCACATTTTTTCCAAAATTAGGCTTTTTCATTCATCCTTCGTCATCCCTAATCTGTTTCCAGAACCTTTTACTGATTGAAGCAGAGAGGGCAAGAGGAAAAGGAAGGGGATGGAGACAGACACACAGACAAGACAGAGACACATAGATATAGAGAGAGGAAGACAGAGAAACAAACATTGACCGGGGGAATGAGAACTGGAGAGTGAGAGAGACTTAAGACACAAAGGGAGTGTTAGGCAAGGACAAGGGGATTGGGAGGGAGGGAGAGAGAGAGAGACAGACAGACAGAGAGAGAGAGAGAGAGAGAGAGGGAGAGAGAGAGAGAGAGACAGACAGACAGAGAGAGAGAGAAAGAAAAAGAAAGAAAAACAGACAAGCAGAGTGATATAGTGACATAGGTACAGTGCTAGAGAGACACACAGACACAGTGATCAATATACATTAAAGAAAAACTAGATTATTCTATTGACGTTTATTTTAATTTGGGAGTTCTGTGTATGTTATGTACCCATTTATTAAGCCTGTTTTGTATATAAGGGAGACAAATGTCAAGTTGAAAGCTGCTAGCCAGGACTAAAAAGTAACTTGCCCCCTCAGTTATTCACATACACAAGCAAACCATGTCTTACGCACTGAGTCAACTATCGCTAGCCAGTGTACATTTTGAGATCTGTAGTGTATTATCGTGTACATTAGTTACCATGCAGCTAATGTCAGTATTTGTTTCCTTATGTAAATAAACTATGAATAGTAGATGTGTGTATGTTATGTGGTCTATTTTTATTTTAGATCGCTTGTAAGCCACATTTCCTTTTTAAATGGGATTGGTCTGGATCGCACAGTACATCTCACTGGGGGGGATAATGATATATGATATGGCATTTATAACGCGCCTATACACAAGTGTTTCAAGGCCCAACGATGGGTCTACGATCAATCAAGTGCAATCAAATTGGCTATTGTAAGTAACCTCTGTTACCAAATCTGTACTTATTGTGTGGGGGAGGTTGTGAACTTACTATGTTCCTTTAGTTTACATTAATCTTCCTAATAAGTTTGAAAAATGAAAGAATTTTGCCTTTAATGAAATGTTCTCCTTTCATTTTTTCCCCACTGACTAGGTGGTCTGGTATCACCTAAATCAGTGGGCCTCAAGAAATGTTTCACTGTGCGATGGACTTATGTTTAATCACTTCCGCATCCTCTAAATCAGACTACCAATATCCCACACTAGGCGGTTCCTTGTTGAGCTATAGTTTCCTTAACATCATAGCAATAGTCTAAGTGCGCCCTTATGTTTACAGGCTTGTTTTTGGCACTATACAAATATAAATAAATAAAAAGGGGACACATGTCTGATTCACAATCTAATTACAATCACTAGCTTGACTATCCACATTCAGGAATAGTGACCTCAAAGTTAACTTGTCCACCTTATCAGCGCCATGTTCTCGTTTCATTTTTCTACAATAAACCATACATGAGGCTTTTATGACCTCAGCTGTTTAATTAAATGAATTCTTTACTCCTTTAATCTAAGGTCAATGTTGTAGCGTATGAACATCTGTTTGAAGTCCAGAGCTAACTGTGGCCATTTTAAAATCAGTATTGGGAACTTCTCCTGGGATATGTAGAAGCATTGTAATAAATCTCTTTTTTTTTTATCAGGAAACGTATCCATCATTAAAACCAAGTGGCTGCAATTAAACCCGGGAAGTATCACTCAGAAGAGTAAGATCAATATTACAGAAGATGGACAAAGTCAGTCCATGGACCTTGAAAAGACATCAACACACTCACGGGAGAGCCAAACACCCTGCACATGTACTGAATGTGGCGAAAGCTTCACAGACCCATCCAGCTTCCTAAGGCATCAGAGTTGTAATGTTGAAGATACACCCCAGAAATGCATCTATTGTGAAATGACATTTATCCATCACTCTCAACTTAAGGAACATCTGAGGAGCCACATGGGGGAAAAATCATTTGCTTGCAATATCTGTAGAAAGAGCTTTATTAACCAGCTGAGTTTAATTGTACACAAGAGATCCCACAAGGGCGAGAGACGCTTCAAGTGCACAGAGTGTGAGAAAAGCTTCGCCCAGCGGGTGCAACTGGAAAAACATCAGAGAGTCCATACAGGGGAGAGACCATACCAGTGTACTGTGTGTGCGAAAAGCTTCAGTCAGAGGGCAAATCTGTACAAACATCAGATGATCCATACTCGGGAGAGACCATACAAGTGTACTGAGTGTGATAAAACATTCATTCAGAAGTCCGATCTGTGCAACCATCAGAGGATCCATTCTGGTGAGAAGCCCTTCAAGTGCACAGTGTGTGGCAGGCACTTTCGATGGACATCACTTCTGAAGAATCACCTCATGATCCACTCTGGGGAGAAGCCCTACAAGTGCACAGAGTGTGGCGAGCACTTCATTCGGATGTCTACCCTGAAGCTACATCAGAGAACCCATCTGAGGGAGAAGCCGGTCATGTGAGCAGAATGTGATGAGCACGTTACTGACCCATCAATTCTAATGACTCATGAGAGAGCCCAAATGCAGGCGTTAGCCAGTGGAGGTTCCAAAAACACAGAGCTTTTTTAAAACGACAGCCTTTTGTTTTGATGTTCCATAGTAAACCCTATTCAGAGTTCAACAACTGAAGGGGTTCAATTTGGTATATTAAAAATGTCACATTTGGCACAGGAATAAGGAAAATAACAGATGTGCTGTTGCATACAGTGGAGAAAATTATTCTAGAGGAGTATGTCCCATTTACATTCACAATTATTGTATAACTCTACCCAACTTAAAGTAATTACGTGTAACAAACATAGTACGTAGAAGCAACAGAACCAAAAAAAGATATAAGAGCATGGATACAGGAAAATATGACTAGAGGAAACATGGGGGGGTACATAGATCTACCCTAGACGACAGCCTATTGATCAGAAGTTAATATATGAACTGCTGTGTAGACATGTTGTGAACGGCATCTGCCTTCTGACTCAAGGTGATCAATGAGGTCCTGTGATTCCATCAGCCACAGTGGAGTTGTAGTGTGTCTTGCGCTGCAATTGATGACATCCACTCACAGACAGTGCCTTAAGGTGGGACTATATGTTACCCTGAGGGATTTATAGACCAGAGCACAGGGTTAAAATGTGTACATCTGAGAGTGCAGATACAGAGAAGCTACAGACTGGGAGTCTGCAACCTGTGGCTCTGTAGATGTTTTGAATTCGAACTATCATCAGCCTTACCTAGCATAGCCCTTGGCGAGCAAGTGGGGGAATCGTAGTCCACAAACTGGTTTGAAGGTGCAAACCCAGGCTGCAGAAGAAAGATAAAAACTGAATAGAGTTGTTGGGCATCTAATAATGAGCCAGCCAAAGATTGGGGTCTCTACTTGGGGATCCTGACTGGGGCCTTCTGCCTATAGTGTGAGAAGGGTAATTGTAATTGTTTATTTGTAAAGCGCTTGTACACAAGTGAAGTTCTTCAAAGCGCTTCAAGGTGGGAATGGAACAAGGGGATATCATCTTCATTCTTCAGCCTTGAAGATTCTGAATGATCTAACAGTAATAACTAGCATACTAGGCCAGGGCATTTCTACTAGTATAAGTGCGTGACAAAGAGGGAGTGGGAGGCGGGAGAGGAACATGCAAGACAAAAAAGGTTGGTCATCAGTGCGCCTTTGCATGCAGGCATAACCAGCTAGGGTGGGGCGATGGAGGAGGACAGGACAGACAAACATGCTAAGCCCTAGGACATTCAAGGTCGTGCAAGTGCGCAGACAGAAGTGGGGGCGGGCTTGGAGCCCAGTCCAGCAGGAGCCAAAGTGCAGAGTGGGTGCCACTCTCATGGAAAGTATTCTGAGTGCAGTAATGCAAGGTAGAGTGCGTAGGCCTGGAGGCAAGTACGGACTGGTGGGGAGCCTGGGACCTGTGAGGCTCTGGAGGTGCACCAGGGGACCAGTCAGGGGAAGAGAACAAGGGAGGGGAGCAGGAGAGAAAAGAAGGTTAGTGAGGGAGAAAGAGGTAGAGAAGAGGAAAGTCTTGAGGAGTTTCTGGAACTTAAGGAGGTCCGGCTCAAGACGGAGAGAGGCAAGTAGGCTGTTCCAGAGGGAGGCACATGCAGGGTGATGCAATCCTTAACTTATGAGCTACGCTTTTATGTCTCTATTCCGACAGGACAGTACTCCTTGAGATACACAAAACAGCCTACTAGACCACAGCAAGCCTCCAGAGGTATTCATGCTCCCTGCCCACAGTGGCCCAAGACGGATTCTTGAGGCATGGCTGACAGAAAGTGGTCTATAAGCCTAGAAATATTTCCTGAGATAATATAGTGATAACCCCCACATATGTGAGGAAACCCTGCAAATCAAGAAGCTTCATATGCGAGGAAGCCCTGGAAATCAGGAAGCTTCATATGCGAGGAAGCCCTGAAAATCAGGAAGCTTCCTATGCGGGGACACCCTGCAAATCCAAGATGCTTCATATGCAAGGAAACCTGCAAATCAAGACGCTTCATATGCGAGGAAGCCCTGGAAATCAGGAAGCTTCATATGCGAGGAAGCCCTGCAAATCAGGAAGCTTCCTATGCGGGGACACCCTGCAAATCCAAGATGCTTCATATGCAAGGAAACCTGCAAATCAAGACGCTTCATATGCGAGGAAGCCCTGGAAATCAGGAAGCTTCATATGCGAGGAAACCCTGCAAATCCAAGATGCTTCATATGCAAGGAAACCTGCAAATCAAGACGCTTCATATGCGAGGAAACCTGCAAATCAAGAAGCTTCATACGCGAGGAAACCCTGCAAATCAAGAAGCTTCATATGAGAGGAAACCCTGCAAATCCAAGATGCTTCATATGAGAGGAAACCCTGCAAATCAAGAAGCTTCATATGCAAGGAAGCCCTGCAAATCCAAGAAGCTTCATATGCAAGGAACCCTGCAAATCAAGACGCTTCATATGCAAGAAAACCCTGCAAATCCAAGATGCTTCATATGCAAGGAAACCTGCAAATCAAGATGCTTCATATGCGAGGAAGCCCTGGAAATCAGGAAGCTTCATATGCGAGGAAACCCTGCAAATCAAGAAGCTTCATACGCGAGGAAACCCTGCAAATCAAGAAGCTTCATATGAGAGGAAACCCTGCAAATCAAGAAGCTTCATATGAGAGGAAACCCTGCAAATGAAGAAGCTTCATATGCAAGGAAACCTGCAAATCAAGACGCTTCATATGCGAGGAAGCCCTGCAAATCAAGAAGCTTCATACGCGAGGAAACCCTGCAAATCAAGAAGCTTCATATGAGAGGAAACCCTGCAAATCAAGAAGCTTCATATGCAAGGAGCCCTCCCAATCAGGATCTTCATATGCAAGGAACCCTGCAAATCAAGAAGCTTCATATGCAAGGAACCCTGCAAATCAAGACGCTTCATATGCAAGAAAACCCTGCAAATCAAGAAGCTTCATATGCGAGGAAGCCCTGCAAATCAAGAAGCTACATATGCAAGGAACAATGCAAATCAAGATGCTTCATATGCAAGGAAACCCTGCAAATCAAGAAGCTTCATAGGCAAGGAGCCTGGCAAATCAAGAAGCTTCATATGCAAGGAACCCTGCAAATCAAGACGCTTCATATGCAAGGAAACCCTGCAAATCAAGAAGCTTCATATGCGAGGAAGCCCTGCAAATCAGGATCTTCGTATGCAAGGAACCCTGCAAATCAAGAAGCTTCATATGCAAGGAAACCCTTTAAATCAAGAAGCTTCATATGCAAGGAAGCCTTGCAAATCAAGACGCTTCATATGCGAGGAAGCCCTGCAAATGAAGACACTTCATATTCAGGGAAACGCTGCAAATCAGGAATCTTCATGTGCAAGGAACCCTGCAAATCAAGACGCTTCATATGCAAGGAAACCCTGCAAATGAAGACACTTCATATTCAGGGAAACGCTGCAAATCAGGAAGCTTCCTATGCAAGGAACCTTGCAAATGAAGACGCTTCATATTCAAGGAAACCCTGCAAATCAAGAAGCTTCCTATGCAAGGAAACCCTGCAAATCAAGAAACTTCATATGCAAGGAAACCCTGCAAATCAAGAAGGTTCATATGCGAGGAAGCCCTGCAAATCAAGAAGCTTCCTATGCAAGGAAACCCTGCAAATCAAGACGCTTCATATGCAGGGAAATGCTGCAAATCAAGAAGCTTCATACGCGAGGAAGCCCTGCAAATCAAGACGCTTCATATGCAAGGAAGCCCTGTAAATCATCAAGAAGCTTCCTGTGCAAGGAAACCCTGCAAATCAAGACGCTTCATATGCAGGGAAATGCTGCAAATCAAGAAGCTTCATATGCAAGGAAGCCTTGCAAATCAAGATGCTTCATATTCATGGAAAACCTGCAAATCAAGAAACTTCATATGCAAGGAAACCCTGCAAATCAAGAAGCTTCATATGCAAGGAAACCCTGCAAATCAAGACGCTTCATATGCAAGGAAACCCTGCAAATCAAGAAGCTTCATATGCGAGGAATCCCTGCTAATCAGGAAGCTTCCTATGCAAGGAAACCCTGCAAATCAAGAAGCTTCATATGCGAGGAACCCTGCTAATCAGGAAGGTTCCTATGCAAGGAAACCCTGCAAATCAGGAAGCTTCATATGCGAGGAAACCCTGCAAATCAGGAAGCTTCATATGCGAGGAAACCTTTTACCTGTACTTACCTTGTAATCATAAAGCAGACACTTTTACCTATTATTGTATATTTACTGATCTGAATTTTGAATATTGAACTAGTTAGCTGTGAAGTCCAAGGCATCTAAGCAGTAAAATTTGATTTAAGAGGCAGCACCGCTTTGATGCCCAGATTGGCGATAAACATATATTGCAATACTTTGAGCTCCCTCTGTCATTGTTTCCGTCCTCCTTGGCTGATTTGCTAATATGAATCAATACTATGTATAGCTCTGTGGGTATAACCCTAATTAATGATCTTAATTCTCAATGTATTCGATCTTGTAGAGGGGCGATTCCCCATATTAAAGACCCTACAGTAACTGGCAGCCAATGGTACTCTTTCTTAGTAGAGCGGGAGTTGTTGATGGTGAATGGGAACATAGAGTGGGATGTGCCTCCCGCCTTCACGTGGAAGTGAGGTCTTCAGGGTTTGACTATTGACTATCTCTTTTTATCCAGAGATTGGTTTAGGAATTGTACGAACTTTCATGTTAGAGTCTCAGATGCCAGTGACCATAATATGTTGATTGGATCTTTTGCACAGCCTTAAATCCATCAGAATGCCAGATTGGGGCTGTGTATGTCAATTATGGTAGGAATAGAGAAGTGAGGTTTGAGGGGGGTGTCATCGAAGGTTAAATCTTTCTCTGTACGCCTCTGTTTTGTCCACTTCTGAGTTGAGAACCTTGTGTAACCTCACAAATTTTGTGGATTTCCTTTGGAATTTGGATCTGCCGAGTACAGTGGTTTCCGATGTTAAATCACTCTCATACCTTTTGACGATGCAACACGGTTGCAGAAAAAAGAGTTGAAACTTGCAATTAGAGCTTTGCAAAATACTTCATTAAGTCGCTCTGACAAGTTAACGGAAGTAAGGATCCTGCATAGTAAGTATAGAAATTGGTCTAGATCAAATAGATACCTGTGCCGGCAAAACGATGGGGTACTGATGTTGAGGGCAGTGAACACGTCAAATTCACGAACTTTTTGGTCTATTGTTGATCATCTTCAGTCTCCCCAAAGTACTATGCAGAGTATAGGAGTGACGGAAGCCTCCCGGAGGAATTTTTTTTACGATATTCTGGTTTGGAGATTGATTTGCTGGTCGATCTTCCTTGGCAATTAAATCAATCCGAAGATGTATTTATTGATCTGATTATGAATTCATCTTCTTCCAGGGTGCCCGGCCCGAATGGTTTAACAAATCAGATTATAAAATCCGATATTGAACTTTGGGCGAGACTCCTGTTGACATTGTTTCAAGAGATCTTGAAAGAAAAATGTCTGCCTGTTTCCTGGCGATTGGCAATTGTAATTCCAATCTACAAGACGGACGATCAGGCGGACCCTTCCAACTACCGTTGTACCGCCCTTCTGGACACTGACAGCAACATTTTTGCTAGTGCTTTATTGAGGGATTTGGAGTCTTGGGCTGGAGCAATTTTGTCTAAACATCAGGTTGGATTTCGAAGGGGTCCGTCTACCTATTTAAATGGTATAGTCATGAGTATAGTGACTGCCAGATCAGTTATTAAGGGTGGCCCAACTTTGTTCTGTGCTTTGGTAGATCTCACAAAGCCATTCGATACTGTGGATGGGGGTCGCGTTTGGTCCAAATTACTGAAATGGAGGCTTGGTCCTGAATTGCTATCAATTATTGCGAATTGACTTGACCGTTCGCAAATGTTGGTCAGATTAGACATGCAGGGCTATCTGTCTCCTCCCATCATGGTAGATAGAGGAGTGAGGCATGATATGATATGAATTTTATTTGTATCGCACTCGTACACAAGTGTTCCAGAGCGCGACAAGGCAAGGGAGGGGAACAAGGGAGAACAAAAAAAACTATCTTACTAGGCCCAGTGACATTGAAAACGCACAAGTGCATACTTGCACCCTGTCTCTTCAACCTCGATCTTGCAGAATCATTAGATCAGGGAGCGTTGGCTAGTCCTAGGATAGGCTCGGAAAGTCTGAATTGGATAGCCTACGCTGACAACATAGTGCTACTCAATTACACACCCAAGGGCCTGCAGCGTTGTCTGGGAGCAATGGGGGATTATGCTGTACAAAATAGACTACAGATTACCACAGCTAAATCTAAAATTAAGTTCAGGAGGCCATTAAAGAAAACATTTTATAGATGGTCTATGAACAAGTATGATGTTCCAGTTGCGAACAAAGTCTTATATTTAGGTTTCAAACTGCGATCTTTCACAGCAATGTCTAAATGAATCCATGACTTGGAAGTGAAACTGATTCTGCTCCCATCGCAGATGAAGATACTGTATACATATTGTAAATGCTCTATTGTGCCTTTAGTTAGATTTTACATGGGTAATGCCATCCTGACTTTAGTGTATGGTCGGGATGGCAATCCCCTAGTAAGTCTAATAGAGTGGTCTTGTTTGGAAGGAACGCTGTGGCAAGGTGTATTAAATCTGCCAAAATGTCTGTCCATTGCAAGTCTAAGATATGAGATATGATTGCAATCGGTGAGAGCGTATAAGGACTGGAGTGTCTTCTTTATATAGACTTTTGCTGGTACCACAGGGGAAATCTCTGTATCAAGACATTTGGTCAATAATGACTGCGGCAAGCAATCCGTTTTTGGTGGAATTTAGGAGAGAAGCTTTGAAAACCTTACATATTTGTTACCGTTCTGAAGATAATTTAATTTTTAATCCATTAAGTGTCAAAGAATCGATGAAAAGATGTGATTGGATTCACACGATTTATGTTGTGCACGATTAGGTGTTGGCAAAACTGCTGTCTCAATATGATAAGCTGGAGGGTTTCTACCAGCCTCTCTAAGACGCGTTCCACGCTCTAGATGGCGTTCGGAACTTTTACGATTCCGTCTCAATTTACTTCCAACGAGACAAATTCAATGTACTAGGTTTAAGGATATTTATAAAAGATGATTTGTGTCCCTTATGCTTAGATCATAAGATTCATACTCTTGAGCATATAATGCTTAAATGTACGGGGACATTGGATTTGTGAGTTAAATATCTGTCGCGTTTTGTGCATCAGGATAAATGGTTATCCTCCGCTTCTTTTTGGGAGAGGCTGTCAGGACATGAAGCACACTTGTCAAAATAAGTCTTGAAAGTTCTGAGGGATTTAATTTCGAAATAATGTATGTAATAATGTGTGACTAATTTGTTTTTTGTTTGTAGTACTTTTCAAGGTTTTTGCCTTTGTTACTTTACTACATTTTTATTCTGATGGATGTGATGTCGATTTATTTTTTTAATTTTGTATTTATAGGTGGAAAGTCATTTTTTCTGTCGACTATAGCACATTAATTTAAAAAAGTGTTTATGTATGCATTTGGCTAAATCATAATTTTAATTGGATGGCTTTTTATTGTATTGTTCTGAAATATACCGTTTACTTCTACTTGTATCAGGTGAGTTTATTTTGCAGGGTTCACTATTTTGTAAAAGAAAACATGTTTTTACACTGCAAATCCTCATTTCACACACAAATAATTAGACATTTCCCTTCTTCTGGTTTTTGGTTTTGTTTGTTGATTATATAGATGGCTTAAAACAAAGGGGGTCCTGGGAGTCTCTCGGCCAGACATTAGTCCCGGTTCCGAGAGCCTTGCCCAGATTCTTTAGCTCACTATCTTTCACAGAGGAGAAATATCCCAAACATATCAGTCTTTGTCCTGCCCAGGGGCAGTCCAGAACTGAAATGCTAGCCAATTCTCCTCTGAACAAGAGTACCAACAGCAACCCCAGACACGTATTTCGGTCTGGTTGGACCTCATCAGTAGGTTGGAGCTGTGCCTCTCAAAGAATAGGTGAGCAAGGGGCCCACGTCTGGATTCCCCTAGTAACTTAGGGTGAGACCCAAAGTTACTTAAATATGCAAAAAAAACATGGGGGGTCCTGGGAGTCTCTCTGCCGGACATTAGTGCCGGTTCGGAGAGCCTTGCACAGATTCTTTAGCTCACTATCTTTCACAGAGGAGAAATATCCCAAACATATCAGTCTTTGTCCTGCCCAGGTGCAGTCCAGCACCAAAATGCTAGCCAGTTCTCCTCTGAACAAATGTACCAACAGCAACCCCAGTCCCCAGAGGCACAGCTCCACCCTACTGATGAGATCCAACCAGGCCGAAACACGTGTCTGGGGTTGCTGTTGGTACTCTTGTTCAGAGGAGAATTGCCTAGCATTTCGTTGCTGGACTGCCTCAGGGCAGGACAAAGCTGTCCTGCCAGTAAGCTGACCCCACCAAGAGGGAATGGGAACCCCTCTCAGCCTGGGGTGGAAGGCCTATTAAGGTCGAAGCCAGAGCCATTTGCCAGTTGGGAGCACCACAGTCCCTTCCTTATATGCCAGCATGAAGAGTGTAACTCTTGAGCACCCGAATTACAAGATGCCTGCCAATTTCTCTCTGCTTTCATCAGGAAACTACAATTACCAGCTGCGATAAGCCAGTAACCTTGAAAGTGATGGTCAGAGAGTAGTAGAATGGAGAGAGGGGTAGTAGAGTAGAGAGGGAGTACTAATAGGAGAAAAAGAGGAAGCAGTAGGGAGTAAAGTTGGTGGGTGGTGGTAGGTATAGAGAAACAGCAGAGGGACAGAAGAGATTTAGGGAGAAGAAGAGACGGGAGGAGAGAAGGAGATAGTGGAAAGATGCAGAGTGAGCGACAGAGTGAAAAAAAAGAGTTGGGAGGCTGTTGGAGCTCTTTACTACATATAAAAGACCCTTGAACTGTCTCTGGGAGTTAGTGTGTTATTGATGCCATATGTGACACTCCTCAAACAGAACAAACACTAGTTAGTTCAATTGTTAGAAGCTGTGAACTACCAGGTATAAAGGCCAATGCACCTCCTGCAAATTCTCCAATAAAGCCCAGATTTCAGACACAAATGGAAAATGAAAACCTTTCAAACTACAAAACAGCAAATGTATTTTATGGAATGAAATGCCTGTGCCAAAAATATTATTTTGGCTTAACTGCAAGGAATAGGAGCACTGAGATTCCAGAACATAGGTTCTGAATTTGTCTGGGGCCTGAATGGCAACCAGTACCCCTAAAGTCGAATAAAGAATGATATACAAGCGACATGAAATCATTGTCTATAAGCCTGGAATAGCAACAATGACAGTGAACATAAAAGGGCAGGAAGTCTAGCTGAGGAAGACAAACATGTTTGCTCACAAGACCGAAGCTTATAGATGTCCAGCAATACTGGAGCAGTGTCTGGGAGCCAACACACTGTTAATCAAATGGCAAAATGCACTCTACAGAGGCACAACAAGGGAAAGAGACAGAGATTGCCTGCTGGAAAACCAAGCTGCCAAACTCTGGATAAAATAATGACGTAAGCACAAGTGAGGAAAAAAACAGGCAAATCTCCACAGGAAGTTGAAGTAAACAAGGTTCAAGACAACTAATGTGGAGTAAAAGCATAAGCAGGATAACTTGAAAGTAAGTTTCAGGGTACTGTGGACTGGAAATGCAGACTGGAAACTATGGGCTGGAATGGTGGAACTGTACTACAGTCTAGGAATAAAGAAACTCTGGACTAGAATAACGAGGACTGAACTGCAGACTGCCAACATGGAAACTTGGAAATTGAAACCCTGGACTTGAATAAAAGGGACTGAACTCAACACTGGTAAGGAGGAAATTCGGGCCTGCAATCAAGAAATATACGGACTGCTGGCACAGAGCATGTAACTGCTGGTAGGGAACAAGAGAACTGATGGCAGAAAGCAAGGGATGGCATGCAGAGTATTGAGGACTGTAGGCAGAGAAGCAAGTGAACTGCAGGCAGAGAGCACATGCTTGAGGGTTGCAAGGCAGTGGGCACAGTGCTGCAGACGAAGAAGCCGGACTGCAGGGAAAAAGCCACATGATAGCAGGCAGTGTCGCTGCGGTACAGGACATCGAGCACAGACACTTAACCGGGAGAGGATTCTGGAAACTGAGCCAACAGGACACAGCAGAAAACCAAGGAGTTATGGACCAATGCAATACAATAACTAAGTGCTCCTGCCGGCATATGTTTAAATGCTTAGACACACTGGGCTGAAGCATGCTCACCAGCAGCACCTGGAGCACCACACCTGAAGTTAATCCCCCCTCCCTGCACTCTGGACCTGGGAAAGGGGAAACCATGCAGGGCTCTAAGGCTTCTGGGGATTGTAGTTCTCATAAACCGCATTGGAAGAGCCCGGCTTCCTGAACTGCCTAAAGGTGCCCAATGGGAAATGTATTTTATGCAACGTAAGCAGGACGTTCTGTAGCCTTCCAGAAGGAATGTAAAGCTAGAGATAAAGATGGATATAGAGCCAGCAGCAGCTAGTCCGCAACATTGGATCGCATGGTCATGGCAGAATCAGGATGGCCAATGTATAGGCACTACTGCTTCTACACTCTGTGGAGCAAGGATATACAGATGATGAAATAGAATGGATCATTCTAGAACTGATCAAGAGAGACAACAAAGCTATGAATCAAATTCAAGTCCACCTAACTAGTTTAAATGAACAGGTTGAATGGGCTTTGCTGAATATTTTTTTTTTAAACCTTATTTATAAAGGTTCACCTCTCATACGAGTACACGCAATCATAATATTCAGCTGCACATAACGGGGGATCACAGGAAGGAAACCCTTGCTGCAGATTATGGCCCCTGCATACTTCACTTTCAACCAGAATTCGATGCACCTCAATCAGTGGAATCCCCCTCCCCGTCATCAACTGGTCGTTGGCCTGCAAGGTATGCCACCAGGATGCCCAAAGTTTCCCTTTGCCCCCTACAAAATCCACCATATACCCTATAAATATCACTTAACCGAATCTAGTCCTCCAACCAAACCGTGACAACAGGAGGAGCAGAACTAGTCCAACGCATCAAGATGCACCTGCATGTCACAGTCATGCCCATAGCCAACCGTTTCAGAGAGGGTTTTAGTACCTCCGGTAGCCACCCAAACATACAACATAGCACCTCACAGGGGACCTCCTGAAAAGATCTCAACCCCCCCCCCCCTTTTCAGAAGTCCTGCACTCCAGGGCAGGACCACAGCATATCGAGAGAGCCAGCAGCCTCCCCACGGCATCTCTGGCATCTATCGTCCTTAATGAGATCAAAAAGGCAAATATGGAAGGGGGCCAAATACACCCAATGAAGAGTCTTAAGCTGAATCAGTTTGTCTAGTATTCATTGCCCCACTATGGGTGCTCTCACAGAGCCTCGCCCACTGTCTGTAAATGAGGAACCAGCATCTTCCTCCCATCGAGCCCTGCCCTTCAAGTTTACCCTTGGGGAGTCTTTCAAGTCCGTTCTATACACAGACAGGGCGCCAAGCTGAACGATTGTGGTGAAGGGTGCCACATCTGGTAATCACACTGGTGAAGCAGGTCGGGAATCAACGGCAATCTGATGGGAGGAAGAATCGACAGATGCTGAAGTTCTGAAAACCAGAATCTGGCTGGCCACCAAGGAGCCATGAGGAGAGTGCAATTCGATGCATTCATCAGTGACTGATGAATCAGAGGCAATGGAGGAAAGGCAAAAGCCTTCATGTTGTGCCATGGAAGCTCGAGAGTGTCTCCCAGAGAGGACACCCCGAGACCGTCTCTGGATGCCTACAGAGGAAGTTTCCTGTTTGTAGAAGTCGCAAAGAGGTCCACTTCTGGAGTGCCCCATTGGTGAAAAATGGTGGAGAGATCATCTGTGTTCAAGTCCTACTCGTAACTGGCGGCTGACTGAGTCTGCAGTTACAATGATGTGACCCAGAATCTCTACAGCTAGGAGCCAAACCTTGTGCTGGATGGCACATTCCCAGATCTGTATGGCTAGGTCCACGAGGAGAGGTGACTTGGTGCCACCTTGCTTGTTGATGTAAAATATCGCCACAGAATTGTCAGTGCAAATACGGACTACCTTGTTCGTGATGGACGGTTGAAAGGCTTTGAGCGCCAGAAATACAGCCAGGAGTTCCAGATAATTGATATGAAACTGCCTGTCCTGAAGTGTCCAAAGGTTGAATACCTCAAGATGACACCGCGTCGCTCCCCACCCCAGAATGGAGGCGTCCGTGGTAACCGTCACTTATGGGCAGGGCTCCTGGATGGAGGCCCCCACTGAAAGGTTGTTGATCGAAGACTATCCTTGTAGATCCACCGTCATGCAGGATGGAACAGGGATTATCTTGGAATCCGGGTCCGAAGCCTGAGACCAAGAGCTCCGAAGAGCCAGCTGAGTACACCTCATATTCAGACGTGCAAGAGGAAGGGCTAGCACGCAAGAAGCCATGAAGCCCAGAAGTCTATGGAACCACCAAGCTGACATGTGCGAAGACTGGAGGAAGAGCTGACACGTGGCTGATAGGTCTGCAATCCTGTCCCCCATTAGGAACACCTTGGTACTGACCGTATTCCAATGGAAACAAGGAAAATCATGTCTTGAGAGACCGTCATGGAAGATTTCCGCCAGTTCACAGACAGCCCAAGGTGGAACAGGGGCTGGAGGAGAGACTGGAAATTGATCATTGCGGTCTGTGGGCAAGGACTGCGTAGGAGCCTATCGTCCAAATATGGGTATACATGAACGCCCTGCAGCCTGAGGAAAGCTGCAATGACCGACATCATCTTCGTAAGACATGCAGCACCGAGCTGAGACACACAGAACTGGAAATGTTCCTCTCCCAGGGAGAACCGCAGATATTTCTGATGCGGCCTCCATATCAGATGTGCATGTATGGGTCCTGAAGGTCCATGATACTGAGCCAGTCGCCCTTCCGAAGAGAGGACTTTATTTGGCAAGTAATTGATTGATAGTAAGGATATACATATTTGCTAATCATATAAGTTGAATGGCTAATCAAAATATTTTTACTTAGCAGTCTCGACTAATCAATGTTGCAAGACTAATTTATGCCTTAGCGCTTTTCCTTGCCAGCATTTAAACAAATGTTGCCATTCTTCCCATTGAATCTTGTCTTAGCACTTGGCCTAGGCTGCATTCAAATAAACGTTGCCTTTTTATATTTTCTACATCAAACATTTGTCTCATTGAGTGTGGAATTTATACTTTGCCTTGACTTCATTAAACTCCACTTTGCCTTTGATTATTTCCTGCATTAGCAAACTTGTACCAATCAATCACTTCTTTGCATGGTTTTCGGAATGCCCCGGTGTCCCCAGCTGCTCTAGGCAGACTCACCAGTCTTTTCCAGTGTCCCTGACGCTGCTCACACCTGTGCTATGTGGCTTCTTTCTCAGTCTTCCAGGTAGGAGTGTGGATCACACACCAGCTCTTCTTCTCAGCCCAGGGTGAAGTCTGCTGCCTCATCAAGTGACTGAACCTCCAGGCGCTTCTGTACACCTCCTGACTTCTCCACGACCCTTCTGGCTCACTCGCAGCATGGCTCTCTGTTGTATTCAGTGCTCGCAGATGAATGGAATGCACACGCGTGTTGTAATGTATTGATGTGATTTAGTGACATGCAGTTGTCAGTTGGTGAATACCTGCCTGGTGGGAGAAGCCGGTATCTTATCTCCTATGAACAAACTTGTATGTGGAGACAATAAAGACTTATAAAGCAATTTACCTGGCCATGGACCTACCTTATTACACTTGCGAGGCCGAGGTGCGCCAGAGTGCCAGGCGTGACGCCTTTGGGTGAAGTTGCAGGGTCTGGTGTTCCATAGCGGGGAGAGTGTGGGTGCCCCGGGGTCCGCAGCTGGATGTCCGATTGGTCCAGTTTATCCCGGTGTTTCGTAGCAGGAGTGTCCGGTGCCCCTGGGTCCGAAGCCGGCGAGCTGGTGTGGCTGGAGAGTACAGTGTGCTGGTGACCACAAGGTTTCATCTGCGGCGGCTGTTTGGTGAATTCCGGCCCCTACGCATTCCGCTGTGGCACCCCTGTTCCAGCGTCCACTCACGGAGTTGCCAGCAGTGGAACTTTCTGTTAGAATTTTGGTTGCCCCCTGCAGCCTGTGGGGGCGCTGTCGTGCGCGTCTCTCAGGAGGAGCTGAGCAGTGCTAGTAATCCTCCTGTTTGTTTCAAGGACTTTCGTTTCCTGGCGCTGAGTGTGTTCTCTCTTCCTGGGAGTTTCGTGGCTGAGGGGATGAGGAAACACTTGGAAGTTATAGCCTCGTCGAAGGAGCACAGTGTTGTTGGTGCGTCACTTTCCTCTGGAGTTTGCGAAGGAGAGGATATGGAGCGTTCGGGGTTTTTTAATGATCGGGTGGACCCTCCATTTGGTATCGTTGTGGAGGAGGCCCTGATTTTCCACCACGCCTCTTGTAAGAGGCGCACCGAGCGGGACAGTGGCGACGAATTCCTTGTGCCTCCGAAGAAGACTTGTGAGCATGGATGTGTTTTGTGTGGATCGGAAGAGTGCGCCGATGGGGCGTGTCGTGACAGATGTTGTTCTTTTCTCAACATCCTGGAAAGTTTTGATCCCGATCTGCACGATTTTTACGTGAGATTGAAGGATCTCACTTTGACTGAACATTGAGTTATTTGTGATGTAGAGGCCAGTGTGATTGGGTAAGTGTGGAAGCGTTCTTGGCCTCCGTTTGTCTTTGTATGGGCCTTTTGGTGTGCATGCAATGGATGTATGTGTGTGCGTGTTGTTAGGTGTAGTGGCCCTGTTTGTGGATATCGTTTATTAAACGAAATGCTAATGTAATTGAAGTGTTTTCTTTGCAGGGGGGGATGCCGTTGTTGTTTTCGAAATTGGTTGTCCTTCCCTCTATGGAACTGTGGTTAGGATTACATGAACCTGCAGAAACGAAACTAGTAAATAAGGAAAATGTTTTTTTACAGGTAGTTGTAAATGTGATTTTCCTCAAAGTTTTGAGAAGGGCCGGACTCGTGGGCAACAGGGAGTCCGGGGCAACAAGGATTTTTGGTTTAGACCCTTTTCAATGTGTTACCGTTGTTTTTTTTCGGTAACGGTTCCGTCAGGCCCGTGGACTGAGGCTTGGACTATTTGCAGAATGATGGGTCATATGGGTCATGTCAGTGTGGTATGCTGAGTGGCCTAGTTTCCAAGTGTGTGGACGGATGTGTCCCCTTCGTGATTTGTGCGGTTTGTGTATGTTTCTGATCGGGGCGCCGCTCACATGAGCGCCGGCCGGGTTCATGGTTCTTGGTGTTCAGAGTGTAGTGGGCATCAAATTCAAATTTTGGGTCAGTGCAGGTTGCGTCTGTGTTTGCCGCACGGGATTGTTGTTCATATTAGAGTATTCTGCAGTATGTGTTTCAACTGTAGGATTAGCAACATTTTTGACTGATGTTAATTTATGCCATATATGGCCGGGTGGATCTAGTAGGTGGCGTGTAGTAGTAAGTTCACCTTGGTGTGTTGTGATTTCTGCTGGGTTTCCAGCAATTCCACCTTATGTTGTTTATCTTATAGATGCCGGGTGGGTCTATTTGATTGTGGTGGTGATGGCGGTTCTCCATGCCTCTGGGGTACCGGCCGGGCCCTGGATGCTATACAATGGAGTTGGAATTTATGCTTATTATTTATGCATGTTTCAGTTACGGGCGTTGTTTGGCAACAACAGAGTAAGGTGTAGGTCGTATGGGCTGAGAGCGAGCAGTTGCTTGGTGCTGGTTGCACTTTTATGTTCTTCTGCTGGAGGGTAATGTGTGATGCAGCTGGTTTGTTGTCCTGTGGGCTCTTTGGTTGTTGTTTTTTCCTTGTGGCTGACGGGACTGGGTGTAGTGCTTGTTGTTGGGTTTTGGATGGCCGGTTGGATCCTAATCCGTTGGGTGGTGCTCTGGTGTGGCAGGCTGGAGGCCCTGGGGTGGTAGCCCGGGGCGGAAGGTGATTAGTGCACTGTTGGTGGTATGTGTGAGTTCGGTTTTAGGGTGTCAGGTGTGGCAGGCCTGTGCTCCGAGGGGCAGCTCGGGGTGGACTTGGTGTTAGGGTTGGTGTCCTCGTGGGTTGGTCCTTAGTTGGAGTAGTAGGAACAATGGGTGGTGTTGAACGGGTGTTCATGAGGTAGGGTTTGTGTTGGTGTCTTAGCTGGGTATTGGATTGGTGATAGCTGGAAGCTGATGATCTGGTATGGGTTATGTATGAGTTACGATCTTCTAATGGTCATACATGTCGTGGCACAGGGTTTCTTCTTCTTTTCACATAGTGAGTATTTCTGCTTGCAGCTTTCAGTTTGTGGTGGCATGCAATTAGCAGGGATGGCGACGGGATGCATGGCATGGTGGCCACATGTTGTGCATTCTGGGGTTTTTGCTTTTGTCCTTCTTGGATTCTTGATTATTCTGAGGGAGAAGTGTTGTATTCAGTGCTGGCAGATGAATGGAATGCACACGCGTGTTGGAATGTATTGATGTGATTTAGTGACATACGTGTGTGTTCGGCAGTTGTCAGTTGGTGAATACCTGCCGGATTAGAGAAGCCAGTGTCCTATCTCCTATGAACAAACTTGCACGTGGAGACAATAAAGACTTATAAAGCAACTTACCTAGCCATGGACCTACCTTATTACACTCTCCCACTCCCAACAGCCTCCTCTGCTTTGCTGGCTGCGTCAGTGTGCTTTGCATTCAGTGTGTACCTGCATCTTCCTTCACCTCTTTGATGGTGCAACAGCTTCAGTGTCAGCTTCAACGCCGTCACCAGGTACCAGGATGCCTGCGGCGTCATCAGTGTGCTGGGCTGGTCAGAAGTTCTCCCAAAATGGTGCCACGTTTTCCTTGTAACATTCCAGCTGTGCAGCCGGTACCTATTCGTCAGGCCATGCCCCAACACTGGAGAGGGTATTTCTGTCCTGAACAACAATGCAGCTTTGCGTTGCTACTCTCTGAGTTTGCCCGTGCATCCTTGCTGTTTCTCACAACACTGCTGACAGTACGGAACATGCTATCGAGGATGTCCCGCTCTCACCTGCAGGCAGTGCGCCCAAGCCAGTGGGCGTTGTGCACAAAAAAAACGCCTCTCTCTCTCTCTGGTATGCATCTCCCAGAAAGCTTCAGCAGTGCTATCCCGACGTTCCTCAACTTGCTTACTTGCCTCAAACACGGTACGTAGACCGAACACAGGGGGGTGGGTGGCCGGTTGAAAGTCTTTTCACACCACCCACTACTCTATCTCTGTCTTACCTCTAGGATGATCTATCCTTAACATTTAAGGGCACTCTTTGTTCGTTCTGTGCGGAACAAGGCTTCAACTCCTGCTCCTTCTCCAGAGAAACCGGCAAGAGCTTTGTAGTCTCGGTAAGATACTCCTTCCTGTGCGTGACTAGAAGAATCAAGGTTTCTAAGTGGGAGTTGCCTATAAAACCTGTCTTAACTTGTAGCTGGCTATTGGGTAACGCTGGAAAGGAAACTCTGTTTCAGAACTCAGAGGCTTCACCAGATGCCCAGATCCTTCGTTCCCTCGCAGCCCAGCCAATGGTTTTCTTCCCCACAAGGGTTTCCCTGGAAACCTCTCTCTGTTCCAGTCACATACAGGAGTGCAGAGAGGTGACCAAGTGAATTCCCATTTCTTGTAGCCGTACCATCTGGACCAGGTTAGTGGCATCCATCATCCAGATTGCTGTTTATTTTGATATCCTGCTTGAAAGATTGGATAAATCCAATCCACGCATAACAGTTAGCAACGCCTGTGTAACATCTTTCGGGTGTTGGCGGTCACTGGGATGGATCGTCGGGTACATCAGCTAGTCTCAGTGGTGCAGTCTCTGACTGTGGAGGTGCAGCATCTCAAACAGGAGAATGCTGCACTGAGACAGCAGGTGGGACGTTCGCCTCAATGTTCAGAAGTCTCTCCGGGGCCCTTACCCGGGGGTCGCTTCAATGGAAATTCCCACAAAGTAAGGAAATGCTTGGATTCCTGCACGATACAATTTGCATTTAAGGGGTCATATTTTCATACGGATAGAGACCGGGTAGGATATATGATCTCACAAATGATGGGACCAGCCCTTGCATGGGCTACACCCCTAGTCACGGCCAACAATCCCATCCTTGATTCACATCCAGCCTTTTGTAATAGTATAAGGACTATGTTTGGTAGACAGGAGCTCACGGTATCCTCCCAGGAGCATCTCTTGGATCTAAAACAAGGAAACCAAGATATCCTTACTTATGTAACCCGATTCAAACAGATGGCTAGCGACACTGCTTGCCCTGATGATGCCTGAACCACGATCTTCAGGAGAGGATTATCCGAAGACCTTCAGGACGAGGTCTCTCGGGTGCCTCACCCCCATAATCTGGCTGAATTCATTGCCTTTGTGAGGCAATTGGACTATAGATTGCGGGCCAGAGAAGTGGAAAGAAAGAAAAGTAGAAAACCTAGACCTCCTCCTGAAACAACACCTGCTGTGGGTTGAGCCGCAACAACAGAAGAGCCTATGCAGTTGGGATCCACCTGAGGCCCTTTGTCCCCGGAAGAGCGTACAAGAAGAAGGACATTAGGGCTTTGTATGTATTGTGGTGCGAACACTCATACTGTAAGGGAATGTCCCATCGCTCCCCCACGGAGGTCAGGAAACGCTAGTGCCCGACCGTAGGGAGAACCCTGGTTCGGGTCTGCATCCAGGTCAATGGTTCCCCAACAATTTCACAATCTTTTCAGAGCACTGGTCCTTCAGACACGACTATGTTGGTACTCCACGTATCGTTTGTTGTTGGTCACACCCATATACAAAACATCCCAGCCGCTCGATAGCGGAGCGGCTGGGAACTTCATTGATGATCAATGGGCCTGCTCACACGGGATTTCCCGGTCCGTGAAGTCTATTTCTATCCCAGTCGCAAGTGTTGATGGAAGCTCACTGATGTCTGGCTCCATAAGTGACCAAACTTGCTAATTGGAGATGAGGATAGCCTCACACCAAGAGACCCTGGGGGTCATTCCGAGGTTGGAGTTAAGTAACAGTCCTTACCGGCATGGAGCAAATAGCGTGTCCGTGTAGTCATGAGCCCGCTAATAGAGGGCTATTACGACTTTCGGGCACGAGCTTTGCACCATGTCAGTAAGGGCATTGCTGCCATGCCATAAAAGGCCCGAAAAAGGGCCTTAGCGGCATCATGTATCGCACAGATTACACTACCGGCATGAACCAATGCGGCATTAGTGGCCACCGTAAATAAGCGGAACCGGAAGTAGCGTCATCGCACAGGAATGGGAAGGAGCACGGCGGCCATCTTTAAAAACACAATCCATTGCCATCCTCAGCAGCCAAGACCTGTATGATACTGCTGTTGGTGAAATATCATACTCTACCATACCACAGTGCCCAAGGCTGTTAAGAAGGGGGCCTCCCGGCAGGGCAAGGAGCACTTCAATGAAGATGGGTTGGCCATGCTAGCTGAGACCCTGCAAGAACATGCTGACATCGTTTTCGCCCAGAGCATGAAGAGGGAGGCCATCATATGCAAAAAGGAGATCTGGGCACTTGTGGTGCAGAAAGTAAGCGCGGTGGGTAACACCCACGCACTATCAAGGACTGCAGGAAGCGGTGGAACGACTTGCGGCTGCGAGTCCGCAACATACTCTCTGCCAACAGGAGCCAGGCAATGGCAACTGGCGGAGGAGCAAGCACCCCCATTAAGTTGGTCCGATGGGAGGATATCTGTGCTAGCCTGATCGACATGGAGGGCAGAGAAGGAGTCAGAGACATGGAGTGTGGCACCACAACATCGGCTGATGGAGGTGAGTGTCCTAAGAAAACACTGTAATGCAGAGTCTGATGAAAGTCCACCAATATGTCTGTCCAATGAGGCAAGCCATGGCCAAACACACACACATTCCCAGCAAAGTTGTCGGACGCATCACAGACACATGCAGTTGCCTGCAGCAAGGCAATGCCGTACCTGACACATACCACACAAAGATGTAAATGGCATAAGTCACACTGCATGCAGGTCCCAACAAATATGCATGTCACATACCATACGTCTTCCCCAACATGAGTGACCCCGACGTATGCCTGCATCACCCACCCATGTAGCAAACAACGTGATCATCCAAAGCCAAATGCCTATTACCCTCAATTGTGTAGATAATCAATTGTACAAATGTAAGTATGATGCCTATCAAACCATCACTCATGCCGTCCCTCTCTTTGACCCCCAAAGGCTCAGACCATGACAGCGATGCGCAGGGCTCACCCCCAGAGCAAACCACACCTCGGAAGAGGGCCCGGGATGAGGCCAACAGGCCTTCCACCTCTAAGGGCCAACCCAAGGCCCGCCGTGCACCACCATTGAAACCACCTCAAGTTGCCAGGGCACTGGTGTTGCCAAGGGCCGTTGAGGCGGAAGCACCAACATCTGTCGCACTGCCACAGGAAACAGCTGAGGCTCCACACTCTGCAGAGTCCAGTTCGGTTGGGGAGGTGGCAGCCACAGCATCCCAGGCTGAGGAGGAGGCACAGGAAGAGGTGTGGGTCCCCGTGGTGGACGATTCCTGCGAACTGCCCCGCACACCCAGTCTACTGCCATCCCCCCAAATCACATCTTTGGAGTCAGACCACGGCACCACAACCCCGGAGCAGTCTGGGGGGAGAGTTAAATCAAGGGGCCATGAGTCCCATAGTGGAGTACAGAGAGGCCGAACATGAGACCCAAGCACCGTCCACCTCCACAGGTGCAACGGCAGGGCCGCAGTGTTATGAGGAGCTGACTACCCTTGTGCAGCAGTTCGTGGATGACAATGAGCAGGCAAGGCCGGAGTGGTGGGAAAACATTGCCTCTCTAGGCAAGACAATTACTGACAACACCACCTCCATGGGCAAGATATTTGCAGCCAATACTAGCCGGCTGTGTGAGCAGGTATCCGCCCTGTGGCAGGTACTCAGCCGCATCGCCGATGCCATGGAGTCAGAACGTCTGGCACCCCAGTTTGAGCAGGCGGCACACCATCGTCATCAAGCTCAACCCAGACCAGCCCACTCCACAGGTCGTCGCACACCCTGCGCTGGCCGGACATGCCACCACCAGGTCCAGGGAGTGCAATAAAATAGACTGGCCAGCCTGATGAAGGCATTAGACACTTGTTGGGACATGTGTGGGGGAGTTGTGGCAGGAGAGGGGGGGTGAGGGTGTGTGGGGGAGTTGAGGAGAAGGGGGGCGGGGGTGTGTGGGGGAGTTGTGGTGGGAGTGTTTATCATTGCACATGTTTAATTTATTCATATACAGTGCATAGTGTGCATGTACCCCCACACCCAGTGCCCTCTGTCCAACTATCATGTCACCCTCTGCAGCCATGTGAGTCCGTAATATTGTGCAATCACTGACTGACCCACAGCACGTCCCTACTGTGCACCGGCACCGCAGTGATGTGCAGCCACTTCTTTTTCATCCCCTTCATCATCACCAGGTGGTTGCAGTTCAATGTCAGGGAGCAGGGGTATGTTGCGTCGGATACACATGTCGTGCAGCATGACACATGCCATGATCATTTTGGCCACCTTCTCATGTCTGTAGAGGAGTGCCCCACCCTACGGGCTAAGGCAGCGAAACCATGCACTCAACAGGCCAAAGGTCTGCCCAATAACCACATGGGTACGGGTGTGGGATCGATAGTAGTCCTCCTCGTGCCTGTTCTGTGGGTTATCGGGCAGGGGTGAGGAGCCACGTCATCAAGGGATAGCCACTGTCACCTGCATGAGAGGCAAAAAAAAGGTATATGTCAGTCGATTCATGATGGACAACTGTACTAGTCACACATGCCAGCAGATTATCATTGGTCAAATGCACATGTCCCTGGTTGTATGTAAGCCATTTCAATGTGTCCTGTGCCATGGAATAATGGTGTGGGTTGCATCTTCAAGATGATACACAGTGTGCTCTGCCGTCTTGTTGCTCATGCATTGTGTATGCATACAGCTGTGTCCGGATCCATTTAGTGATGTGTAGCGTTCTGTAGGATTTTCTGATGGGGAGCGTTAGCAGTAAGCTCTGCAATGTTAGGCATTCAGCATTGATTTTTACAATGGTGACATGCAGCATTCCCGTGGTTGATCCGGGATATCGGGCACAACAATGTGTGATGATCTTGCTGGCGCTGAATACCATCTGCACCTTGATGGAGTGGTATTGCTTGCAGTTGCGGTACACCACCTCCATGGCATGCAGGGCCACCAACTCCTCGTGGGTGCAGTCAAGGACACCTATACAATTTGGCATGCCTGCCAGTGCATGGAGGCCAACCTTTGTTTCAGGATTCTCCTGGGGAGTCCATGGTAGGGATATGTATTATGTTGTGTGCTTGAGGAGGGCATCCAGCACTTGCTTCAGAATGCGAGAAAATAAGGGTGGAGATATGCTATGCATGAGCCCCACTGTGTGCTGATAGGTGCCTGTGGAAAGGAAGTGGAGCACAGACACTGCCTCAGCAGAGGGGGGATGGCGATTCGTATTTCAATGAGGCTGACAATGTCGTTGTGTATCATGTCCATGATGGTGTTGATGGTGTCCCGGTCCAGACGGTACAGGGTGTGGTTCTGCTCCGGGGTTGGGTTGAAAGGACTGGCTCTGATGTTTGGAATTGGGGGATGGCTGCGTGGTTACGCTGGCTGCATTGGTGGGGCATGCTGGGCCTGTCTCACCCTCCTTCTCCTGCTGTGTCTCCTCTGTGGTGCCCGCTGTTGCTGTTGTTGTTGCTGGTGTTGCAATGCAAGCATGTCCTCCAGCTCAAGTATTGATACTACTATTAGAATTATCTTGGTGTGGGAAGGGGTGTGGTGTGTGGGTGTGCTCCTTTTGTACAGGCCCAGACTCCATTGCCTCCACCTGTGCTGATAGTGTGCACCTGTGGCAGTTGGGAACACTGTACATAGCATTTTACGGTTGGTCTGTGATGTCGGTATTAACGGCATGCCGGTATCCACTATTTGCGCCTTCATGATACCGGTATTTGCTTTTCCGCCTGACTTGTGATTTACTCCTTTTAGCGGCATGCTGTTATTGCCGGTTTGATGGGATGCGTGCCCACACCCATGCCGCTATTCGAAGCACCGTTATTTACGGTGCCGCTAATAGCAGTTTGGCAGGTCGGAATAGCCTGGAGCGGTAAGCGATGCCGGTAATCCTTTACCGGTATCGTTTTTCCCTTACCTCCAACCTCGGAATGACCCCCCCTGATATTGACCATTATCAAGGCCGCTCCCTATCCAGTCATTCTAGGCCTACCCTGTTTGAGGGAACATAATCCTTACATCAACTGGTCCGCAGGGTAATTCTTTCTAGGTTCTGAGCACTGTCTAAAGCACTGCATAGGAGCAGGGACCGGTGAACAAGTACCTTTGTCTAACAAGGACTCCAACTCCAAAGGGATTACCACACTTAGAGCCTCATCACGAGTTCGGAGGTAATGCGGCGGTTTTCCCGTCGAACGTAAATAGCGCTAACGTCAAGCCCCCGGTGGATAATCCGCCAGATCACGTGTTTTCGTACACGCGCACAGGGACATGGCGGTAGCACAAATAGCGAGCAACGGGTTTAACCCGTAAATCTGGCGCACCGTGCGCTACCGCCATAATGCGCTAATAGCGCGTGCCATGAGCGCGCGCTATTAGCGCCTGGGAAACGCGTCACCGCCAGAATGGGAAACAAAGCGGCGGCCATCTTGGAAATCACAATCCGACGGATATCACAGCCCCTGGAAGCCATCCACCCCATTTAACACCGAATCATGTCACAGGAGCGCATTAGGGGCAAGTCTGCCCTGGACAGGGTGAGAAAGCCCAAATTTAGTGACCAGGAGTTGGCTGTGCTGGTGGAGGAGGCTGAGATCCATCATGAAGAGCTGCAGCAGCGCAAAACCAGTGGCCAGCGCAGAACACAGATTTGGCGCAACATCAGCCAAAGGGTCACTGCAGTGGGGCGCGTGCCCCGGGATGGGGAGGATTGCCGCAAGCGCCTCAGCGACCTGCGTGTGAGAGTCCGCGGCATCCTCTCACAGCACAGGAGTGCAAGCAGGGGCCCTGGAGGAGGGCCACCACCACCCCCACCCGAACTCCGACCTTGGGAGGAAAAGATGAGTTCCCTGATTGACATCGGCACCATCGAGAGAATTGGTGGAGCGGAGGCAGGCTCTGCCATTGATCCGACTACAGGTGAGTCCCACCCCAAATGCATACAACTGAAAGTATCACACATGCAGACCCTGAGTGAATGAATGTGAAGAAATGCGTGTGAGGCACTGCAGACACCCATAAGTGACCCCTTGATCCATTGAACCGTAGTGCTGCCTAGACTACCCTGCACGTGCAGTGCATCAATAGAAGGGGCAGGGGACAGACATCCATAGCCATGGGACAGCTCCGTAGAGTGTGAGTGTGCAAGAATATACCCCCAGGACCCTGAGCACAGTGCACCACAACCCCGCATGTAATCTTGTCACACAAAAATTCCCATGCAGTGTACCTCCACACTCACATCAAGCACCACATGGCGACTGAACAAAATGCAAGTTGACTGCATGATTGATACTGTCTTCAATCCCACTTGATGGCATGAACTGCTTGATACTAATGTAGGTTGTCCTGAAATCAAACCACACCCTATGTACCCCACAGGCACACGGCAAACCCCACGGGATGAAGATGATGGGGAGGAGGCCACACCATCACAGCGCCTGAGGCAGCAAGCCTCCACCAGCACCACCACCCAACAAAGGGGCTGCACGGAAGGGAACCGACGCAAGCCACCTCCCACTTAACCACAACGCAGCCCTACCAGACCGCTGTATCACACACATGCCCGCAGGGAGTACACGGCCAGCTCGCCCCAATCCACCAGGCATAGCCCCGATGCAGAGGGACCCACCTGTGGATCGGAGCCCGACGTGGGAGTGACTCCTCCACGTGTGCATCAGACAAGACGTCTGCATTCACCCGGAAGCAGTGACGCTGAAGGGATGTTGACACCACAGGGGACCCCAGGGCCAGGCACACAGCTAGCACAAACCCCACCTGTGCATGTGCGTTGTGTCTGCACACCACAGCCAGACGAATACACGCCATTTTATGGCATCTCTGAAGACCGGCACTCAGAGCCCGGCAGTCCAATCCCACCCAGCAACATGTCCCCATGCAGCACCCCCCCCCCAACAGCGCACAAGTGGCAGGCCGGCACATGCCACACCATGGGTAACCTTCATTACGGGGGCAGCAGTGATGGGCCGACTGGACGTGATCGAGGTCAAACAGGCCAAAGTTGAATCCATGGCCAAGGTGCACAGCCGGCACATCAAGGCCATCAGTGCATCCATACGCCATGGATGCAAGTACATAGCGCGTGACAATGTGCGCACACGCAGAGTGGTGGAGCAATGCACCGCAGCCCTGACAGGGTTTGGACAAAGGGTGAGGGAGTTATGCGAGGCAGTATCAGCACTTGCTGAGCAGACAAGGGAGGGGAACAACCTTCTCCGACAGCACATGCAAGCAGCCGGCTCAGTCCAATCAACCTCCACTACACCCACGGAGGGATCCCTTGAGACGTCTCCTAGGCACCATTCTATGCGCCACCTGAGGTCACACACACCAGAGGGGCCTGGACAAGGAAAGCGCCCACAAACATCTTAGTCGGACATGGCATCGTTGTGGGTGCCCTAATAACAAACATGCACCTACCTGCACTGTTGTGGGGAGTTCACTGGTGGGAGGGGGGATTGTGTGCTGGGTGTTCACTGGGGGGAGGGGGAATTGTGTGCTGGGTGTTCACTGGGGAGAGGGGGGATTGTGTGATGGGTGTTCACTGTGGGGAGGGGGATTGTTAAACTGAGAATAAATCACGTTTCAAAAATCACGAAGCATGGACAGCAGTGATTGTGATAAAGTGTTCTTTAATGTTGAAGTGACAAGTGTTAAATGTAGCCTTCACCCGTACCAAAAAAAACATCAATCAATCCCTGTCTGGCCAACCTCCCCTCCCTCAGCCCAACCCTTTGTGCACGTGCAACACCTTCAGGCACGTCATCATCTTCACTTCCATCCTCAGGTGGCTGCACATGAGCATCAGGGGGCAGTGGCACATTCCTCCGACAGGAGATGTTGTGCAGCATGGCACATGTCAGTACAATTTTGCCAACTTTTTCGGGTGCATACATCAATGCCCCCCCCGTACGGTCTAGGCACCGGAAGCGTGCCTTCAGTAGTCCAAATGCCCTCTCCACGCAGATCTGTATACCTGCATGGCCAATGTTGTATGCCCGCTCCGCTGCCGTGTGTGGATGACGCACAGGGGTCATGAGCCACGTGTACTGGAGATATCCAGAATCACCTGCAGGGGAGAGAAAGCAGGTTTGGGGACAAGGTAAGTTCAGTGGGTCTACAGGGCTCAGTCATCAGTGTCATTTTGCCATACTTGTCATTGGTCACTAACATTGTGGAGTGTGCTGTGCTACGAGCAGCAATGATTCCATGAGGCACTCACAACTTGGTACGCCTCTGTTTCAGTATGTAACAGATACTCATTCACTTGTCACTGGGGAAGGGGGGCCTTCAATCTGATTGTGCATGCGAGAAGTGGCTACTTCATCTGTCAATGCCATTTCCTTTGGCTGCTGTTGCATTTGCTGGTTGTCACTAGTGTGTACTGTTCTCCAGGCATTTCATTGTCCATTCAGGGGACAGGGTTTGTGGGATGTACATTGCCATTACTCAGTCTGCTTGTGTGTGGTGCATTTGTGGATGTGGAGACTTTTGTGTTACATTTGCATGACTGTCGGGTGAGCAGGGTGGGATGTCTGTACTGTGTCAGTGTTGGGAGCCATAGTGCTACTCACACAGGAGGCTTTATGGTGGTGGGCCTTCCATATGTCACTGTGCTGCCACATGTCTTTTACATCCTGAATGGGTGTGTTCTACTGTGTTAGACACGTCCAAGGTTTCTCGTGCAAGATGCTTGATTGGGAATGCTGCAGTAATGGTGCTGCCTATTGACATTCAGGGATTTCATTGTGTGTGACCAGGCACATCAGTTGTGGATTAACATGCATTAAGGACTACATTTGTACTCACCCAGCAGCCATGTGTTTTGCCCTCGGTGCCTTTCCATGTACGCTAGCAGGGTACTGTTGCGCAGGACCATGGAGTCGTGGGTGGATCCTGGGTAGCGGGCACAGCAGTGGCTGAAGGTGAGGTCAGGGCCACATGTCATCTGCACATTCAGGGAATGGTACTGTTTCCTGTTTCTGTAGGCTGCCTCCTGTGCCTGGGGTGGTACGAGTGCTGCATATGTGGCAGTCCAGGGTTGCTATTACGTTCAGAACTTGGGCAATGGCATGGAATTGACCCTTCAGATGGTTCACCTGTGCCTGTGTGGCTGGCAATGCAATGTGCTCAATGACATGATTCAACAGTGCATCCAGCACCTGTCCCAGCATGGCAGTGAATGTGGACTGGGCCATGCCTTGCATCATGGCAACAGTGTGTTGGTAGCTTCCAGTCCCAAGGAATTGTAGCACAGACACGAGCTTCACTAGCGGAGGTACTGCTGTGCTGATGGCCATACGGCTGCCGATTTCAGCCTGGATTGTGTCCAGCAACTGGGTGATGGTTGCCCTGTCCAGCCGATATTCAGTCACCAACTGGCCATCAGTCAGGGCCCAGGGTGTTGGCCTGACCCTAGGGATGGCTGGCCGCCTTGCTGGTGCTGCTCTCCTCCTCCTTCTCCTCATCCTCATCACTCCCTGCGCTCCCAGGGCCCTAGCCTGGTTGGCTGGCCTCTGTAGCTCCAGGCACAGCAGGTAGAAATCCACATCAAGGCTCCCTGCTCCAAATGGCAGCATGGTGTTGGGGAGGGTGTGTTGTGCATGTGTGGGTCCTTTGTAGGCCTCTGATTTGCATAGGTTTCACCTGGGCCCTTATTGCTGTGGCCTGTGTTCTTTTACCTCCAGCTTTTTGCTGGGGGGATTTTCGGCGGATTGTCCACCGCTTTTCTGGCACTAATTGCGCCTACGCCAGACTTGTGATTGCAATGTTTTAGCGCGAATGGTTACTGGCGCTTTTACAGCCGACGCTTGTACAGCCGGCTGTACTTGCGCCGGCAGTAATGGCGCCGGCGGTATTTGGACTCGTGATCCGACGGACCCTTAAAATCGGCGCTGATAGCATTAACGCTGATTTTAAGGGTTACCGCCCAACTCGTGATGAGGCCCTTAATCTGATAGCTGGGCTTCCCGAGCCCTACCAGCAGCTTCAGGAAGTCTTCTCCACCACCGAATATTCTGAGTTGCCACCCCATAGACAGGACGACTGTGCAATCGATCGAATCCCAGACCATTCATTGCCTTTTGGGCGAATGTATATTCTGTCAGCGAAGGAAAAGGAGGTTCTTAAGGACTACCTTCAGATAAATCTTAAGAATGGCCTGATCTCGGAGTCAACATCCCCAGCAGCGTCCTCACTGTTTTTCATACCTAAGAAAAACACCTCAGAGCACCGTCCGTGCATAGATTTCCGTGGGTTGAATAAGATCACGGTTCCCGAACGGTATCCTATGCCTCTCATCCCGGACATCTTAGAGGCAGTGAACGGGGCTAAAATATACACCAAACTGGATCTCTCTGGGGCCTACCATTTAATACGGATTAAGTAGGGGGATGAATGGAAAACGGCTTTCCGCCTCCCTTTTGGGCATTACCAGTATCAAGTCATGCCTTTTGGTTTATCAAACGCCTCTGCTGTCTTTCAGCATTTTATGGACCATCTATTTGCAGATATCTTGTTACACTATATAATAATTTACCTTGATGACATCCTGGTTTATTCCTACTCGTCCAAAAGCATGTGCGGCATGTGAGAGAAGTTCTTCGTCAGTTACAGCAAAATCACCTGTTCTGTAAACTGGAGAAGTGTGTGTTTGATCAACCTCATGTTGTCTATTTAGGTTATGTCTTGTCCACAGAGAGCATTGCAATGGATCCAGAAAAGATTTCAGCCATTCTGAATTGGCCTACGCCTTCTTCGGTCAAGGACATTCAGCGTTTCATGGGAATCACCAACTTCTATAGACGTTTCATTCCACAATTCTCCACCCTTACCCAGCCCATGACGACTCTACTGAAGAAAGGGGTTCCCTTCCATTTGGTCAGTGAATACTCAGCAGGCCTTTGAAAGGCTAAAGAAATTATTTACAAGTGCTCTGATTCTCATTACTCCTGACCAGAACCACAAAATCATTGTGGAATCAGACGCCTCCCAACACGCCTTAGGGGCAGTTCTCCTACAAATAGATGCGCATGGTCAGGAACGTCCAGAGGCATATCTCTCCAAGACATTATCACCAGCGAAATTGAATTACACTGTTCTAGAAAAGGAACTTTTAGCTATTAACAAAGCCTTTGAGGAGTGGCTTCACCTGTTACTTGGAGCCAAATGTCCATTCGAGGTGAGAACCGACCATCATAATCTTCGAGCCCTGCAATACGCCCAGACACACAACAGCAGACAGGCCCACTGGGCCCATTTCTTCTCTCCTTATAGGATCACTTTCTCATTTATTCCAGGAAGAACTAACCTACGGGTGGACGCATTGTCTCGGAAGGACCCCCTCACCATTTACCCAATGACCATCTTAGTTCAAGTGGTCCCAGATCAAGAAACACTCAGGTGACTTGGAAACCCAACAAGCCTCCTTCCTCAAGCATCACCAGCTTACAAAAGGAGGAGGATGTTTCTTTCAGGGCCAAATAGTGTACGTCCCTATGAGGACTTTACAAAAAGACTCTCACACCGCAGGACACAGGGTTTTTGCCAATACCAGGGAGTTGGCTCAGAGGCATTTCTGGTGGCCTTCTTTGAGCAAGGATGTAAGACTATATAGCCTCATGTGCCATTTGCCTTCAGTCCAAGACACCACGTACATCTCATCTCAGAGAACTAGTCAAGATGCCGATTCTGACCAACCCCTGGCAGATCATCTCCACCAATTTTATTGTGGAACTACCGCCGTCAGGGAGTTGCTCTATGACCATGGTTACCATAGAATCTTTTTCCAATATGGCTCATTTCATACCATTGCCGGCACTCTCTCGCAGCACGTATGGCACAGATTTTTATAGAACAAATTTTCTCTCTTCATGGTCTGCGGGAAGTCATCATATCGGACCGCGGATCACAATCCACCATGCGCTACCGGAAACTAGTTTGCTCCCTTCTTGGCATCTCACGCGCCTTCAGCACCGGGTACCACCCGCAGTCTAATGGGCAGATTCAGCAACTGAACCAGACGCTGGAAGGTTACCTCTGCTATTATGTTTCAGCTGCTCAGGAGGACTAAAAAGACCTTTTGCCAATAGCTGAGTATGCTTACAACTCATACCATTCTTCCATCAAGACCAGTTCATTCTTCTGTACCTTTGGTTACCATCCAACATCCTTCCCTACTTTGGTTCCCCCGGCTACATCATTTCCCGATGTTGACATGCTGATTGATAACATCGAACAAGGCCATAAATCGGTCCGAGACGCCCTGCAGGGGTTTCAGGAGAGGCTTAAGAAGTTTGTTGATCGACATCGGACTCCAGCACCTGTGATCAGGGTACGGGATCATGTATGGTTGGCTTCTCGGTTCTTGCCGCGTCACTTGATTCCATCCAAGTTGTAACCCAAGTACTTTGGTCCCTTCCGGGTTCTGCGTCGGATTGCATCTGCAGCCTTCCGACTCCGACTCCCTGATTCTTGGGCCCGCATACATCCATTGTTCCACGTCTCTCAATTGAAGCCAGATGTACGTAATCACTTTGATCCAAGGGTTACAACGCAAACCCCTCCGGTACTCACCTCATCAGGACCAGAATGTGAAGTCGCAGAGATCTGTGATTCCTATTACCGAAGGGGGGTACTACAATATCTCGTCGATTGGAAGGGTTACTCTCCTGTGGAAAGCTCCTGGGAGCCAGCAATGACGGTTCATGCACCACGCTTGGTGCCGGCTGTCTGTCATGATGCATACCCCCGGGCATCCAGACCACGTCCATCAGCCCCAGGAGCAGGCATCATGTTGCCTTGAGAAAACCCAGCAACCCCTGTTAGGGGCTGTCTGGGTTCAGTCCTGGCACCTATGACGCCAGGCTCATATGGGACATCAGTCCTGGCGCCATAGGCGCCTGGCTCATAGGTGCTCACTTACCTGATGCAGACCATGCTGCAAGAAGATCCAAACCCATTTGAGGCCTGGAAGGGACTACTTTACCTTAGGGACCATTTTGTTACTCGGGTGTGGTCGGGGAGGAATACCTACCTGGACTACTTTGGAGGCTATTTAAACCACACCCGAAGAGCAGCACACGCTTCGCGTTATGCTGCATCCAGCAGCGTAACGTTCACCATGCCAGCAGCAGCATCCAGCCTTCTGCCACGCCCGCCTCGAACCTGGAGCAGCTAGAAAGAAGGAAAGAAACAAAGTTTAGAACAAGAGTATTACCTGATTTCTTAACTGATTCCAGATTCATCGCATCTTCAAACCAGAGGAAAGACTTTGTTTTAAACGCGTCGCATCGCAGCAGCAGCGCCGTGCCATACTCACCGTTCCACGCAGCATTTCTTCGATCCGGCGCTGTCTCCATTTTTACATCGCCGAATCCCGGCATCTAAGGGGGACAAGAAACAACAAGGTGAGCACAGAGAACAGACAGAGACAATCTCTTTAACCGCCATATGCTTACCTGATTTTACCGCCAGAGGTATTAGTCATCAGCACGCCACATCTTCTTATGCCGCACCTGTAAGAAAAGGAGAAAGCAGCAAGTTTAACCCTTGCCATTATTTACCGGACAGTGTTGGGTAACACAGACTTTTACCGGAGCGCTTTCAGCAGTCATTCTTCTTATTGGGTCAAAGATAAAAGAGGAATTGGGCAGGAGTGAATTCCAGATATTTTGAACTCTTACGAACTATATACTTAAGGCTCTTTGCCAGGACCTTTTGGAGTCAGGATTCGTCTACAACTCTTCCAATATCTTCAGGCCAGTGAAGTAACTGGTCATCAACGTGCCCCTGCGTGCTTCGCAGGATGGAGAGCTCATCCTTCAAGAATATAAGGTGAGATTGCTGAGAGGGCACAGAGGTGATTAGTGGGGAGGACAGTGGGGGTGCTTTCACTTGAATCCACAAGTGGCTAAATCCATCTCTCCACTTGTAGGAGAATATTTCTATGGGTCAAGCAGACAAGATTAGGAGGGCAGATCCAGCCAGTCATCGCTGCACTACGCATCACCTGGGTGGAGGCCGCAGCAGTCCGACCGACGCCCCTGTGGGAGCCAGGTGAGCGTAACACTGTCCATCGCCATCATCCGGGGAAGTCAGGGGTGGGTCCCCCGGGGAGGGGGCATACTGTGATGGTGCGTCAGCTTCAGCATAAGCGTCAATGCTGTCACCAGGTACCGGGATGCCTGCGGCTTCACCAGTGTGCTGGCCTGGGCAGAAGTTCTCCCAAAATGGTGCCATGTTTTCCTTGTAACATTCCAGCCGTGCAGCCGGTACCTGTTCACCAGGCCATGCCCCCAACACCGTAGAGGGTATTTCCGTCCTGGACAACAACGCAGCTTTGCGTTTGTTAGGCAGAAACCTGTGCAGTTCCCTTAGAGACCACTGCAAAAGGCTTAGAGCTACAGGTGTTGGCAGTAAACCCAATTGGTAGCAGTCTGTACCACCCAGATTTACCTGGTAGCTGTGGCTGAGCAGCCAGACTTCTCTCAAGAAGAGTTAGACAGTATATAGAGTATACAAAATAGGTACAGAGATACAGTAGCACAAGCAAACACTGACCAGAGATTTGGTATAAAAGTATATAATTATTTATTTAAAAACACACTTGTAAAATACACTAACACTAATATGGCAAGCAAGTTCAAACACTGTCACTATCAATATATATACATCCCTGATTACTTATTGAACAAGTCTTAGTTAAAACACCACTTATTTGCAGACAGAGGTGAGCGCTTAACCTAAGATGGAACTCCAATAAGTTAGTTAAAAAGGGAGGGAAAAAGGCAGAGTTAGGAAAGTACACAATACCAACACTTTAAAAAGAACCACAGCAAGTAGGAAAGGGCAGAGTCTACTGTTAGAGCAAGAAGGTTCATAGGCCAGGCCCACTCTTGGAGAGAGCAAGGAGGAATGTGTCCAAGATGACACAGTTGAATAATACTTTAAAAAGTCTTTGTAGATAGTTCAAAAAGGGTTGGATCAGTTCAGAGAAAGTTAGTTAGCAGGTCCCAAGTCACCCCAGGATAGAGAGTCAAGGATTTATGGGACACCTTGAACAGTCTGTTGCAAGGGAGACCAGGTGTGACACAGTACCTGGAATGGTGAGAAAGCTCCAGCGGGGGAAGTTGTTCCTGGCAGCGGGTGCAAGTCAGTGCTTCGTCCAGGGGAAGAGAAGGTCTCGACGTGGAGGAAAGCTGGAGGTCGTTGCACTGCCAGGGAAGAAACCAGCCGCAGAGTTTCCCGGTTAAAAGCTACTACCCTTTTATTCGCGGTAGTGGTGAAGCGTGGCTATGCGGCTGCCGGGGTGCTTGGCAAGGGCGATTCGACCACGAGACGATCCAGGAAGGCGAAAAGAGGGCAAACTGGTTATCCCCACCAGTTCAGAGGAAGAAGACTCTCCAGGATGAAGATCTTCTCTGTCGTCGGGAAGTGGTGAGGCGGTTCAGCAGGGCTCCACCGGTGGTGTCGTCGTTGCAGGTCGGCTCAGCTTCTCCCTCTTCGGATTCTTTGGTCCTCTGGCGTTTTCTTAAGTTCCAGTCCGCAAAGCCCTGCTTTTATGCAGAAAACCCCCATTTACCAGTCCTAGCTGTCAATCAAACATGCTAAGTGGTAAGCCGGGCGGCTCACCACTGGGCCAATCACACAAGAGTGCGACTTGAGTTGCCGAGGCAACTCAGTCCAGGGTGCCTAAACCCTCCTCCCACACATCCTGTAAACCCAGACAGAGTGGCACCACTTTTGGAGGCTTCTGTGTAGAAGCCCGCCAAAAAGTGGAACAAAGGGCTCGACTTGGGTTGGAGTTACAGAGGTGAACACAAATACCATTTTAAAACCGAGTCCTGGCAAAAAGGCCCAACCGGGGAATAAATATTAAATAAATAACCCGACGGTATCTTTAACATTGCACCAAAAAAGTGCTGCGTTTAAAATGAATGGGAAAATCCCATAGGAAATATTCCGGTGGAATATTTCGCATGGTAACCACTGCCACCAGCCAGAAACTCGATGAGGGGGGACTGCACAGTGCCCCCTCGAAAAACAGACCCTGGGGCAATCTAATTACCCATGCCAGTACTTCCACAATATGATGGTTTGTACTGGTTCTGTTCACAATTTAAGACTAGTAAAGTCAATGGTGACTTTACATGCCCTGGTAGACAGTAGTCAGTGCCAGGGTATGGAGTCTATGTTTGGGGGTTACTATGACACCCCTGTGTTACTGCACTGAGGGTGCTGTGTAACACACTTACCAAAAATACATGAAACCCTATGGAGTAAAAGACCCCATAGCCCATAAAACACATTACAAAGCCAAAGGATATCTCGAATCATGTCTAAGAGTGGGAGAAAAAGAGTCTCACTCTTAGCAGGAGAAAAAAATAAACCCCAAAAATCCAGAAAAGCTGCTGGGGGACTCATTAGGTTTGGGAAATTAGCCTTAACAGAGAATTCTCCCTAACAGCGTTGCTACTCTCCGAGTTAGCCTACGCATCCTTTCTGTTTCTCACAACACCGCTGACAGTACGGAACACGCTATCGAGGATGTCCTGCTCTCACCTGCAGGCAGTGCGCCCAAGCCCAGTGGGCATTTTGCACAAAAACCGCCTCTCTCTGTCTGGACTGCATATCCCAGAAAGCCTCGACAATGCTATTGGAACATTCTTCATATTGCTTACGTGTCTCAACACAGTACGTAGACCGAATACAGGGAGGGGTTTTAAGTCTTTTTACACCACCCACTACTCTATCTCTGTCTTACCTCTCGTAGGATCTATCCTTAAGATTTGAGTGTACTCTTTGCCCGTTCTGTGCGAAACAAGGCTTCAACTCCTGCTCCTTCTACCGAGGAGCAGAAAAGAGCTTCGTAGTCTGGGTAAGGCTCTCCTTCCTGTGCGTGACTAAAAGAATCAAGGTTCCTAAGTGGGAGTTGCCTCTAAAACCTGTCTTACCTTGTAGCTGGCTATTGGGTAACGCTGGAAAGGAAACTCTGCTTCAGAGCTCAGAGGCTTCACCAGATGCCCGGATCCTTCATTCCCTAGCAGCCCATCCAAGGGTTTTCTCCCTCACAAGGGTTTCCCTGGAAACCTCTCTATGTTCCGGTCACATACAGGAGCGCAGAGAGGTGACCAGGTGAATTCTAATTTCTTCTAGCCGCACCATCTGGACCAGGTTAGTGGCACCCATCATCCCGATTACTGTTTATTTTGATATCCTGCTTGAAAGATCGGATAAATTCAATCCAGACATAACAACCTCAGCTCGATGCCATTTTTAAATGTCCCGCTCATTACAGGATTAGAAAAATAACTAGTCTGCATGTTGCACTTTAGGCTTGTGTCATGCTGCACCAACTCTCTTGTCCTCCTCCTCGTCCGATTATCTGAGTGGTTATGGGAGTTGAAGTCCATAACTTTGTTTGGGCTTTCAGCTCCTGGATGATTTTCTTCATAGTTTTCACAAAAGGCACATCAAGAACAAAAGGTGTTATGTGTGAGTTGTGAGTGTTTGGGTGAAAGGTGGGGGCCTGGCTGAAATGACAATTTGCACCTGCTATCATCAATGGCCAGTTGATACCACTATGACGGTGCTTGGCAAGTGCCTTTCCCCATGCATACACAAGGGCCCAGACTGTTGGCATTGCCAATGCGTGTTTTCCCATTGCATGCTGGGGACTTGTAGTTTCATTTTTCCCATTGGGAGTAGGGGGCCTACAAGTCCCAGCAGTCAGTGGAAAAAATAGAAGTATGGGCCAACAAGTCCCAGCAGGCAGTGGGAACATAAGACTTGTGGGCTCATGCTTCCGGGGGGAGTTAGGAGACTACAAACCCCAGCATGCAATGTGAAAAACCAGGACTGGTTCACAGTGTCATGAATGACACAGGGCAACTTGGCAGCTATGTTGTCTTGTCTGTACGCAGAACCTCTTAACTAAACCTACTTTTCACAGGGAAGGGCAGGCATAGGCAGCTGTGCAAACAACTTGCAGGCCGTATTCATATTTAGAGAGGCAGTTTGGGCTTGGAACAGAATTTACCTGGACGTACAGGGTCTGTTTGTAGAGTGGGCTGTGATAAGTGCCTAGGACATCCAATGACCTTCTCAAGGTGAGGAAGGCAGGCATCCTGGATTGTGTCCATGTGCCAGGTTATGAGTCCCGGGGAAGGAAGCTTACTAAAGGATTACTTCGGTTTTGGGGGATGGACTGGAGCTGTGGAGAGAAATTATGAGACTGGGAATTACTTCACAGGAGGGGTCCAACTGCGGAAGAGACCTCGGCGCTATCATTTGCTTTCATAAATGGGGACAGAGCAAAACACGTTGCAGAATAGCTATTAAAGAATAGCTGCTAACAGTTCAAAACATCAAACGCAGATAAATAATGACTAAGTGGTGGCGTCACCAAAAATCAGTATTAGGGGGGCAAAAATACAGCATGGTGGGGAGGTGGAACACCAAATAAGGGTCAATAGGCCAAACTGGTTTAAGTATACCTATATTTTACCAATCTGGTTAAAAAAATGTGTCATTAAGCATGTTCAGAGTAGTTTTCATGCAATAAAAGTTCTGCATCAAGTTAATATACATCCTAAAAAGTTAATTCATCTTCAATGCTATTCTGCTCAATCGTCTCAGAGACAACCTGAATATCTCTGGTCATGCCCTTACCTGGTTGACCTCCGTTCTCACTGATTGACCGTCCCAGGTCCAACTTTGTTCTTTCCTCTCTTCTATCTCTCTCTCTACTTGTGGTGTTCCTCAGGGATCAAACCTCTCTCCCTGGCTCTTTAACCACTACCTGGCACCTCTGGCCCAATGCATCTCTACCATCTGCTCTAACCTTCAGTGTTATGCGGATGACACCCAGCTCTCCTTCAGGCTCCCCTCATCCTCTACTACTCCTTTTGTCATACCAGACTGTCTGTCCGCTATTCAGGAAAGGTGTGCCTCCAACGACCTCTGCCTTAAGGCCAGTAAGACTGAGATCCTCCTCATTGGGACTCCTGCTCCTGCCTTCCCTCTCTCACTCTGGCCGCCCAACCTGGGTCCTCTACCTGCTCCTTCCAGTGAAGCTAAGAAACTTTTAGTACTCTTCCACTCCACCCTCTCCTTCTCTCCTCACATCTCCGACGTCTCTAAGAAGTCACACTTTAAGCTGCACCTCTTCAGAGATATTCTTCCTTTTCTCACTTTCCTACAGAAGATCGCAGTCTCCAGAGCTCTGGTCCTCTCTAGGCTAGACTTCTGCACAGCCTCTTTTTAAATCTGATTGCCTCTACTCTTCGCCCTCTTCAAGTTATCCAGAACAGAACTGCGAGACTTGTCCTTGGCCTCAAGCACAGGGATCATATCGCTCGAGCCCTGAAATCTCTACTGGCTCCCTGTGGCTGCGATGATCAAGTTTAAGACCCTCTGCATTGTCCACAAGGCTTTCTGGGGCCGGGGGCCACATTACATACAACTTTCTCTTCCTAAGCATCTTCCTTCTCCAGCCCTCTGCTCATCCAACTCTAACTCTCTGAAGGTCAGACGCTTCTCCAGGCAGAGAGTGGGGGGTGGATCTCTGTCCTCGGCTGCTATCTCCCTCTGGAACAGCCTCCCTACCTCTCTCAAACTTGAGCAGGACTACCTAAGGTTCTGGAAGCAACTCAAGACCTTCCTTTAACTTTCTCTCTCCCTACCCTGCTGATGTACCTATCTACTGTGCATACTGGTTACCTGGCCACCCACTGAATTTACGGGACTGATTGCCCTTACATTGCCTCAGGGCCTCCCAACCACTTAAGGGACTGTATCTGAAACCTTACAGTCCCCTGATTCTCTGCACTTATGAGCCACCTCTGACTGCACTTACTAGCTACTTTGCACTCACCCCTCCCCGTGACCCCCTAGCACCTCTGATGCTCCCTCCTCCCGCACTTACGTTATCTGAATGACACAATGCCTAGTTAGATCATTTTGGTCCTCCTTCCCTTTTCTTGTCGCGCCAATAAACACTTGTGTATAGGCATGTTATAAATTACTTATATCATATCAATAGGCCAGTAAGGACTCGGGTATCAGAGGATCTTCCTTGTAAGGGGGGGACACTGTGACTCGTTCAATGAAGTCAAGCCATCTCCCCAGTAGTTGTCTCCTACCATGTGATCCTCCATTATGATATCGCCCCCAGGGTCAGGAGGAAGTAGCAGCTGCCGTCCCCGGGCCACATGGGAGGAGGTTACCCCCGGGGAATCCGTGATGACTCCATTGGATTCATCACACTACTGAAGGAGAGCATTTTGAGCCCATTGCCACCCCCTTTAGTTGTTGATAATTAGTATAATTAAAGTTGAAAACATTCTTTAATATCAGATCTGCTGGATCTAATATAGATTCTTCTCGAAAATAAGTGGCTGACTTTTTTACTATAAAAATATTTGATCGCTTGTAGAGCAGCTTCATGTTCAATGTAGGTATAGAGAGCTACTACGCCTAATATAACCAACCAATCCTTGTCATTACTGTAGATGGCTGTTCCCCATTAAGATGTAAACTGATGTTTTCACAATTATGATCTTTCCACCTTTAGCTGCTTCTTTTATTGTAATCTCTAGGTCTGTTTGGAATAGTTTTAAGGTTGTCTACACTTCGAGACTTAAATGATGTTCATTGTATCATCTAGATACGTAATGTCATTTTATACCCGATTTAAAAATAGATCTTTCGCATTGTCTTTAGGTAGAGTTAGAATAAATTTAGATTTTACCTTTGAGCAATTTTCTCTACTAGCCTCATGATCTATGTCTAGTACATTAATGATTTTCTCATATATCGGTTCACTCTCTTCTTCCAGTGACATGATTAATTGTTTGTAGTCCAAGACAGTCAAAGAATGACTAGATTCTTCCAAAGCTACTATACTGTTCTCAATAATCCCAGATACTTTCATACTGAATACGGAAAGGAAAAGGGAAATACCGGGCCATTCCGACCTTGGAGGGCCCGGTATTTCCCCATTCAGAGAACCCGGATCCAGACCATCCCCATTCCCATTTGAGCCCCCATAGGGCTGAATTGGAATGGGGAGGATGCTAACAACGGGCCCGTTAATGACAGGCCCGTTGTTAACATGCTGTGCTGCTCGCGGGACCCGCTAAGGACGCCTGGTAAAACCAGGCATCCTTAGTGGGTCCCGCAAGCAGACCTCGTAATAGGGCGGTAAGGGGTTAATGGCTCCTGCTCCTTTTGCCGGCGCCGTTCATCCCTTAATGCCCAAATTGTAATGAGGCCCAATGTGTTTTAGGTGTGCTCGATTAGGACTGAGTGCCTGACCTTTCCTGGCCTCATTGCCGGAACAGGACCATTGCATATCACTAGTGGTAATCTTCCTAATCTCAGTCTTCCTCTTCTTCATCTGAGTATTTGGGCTGACACAAAAAGGAGGGGAATTATGGGAGCTGTAGTATCCCATAAAGGTAGAGGGAATATAGGGGATACCATGTCTCGCCTTCCAGTGTTTCTTCTCAACACCCCCCCCCCAAGTGCCCCCTACCCAGGTGATCTTCCCTCGCTAGTCCACCCCCAGGGTCGGGATCCAATAGCAATGGCCCTTCCCTGGCCACCTGAATAAGGGATCCTCTGAGATTGAGTAGTGAAACACCTTCAGGTTTTTCACAGTATGTGGTGTATGGGTAGAGGCTCTCTGTTTAGTAGTGAAGCTGTGAAATAAGTCCCCTTGCTCCCTGGTGTGAGTCTAAAACTTGCTCTATAGGGGTTAGCGTGCGATGTAGCTGTCCCTTCCAGTACTGGTCTAACAACACGCCTCAGAGTTGCAAGTACAGAAGTAGTGGGATGTCTCCCACGTGCAATGCTTTCTCCATCTCTCCTTTTTCCAACAAGGTTCCATTTTTCTACATCTGCCCAGCCCTGGTCAAGCCAGCCTCATACAGTAATGCAAAAAAAGGTAGCAAGCGCCCCTCTCTCGAAAGAACAGGGCATGATAACCTGTTCTGTGGTTTTTACCTACTGTGATAGCTCGCAGCCATCGCTTTTAGCTCAACTTGGGGTTGGTCACCCTAGGTTTCCTGGGGTCACCCAGACATGTGTACCCCTTGCTCACTGTGCTCAGAGAGGCACAGCTCCACCTCACTGATGAGGCCCTACAAGGCTGAAATACCTGTATGGGTTTGCTTTTGGTACTCTTGTTCAGAAGGGAATTGCCATAGCATTTTGGTGCTGGACTGCCCATGTGAGCGGGACAAAGACTGAAATGCAAATGGATATTTCCCATCTGTGAAAGGTACAGTGAGCAAAAAGCAGATGGCTGTGGACTCTCAAAGTGGGAAAAAAAACACAGAACAGGTTATCATGCCATGTTCTTTCTGGAGAGGGGCGCATGCTACATTTTTTTGAAAAACAGCCTCATATAGTGATTGGAAACGGTTGGGGTCAACCAATAAATCCCTGATCGGTGAGACCCAAATGCAACTGAGTGGCGAAGGCCACGACATTAGCCCTACTGTGTCCCGACCCTTCTACCACACTTACCAAAACAATACAAGCACGGGGTGGGTCCGGATTCTGCTGGGAAGTTTTTCTTGTGGGCCCCATAGCCATTCCCCTAACGCTACCGATTGCTTTTTGCCCCGTTTTCTCTCAGTTGGTCTAGCAATATTCACAGCTTCGCTGCTCTAATGTATTCGTATAGTTCGGGAAACTGCAGTCCGCCCTTGTCATTTGGGAGGATCAACGATTTGTATGGTATTCTAGGTCTCTGATCTGCCCTTAGAAAGGAGAGGAGTTCTTTTTCCATCACTAGGTGGAAGGATGCTAGGACCGCAACTGTCAATGATTGGAAGAGGAATGTTAACCTCAAAAAAACATACATTTTTATGGCTGTGAACCTGCCCCCCAAAGACAGGGCGAGTTTAGACAACCTCCTAATGTCTGGTAAATAGTTGGCCCTATAGAGCTCGCTAAATTGCATCATAATTTTTACCCATAGGTACTTGACACCTTCTTCCTGTACTTGTATGCCATACCCCCTCGGCCCCATGAGTTGGGATACCTGGGTGCTGTCAGTGGTTAGTGGCACAGTGGTTGTTTTGTGTACATTTATGCAAAACCCTGAATGTGAACCATACTCCTCTATGGTCGCCAGGAGGGCCGGGACCGAGGACTGTGAGGGAGTAACATATGCCAGGATGTCATCGGCGAACATAGCAAGTTTGTACTCCCATACCTTACAAACCCATGTATGCTGCTATTCTGGCAAATCGCCTGTACTGGGCTCTTTTTCCGTTACATTTTTGGGCTGCCTTGCCACACCAATTCCACTGCATCCGCCCAGCTGAGCCTGTGTTCCCTGCCGGGCCTCGTCTTTGCACATGGCTGCCACCAGCTACACTATGGAAGTGCACCAGCAGCCCGGCCAGCAGTAGCTTCTCATTGGCAGCCAGGGACTCTTGAGGTCCAATCACGGGAGCCGGCAGGCGTACGCCGGCCCATACTAAGGCCCCTGTCTGTGCCTGTACGAGCCTTGAGGGCTCGGATGGTCCCCTCATCCTTGAACACCTGCAGCACCTCATGGAACAGCCACCAGACATGCAGCCTGTTACCCGATGAACTTGGGCCTCTGGAACTTTTTTGCACATGCAAGAATACCTGTAAGTCATGGCTGGACATTGCTATCGTTTTTTTTTCTACTCACCTAAACAGTTGTTGACCCAAGTTGTGCCTATGCTATTCTGTCTTCCTTGCCTTACCTAATCCATCTTTCAATGAATTTCTGAACCCTTGCGCAAATTCGAATCCTATGTGTTTTTAATATCTCTGCACCCCATTTTGCATTGCATTCTGTGTTCTTGCGTGTGCAAATTCAAATCCTGGTGTGTTTTTAATATCTCTGCACCCTATTTTTCATTACATTCTGTGTCCTTGGGCAAATTCGAATCCTGGTGTTTTTATTATCTCTTCAGCCCATTGTTGTTACTCAAGTTTCCCACTGCATCTGTTTTCTTGCTTCCTTTGGCTACTGGGCCACCTTGTGAGTTGCGCTCGTACAGTTCGGTGCAGCCGCTCCTCTAGCCTCCTCCTTCCCTCAGCTGCCCCTATGGCACTCAACATCTCCCCTTTCTATTCTAACTGCTATACTATCACCTATCCTCCCTCTCTTACGAAGTATGGAAGAAAAAGGTTTTAGAATGATACCCTGCCCACCAACCCTTGCCTACCTATCGCAGACACCTGTGTCAATGCAGCTTCCAGACAGATTTTCACTGATATCCTCTTTTCTGTCCCCCCTCACATCTTCACCCATTAATGGTGGCACTAGATGGTAAGTACTATTGGCAGGCTTCTCATCATCCAGGTGTATCATTAATGTCTATTGCAATGGCACTATTTTGGTTCAGGGTCCTCAACCCAACTTTCTCCTCTTTGACTGGCGCTTGACGTCCCACATCAACTTCCTTCCCATACCTGCTACACCTTTTCCCTCGTCAACTTCCTTCCCACACCTGCTTATCCTGCTCCCACTCTCTCTGTCCCCCCTCCTCCAACTGGTGTTCCATGCCCCTATACACCTCCTCAGAAAACCTTCAAAGGCACTGACCTCTTGCATCTAGCCATGCTTAATGCTCGCTGTGCTATCAAACACTCTGCAAACGTCTGTCTCCTCCTTGAAGATCTTGACCTCGATATCCTCACTCTTACCGAGATGTGGTTCAATGCCAGCTCAGTCACTGCTTTTAGCTTGCTTCTCCCTGATGGCTACAAGATCATCTCTAAGCCTCACCCTAAACATGCTGGTGGTGGGGTTGCCCTGATTTTCCCTGAGTGGGACCCTTCTTCCCTCATATCCACCCAGCCTTACTCCTCCTTTGAGAGCCTGGTTTGCAAACTGGTCATCTCTCCAACTTTCTCCATGACCATTGCCACTATCTTCAGGGCACCTGGTTCTACCACCCTGTTCTTCTCTGAACAAGCTGATTTCTCCTCCTTTCTCCTCTCATCCACCACAAACCTCCTCTTCCTGGGTGACTTCAACATCCACCTTGACTCCTCAATCATGGCATCCACTCTCTTCCGTGACCTCTGCACCTCCCTCTCCCTCTCCATTCTCCCCTCAGGCCCTCTCTCCTGGTCAGACTATTCTCTCCTCTCTTCTCACCTGGGCCCTCTCTGCCATCTGACTGCACCTCCCCCAGCCTTGCCAATCTCGTTCACGAACATCCACCCGATGAAACGAGTGTCAGCTGCTGCCTTCACATCTTCCTTCACTCCTCTTACTGCAGACTCTACCACTGACTCCGTTCTCAGCAACTTCATCTTGCCATCACTAACACTCTTGACATTCTTTCCCCAGTCATGAGGATCCACCTGAAACATGTCTCCAAGCGTAACACCTGGTACGACTCTGAACTTGCAGCCCTGAAACACAAGGGCCGAGCTGCAAAATGGAAGTGGCAGCCCTCAGGCTCCCCCTCTGACAAACTGGCCTGTCGCCTGCTCCAAAGGCAATACCGACTCTCCATTCGTACCAAGAAAAGGGCCCACATCAAGGCTCGCATCTCTGGTGCATCCAAGAACACGGCTGAATTCTTTAAAAATCTGCAAGGAACTAGCCAACCCTTCTGCAGTATCCACCTCGCCCCTTCCCTTCCAGGCCCTCTGCAATGCATTAGCCACACACTTCACTGCATAAACTCAAGACATCCTGATAACCCTTGCCACTCCTTCCCCTTACCTCATCCTCCTGCCACCTACGAATTCCCATACCCCCTATGCCTTTCCCTCCTCCTTCTCTCCTGTGACATCTGAATAATCATTCATGAAGGTCTCCTCCAAACAGGTCTCCCCCTGTTCTTCCAGAACTATTAAGGACAACATTGGCTCTCTTGCCCCTGCACTTGCTGATTTCTGCAATCACTCTTTTGCTACTGAGTCTTTCCCCTCTTCCCTTAAGCACTCACTTGTGAGCCCACTCCTGATAAAAACCTCTGCAGACCCGTCCTATCCGGCTAACTACCGCCCAATCTCTATCACCCCCTTCCTTGGGATACACTTGGAGAAGCTTGTATTTCCCCAACTGACCCAGCATACTGACCATCAATCCGGATTCTGAGCATCCAGAGGCACAGAAACTGCTCTTCTGAATACCTGTGAAGAACTGCTCGCATCTCTTGATTCTAACCCTCCTGCCGTTCTCATTCTACTGACGTTCTCATTCTGCTTGATCTCTCCTCTGCATTTGACACGGTTAACTACTCCATCTTCATAAAACAGCTCCACAATACCCTAGGTATCTCAGAACGGGCACCGGACTGGCTTACCTCCTTCCTCACTGAGCGACCCTCCCAGGTTATCCTGGGCTCTTTCTCCTCTCTCACCTTTATCTCCACCTGTGGCATCCCCCAAGGCTCCAACCGTTCTCCCTTGCTCTTTAACACCTATCTTGCCCAGCTTTCATACCTAATGTCCACCTACTCCCCTGACTTCCAGTATTATGCAGATAATACACAACTCTTCTTCAAACTTCCCTCTGATCCTCTCCTTGCCTTCTCCATCATTCCTGACTGCCTATATACCATCCAGTCCTGGTGTGCCTCCAGTGATCTCTGCCTCAATGCCAGTGAGACTGAGATCCTTCCCATTGGGACTCCTGCCCCCTCTTTCTTCCCCTCACTCTGGCCACCCTGTATGGGTGGTTCTCCCCCTTCTCCCTCATCTGAAGCTGGAAACCTCTCTTTCCTTCCTCCCTCACATCCAGGATCTTGCAAAGAATCCCCACTTTCCACTCCACATCCTCAAAGGAATCCTTCCTTTCCTCACTTTTGCCCAGAAGCTCAAAGTCTCCAGAGCTCTGGTACTCTCTAGGCTTGACCATTGCAATAGCCTCTTCCTTAACCTACCCTCTTCTTCTCTATGTCCCCTCCACCTAATCCAGAATAGGGCTTCAAGACTTATCCTTGGCCTCAAGCTCAGGGACCGCATCTCTTCAGCCCTAAAAACCACCCACTGGCTCCCGGTTGCTGCAAGGATTAAATTCAAAACCATCTGCATCATCCATAAGGATGTCTGGGGCCAGGGACCACGCTGTCTACAACTGGCGCTCACTAAATACACTTCCTCTGGGACCAACTCTCTGCATGTCAAGCGATTTGCTAAACAGCAAACTGTTGGATGATCTCTTTCCTTGGATGGCTCCCTCTTATGGAACAGCCTCCCCCTTCCTCTCTGTCTTGAGCCAGCTCTCCTCAAATTTCAGAAGCTTCTCAAGACTTTACTTTTCACCTTCTGCTTCCCCATCTTCCTCCCTTGCTAAACACCAGTCGCTGAGATTGGTGACCAGGGCCCTTATGTGTCCTCCAGGGTCCTGGCATCACATCCCCAATCGATTCAGCCTCCTCCCTCTCCCTGCACTTGCCTTATGCGCACACTGGTCTGTGCTATCACAGGCATGCACTTAATGTACTGGCAGGTGACCACTCACCAAATGATCTCTGCCAGTCACCTAACAGCTAGCAGCATACTCCCTAGCACTTCCCTCCTTGTTAAGCCTAGCACTTACCCCCATCTCTCTCGTAACTTCCACGCTCTGAATGCTCACAAGGCCCAGTAGGACCGCCTCTCTCTTTTATTGTTATATTTGCCTTTCATTCCCATGTTCCCTACCTGTTGCTCTGTGGGCGCTTTGAAACGCAATTTACTTGATGTATAAGCTACCTTATAAATGGGATGTAGATGATTTAAAAAAATCTATTCGGTCACTTCTTCCTTGAAAACATTGGATTTGGTCACATCTACTGTATTGTTACAAATGCACTATAAATAAATAAATAAATAAATACTACCAGCACATAGAGCAATAACGATAGTGGGCAGCCTTGGCGCGTCCCCCTACTCAACTGGAATGCATCTGAGGCTATTCCATTTACTACTCCCTGGGCTGTGGTATTTGTATAGTGCGATTCGGCCCACGTTGTCTAACACTGACCCAGGCCTAGCTTGTTTAGGACCGCTCGCAGGAAGGGCCATCCCACCCTGTTAAAGGTCTTCTCGGCATCTATTGATACTAGGGTAGGGTCTTCATCTCTTTCTGTCAAACTGACTATCAGATCCAGGGTTTTGCGGGTATTGCCTGCACCCTGCCTTCCCACTATGTACCCCACCTGGTCGTTGTGAAATTATTTTGGAAGAATGCCACTCAGTCGGGCTGCTAGGACACATGCATATATTTTCACATCAATATTAATTAGTGATATTGGGTGGTATTCGCCGCATTCTGTCCTATCCCTCCCTTTTTTGGGCAAGACTATGATGCTAGCTTGGGTGAATGACAATGGAGCCTACCCTGACTGGTATATGGTGTTGAAAAGCTTTGCAAGAAACAGAGTGAGGGCCAGCCCATATGACTTGTAGCAGGCTGGTGTGTAGCAATAGTCCTGGCGCTGAGCCTGCTTTGAGCTTTGAAATTGCCTTCAAGACCTCTGCACTATCAATAGGGGCATTAAGCAGTTTGCTCTTCGCTGCTGTCAGCGTCCTGGGCACCAGCTCTGTGAGGTATCTCCCATCACCACCAACATTATCAGGACATTCAGTTCTATACAATACAGAGTAGAACTGGGCAAAACGCAGAGTTATGTCTTCCGGGATAACTAAAACTTCCCCTGAAGCACTTGTTATTTTGTTGACTGCTGTGTCTGCTCGTAATCGGGCTGCCAACATTGTATGAGCCTTGTCTCCTTTCTCAAAATACTGCTGCTTTAGGTATTGAAGCTGTGTGAGGTCCTTCCCCTTCCATATCTCGCTCAGCTCCTTCCGCAATTCTTTAATCTCCATTAAAGTGTCCTCAGGTGGGTCTGCACACCTCTGGAGGCTTGCCTGTTTAGCTGCAATATCCTTTTTCAGGGGGTCTCTCGGGGCATATGTATTCTTTTCTTGGCAGCACCCTCCGCTATCAACACCCTGCAAATGGTTGCCTTAGCTGCCTCCCATGCTGTTTTGAGCGAGGTCTCACCGTGTCGTTACCCTTAAAGCATTCCATGAGCCCCTTGCAGAGCTTTTCCTTGAAAAGTGGTCTTTATATAAAGTGTCATTACACACCCAGTGGCACTATCAAAAGTACTGACATCTGTAGTAGGAGTTGCCGAAGGCCTTTAAAACCAGCCTACCAAACCCTCTGTGGCAAAGCCTGTGAAGGCCAAGGGCACGGTGTTGATTGCCGCAGGTTATGCTGACCGATCGACGCTCACTGTGGCTACGCCATGCTTTCTTACGCCATGACGTTGACACCACCAGGCCTTACAAATCAGCGTACCAAACACTCTGTGGTAAAGCCCACAAAAGCCAAGGGCGCGGTGTTGAGTGCTGCAGGTGCTTGGTGTCAAAGTGGTGCGGCGAGAGTGCGACTACGCGACGCAGTCATCGAAGGGTTGCGGTGGAGGGTACAACTATACAACACAGTAGTCGACCATCAGCCACCAAAAAGTACGGCAGGTGCAGGAAGGGGGAGCAGCCACTACTGCTCCCTACTAAACTACCAAGCCTTTGCACGTGCTTCCCTTAATCTCTCTACTGTGTTATTGTTGCTCTGTGAATCTGTGCCCCACTCGGCCTCTCTCCCACTTCTACGTCCCATCCCACTATTATATTTTATTTATTTATGTACTTATAAAGCTCTGATAGGCATTGGGGCGCAGAACATTAAACTGGGTTAATACATAAAAGGCATTTAACAACTTGAGCTGAACTAGCTCACCCTCCCACTGTTACTCTTGATTTGTGAATCTGTGCCCACTAGGCCTCTCTCCCACTTCGTAGTGCACCATTGTAGAAGGATGAAAGAGCGAGAAAAGGAACTATTCAGAGAAGAAAGGCGGAGGAAGCAAAACTAGTGCAAAATAAACTAGTGAAAGCAGCGGCCGTATCAGCAGTACTGCCGCCAGAACAGATGGGAGAAGAAGGGTCGCAACACAGGCAAGGATGGCAGCCGTATGGTCAGACAATAGACGAGGACAGTGGGGAGATAACCAGTACTTTTCTGGGCCCCAGTGGCAATGAGGGCTGCGTCGAGGGCGATGTTGGTTCCGAGGGCAGAGAGGAGGGGGATTTGGTGGACAAGGACCAAGGGGTGGCGGCCAGGGAAGTGTTGGTTGTGTGGGAGGTGGGGGCATTTTTCGAGAGATGCCGCAGCAGACAGGGAGGAAACTACAGTTATAATCAGTAACCATGTGGATGCCCCCACCCAGTGAGCCCACAAGGGCCCATTCAGGGGACGTCCTTAATCCTGCATGAAATACATCAGACATACACGCAGTTACCTCGCCAAATCCCCGGCCCTTACCACCCACCACACCAGCAGCAGACAATGCAGCCACACAACCCCACCCAACCAACAGTTAGAGGAAAACATACACGTGTTCGCCACTATGCCCAATGGAGCAGCAGCCCCATACCACGGAGCCACAGTGGTAGGAGGGGCTCCCTTCTCGTTCCCGGGGATAGACACTTACCCTGACTAGGACAGACATGTTCAGTACTGTCAATGACCTTACATCCAAAAGAGGAACCACTGGTGGGGGCAGAGATAGGAAATAAGCAATTCATCTTTATGGTGGACTCGGGAGCAGAGAAGTCTGGTCGAAGTGTACGAAAAGAAGTAGTGGAACTATGTTCCCTACTTTTCTGCACCTCTCCCCACAAACCCCATTGCCACGCCTCCTCCCATGCACAATACAAAAACCAAAACACATGTGCCTGCTGATTAAGGGAATGTTCAGTGCAGTGCACTGAAAGTGCAAGTTTCAACTTATTCCTACACTTTTATTTTAAAACAAAACCGTTCCGGAATGGTTTATTTTTAAAATAAAAGTATAGGAACGGTAAACCTTAATTAAAAGAAGTAGAGGAGCACCGCTCCCGCCCACTTTGACCACTGGTATTAGTGAAGGAAACTTCCCGCTATCAGGAAAGACTCTTGACACGCAGGGATTTCCTGGGGCTGTGTTAACGGTTCCATACAGAAAAGAGTTAGATGTCAAGCTGGGAGAGAAGATTGTACAAGCAGCCCTCCTCTACTCTGAGAGCTCCCCTGTTAACTTACTGGCTAGGGACCTACTTAACAAACAAAATATGACAATATCGTTCACAGACAGGGGAATTGTTTGCACCACACCTGGCAGTTGCTCCCTTCGAGCGATGTTAGTGATACATGCTGCGGCCAGTGAAATGGTAGTGAGGGGCATCCCTGTCAACCCAGACATGTTTGTTTATGGTATCAGAGTACTTGTCCGAGTGGCCCTCCAGATTACCAGGAAAGAATGAAGAGTACCTGCAGATTTTATTTTCAGAACTGTGGCGCTTACCGAAGTGGTTGCTGGCACAATCTTGTCATTAGATCTGGAAGGTTTGCTTTTGTCTGCTAGAAGAATTGTAGTACTAGGAACTGACTCCCATGAGTGCCAATGGCACACAGTGTTGTGCATTGACCCCAATGTACCTCTAAGAGAAGTGACAGATGAGGACCTTTATTCCTTGAGATCTGTATACCTTGTGATATAATGATGCAATACAGAAAAGTGCAGAGTCTCCTCTTGGCTATTGTAAGTGGGCTGCCCCCCTTCTGTGAAAGTGATTTTCAGTACGTTCCCCCACATTTGTGGACCACAAACCCCCACGATATAGGTATGTTAAAAGAGGTAACACCAATAAAGATAACACTCAAACCAGATGCGGGTTAAACAATACGCCCTGTCCAGAGTAGCAGAAGAAGGAATTCAAGAAACACTGCAGGCCCTGTTACAGCAAAGGATTATAGTGCCCTCCACATTACCATGCAATACGGCTAGCTATCTGATCAAAAAAGCAAAGGGGGCTTTAAGACCCCTTAACGACATTGTACAAAAAGAGATTCCATTAGTTCTTACCCCTGCATCTATTTTGTGTAGCATTCCCCAAGAAGCCACCCACTTCACAGGGTATACTTGAAAAATGTGTTCTTCTCAGTGCCCCTCGACCCAGACTCACAGTACCTTACAGAATTCACCCTGGGAGGAAAGCACTATGAACACCATTGCTTGCCCCAGGGGTACTGTGAGAGCCCCAGTATTTTTAAAAGAATACTAGATGAAGATTTAGGGAACATTCAGGTGCCCAGCACAGTGATTCAATACGTGGATGACTAACTGGTTTGCAACAGTGAACAGGGCTTTCAGAAAGATTCCATTGCCCTCTTGCAGTTACTAGCAACTAAAGAGTACAAAGTGGATAAGAAAAAGCTGCAGTATTGTTTACAAGAAGTGCTCTACTTAGGGCAACATATCACCAAAGATGGAAAGAGAATAATTCCAGACCGAGCAGCCACAGTGCGTGATACTCCCAAGCCCATCACAGTGAAGGACATGCAAAGGTTCCTAGGCTTTGCAACTATTGTAGAACATGGATCTTCGATTACACAGCATATACAAGGCTGCTCCTACAGGGCCTCAAGGAGGCGCAGAAGGAGGGAATCACAATTCAGTGCACATCATAAATGGTGACCAGTTTCAATGATTTAAAGGACGTGAGCTCGATGGCTCCTGTCCTCGCCACCCCTGATTACACGCAGGAATTCGACATTTTTTCCTATTCAAATGGCACACTCATGATAGCATTGCTGACACAAAAGAGTTCTATGGGTCACACGCCTCTGGCGTATTACATCGGCACGCACGATTCTGTCATGCAAGGACAGTTCGCATGCGAACGAGCTCTTGCCGCTGCAGCCTTCGCAATTGAAAAAGTTCTGCCATTGTCATGGGATGTTCCGTAACACTGTACGTTGAACAATCACTTTCTTCTACATTGGATTGATCCAAGTCCACACTTACCACCCAATGGGCATCAGAATATGAGATAATACTGTCCAGCCCTCACATCCATGTAGTGCGGTGCAGAACAGTAAATCCTACCATGTTCCTCACCGAGCCATTCACGGTTGAGGACATACAACAATATGATTGTGCAACATATGACTGGAAAGGTGACGACATCCCCAAAGCCAAAGATAGCCCCTTAGAGGAAGGAGAAGTACTTTTGTTGATGGGTCAGCATCTATTGACAAGGACACAGCTGAAAAACATGTTGGGCCGGCAGTGGTGCATCTAGAAGAGGGAGAATATGAAACACTGATCATGAAAAGACTACCCAGGCATTATTCCGCACAGGCAGCAGAACTCATTGCATTCATTGAGGCTCTGCAGGCTTCTAAGGGGTGCTATGTAACCATTTATTCAGACTCTGCCTACGTTACCACAATGGGGCACGCTGGAGAGGGAGAGGGAGGAGGTTCAGAATAGCAGACGGCTCACCAGTACAACACGCAGATCTACTGAACACATTGATTTTGGCCCTCGCAGAGCCTTCTGTGGTAGCGGTCGTTGAATGCTTAGCCCACATCCACATCACAGATGAAATCTCCTTAGGAAATGCATCTGCCAATGCAGCAGCAAAGGAGGCGGCATACCTCCAAATTCCTATATCGGCAGAATATGTTGCATCCACATGCACTGCAGATCAACACACAGATGCATACACAGCCCTCCCTATAGCCCAAATCATTGAACTACAGCGCGAGGAACGCGCAGAAGAACCAGATATATGGCTCAAGCATGGGTGCATCCAATCGCCCACAGATCTTTTGTGGCGACAACAGACAACAAGGCAAGTAATAATGCCAGTGCAATTGTAACACACGGCTCCAAACAGCTAAATTTTCCATCTCACAGTTCTAAGCAATACATTGCAGCAGACAAACTGAACAGGAACTAGAAACCTTGATACCAGTAACCACATCATGGGACGCAACAGACATAGACGGAAAGACAAACCTGATCCAGAAATGTATTGCGGAAACAATTGACACCATCTCTCCAGAAAAACACCTCATGCCATCAAGAAAAAGAGCAGAGGCTGGATGGTTCACGCCGCAACTTAAAACAATTAAAAGAACTAACTGGAAACTAGAACAAGAATGGAGGAAAAACTACAACCAAGGCAAAAGAGTAAATATCTATTACAAATCCGATCATACAATTCTGAAATTCTTAAAGCAAAAAAGAAACATTACGATGATTGGATCACAAAAGCCACTAACACCCCAGGAGAACTATTCAACATCATCAGCGATATGAGAAACCCCCCGGGACGCAACAACTAGCCGGTGCCTTCAAAAAAATTATCCAAACATCTCACAAATCACTTCAAGAACAAAATCACCAACATACACATAGTCATACAAAGCAGACCAATCGACCAGACACTGCACCATCCACCACCAACCCCAGGACCACCAAACAGAATTAGCTGCTTTCCACAAATGACAACCCTTGCCCTCCAAACATCTTTAAATCCATCCTCACACAGGGTTCACCTTCGGTGTACTATCTAAACCTCTTCAATCTATCACTTTATACAGGGAGCATACCAAGAGCATTCAAAACGGCCTACATCAACCCGCTTTTCACACATACAATGGGCAATGTGGAATACTTCTCAAACTATAGACCAATATGAAACATCCCATACCCAGCAAAGTTACTAGAGAACTATGTCCACGAAAAATTACTGGACCACAGTGAAAATAACCAACTACTGGACCAAGCACAAGAATGGTTCCGATCTATAAGAGGAACAGAGACTGCACTAGTCTCAATTAGGGACAACCTAAAGATGAATGCAGACTCTAACACCAAATCAGCACTAATACTACTCGATCTCTCAGCAGCCTTCGACACAGTGAACCACAACACCCTAATTAAAAGACTGGAAGAAATATGGCTCACTGACACACGGCTTCTAAAAGATCACGTATTTCCTATCGAAAAGAACAGAAACAGTATGGTTAAAGCCTTTTAAATCCACACCCCGGAACACCACCAGCAGAATACCTAAAAGCCCCTTGCTAACCCCGCTACTCTTCACCATTTACATGACACCACTAATAAACCTCATCAAAAGACACAGACTAACATGCTATGACTACACAGATGATACACAAATCATCTTCCAATACAGCGACACACAAGAGGAGAACACTACCCTAATAGAGTGTCTCAAGGAAATCTACCAATAGATGAATGCCAACGACCTCAAAATCAATCTAGACAAAATGTGAATCATGATTACATCTGACGAACAAGGAAACAACCAGTACGTCACATGGCCCACAGAACTGGGAAAGCCACCAACACCATCCAAAGCTGTCAGAAAATTTGGAATCCTCATCGACGAGTTAACACTTGAACCCCAAATAAATGCGCTAATCCAAAAATGCTTCTTTCACATGCACACAATGAAAAGGATTCTAGCATTCTTCTCCTTCACACACAAAATACTGGCCATTATACCTCTCCTCTTGTCCTTGATAGACTATGAAAACAGCATGTATCTTGGAATGCCAGACTAACTACTGAGGAAACTGCAATGGATAAAAAAAACTCGGCAGCCAGACTTCTCCTCAAACTCAACAGAAGAGATCAGATCATACCAGCTCTGAGGATGCTACATTGGATCCCGATCAAGAAAAGAATCACTTTCAAAACAATGTGCATAACGCCCAGAGCAATCCACGGCCAGGGAGCAGAATTAATTAAAAAGAAACTCTCCATCTACAAACCAACTAGAACACTCAGATCCTGCAATGCCATCCACCTAGAACCAAAACCATACACAAAGAAAAAACTGTGTGGATCACCATTCTACTGCTTAGCTGTGAAACTATGGAACTCCCTTTCCAGAGAAATACGAACTATGGAAGACCATTCAAAATTCCGGAAACGTTTTAAAACCAGGCTCTTTAGCTCTGAACACAATGAAACCGACTGAACAGTACCTGCACACCTCGTAAGCCACTGAATACAGGATAAAGGATGAAGTAGCCAAAAAGCAATGCAGGAATGAAGAAGAGGACTGGGATGAAAAGCTCTTAGTGGAGACCCCCACATCCCTGTTTAGAGAAAGCCACCTGAGGAACAAGATAAAGTGCGGGACACGGACGTGATCGTACCATAAAAAGAGACCAAAGGGAAACCCTGGGCAGGAAAATCAGCCCTTAGCTAACGTGCACCCACCCAGAGAGGGCCAATAGGGGCATAGGAGTAGGTGCTTTATGGAACAGCCTGAGCACCCGAGGCCACGCGGTTGGCAACAGTGCGCAGTATAAAAAACATTAACATTAAGGAAGACAACAGCCCCAAAGTTCTGTACTTAACTTCTAGAACTGTAAGCTTCCCATCACATAACACACTGGTATGTATCAGCATCATGACGTGTCACTTGAAGTATCTGTGTCCGTGAAAAGGTGAGATGAAGACTGTGGGTTGCAGCACACACATGGCAATTTTGGCACACGCATGGACTATAATGTTTGAGAGTTGAAAAGTACCCAGTATTTCACAAGATAAAGCAACCTGACAAGTATTTAAATCTCAGAAACACAGTAAGTGTCCCTGTCCTTCAAGATGTAACCTGACAGAGTGCAAAACAAGGATAGAAATGGATGGGTGCTATTTAGCTGTTGCCGGTAGGCTAGACAAATCCGGGTTAGCTTGATACCAAAAAGCCACGCAGAGCCACTTTTGAATCCCCAAACGGGTGCATATTGCACATGGGAGTATATATAAAAGGAGCATTAGTACACATCTACTAGACATTGAAATCATAATGCATCATGTATAATGAAAAGAATTCTGTAGTATTAATTGCATTTGAAAGTTAGGTTTGCAGCATGATAGTCACTAGCTCCTTATTACCAAGCTGTAGGAACGCCTTACTAGCATATGCCTGACTCCAGAGAGTGACTTTCCTGTCCTTCACCTACAATCTATATTTCAATCTCTGGAAAGCAATGCAAAACAAATCTCCTCTGTGTTCTTCAACTGTAATTTCAAGACTTAAAGACAAAAAGTGTGCCCACCAACATGTGTCCTCTACTTGTGCTCTGAAAAGCAACACACGGCCACAACGAGGGGAAATACCTCTCTGAGTTTGCAACCTCTTTTACCACTCCAGAGCAAATGAAAATTACTATCTTGCCTTATTTATTTATTTAAATTTGTATAGCGCGCAAGCAACCCAGGGGCATTCTAATCATTTCCCCTCAACTCCATTTTTGGCTTTGTACAGTACTGTTTAATGAAGATGAATTTAAGAGTACACAACTAAAACCAACACGGTAGGTATACTCAAAGATACACCCTCATCACCAGGGCAAGAAATCAAGAAGGCAAAACAAGGGGGTGAGAGGGTCTCTTCTTATCACTGGCCAGTCTGTGCGCCACACGTGACGCAGGCACGCACGCACGCACGTACGCTCTGCGGCCGGACCCGGGTAGCGGCGCCAGGAAGTGGCTCCGGGCACGTGCTGCTGGCACGCGGCAGCTCGGCGGCGCATGCGTCGCGGGATAGTGACGCGCGGCCCGCGCATGCGCACTCGCCGACTCGCCCTGGCTGCCCGATGCTAGCTAGTGTCTCGCAGCCAGGGCTCCTGTCGTGCACTTGCGGCTCATGGTCCGGGTCAGGGCCGCGGCCTTGCCCCCCTGTGCCCTCTGCGGCGCTGCTAGACCCCCCCAGCGGCCGCCAGAGAAGGTGGGTGCTGCCCCCTGCAGGAGAGAGAATTCCTGGGGTTCCTTCCCTCGGATTGGCGGCTTCACAGGAGCAGGGCCGCCGCATGCCTGCACCTATGCGCTCTCATGGACCTGCAGTCACCTCTAGACTCCGCCTGAGTATGAGTTACCCACCCCCCCCCCCAGTCTCACCCAGCAGAGCAATGCTTTCACAAGCCTTCCCTTGCACCCCCAGGGGGGCACTGCCAGCTCCCTGCCCTGCATGCAATCGTGCCTTTATTCAGGAACGAGCAGGGATGTCAATTTCAATCAGAAATGACTGACAGCAGCGCCTTCATGCACAAGGGCGCCTCTGCAATGGCACACAAGATGAGAGGAGCTATGAGAAGGTTTATGAGGGTGTGAACTTGGGGTCAATAAAACCTACATTTCTGGATGTGGCAGTGGAGGGGGCTAACCCTTCAAATGTTGTGAGAGGCACTAACTTCAGAGGCGGTGGGGGAGGGGCAAAGGTATTTGTGGGTGGGGCACCTAACTTCTTTACGCATTCTAATGAGACTATTCTAGTGCAGCTTCAATGTCACAAGCAGTTAACTCTCTCCTTTATGTCTGAAGGCACCCACTCAAGGACTGCTGTGAGAAGGAGCGGTATCCTGCCCCCTCTCTACTTGTCCAGTCACTGCCATGGCAGGAAAGTACTAACCCAACATCACACGACTTCAGTTGCCTACAAATATATGTATGTGAGTGCAGGTGTTAACAGTAAAATGCTTTATGTTAAATAGTGTAGGACCCTTGTTAACAGTGAAGCCCAGGCACCGTTTAACCTCTGTCCCTTTCGGTCTTGTCGCTGCTCTCTAGTTCTGCCAGAGCGCGTCAGGTGGGAGGAGTAGGGGCTGAAGCCGGTCAGCTCAATGCTGTTGCACCACTAGTGTGAACAAGGGATACAACAAAAACAAATATAAGAAACAGGAGGTGTACTGTACAATACAGAACATGACGCAACTACACGTCACTGCAGGGAGGATGGGGCGGCGTGTGGTGTGCTCCATATTTGCCACACAACTGTTGTTTAAGTTGAGGTTTGAAGATATGTACAGTTGGGATGGTTTGATTGTAGCGACAGCAAGCTTTAATGGAGTAGGGCGAGTAGGTGTGTTATTCATAGTGATCCAAGGATTTCCAAACTATCCTGAGATCCCTGATCCTCCAACCAGCATCCTTTTCTGCTTGGCTAAGCGGCTCTTTAGAGGAGGCCAAGGCACCCTATAATGTCTCCCACTACGAAGACACTAGCCAGAGAAAGCTATGTAAAGCAAGCACTTTTTGCTAAATAAGCACACATGTTGTCTGGAGAACTTCATGGACTGCTCTGCTGTTTTCATAGTAACCAGACTACGAGACAATGCTATGTGTTGTTGCTAAACCATAACCGTACCTGCCTCTTGGCACTCCCAGTGCAGTAAACCTGTTTCCAGCAATGGTTCCTGGTAATGCATGTTTGTCCCATCCATAAAATGCTTTGCATCCTTGTTCCAAGTCCTTGGGTCGGTTGCCCTTTAATGATTGCAGATAAGACTGGAATGCAGCGGCATCTCAGCACGTTTACTAAACCAAACCCGGATATGCAACATTTCCATGCATCTGGTTAGTACACCAACAGAGCGGGGCAAGGGACAGTGAGATGGAGTCTAGAGGAAGAGCAGAGAGAAGGAAATGGTGACTAGACAGAGATATAGTCAGCCAGGTTTGGAAACATAATGACAGTGTTTGGTGTGATTGCTTCACCAGGGCGCATCACAGCACGGCCCTTATATATGCCATTGAGCTAAACCTGGATATGTATCAGCTTGGGTCAGATCATCCATGTATGATAGGATTATCACGTGATCACACTGGCGTCAAAGGTCACAGTATGGCCCATCTTGGAATGCCACTACAGGTCAAAGATCACATGCAATTGCCACCACCAGCCAGAGCCAGGCCCAGCACTCACCCGCTAAGCAGCTTTGCAAGGTTGAGCACTATGATAATGGCAGGCAGCACATGAAAACATCAGAAAGTGAAGATAAGTAGCTTCACTTTGAACATGGACTCGAGTGCTGTAAATCTGCCTGCTTTCAGGTTGCCCATGGTATCTGACACCGTACACAGTTCCTGGATTGCTGAATGGGCCAAGCTGGTCAGGATTAGAGCTCAGCACATTCACTAACTCCTTCATAGAGCACATGTCTGCTGCAGAATGTAGGAATCAGCATTGGGCTTCAAGAGGATTCCTAGACGTATGATGTACCCTTGTAACAGACTTGTTAGTGTGCACTGAGGCAATTATTTGAAATGTATAACATCTCAATTGAGGTTTGTTAACACAAATCTGCATGTGACGATCTGATTACAGAGAATTGTGAAGAGTAATTCAGCAAGGGGAAAAAAAAGCTCTACAAAGCATTTTGCGCCTGCATGAATAGGTTGTCCATTTCTTGTTTCAGGCATTGCTTTGAGACGTCAGCAGGTCACCACGGCTTATTCGATGGATAACCTTGGTGAAGAAGGTGTGGAGAGGAGCAGGGGTGTTGGCTCGGGTAAGATGGCATTACTCATTCATTACTGTATACACGTCTAGTTACTGCAGTTGAAAGGAGAAACTCTGCTCAGTTGATCCAGAGATGGGGAAAAACAAAATACCACATATTGAGTTACAGCTGATTGTGCTTGAACAAAGAAAAACCAACAACGTTTCTGACCTCAGATACAAAAACGCCAAATAATCAAGCAGCCTCAGTATGAGTGTAGGGGGGTCAGGTGTGCTAATGCAGCCAATCTTGATTTTCTGTTACAACTGTTGATTCTCTACTAAGGTTTTTGTACTCCTTATTCCAAATTCGGATAAGCCTTCTTGGGTTGTTGGAGGTATTGCCGCCAGCGGTAACCCTTTAGTAACGCACACATAACCAGTCTGTTTGGGACAAATCCCGTCTGGTCCTGGTGGATAAGCTTCGGAAGTACTTCTGATAGTCTATTTGCTAGAATTTTCGTATATCATTTTATCATTTAGCGTCTAAATTGATTAGAGCGATCGGGCATTATGAGCTTGGAAGACCTGGGTTGTTCCCTTGTTTTTGGAAGATTATAAATTTTTCCTCGTTCATTGACTGGGTTATATTACCTTTTTCTTTGAAGGAGTTGAATATCTCTGTAAGGGGTGGGGACATAATGGGGGTCATTATGACCCGGGCGCAAAGGGATACCGGGCACCGTTAATGACACCGGTGCCGGTAGTCCCTTGGCGCCCTATTCCGAGGTCCCTTTGCAGGTCCTTCCTTAACGCCTGGTTTTAGCAGGCGTTAAGAACGGGACCCGCAAAGGGATATCGGAGTCAATAACGGTAACTTTATTTACGGTACCGTTATTGCTGCCTTCCCCCTTCCCCTTGAGCCCAATGGGGGCTCGAATGGGAATGGGGAATGGCATTTCAAATGTGGACTTACCGGTCCCGCAAAGGGCGGAATGGACCGGTAAGTCCCCATACCACCACGTCGGTGGCGGTACCGGTATTGGTGCTAGTCATGGCGCTAATAGCACCATGACTAGCACCAACCTCGGAATGAGGGCCAATGTCTATATACGGTTTATAGAATGTTGTGGTGTAACCGTCAGGAACCGGGGCCTTGTTCCCGGGGAGATCCCAGATTTTCTCCCTTTACTTCCTCCTCCGGTATTGCTCCATCTAAGTATTCTTTTTCTTCCTCCAACGTCACTGGGAGGGAGACCCGTTCCAGATACGCTTTCTGTGCTTCTCTATTGGGGCAGTCCCAGGTATAAAGGTTCTGATAAAAGTTTCTAAAGATATTTCCTATGTCTGTCGTTTGGGTTTTTACATGGTCATTCTCATCTGAGACTTTTCACTGTTTGCTTTGCTAGTTTCCCTTTGAGTTGCCTAGCTAGGAGTTTATCTGCTTTGTTTGCCCTAACATAGTACCAGTGGCTCATGTATAGCAGGTTCCTCACCACACTTTTAGTGCGAATTGCATCGAGCTGTCCTTGGACATGTCTCAGGGCTTTCTTTAATTTAATCAAGTGTTTCTGGGTCATCTCTTGCTGTATCTCTTATCAGTTTCCCCTCTAGTTCCTTTTCCCATTGGCGATTTTGTTTGTCCCTCTTGGCTTTGAGTGCAACGATGTGTCTCCTGGTCACCACTTTACAAGCCTCCAATAACATCGGCCAAGTATTCTATTATGTTTCCCCTGATTGACTCTCCCATGATCGGGTCCATGATTATTTCCACTGGGAGTCTCCATTTCCAGAGTCGTGAGCTGCGGTGTGATAACGAGAATTCTACCCACAATGGGGCGTGGTCAGACCTTCTCTATGAGCCCTGGTGAGACCGAGACATAGTCTATTCTGGACATTGTATTGTGGACGTGTGAAAAGTGCGTGTAGCCCGGCTGCGCACCTCTAAGGCACCACCATACGTCAACTGGTGCTTGATGCCCATTTTTTCTTGCAGGGCTTTTGAGGGTGTACCCTGTCCTTGTGGTCTAGCGCCTGATCTATCTAGCTTGGGATTCCATGCTATGTTAAAGTCCCCCACTAGGACCACCTCCCCCGTAGCAAATCCTTCAAGTTTTTCTAGGGCTTCCCTGATAGATCAGTCCTGTCCCGTGTTTGGGCGTATATTAATGCCAGTGTTAAGCGGCACCCCTCTATCTGTGAGTTCACAAAGAGTTATCTACCTTGCTTGTCTGCATATGTGTTATGTATTTGGATGTTCAGTGAGTTATGGAATGCTATAAGGACCCCTGCCATCTTCTCTTGTAAATTTGCTTGTATGATTTGGTTATACCCTTTCAATCGTACCTTCCCCCTGTCCGTGGCTTTGTTGTGTGTTTCCTGGAGCATTATGACTTCATATTTCTCTATTTGGAGGAAGTGCTCCACCTTCTTCCTCTTTACTGGGGAGTTCAAGCCTCGGACATTATATGTTAAGACCTTCAACCCCATTCTTTAGTTTGGTGTGTAGCTTCATCTATTGCGCCTCTGTTTACCTTTTCTGGTGTTTGTTGCCTTCCGGATTCCCTCCCCTGCCCCAGTTCCGCCCCCCCCCAACTGGAACTACACAACCCCCAACTTGCATACCCCCCCTCCGGTAAATACCCTGAGGAGGGCTCTGATATGATATGGCATTTGTAACGCGCCTATACACAAGTGTTTCAAGGCGCGACGAGGCAGGGAGGGGGGGAACAAGTGGAAGACAGACAACGATCCTACTAGGCCAGGTGTCATTAAGATCGCGCAAGTGCAGGGGTAGGGGGAAGGGAAATAAATAAATAGGGCCAGCTGGTGGCAAGTGCAAGGTAAGTGCCGACAAGTGCTGGGAAGGGGGGGCTATAGGGATACAGAGACAGTCCCGCAGTGCAGGGGTTGCCAGGGAGGCAGTGCAAGTGGAGAGTGGCTGGGCCAGGGACTGAGGTCGGTGAGAGTGGCCCAGTTGCAGATTCAGTGCAGTTTCAGTGAAGGATTTAGCAGGGGAGAGGGAGAGAGAAAGGAGAAGCAAAGAGGAAGGTTTTGAGGTGCCTCCGGAACCAGAGATGGTTCTCCTCAAGTTTCAGGGAGGCAGGAAGGCTGTTCCAGAGGGAGGCCCCTGCCGCGGAGAGAGATCTACCCCCAGCTCGTTGCTTCGAGAAGCGGCTGACCCTGAGGGAGTTGGAGACGGATGAGCGAAGGGCTCGGGAAGGAAGATATTTAGGAAGAGAGAGTTGAAGGTATTTAGGCCCCAAGCCCCAGAAGGCCTTGTGGACAATGCAGATGGTTTTGAACTTAATCCTCGCAGCCACTGGGAGCCAGTGTAGAGATTTCAGTCCTGGAGAGATACGGTCCCTGGGCTTGAGGCCAAGGACAAGTCTCGCAGTCCTGTTCTGGATGAGTTGCAGAGGGCAGAGAGTGGAGGCAGGCAGATTAAGATAGAGGCTGTTACAGTAGTCAAGCTTCGAGAGAACCAGGGCTCAGGAGACGGTGAGCTTCTGGGGGAAGGAGAGGAAGGGAAGAATACCTCTGAGGAGGTGCAGCTGGTAGTGTGACTTCTTAGAGACGTCCGATATATGAGGAGAGAAGGAAAGGTCTGGAGTCGAAGATGACCCCAGAGGTTTTTTGCCTTGCAGGTAGGAGCAGGAAGAGGGCCAAGAGAGGCTGGCCAGAGAGCTGCAGGGAAGGAGGGAGTGGGTGTGCCGATGAGTAGAATCTCAGTCTTACTGGCATTAAGACAGAGGTCATTGGCGGCACACCATTCCTGGATAGCAGATAGGCAGTCAGAGATGAGGGAAGGAGAGGAGGCCAAGGGTAGCTTGAAAATGAGCTGGGTATCGTCCGCATAGCACTGAAAGTTAGGGCAGAGAGCGGCGATGCGGTGGGCAAGGAGTGCCAGATACTGGTTGAACAGCCAGGGAGAGAGATTAGATCCCCGGGGGACACCACAGGTAGAGAAAAAGATGTCAGAGAGGAAGGACCCCAGTTGGACCTGGGAGGGTTGATTGGAAAGGAAAGAGGTCAGCCACGCCAGAGCCTGACCAGTGATACCCAGGTTATCACGGAGACGGTTGAGCAGGATGGCATGGTTGACAGTCTCAAAGGCAGAAGAGAGATCGAGCAGAATGAGAACACACAGAGTGTTGGAGTCAAGGTTCGAGAGCAGGTCTTCACGGATGTTCAGGAGAGCAGTTTCCGTGCTTCTGGCAGCTCTGAAGCCAGATTGATGGTCATGAAGACTACCAACAGATACAGCATGGAGGTTAAGCTGGGAGATGACCAGTTTCTCCAGGAGCTTGCCCAGGAAGTGAGTGATGGAGATTGGGCGATAGTTAGTCGGGCAGGAGGGGTCGGAAGAGGGTTTCTTAAGAAGAGGGTGCACAAGGGAGTGCTTAAGGGGGGATGGGAAGACTCCAGAGGCGAAGGAGTGGTTGCAAAAGTCTGCCAGGGCAGGAGCTAGGGAGTCGATGTGGTCCTTGATAGTTTTGGAGGAACAGGGGTGAACCTGTTTAGACAAGACTTTCATAGATCGGACTTGTCTGGAAACCTCATCAGCAGAGAAAAGGGGAAAGGCAGAGAAGGAGGGAGGAGGGGGGGCTGCAGAAGGGCCAGAGGGAGAGCCGGGAAGAGGGGGATGGAGGTGATAGGAGGAGAGTGAGGACAGGATGTCCTGAGTTTTAGAGATGAAGTGAGAGGCCAGTGCAGTGCAGAGGGCCTGGGAGGGGACAGGAGAGGTAGAGACTGCAGCAGGGTTGGCAAGCTCCTTGCAGATTTTAAAGAGTTCGGCCGAGTTGTTAGATGCAGCAGAGATGCGGGCTTGGATAAGGGCTCTCTTCTTGGTGAGAACGGAGAGACGGTATTGCCTTTGGAGCAGGCGGCTGGCCAGTTTGTCAGAGGATACACATGAAGCACGCCATTTCCTCTCTGCCACGCTGCACTTGCATTTTAGGGTGACAAGATCCGAGTCATACCAGGAGTTACATTGGGCTTCAGGCGGATTCTTATGACAGGGGCAAGGATATCAAGAGTATCAGATATAGCAGAGTGGAGCGTGGAGAGGGCTGTGTCAGGGTGGGAGTCAGCCGAAGGGGGGGGGGGCGAGAAGGTGGCAGCGAAAGCCTCAACTGACACGCGCTTCATGGGTCGGATGACCGAGAAGGTGTGTGGCAGTGATGAGGGTGGCTTTGCCTGTAGGGTGGGGAGGGTGAGGTGGGAGGACAGGAGAAAGTGATCACTCCAGGAGAGAGTAGTGGAGAGGGGGACGGAGAGGGGAAGGTCGGAAGAGATCAGAGCATCAAGAGTGTGCCCTGCAGAAGGAGTAGGCTCAGACGGGAGAATAGAGAGTGAGAGAGAGTCGCAGAGGTCACAAAAAAGTCCAGAGGGGGGACAGGAGGCATCAGGTGGATGTTGAAGTCACCAAGAGGAGTTGAGTGGTTGAGGACAGGAGTGAGGAGGAGAGGTCAGCCCACTCAGAGAGGAAGGAGGAAATCTGACCAGGTGGCCGATAGATAGTAGCCACAGTAAGGGAATGGCTAGGAGAGAGAGAGAGTGTCGGCAGACAATACATTCAAAAGAGGAGTAGGTCTGCGTAGGAGTGACAGTGGCAGGAATCTACTCAGGGAAGATAAGGGCCACACCCCCCCGCACGGTTGGGCCTGGGCACAGAGAGGATCTTGTAATCAGGTAGGAGTGTGTCAAAGCTGGTGACAGAGCTGGCCGTGAACCATGTCTCAGTGAGACCGAGGACATCAAGATCCAGTTCATCAAGAAGGTGACAGATATCAGAGGAATGTTTGATGGCAGAGCGAGAGTTAAGAGTGGCAATGTGGAGAAGGTTGCCATCCTTGAAGGACTTCCGGGGAGGGGTACAGATCAGAGGTACGCCCTGCGGAGGTGAAGAAGAAGGAGGTGACGAAGGAACACGAAAGGGGGCATGGAGGGAGGGTAGAGGCAAGGTAGCCGAGGACAGAGGAGGGGGGACAGCAGGAGAGGAAAGGAAGTTGATGAGTCGTGGGAAGCGTCTATCAAAAAGGTGAAGGTTGGCCTGAGGGCCTTGGACCAAGACGGTCCCATTAGTGTAGACAATGAGGCCTATGATCGCTCTGGCGTAGAGCCTTCCGCGCCATGCCCTTCACACACTCAGGAATAACTTGGTGGGAAGTCCTAAATCCCATATGGATTCCTCTGATGGCACCAGACGTGGGCCCCCCTTCCCATCACCTGTTGTCCAGTCACTTGCTCCTCCTTTGATCTGATGTATTTGGGGTGGTTGGCTCCGTCTTGGATTGGATGACGGGTGTTTCCTTCTACTTTTTTCTCCTTGGGTGTCTTGTTCTCCTGTTTATCTTTTCCATTCCCATGGTGTCTTTCGCGTACCTGACCCCTCTCTGCCGTGTCCCTGTGTGTCTCCCTCGTGTTCCTGTAGGTTCAGTAGTTGTATTCCCTCCTCGTGGGTTGTTATCCTTTGTTGTTTTCCCTCACACTTGAAGAGTAGGCCAAAGGGGAAGGTCCACTTATATCTAATTTGTTTGGCCATTAGCTCCCGTGTAATAGGCTCTATCTCTCGCCGTTTCTGTAGCGTTGACTGCGCCAGGTCTTGGTAAAGATAAATGTCTTCCCCATTCATCAGGATGTAGTCCATTGACCTTGTTTTGCATAGGATCTGCTCCTTTTGGGAGTATGAGGTGAGAGCTACCAGCCCGTCGCGAGGGCGGGTTCTCCTATTCTCAGCGGGCTCACCCCATATATCCTTTCTGTGGGTATTTCTGTTTCTTCTTCCATGTCGAGAATGTCTTTGAAGGCTTGCTGTACCGCTACCTTAAGGTTTTTGTCCTCCACCGACTCCTGCACAGAGTTCTAGCTACCTGTCCTCAGCGTTCTGGGATCGAAAGTTGCTCACGAACGAACCCAAATAGACTGTTCTTAACGGTTTGAAATGAGAACAGAGGAGAATCAGATGTTTTAATGTGTCCCTCGGTTCACTGCAGAAACGACATGCATCATTATCTCTTCCCAGTTGTTTACAGGCTTTGAGAACTTCTTTGTTATGGAATGTGTTAAATATGAATCTCAGAAATATGGTTTGATTTAGAGAACAGGGGAATTTGATCAGGTGCTTTGTAATGTTATTCAAAGCTTCAATTTCAAGCGCTATACAAGAGTGAACGCTGAATTTGATTTCTCTTTACTCCGTTGTAATCCAGTCTCTTAGCCAGATTGTTGTCATTGCTGCCTCTTGGTTGGTTTTTAGCGTATCGCTTGATATTCCTGCATTTGAAAGAAGATCAGAGCATCGTTTGAGCCATAGCTTCAAGGGCCAATCTGTGTTCATGCCGCCTTTTGTCTTTTAAGATGTCAAATTGGCTCAGTGAAACTTCTATCAAAAGTTTCCGGTACAATGCAAATGAGTTCCATACTACTGTCACATACAAGGACAGTAGGCCCAACTCATGTCTTATTACACTGGGACACATTGAGGAAAATGTAAGATTTATTTCCCAAAAGTGCCCTCTAGGGTGACCAGATTTTCCATGACATGCATAACGAGGTCGCTGCACCATAGGTTAGAATTGGACAAACTTTCTGTTTGTAGAAATTGGGTATAGGAATTAGAGCTAATTTGCCAAATTTGCGATGGATAATTTTGCCCTGTGTTGTCAAGGTCTTCGCTTTGGATTTTAAGTCGGCTATTCTTAGGGCATCTGCGAGGCTTGAATTTATGTCAATGCCCAGATATCTTACATTTCATATCTGGTGAATCTGATCTTTGACCAAGTACCATTTGAATTTGGTCTTGCGTACAATTCCTCTTGTTTTCTCAAAGATCATGATGTCCGATTTAAATGTATTGATTCTGAGGCCATTGGATTGGACGTATATGTCCAGCAAGTTTAATTTACATTGCAGGCCAATTTTGGTTTGATCTAACAAGAGCAAACCGTCGGCATATAGCATGCGCCCCAGTGGTTCACAATTTATGTTGGGAGGATAGGAAGTTCGATCATTCACAACATCTTTCATATCGGAAACAAACAAATTTAAGAGTACTGATGCCAAAGGGAAGCCTGTTTTAGGCCTTTCATGGTCTTTATTTGTCTCGATAATAAGCCTTCTGAGGTCAGTTTGATTTGAATAGACGTATCGCTGTAGAGCGCCTTGATGAGAGTCACTATATCTGAAGGACATTTCTATTGGGCCAGCTTTGCCCATAATAAGGTGCGATCTACGCTGTAGAAAGCTTGCACGAAATCGACTAAGGCAATGTAATTTTCTTGTTCTTAATGAGAAAATGAGAGCCCTTGCTTTGAGAATGTTCAAAAGAAATAAATTCAAACCACTGCCAACCCCTTTAACAAAACCAGCTTGTCTGGTGTTGAATTGCCCTATGCTAGATGCCCACTTTTTCAGTTGCGACAGGCGTAAGCATACATAATTCATGCCTAACACATCAAGAAGAGCAATCGGGCGATAATTTTTAGGATCCGTTCGAGAGCCCTTCTTGAAGATGGCTATTATAATCAATCTTTCAATGAATCTGGGATTCTTCCAAGGGTTCCAATTGTGTTAGAGTTTGAAACAAAATATTCCCTATTCTTCGGGGGCCTGTTTGAGCATACAATTCGGGAGACCATCAGGTCCAGGGGCTCTCGAATTACTTTCATGATCAAGTCCAAGATCTCGGTTCACGTGAAATCTATATCCCAAGATGTTCTTGGATATGGCGGATCAGCTGGGTCGTCCTGATTCAAATTTCCACCATAAAAGGATCCAAAAAAGTCAATCCATGTATCTTCTCTGACTGAATTTATGGTGGTTGCTTTTTGTTGGCTACTTGTCTCATTTATTAAGGCCCATAAATGTCAAGCATCCTTATTTGTTAGAGCCCCTGAGATTTGTTCTGCATCATTTTGAGCCATTACCACTTTGTGTGATTTTACCCAGTTTTTATATTTTTGCTTTCTCTTTCTTATGGCTAATTTGTATTAGGTTTCCCCTGTCGATATAATGATGCAATATCATGTCTTACCTCTTTTTTCTTTATTTGTATATCTTCGTCAAAGACATGTTTGTCTCTAAAATGTGGATGATTTGCACCTCTCCCAGTTTCTTTTTTTTTATTTATTTGCATTTAATCTGTTTAGATTTTTACAAAAGTCTCTCAGGAGAGGCACATAGTTGCATCCTATGGCAGTGATGTGTGATGGCGTGGAGTATCGGTCACATAGTATGGACACTTCTGCTCATTTAAGGTGCAATCGATTATTGCCTGGAGTTACCTGTGTGTTGATATTTCACCTAGATTTTTCTAGGAGTAAGGGCAATTTCACGAGATCGTGATCGCTACTCGACATTTTGACTACCTCTAATTTTTCATCTAGAGGAATAGCGTTTACCGTAATGAAGACGTAGTCGATAGTTGAGGATTGGTTACTTCTACTCCAGGTGGGGGCAGCTGGAATGTCTCCTGTAGGGCATACATTTAGCATGTAGAAGTTAAGTTTGGCTAACTCATTTAGCCATACTTCTGCTCATGATTTTCTTTCCCACAATTCTTTCAGTCCCTCTTTTTGGTTTGGTTTGATTTTTTTCCATCTTGATGCACTTCAAATTATAATCAGTGGATCATCGTGTTTCAATAGACGTTTGTCTTTTTGATTAATGAGCATGACCATAGTGGTAAAACATTTTTCTTTCCAGATAATTGGGTTCCAATATGTTTACAATTATCGTGGTCCGCCGTTTGAAAGTTTGCCCAGAGGTCAATTCAAAGGATATTAATTGAATGTATGGATTCAAATACATTTTTTGTCTCTAAGTTTCTATTGACCATTGTCAGGAGACCTGCAATAGGTCATGATCTTCAGCTACTGGGGCAGTTAAAAGCCAGGTCTCTTCGAGGCATAAGATGTAAAGCTTTTAACACAACTTTTACGTTGAATAAATGACTGAATCCCCTCGTGTTCCATGTGGCGATTGATCGTTTTAGCTGGAGGGGCTCCACATTCTAGCATATTTGATTTGCATTTACTGATCCGGCCAGCCAATCCCAATTTTCGTCAGCAATTGCGGGTTCTTTGATGTTTCTATGCACAGTGATTATTCGATTAGCAGCTTGTTATTTGTATAGGGCTCTTGATTGCGGATGTCAATTCTCTGCAGTGGCTGGCGTTTGAGTGTGTAAGGGGAGATGCTTCAGACATATTTGTTTTTTCTGTGTTCTTCAACAAAGCTAGCTCATTGCATCTGCTGGAATACTCATGCTTATTTTTCCTACGGATAGAGTTATCAAGTAATGATAATTTGGCACTTATGTCAAAACCTAAGGGTCATAAATCTTCAGTGGAATTTAGTAATAGATTATGATCAGCTTTGACTCAAACTGCAGACAAACTGAGTCATGCTCTGTGGGAATTGGGATCTCCACTGCTCTGATGTCGCTGGACTCGATTGCTCCAAGCGATGGAATATGGTGAAGGAGTTTTAATACATTGGTTCGAATCATTTTTAGGTCATCTCTAGTCGACAGCATCCTTTCTAGGTATAATTTTTGTGAATCTCCATTAGTGACTAAAAAGGCATTATTGCTGTTTGAGTTGACATTTTTACTCTGGTCGGGCAACCGACTTGTGAGTTCTTTCTTCGAGGTATATGATTTAATCGAAGAAACACTCGCCAAAGATTGCCCGCAAACATCTGCAATTATTGTCCTTAGATTAAATGTTCACTCTGAGGGGGCTCATTTGTTAGCCCTCTTGGTGCAATCGATATTGATCTTAGTGAGTTATCGATGTACCTCTTTGCAGAAACAGCTTTATGCTTTACAGTCAATTTCTCTAATACTAATTCTTGCTTATCTTCCAAGGTCATGAAGTGCTTAACTTGATCTCTTTCTTGCACTTGCATTTTTAAGCTGACATCAGGTAAGGATGCTGTAGGAGGTGCAATCACTTCTCCAGCATGGGCTCTGGCATGGATTCACATGCTCATGAATATTCCCCGTTGTCTGGCTGGGAATCCTCGGTAAAGAAAAAAATCAGTTTCAGTTTAGTCTCTGAACTGTCTTTCTACTAATAACCAATCAATGGTCTCTGGGTCGTACTGCCCACAGCCAATGACTGCCCTCTACCTAAGCCCCTCCTCTGGCAGCCATCTTCAGATTTTTACCCCACGTTCAAGTGTTGGGAGTCCTCGTGCTATAGCTCTCGAGCATTTGCTGCGTTTTTGCGATTTTTCAAAGAGTTTACTCTCATTTGTTCAGTCAATCGAGCCTCAAGCTCACCCGATTCTACTTCCGATCAACGGGGGTCCGTTTCGGAATTTTCAAGGGTGAGTTTTCGTCGAGTTTCGCTTCTTGGAGGATTCCGGAAGATCTTTGAGGCCTACCCCATATGGACATGGCCCAGGACAAAGGAAACACGACGCCCATATCCAAGCATTACAGGAGCTGGCCTGGATGCGGATTACAAAATGTCTTCAAGGAAGATGAGCACTCTCGGTGCCTCTACTGCCTTCACGACGATAAATTGCACGTGGAGAAGGACTGTGCATTTTGTAAGAATATGTCCGAACGGACAATGAGGAATCGTCATACTCGACTCACCAACTGGCTGGAGGGGAAGAGCCCAGCAGTAGGTTATAAGAAGAAGAAGTCCGAGCGGTCTTCTAAGACCTTTGAGGGCGCTCTGGCGATGGGGACCCAACAAAAGGCAAAGCACCGCCAGTCTGCGGGCACCGGGAGCGCCGATCGGTCAGGCTCCTCGGCTGCCAGGCAGGGCGCATTATCACTGATGCAATCAACCACAAGCCAACGCTCTGGGCCTGTGAAGAGGAAGTCGGAGAACCCAGTTAAGCTTCGGGAGAAGCCCCGGTCGATCCCGACGGAGACAGCCGAGGGCGAGCGTGGCAGTGACCCTCCCCCCAAGGTGAAGGCCTCGGGCACGGCCAAGGTTGTGAAGGCCCTGATTCACCTGGCTAAAGCCTCGATTGAAGGAGTCGTGGCAGCCCAGGCGAAGCCTGCGGAGGCTATCCCAGTGGAGACGACCTCCGGGCCTAGAGTTTCCCTGCCACCACAGAGGGAATCCTCTTTACAGCCTATAGATAAGACCCCCGTGAAACCCCGGGCGGAGAAGGAGGGGGCACGGTAACCATTACGGACACAGATACCACCTCTGAAGATGAGCTGGCTGGCGTCGCAAAGATCCTGGACAAGAAGTTCGAGGAGGTCCGGTCCTATGGGAGGGATCCCGACGAGGCGGACGAAGAAAGCGACGGTGGTGCCGACGAGGAGCCGCAGGCCGTGGAGGAGACGGAGGATCCTACTCCCCAAACATCACTCCCGTCGCAACCGGTGCCTATACCACAAGACAACTCAGGAGCGATCTTGATGGCTATTCAGGCCTTGTGTAAGGAGATAAGGACAAGGTTGCCCATACCCCCAGCGGACGACCCAGCGAATCCTGGACTGTCGGGAAGAACACCGAGCAAGCAGAGGCGAGTCCATCCCCCTTCTCCCTTCCAGCCTTCTCATCCCTCACCTCCTTCCCCTCCACCAAGGGATGAGACGGGAACGGAGACAGCGACGATGGGGACGGACGACGACAGTGGCGACGACGGAATGGACCTCACTTTACCACCTCCTCGGGTCTCCCTCCCCCCAACGAGATCAGCTCTTTCCACGCCATGATCACCAGGGCATCTGAGCTCTTCCAGCTCTGCCCCGAAGAACAGCAGAAGGAAGGCTTCCTCTACCAACAGCGGGAGGCCAGGAGGAAGACTGTCTTCTCAGTCCTGTTACTGGATGATATCTGGGGCGAGGGACTAACGCTCCGGAAGAACCCGTCCACGGCTCCTCCTAAGAAAGACAGAGACTAGGAGAAGTAGTACCGGGTCCTGGACTCCGCCCCTATGTGCGTTATGGCACAGCCATCCCCGGATTCAGTGGTCTTCGAGGCGGCCAAGAAGAAGGCTGGGGCGATGACTTCAACATCCCCGCCGGACGGCAAGTGGAAGAAGCTGGACGCCATGGGACGACGAGTCATCTCGGCGGTGACGACGATTAAAACGGCCAATGCCCTCGCAATCGTGGCACGCTATGACAGGGAGCTATGGTTCAAGATCGCTCCCTTGCGGACTTCCTCCCGGACGACAAGAGGGCTGAGGCCCTAGAAATCTTACAGGAAGGCGAAGTGGCGTCGGCCCACGCCGTTACGGTGGCCACGGACATCGCCGACACCAGCTTTCGTCAGATGGGCATCGGCGTTTGCCTTCGCCGGTGCGGTTGGCTCAAGGCCACCGATTTCCGCCAGGACATGCAGACCAGGGTTCTGGACATGGCCTTTGACGGGAACAACCTGTTCAGCAAGGCAGTGGATGAGTCACTACAGGCCAATCAAGGTGGACACCGAGACGGCTCGGGCCTTGGGTGTTCTCCAACAACGGCGGCCGTCCTTTCACAACGCCGAAGGCAAGCAAGGTGCCTCCAAAGGATTCGGCAGCAGTTCCTCGTCGTATCGCCAAGCGGCCCGCTCCTCGTCGCAGGAGGCCTACAGCGGATGCGGCAAGACAGGAGGATCCCGTCATCGTTGCCAAGGAGGCCAAGGCGGCAAGGCCGTGAAGAAACAGGATTGAACCGGCCGTGGCGTCGGGACCCCACCTGAGTACCTGTTGGGAGGCCGGCTGGAAAATTCCGTCAGCGTGGGGGAGTCCATCTCCACCGACCGTTGGGTGCTGGATGCCCTGGCCCGCAGACACACTCTGGAATTCCAAAAAAGGTGTCCACGTATTCCACCTGTGGCCAGGAAGGAAAACCACATCCCTCAACTGCTGCTGGAGGTACGGGCGATGCTAAGAAAGAGCGCCATCAAGCTCGTCTCAAAGAAGCTGCGGTACTTCCTCGTCCAGAAGAAGACTGGTGGTTGGTGACCCATCCTGGACCTTCGTCGTCGAAACAAGTACATCAAGTCCCAGAAGTTCCGGATGGTCACCCTCCAGCACGTGCTGGGACAGCTGGAGGAAGGCGACTTCCTTTCGTCGCTGGACTTGGAGGATGCCTACTTCCACATCCCCATTCTAAGAGGACATCGCAAATTCCTGCGATTTGTGGTGCAAGGGCAACACTCAGTTCAAGGCCCTTCCCTTTGGATTGAAGTCAGCGCCCAGGGTATTCACCAAGTGCCTGGCACCAGTGGTGGTGCGGCTGCGCCGGCAAGGGATCCACGTCTACCCCTACCTGGACGATTGGCTCATCCGAGCAAGGTCAAGAGAACTTGCCGTCGATCACACAGCGAAGATCGTCCAACTGCTCACGTATCTGGGATTCTCAATCAACTTCGCGAAATCCCATTTGGTACCGTTGCAAGTCGCCCTGTTCCTGGGAGCCAGGCTCGACACAGTGGCGCGACTGGCTTCGCCGTCGGAGGAAAGGATGAAGGCCATCCTGGGCAAGGTACAACGGCTGTTGACTATGGAAGTGTCCAGGGTGAGGTCCATCAAGTCCCTACTCGGCATGATGTCCTCATGCAATCACCTTGTGCGCTTATGCAGACTGCGGATGCGACCACTGTAGGAGTTCCTTGACGCCCGTTTGATGCAAGCGGCGGGCAGCTTCGAAGACAGGATCTCACTCAGCGAGACTTTCCGCCAGGCGATCCGGTAGTGGCGCACCCGCGCGCATCTGGTGGCGGGCATGGACTTCAAGACCCCGGCACATCAGGAAACTGTGATGACGGATGCCTCCCTGGAGGGATGGGGAGCTCACACCGGAGTTGTCCACGCAAGAGGCCCTTTGCTCCCGGAGGAGAGGTCTCTACACATCAATGTCTTGGAGCTTTGAGCCGCGTTCCTTCCGTCCCTCAAGGGCAAGGTGGTAAGAGTCTTCACCGACAACACCACCACGATGTTCTACATCCGGAAGCAGGGGGGCACCAGATCTCCAGCCCTATCCAAGGAAGCGCAGGATCTGTGGCACTGGGCCGTCGCCCAAGGGATGTTTCTGGTACCCTTCTATCTGGCAGGAATCAAGAACACCATTGCCGACTCACTCAGCAGGGAGCTGTGCTCGTGCCACGAGTGGGAGCTGCGGCAGGATCAAGTGAATCTCCTATTCTGACGATGGGGCAATCCCCAGATCGACCTATTTGTGATGAACGGCAAGTGCCGTGGGTTCGCCAGCAGGTTTCCCCAGCCGGGGAGCATGGGCGATGCCTTCTCATTCCCCTGGGACGGCCTGTTCCTGTATGCGTTCCCACCGTTGCTGCTGCGACTCATCTGTCAACTCAGACGGTCCAGGTGCAAGATGATCTCATCGCACCTGTGTGGCCGAGGCAGATTTGGTTCCCAGACCTTCTCGACATGTCAGCGCCCCTCCCCCCCCAGTCATACTGCCGACAGACGTGGATCTTCTCGCCAGGAAGGAGGCGCCATGCTCCACCACGACCCGGGGTCGCTGAACCTGCAGGCCTTGCTCCTGCAGCACTAGAGTTCGGAGGATACGATATCCCGGCGGACTGCAAGGTGGTGTTTGCAAAGGCCAGGGTGTCCTCGACTCTCAAGTGCTATGGACACAAATGGAAGAGATTCTCTGTCTGGTGCAGTGCACAGAAGATTAACCCTCTGTGGATTACGGCCCCTCAAGTGCTGCCATACTTTCTGCTGCTGGCCAAGGCGGGGCTGGCACATGCCTCCATCAAGATCCATCTAGCGGCCATCTCCCGCTACACCAGAACTCTGGGGCGGTCATCCCTATGGTCTCATCGCCTGGTGAAGGAGTTCATGAAAGGACTGTTCTGATCGTTCCCGCCGGTGAAGGCTCCGGCCCCGGCGTGGGAGCTCAACGTGGTGCTGACCAGGCTCATGGGCCCGCCATTCCAGCCTCTGCATTCAGCACCGTTGAAGTTCCTGTCGTGGAAGGCAGCGTTTCTTGTGGCCATCACCTCTGCACGACGAGTGGGAGAGTTTCAGGCCCTCTCCTGTAAACCTCCATACCTGACGTTCCACGAGACGAGGGTGGTGACGCACCCCTCCTTCATGCCCATGGTGCCGTCGGATTTCCATCTCAACAAGCCTTTGGTGTTACCTGTTTTCTTCCCGTCGCCTTCGTCACCGGCTGAGAGGACTTTGCTCTCGCTGGATGTGGCTAGAGCGCTGAAGTTCTACGTCGACCGCATGAAGAGTCTTCGGTAGACATCACAGCTGGGACCTGTGAACCAAGGGAAGGCCCTCTCGAAAGCTTGCATTTCCAGATGGCTCTCCGGCTGCATTATGCACTGTCATCGGTTGGCAAACCGACCTTTGCCCGCCGTCCGAGAGCCCATTCGACCAGAGCGATCGCTGCTACCACAGCGTTCTTGTCTGGTGTACCCCTGATAGACATCTGTAGGGCTGCTACGTGGAGGTCGACGTACACCTTCACGAGATTCTCCTGCGTCGACCGGGATTCCAGGGAGGAGTCCAGAGTCAGCCAGGCAGCGCTGAGCAAACTGTTTGCCTGAAGGTGAGCCTGGTGAGCAGGTAAGAGATGCTTAATGTTGAGTTTTGTAATGCTTAATGTTGAGCCTTGCCACCTCCCGTGGTGTGCATGTGTGTACTGCTATGTATTCTTGTATTCATGAGCATGCAAATCCATGCCAGAACCCATGCTGGAGAAGGAACAAGTTACTTACCTGTAACTGTTCTTCTCCAGCATGGGTCTGACATGGATTCACATGCGAACCCTCCTGCCTACCCCTCTGCGGCTCTTCTCTTGGTTCTACTGCCAATTTACGTGCTACCAAATCTGAAGATGGCTGCCAGAGGAGGGGCTTAGGTTGAGGGCAGTCATTGGCTGGGGGCAGTACGACCCGGAGACCAGTAATTGGTCATTAGTAGAAAGACAGTTCAGAAACTAAACTGAAACTGATTTTTTTCTTTACCGAGGATTCCCAGCCTGACGACGGGGAATATTCATGAGCATGTGAATCCATGCCAGACCCGTGCTGGAGAACAACAGTTACAGGTAAGTAACTTGTTCCTTCTGTGTTGGATACACTTGTGATGTTAATGGGCATCATCTCGTCTTCATCATGGTCGTATGTAGGTAAGTCCAGCAATTCGTGGTTAAACTCGGATCACTCTTCCATTCAAAGTAGAGACGGATGGAGTTTCAGTTTGCGCTGTCTCCATGATTGGGTTTTCACTTTGGAATTATATGTCTGGGTTAATTCGAGTCTGTACATTTTGTTCTCTAAATGGTACTTCCAAAGTTTGTTGGCTCGTCTCTTCATTAGGATCTTTAAGGTTTCTTATGAATCCTTTTGATCCATTAAATTTCGTTGACATTTTGGAGGTTATGTTTTTTTATTTTCTTATTTTTTGTTCACGAGATCGGAGCAAGGTTTGCCTTGATTTTCGCTTGTCTTTTCATTTTTTCTTTAAGGAATATCTCATAATGTTTGTCTTCCGCAATGTCCTCTTCTTTGGAGCTCGATTCTATGCAGTGAATCTAATATGTGTCTGTTGATTCGGTGCCCTCCGCTTCTAGTATTGTAATTGGAAGTTGCTCGATATCCTGCAGGGTGGTAAGTGTCAGCGGAGTGTGATCCTGTTTATCATGATCGGGAAGTATAGTGCTCTCGTTAACTGATTTGTTTTTGCTCTGTTCGCTTGGAGTTTCCACAATACTAGTCATGATTCCACTTGCCGGAGCTGATGTTTCTTTTAAAAGCACACTTGATAATTTTCTTGTAGGTTCTTTGCCCCATTTTAGAATCTCTCTTGCTGCTCCCAATTGCAGTTTTTCTGTTTATCCCCACCTCTGCCATATGTTCGCATAGTAATTTTTGTAGGAGTGATTTGGAGGTGCTTTCCCTATCGAGGCATTATTCACGTGTATTGACAAACGTTTCGATGTAGATTAGCTTAGCGTTCATCATAGCTAGCAAGGTAGCTTGATCACTGTAGCTGTCGTTAATCGCCTCATATAGTTTCATAAATGGGGCAAGTGTAATGGTTAGAGATGATATTAAATTGCAATGTAGTTGTGAGGCAGACTGGGTTTTATTATTAGTTGGGCTCGCCTTTCTTTTCATCAGGAATGTTTTGCCGGGCACCGTAGAACAAGGATTCATGCGATGATCTGATGTTGAAGAAGAGTCAGAGTCCGTTTCGGTCTCTATATCTACACAACTTATTTTCGCTGCTTGTGCCAACCTCTTAACAAATTCTGATCTGATGCCATGTAAAGGCTCCTTTTCTGGCATTGTTGGAGGATCAGCAGTGGCAATTTTAGAAAGTGTATGACAATGTTGGTTCTTTTCAATAAGCAATGAAATGGAAGTAATATCTTTTATTAGGCATATGTTTCCTGAATTTAGTTATTGCTTGACATGTTTGAAGTTTTAGATGCCTGGGCCTCAGTCTCATTTTGTGGCCTGATTGCAGTTCTAATATCAAATTTACATTTTCTTTTCCGAGCTACATTTGGGGTTACCACTAAATTCCGGGAGGTTTTATATCTTTTGTTGCATTCTTCGCCCATTTTATAGCATTCATGAGTTTGCACTTCCACGCCTCTATTGGGCATCCTTGTAGGTCTTGTACTTCTAAAATAAGTTTTTCTTCTAAAATAATTTGATACGGAGGATCATTGAAGAATTGATCTGATTTTCTCTCCAAGATTTGGTTTGTCAGTGTCATTGTGCTATGGGTGCTAACGTTCTTGTTGATTGACTTTGCTTCCATTTGATGTGCTTGTGACAGAGGAGCTGCACATGTGCTTTGATTTTGTAGGTCAGCTTCATGTACTTGTTTTTGGCCTTGAGGATACTTTTCTGAGACCACTAGTTCACCATGTGTTGTAGCTAGATTAGATGGAAGGGGCTCGTTCTGATGTAAGTTTGTTGTGAGATGAGAGGTCTCAATTCCGGTCTAGGGATGTAACGGTATAACGGTATACCGTTAAAGATACCGTGAACCACTTAATTGAACAATAATAACCGTCACATTGTTTATACCGGTATACCGTTTATATCATTAAATGTGCTTTTCAGTCTGATTTGGAAAGGCTACAGTAAGCAAGTGCTGCACAGTCTTGGCCTTGCACTGTTGGATGTGCAGTTTGCAAATAGTTTCAGTTGGAGCAGTTTTGAATGCCATTCCATAAACCACACGTGCCTGACACAAAATCAATATGTTAGCAATAGGAAGAATAAATACAGTGCCAAGAAGGAAAAGGGTTTACTTTGGGTTGGCGGTTTTGGGGTTTATATATTTATAATGGATGTTTGCTAAACATATGACAATGGAGGATTTCCCTGGTTCTATCATTGAATTTACATATAATAAGTCACACTGCAAAATTCACTCATCTCTGTGGGTATTCCCTGCTGCCATACCAAAGGGTAACATGTCCGTGATTACTGAACACCTTTTGGCTTGTTAGTAAACTAAAGGCTGTAACAGAAAGAGAGAGTGTGTGTGCGTGTGTGTGTGTATATGCGCACAAGCGTATACTACCATCAGCCTCCATTGATCTTTGGCATGCAGGTTATCAAGATGGCAACATGTTCATCTTCACCAGTAGCCAGTGTGGGAGCCTAAAGCCTAAATGACCACTTAAGAAAAGCTATTCAGTTTGCTTTGCCAATTGCAGCAGCCCCCCCCTCCTCTTCTCCACACATGTGTTTGTGTTTGGTGGAAGCAAGGGGTGGCATTTCAGTGGAAAGTATGTTGAAAAGCCCAACTCTGGACCTGGGTGCCTGGTTTTGTTTATGATGGTAAATCTGACAATTTATGACCTTTTAGAAAATATTTGTTAAGATTAGTTAACTGCACCTGCTATACTGCGATAACCATGATATACCGTCATTTGGCAAGAAGGGTATCGTACCGTCATAAAACTAATACCGTGACACCCCTATTCCGGTCGTGTTTAATATAGCAGCCTTTCTTCTCACTTGTGGTGGTTGGAGTCATTGAATTCACTGCGAGACAAGCATGTGATGCAGCGGATGGTACTATGGTACGGAGGTGGGTGATTGATGGGGGGAAGTCAGGCTGGGGGCAGTGTGTGAGAGGTTTGCTAGCTGCGCCTCCTGGAAAACTCAATGGACAACAGACTTAGCAAGACAGCCACAGACAACTTCACTCACGCTCCGCGGTGTGTGAGAGATTTTGGTAGCTTAGCTCCGCCTCCTGTGCCGTTCTTCAGGTGAGCGCTTCTGTCTATTTGTCATAGTTAGGTTCACATGGGCAAAACCATTTGTCCTGCACGTCTTCCGCTGTGCAGCCTCTGCACTTCAGACTTTGGGAGAACAGGACTCTCTCAGAACTTGCAGGTGAAATTGCTGTCTCAACATTCTGGCATCCCTCTTGTTCTTCCAAGTCTGCATGGTTTGCCAGCCTTGTGCTTCTACTCTGCTTCTACTGCTACAGTCTGCCTTCTAGCTCTACTTCCAGCTCCTTCTACTCCTTCCTTCCTGAGGGGGCCTTTTGTCCTCCCAGGTTCAATAATAGTCTCCAGGTGTGGGCTATTAGCCTTAATTGCTGACTACTGCAATGGCTACTAGGCTTAATTGCCTGACTGCAACATCTGCATGCCTCTTCAGCCCTCTTCCTCGTATCAGAACCTCTAGGATTCTGGGACCTGTAGTTTCTTTCAAAAAAGTTAGGTTTTTCCACTTTTGAATTACTTGCACGGGTAGATTTAAATCCCATAAAGTTTTTTTTATAGAGGGGCTATTAGACTGAGCTATTACAGAGGAAGATGGTTTAGTTAAGACATTTCCATACTCCTTTACATTGTACCCTTGGGACTGAGGAAGGTATTTAGTTTGGGATACCAAAAAGGATCTCTCTTTTGTTATAGTTATCTCTGATTTTATAACCTTAGTGCTCACAACCCTAGATCTAATATGAGGTTGAGAGACATTAAAATGATGATATCCATGACCTCTTCAGGTACATTGGGAAGAATCTTCCTGTCAGAGGAGGAATACTGTGTCTCATCCCTTGGAATCTTCTCACCACCCTGGTCCCGGTCTGCTCCCAGGCGATCCTTCTGCAGTACAGTACCCCAGTGATTGTGATATATATTATAATTATTATCAATAAGTGTCTGCCTTCCCCTGGCCACATGGGAGGAGACTTTAGGCAGGGTTTCAGTGAGGGATCCGCTTGATTCTTCACACGACCCTTGCTGAATCTCCAAGCACCAAGGTGGTCTGCCGTCCCATAATTCCATTTTGACAGCCACAAGCTGTGCTGTAATGCTGGACTGCAAAGCAGATCCCATGCATTAGGCCACCATGACTGTTGCACCCCAGCACACTTGCACGACCATGGCCACCATGAGGACCCCTTTGAGCTGGCGTGTCCTAATAAGCACAACTCTAGCAATTTCAAATTGTTTATAACTCACACCTGTTTGATGTGGATCCACCAGGCAACCATATGATGACCTTCTGCCAAAAATACTGCTATCCGAGCCATTGGGTTTGGTAAACCCCATTATATGACATACCACAATTTCTGATTTACACATGTACGACCTCTTCCTGACCATTTTCGTGTTCTGCATTGTGTTGAAGGTGGCTCTGACAAGTTTTTTTAATCAATGTTGAGGTTCAAAATTCCTAGGAGTTCTTTAGCTCCTGCTTGTAGCCCAGTAGAGAGTGGTTAGCTTGAGACCAACAGCCACTAGGAGCTACATTTGGCTCCCCAGGCCAGCTGGTGCCTTACAAACATGCAAATGTGACATTAACTTTGAGTGTTTGAGAATGAAAATAAACAAGAATTGGGACACATTTAAATAGAATGGATAATACATAATGAGCAAAAAGTGAAATAGTGCATCTGGAAGTTAGATGTGCAGTGCACTCCATAGCCTCTCTTGGTTGCCCAGCGGTAGCTCTTGCCTACTGGATGATGTCTTACACCCACTCTCTGGTTTTAGCTCCTGCTTATCGGAAATTAATTTCAAAGCTTGAATTTCCTTTCAGCTTGATTTTCCAGTTCACATGTCTTCTATTCCCAAGGACTGTTTGTAGCGTTAATGCTGGGTTTGCATGCTGTCTTCAGACACTAACACATGTGGTAAATGTGTTTTTAAAAAATCCAAATGCTTCTCTGGCCATTTGCAAGTCTTCAATTGTCTTCGGAGAGAAGTCAGTTTGTGCAACATTGACTACCCCAGCTTCAAGCCTTGATCTGCCTAACTGTCCCTTTCACTAATAGGGTTCCAGCCTATTGCATTCATCGTTAGAGAAGAAGAAGAAACCGCGCCCCTGGGCCATCAGGGCCCTGAGTCATGTGAAGGCAGTGACAGCCCTGAAGGTGAGTGAAGAGCACTTCCGCTGCAACCTGGCAATGAATGAATGCTTGAATGTTGTTTAAGGTTAGGTGTGAAACGTTGCTACCTGGCTGAAAGCTCCAAATGATAATCAAAACAAAGTGATGGGTGGAAGGTTTTGAATGATCTGAACCACTGGCATTGCTCTGGCAGTGCATTTGCGCCATTGCAAAAGGGGTTGTGCCATATGCAAATCAGTCAAGTACTGCATTCAATGGTAGCAACCGGGCCCGAACTGCTAGGCCAGGTCCACTCTGCACGGAAACACAAGCAACCCGAGACATGTTTCAGCCTTGTTGGGCCTCCTCTGTGAGGTGCAGCTTGGTTCCCTATTGCACAGTGAGCAAGGAACCCACGTCTGGGCGTACCCTCTCTCACATAAGGAGACAAACTGTAACCAAAATAAAGTAATGGGTGGAAGGTTTTGAATTAATCTGAACCACTGACGTTGCTCTAGTAAACCTTCCACACCACCGTGACTTAGCAGTTCAGGCTGGACTGCCCCTTTTGGGGTGGGACCAAGCCTGATGTGCATATGGTATTTCCCCTTCTATAATGACTTGGTAGGCCGAAAAACAATGGTCTGGAGGGTTGCCCAGAGCTGTGTCCGTAATTATGATTAATTCAAAACCTTCCAGCCATCGCCTTTTTGTTTTTTGGAAGCTGCAAATGTGCTCCTCACATATGAAAATCAAATGAATACAATTATTCAATTTTTCTGCATCATTTGTTTGCCTCCACACGCACTGCATCTCTCGAAACGATGCTTATTCACTTCTGCTACCAGTTCCATGAAATAGGAAATGCATGTCCTTGCTTCTGTCTTTCTTTTCCACCTGTTGACTGTGTTGCATTCATTTGTGCAATTATTATTCAAACATCGCCGAGAAATTTGATAAAGTTGTCTGTGTTGTGGAAATCTTGCACTGTGTACCATTTTGGCATATTATTTTTAGTTAGTAGGATAATATGTATTAAAATATGGATTTCTTTAATAATTCAAAATGGGACGACGATGTTTCCTACCTGTTCCTGGGGGTCATGGATGCAGTGACCCAGAGACTGATGGCTGCATTTCAATTGTGTGAGGCTTGGCCCGAAAGGGGTACACATGGAATTTACCAAATCAGCCCACCTTTTAAAATCCAAGGCAGTGGGATGTCACTAGTGGTGCACCTCCAGGCCCCTACCTCTTTAAGGGGTCCCCATATGCTGTGTGTGAGCCATTACTCTACTGACCATGTGGGTTGTGGTCCACCTGTGGCCCGCTGATATGGAGACAAACATTGGAGACCTTACTGATATGGCTGGCCCTCGAAGCTGCATGCCAGAGGCACCAGGAGCAGAGCCAGCATGGCTACTGTTAGTCTGTGAAGGAGAGTGAGAGGGCTGTCTGCTCGACAGTGTACTCAGCGTGCATAGGGAACGTAATCAGCTCATCCCGCAGGGCTGCATGCCACTGCAGAAATGCATTGCAATCAGGTGAAATCATTATAGCATCCTGGGTACATACAGAAGTCCCACTTCCAAGCAGGACACTGCCATGGGAAGCGATAGGCCGCTTTAAAAAGGAATTGCTACTTTGACATAAATGTGGGTGTGAGGAGTTGTTGAGCAAGTACTGTAGGTTGCTGGAGGTGTAGCGATGTAGTGGAATAGAGTTGGAGGAAGGAGGATGGGAGGCGGGAAGGTTGGGAGAGCAGCCAGTAGAAGTTGAGAAAACATCACAGTTCAGGTGGGAGCAGGAGGCAGAAGAGTTGGTGAGAGACATCAACAGGAGCTTGCTTGCAAGCAGAGAGAGAGAGGAGGCTGTGAATATGTTCAGGTGGAGGGAAGCAATAACCTCATGAAGAGTTTAGAAGGGGAGAGATCTAAAGGAGATTAGAGGAGACCTTGAGGTGGATGGGAAGAGAACCTCAAGGAGGAGGAAGGGAAGCGATTTAAGCTGGAAGTTTGCTGACAGACCAGAGAGAGACGAGTCAGTGAAGATAGGAGGAGTTGTGGTACCAGCTGTGAAGAAACCTACAACTCCCTCACTGACACCCTGCCTAAAGTCTCCTCTGGGGTGCAGACAAGGAAGACCGGTACAACCCCCTGTTTAACTTTCCCCTTAATCCCATACTTTTGATGGCTATTTGCTAAACTGCAGAAGTGGAAAAACCTAATTTTCTTAAAAGAAACTACCAGTCCCAGAATCCTAGGGTTACTGAGACGAGGGAGAAGGCTGAAGAGGCATACAGATGTGACAGTCAGACATTTAAGCCTAACAGCCATTTCAGTAGTCAGGCAATTAAGGCTAGTAGACCACACCTGAAGACTATTGCTGAACCTGTGAGGCATTAAAGGCCCCCTCAGGAAAGCAGGAGTAGAAGGAGTTGGGACGTTGGCAGGGGTGCAGGCTGTAGCGGTAGAAGCAGAGAAGAAGCATGAGGCTGGCAATTCACACAGAAATGGGAGCACAAGAAGGGTGCTGGAACGTGGAGACGGCAGATTTCACCTGCAAGTTCTGAGAGAGTCCTGTTCTCCCAAAATCTGAAGATGCTGCGCAGCGGAAGACATGCAAGAGACTGAGGTTTCCCCATGTGAGCCTGATTGCTGTGATTGTAGAGCTGTGGATGTGCAGGAGACTAAGGCCAGAAGCAATAGGCAAGCTGAGGGTCTCGGGAGGCTAAGGAGCTCCCAATTCGAGTGGCCGGACCGGAGACATCCGTGCAGGAGAATGGTGTTGTTCCCAGAGAGCCAGAAGCAGGAGAAGTGGTAGCGGAAGTCGGGACAGCAATGAAACCTGCAAAGCAAGTTTCTAATGTAAGGGAGGCATGTTATCACAAATATAACACTTGACACAGAAGTTACAAGATTCAAAACCTTTATTCAAATCTTGGGGTTTGGAAAAATTCCTACTTGCCCTATAGCTATGATGGGATTAGTCTATACCATCAAATAATGAAGAGAACACAGTCCTAGTCAGTCTTTGTCAAATCAAAATGACCTATGCTAACAAAACATAATGCCTGCATTTTCTCTTATACAAAAAGTGTGTAAAGGGTAATGTGTATGCAAAGAAAAGTCAGTGTTATAACATAAAAGATCAAGGTGGCTGAGTCAGCACTCCTCCCCACGCTGGAAAGCACGAAGTAAGGCGACCCTCGTAAACATGATGACACACTCAGGTTATCAAAAAAAGGCAGTTCAAAACGTGGGTCGAGGCCTGCTTGGCTTTCCATGTTAGTCACTTATTCCAGTTTTCTGAAAGTTCTTTCACGAGTTCAACAACTGCTCATGTAGGTCTCCCTCAATCGAGCTCGGACCTCGCAATCGCAGCACTTGCAGGGGTTCCATTCCCCAAGCTTTATTCGACTTTGTTAGGGGTTCCCTTCCCCTATCTTATTTCATATTACAGGTCTCCGTCAGTCGGGCTCGGACCATTCACTGAATGTGCCAGGATGTTTCCATAGACTTCTGCAGGACCACTTCGACTTTCACTTTATCTCCCTTGTGGTACTTGCTCCAGTGTCTCTTGGTACTTCCATGACACAATCAGCAAAGTTCAAAGAGATCTTTCTCTTAAACAATCATCTTTTAAATTCCCCTTTCGACAGGATTAATCTTGACCATTGCACATTTCACAGTTTGTTCATTTGCCGCTTTATAAGAAGACCTCAAACAATTTGCTGAGACTTTCGAGTGGGCTACTTCCTTTCTACTTTGTATCACTGGCTTCGCAGTAATCAGTAACCTTAGAGTTTCTTTTGCGTCTCATCAGCATGCGCGCAACCTTCAATTGTGAGATACAATGTTGCGGCTTCAATCTTTTCTTGACACAAACCAGCCTTTCATGTCTTTTTGTTAACGCACCGGGTGTGTGCATTCCTTTCTTGTCCCTGCAGCTTTGAATCACAAGTCAAGGTTGATACTACAGGCTTGACCTCGGCTTCCCACCTCTGACGTTCACCCAGGAGGGTCACTGGCATCCTTGACACGCAATACAGGCTGCTTCCTGTCTGGGATTTGGCTTTCTCCACGTATCCTTCACGGCTTTCCCAGAGGCAACAACCTCCTTTAGGGACCTTCATGTTTCCCCTACCCTTCGCTCTGGTTCCTCGATTGATCATCCTTCTCCAGTGGGTTCGCCTTTTGCCCCGGAAGACCCCTTTTCGTGTCTCGACTTCCTCAGAGTGTGTCTCGATGTTCCGCCTTTTATCCGTGTGGGGGGAGCTAATTGGTATAAGATGTATGTGATAAAGGTAAAGTGCCTGACTTTACCTGACCTGAATATCGGGACATGTATAATGAGATAAGTAAGTGTTAGCTTCTTTACTCTCATATTCTTCCTTGGCCCAGTGTTTGTGTAGAAAGGGGGAGTGTAGTTGGTACGTTGGAGAATCCTTTGAAATAGGATGGGGTATCAGCACGGGAAAGTGGGGGATACCGCATCTCACCTTCGGCTGTCTCACCCCCACTCCCTGAAGATCCCCCACCCAGGTGATCCTCCCTCACTGGCCCACTCCCAAGGTCTTGACCCAAAGGCGATTGCCGTGCCCTGGCCACCTGAGAGGGAGAGAAAGAACCCTGGGGACTAGTAAGTAAGACACCCTTTGGATTCTCACACTAGGAAGCCAGTGAGTAAGGCACAGCGTTCTAACACTTTGCACGGACCTTGCCGGTAACTGTCTCCTGCTCCTTATTGAGTCGAGTATGACTTTATGCAAGCAGAAGCTGTTTGTTATATTCAAGGTATTGTTCACAATGGAAATGTAGCACTTGCATACATGTGAGAGCTAAAGTTCATGTGAGAGCTAAAGTTGCTGAAATCCATTGTTGAACTATTTAAAGACTGTTGCTGTCAAATAGAGTGGTCAGTGTACCTAATTAAGAAGAGGGAACACTCTCTAAACCATTTCCGAATATTTCATCTTGGCAATTGCTGAGTTACTAGTTATAAAGTCTGAAAACTACATAAAAAAGGTTGCGTGTGCCTAAAAGTGATTCCCAAAGGAAGTCAGAACTTTATCCTTTGCCGTTACACAGGAATACAATTCTTTAATCCTCTTTAAACCTTGAAATCTACTTGAAAGATATGTTGTCTGCTCCTAATTGTGTTTTTAACTGAAAGACTGAATTCAATTTTTTTTTAAAACTTTTTTTATAGGCAGAGATTTACAACATACAGACATTTTACATCTAATTAGGCGAGTATAGTGCACAGCACACAGTGGCAATTATCACATATAGTTGTTCCTGATTACATTGAGCATAGTTCAACATAACATAACTCTGTGGAATCACATATTACACGAGAGGCAGCAGGTGAGAGCGACTCTGAATTATCCTTGGATAAGTTGATGAGGTAGGTGTAGAATGCAGACCAAAATTGTTTGGGGCGGGAAGGGAGTTGATGTATTCCTCTACGCAAGTCTGAGTCCAGGTGAGTGCCTTCAGCCACATTTCAAAGGGGGGAGGGGCGCTTCCAACATTGTAAGACACATTTCTTAGCCAACATACAACTGACATTAAGAAATGTGGCCATTTTCTTGGCACTGTCGCTTCTCCACACCCCAAACAACACACCAAACGGATCAGGGTCAACCGTTGCAACCACAATATCAGAGAGCGCATGTAGGATTCCATCCTAGAACCTGCTGAGTTTTGTGCAGCTCCAGAACAAGTGGATCTGGTCAGCACCTTCACAATGGCACCTAGCGCAGGCCTGTACATGGTTCCTAGTGAACCTCGCAATTTTATAGGGAGTGTAATATGGCCTGTTTAATAGCTTATATTGCATACAGTAAAACCTGAAATTGAGGGAGACATGGCGAATGTGGGAGCAAAATTTCCTCCATGTGTTATCTGATATCTCAGTACACAGTTCCTCGACTGAAAGACTGAATCTTAATGCTGTATCTGGAAGTGACATTCTTTTAATTTCTACAAAGTAAAGAGTCTAAACTATTGAACTGAAGAGCAAGCATTACCCAAGCCAAGAGGCACCCCCTTTTTATGGTGAAACCAACCTTTTCAATAGTTACAGAGCCATCCAACTGCATTGTGAAGTTAACACTCGTGTGCAAGTATTACCTGAAGCTGAGAGAGTGGCACCAAGGCTTTTTGGAAATGATTTGGGCTTCTAACTGGCAGAAAGGTGTGAGCAAAGCAGGGAAGGGGCAATAATTGCCTGTGAAGAATATTCTGAGGGTGACACAACCTGTGGAGCCAAAGGCTCCAGAAGCCAGAGAGAAGTGAGTCTTGGGGGCAGAACCAGGCTGTTAGTGTGGCAGACTGAGAGGAGAGGCAAAGGGGCCGCCCCTTTTGAGATCATTACAAGAAAGAGTGCCTTGCCTACCTGAAGAGGTTGAAGAGTCTTGTCAAATACCTGCCTAATAGTTCAAAGTACTGAGTTGTGGTAGTAGTACTTAAAACGGTGGTGGTATAGGTTGTAAGCAGATGTAACCTTGAAGTGGTCTGAACCAGTAATGTGCTGTGGGACAAAGGTGACTGTTCTCATAGCACCAACAGTAGAAATGTGGTTGCTGAAGTGGAAGCAGCAGCACAAAGAAAGCATCCTGACAAATATACCAGTGTAAAGGTGTAAATAACCAAGTCTAACTGTTGATTAAGAACTGTGTGTTGTGGAAAGTGGGGATATTACACCTTCTTCTGAACGGAGGCAAACTGTCTGGAAGAGGGAACCATTTATCGTGACCAGGATTACCATTGGTGCCATTTCATTTCTGAAAGTTGGAAGGGGATCTTTCATCCAGGAACAAAGTGGATTTTTGTTTGATTTTTTCTTTAACTTGGAACTATCAAGAGCATGTTCAAACCCTTTCTTTTCTTTTGCTGAATATTTTGAGTTGACTTTAAATCCTGGGGAAGGGACCTTACGCTTATATTGTGTTATCATTTAGTGTGAGGGCCAGTTTTCCCTAAAGTATGTTCCCCTAACTTTTAGACTAGGCAGGGAATTCCCCTGTTTGGGGTAGGGCAAGCAAGGTATTTTCTTGATATAATTTCTTCAATAAAATGACACTTTTTGAGTCTTGTGGTACTGACCCCTCACAAAGCTCATGGCACAAAGTCAAGATACAGGAGTAGAGACGGACAGGAGGGGGGAGAACAGGAGGTGCATGGCAGTTCCACTCAGGCATGAGACCATTCCGGCCAATACCCTAAGAAATGGAGGTGGCAAGTAAGTAGAGCTCGAGCCATTAAGCCAAAACCAGTTGCCAGCCTCCTGGTGGAAGCGGTTTCTCTTTGCCAGATACTGTTTGTCCCCAGTCTTTGTCCTCCAGTGGTGTAACGTGTGGGCACACATAGACGCAGAGAACCAGGGGCAAGTTGGTCTCCCCTGAGCCAGGAACAAAGAGAAGAGGACCAGATTTAAAGCAGCCAAAGGGACAAATAAGAAGTGTGGGAGACACTCAAACCGCTAGGAATGTAAGTGACTGTAAAATGACCCTCTACCTAGGGAGAGGTCTTGATTATCATTTACAAGCAGGGACTTGAACTACTAATCTAGAGGACAAGCCATCTTGTTATTAAAGAATTTTAGGTGTACTTACAACCATTTTGGCCCGGCCCTATACATATTCTTAATACATCATTGTGTAAACATACACCTGTATATTTGCATTGTGTTGATCTGACTCTGTGTCGTGACAAAGGGTATCATACTAAACAAAACATCTGTATATTATTCTATGAAAGGGAACTGTGACGGTTCCAGGGAGATCGTTACTTTCCCCAAGGGGGAACCACCCTCTTTGGGACTAGGGAGGCGGCTTACTGTGCTTAGCACCTCCTAAGTGTGATGACTCCAGTGGAGCCATCAATGATCCCCAGCCAAATAGCTCCTCCCATGTGGCCACAGGAAGGCGGGCATTACCTGATCTTGGCCACAGGGGGTGGTATTATGAGGGAGGATCACATGGGCGGAGATGGCTGTCAGGGAAAAGTGCCGGCTCCATCAGGGGAGAAACTGTATCCTCCACTTATAAATGCGGAAGACCACATAATTCCTGAATCCTTAATGGATGATTGTCCTTTTATAAATCCCTCCCATTTCAGGACGCAAAGAACCCTTCCTGGGAAACACTATGAGCAGCATAACATTCACACCTCAATTATACATAGTTCACATTTAACAACTTGTTACTCTGATGTTTGTGTTCAGCAATCCTAAGGACTACAACTCCCACAATGCCTCAAGTACATAAACGAGGAAGAGGAAGGAGGAGTTCATAGGGATTGGAAGAAACCTCAAGTCCAACACGCAGACTAGTTGTTATGGTGAAGGTCAAATATGCGTGACCTTTAAAAATGGCTTGCCCTTTCAAGTCGGTGACGGCGAGCAGAGCAGCAGGGTGGGTGGAGAGGGAAGTAGAACCGCAAGTGAAGGCAAAGGCACGGGAACTAACCGTGCAGCAGAACAGAAGGCGGATGCTTTGAAGCTGCCGCTTGTTAGCATTCCTTAGAGAGACCTAGGGAAGCGTGGCGAGCACCACAGAAGAACCACTCAAGAACCGGCAGAAGCAGCAATACTTTCCAGAGAGCGGTCATGCCGGAAAACAGCAGCTTCACCCGCGAGTGAACTCAGAGCTGGCGGGGAAGCTAACATAGGGTGGAAAAGCAGGAGGCGCCGTTCCTGAGTGAGGACTTTGCCACAGCAGTGTGTCACGAGTCAGAAAACAACACTGAGTGGGCCCAGTGATAGTGGGTACCCCAAGGTGTACCGACATGCACAAAAACAATTGAAAGTTCATTTTGAATATCGATCAAGTAAAGCAGAAAGACAGAATTTGCACAAATCCTCGTTCATGAAACGTCAAGATGGAGTAAGTTGGAGCAAAGGTTATTACACGCAGATGAATGTTAATGAAGAAGTTGGAAGCAGGAATTTGTTCATGGCTCCATATCTGAGATGCCGATATGGGGAAAGTTAGAACATGCAGCATCAAAAGCTAACAGAGTATAGACAGTGCAGGAGTGCAACTGTGCTACACTGAAAGTTTAAAAGAACATTAAAAGAAGTCCTGGCAAACAGAGTTCATCAGGCAGTGTGCCTTTGGGGAAGAGATACCTGGCAGGAGAGTGTTTCAGGGGAATCTGCAAGATCCAGAGGGGGATTCCTGGCAGAGGAGTATGCCAGGTAATCGCTGTAAAGTGTATGAAAGGAAAATACATTGTAAATGTGTGCTTGAGAGGAGAGTATACCAGGGAATCTAAAGAATCCACTGAAGGACGCTTGGCTGGGGAGTATACCAGGGAATCTAAAGAATCCACTGAAGGGTGCTTGGCTGGGGAGTATACCAGGGAATCTAAAGAATCCACTGAAGGGTGCTTGGCTGGGGAGTATACCAGGGAATCTAAAGAATCCACTGAAGGACGCTTGGCTGGGGAGTATACCAGGGAATCTAAAGAATCCACTGAAGGACGCTTGGCTGGGGGGTATACCAGGGAATCTAAAGAATCCACCGAAGGACGCTTGGCTGGGGAGTATACCAGGGAATCTAAAGAATCCACCGAAGGGCGCTTGGCTGGGGAGTATACCAGGGAATCTAAAGAATCCACCGAAGGGCGCTTGGCTGGGGAGTATACCAGGGAATCTAAAGAATCCACCGAAGGGCGCTTGGCTGGGGAGTATACAAGGGAATCTAAAGAATCCACTGAAGGGCGCTTGGCTGGGGAGTATACCAGGGAATCTAAAGAATCCACTGAAGGGCGCTTGGCTGGGGAGTATACCAGGGAATCTAAAGAATCCACTGAAGGGCGCTTGGCTGGGGAGTATACCAGGGAATCTAAAGAATCCACTGAAGGGCGCTTGGCTGGGGAGTATACAAGGGAATCTAAAGAATCCACTGAAGGGCGCTTGGCTGGGGAGTATACCAGGGAATCTAAAGAATCCACTGAAGGGCGCTTGGCTGGGGAGTATACCAGGGAATCTAAAGAATCCACTGAAGGGCGCTTGGCTGGGGAGTATACCAGGGAATCTAAAGAATCCACTGAAGGGCGCTTGGCTGGGGAGTATACCAGGGAATCTAAAGAATCCACTGAAGGTTGCTTGGCTGGGGAGTATACCAGGGAATCTAAAGAATCCACCGAAGGGCGCTTGGCTGGGGAGTATACCAGGGAATCTAAAGAATCCACCGAAGGGCGCTTGGCTGGGGAGTATACCAGGGAATCTAAAGAATCCACCGAAGGACGCTTGGCTGGGGAGTATACCAGGGAATCTAAAGAATCCACCGAAGGACGCTTGGCTGGGGAGTATACCAGGGAATCTAAAGAATCCACTGAAGGGCGCTTGGCTGCGGAGTATACCAGGGAATCTAAAGAATCCACTGAAGGGCGCTTGGGAATCCACTGAAGGGTGCTTGGCTGGGGGGGTATACCAAGGAATCTAAAGAATCCACTGAAGGGTGCTTGGCTGGGGGGGTATACCAAGGAATTTAAAGAATCCACTGAAGGGCGCTTGGCTGGGGAGTATACCAGGGAATCTAAAGAATCCACTGAAGGGTGCTTGGCTGGGGAGTATACCAGGGAATCTAAAGAACCCACTGAAGGAAGCTTGGCTGAGGAGTATACCAGGGAATCTAAAGAATCCACTGAAGGACGCTTGGCTGGGGAGTATACCAGGGAATCTAAAGAACCCACTGAAGGACGCTTGGCTGGGGAGTATACCAGGGAATCTAAAGAATCCACTGAAGGGTGCTTGGCTGGGGGGTATACCAGGGAATCTAAAGAATCCACTGAAGGGTGCTTGGCTGGGGAGTATACCCAGAATCTAAAGAATCCACTGAAGGGCGCTTGGCTGGGGAGTATACCAGGGAATCTAAAGAATCCACTGAAGGGCGCTTGGCTGGGGAGTATACCAGGGAATCTAAAGAATCCACTGAAGGGCGCTTGGCTGGGGAGTATACCAGGGAATCTAAAGAATCCACTGAAGGGCACTTGGCTGGGGAGTATACCAGGGAATCTAAAGAATCCACTGAACGGCGCTTGGCTGGGGAGTATACAAGGGAATCTAAAGAATCCACTGAAGGGCGCTTGGCTGGGGAGTATACCAGGGAATCTAAAGAATCCACTGAAGGGCGCTTGGCTGGGGAGTATACCAGGGAATCTAAAGAATCCACCGAAGGACGCTTGGCTGGGGAGTATACCAGGGAATCTAAAGAATCCACCGAAGGACGCTTGGCTGGGGAGTATACCAGGGAATCTAAAGAATCCACTGAAGGGTGCTTGGCTGGGGGGTATACCAGGGAATCTAAAGAATCCACTGAAGGGCGCTTGGCTGGGGAGTATACCAGGGAATCTAAAGAATCCACTGAAGGGTGCTTGGCTGGGGAGTATACCAGGGAATCTAAAGAATCCACTGAAGGGTGCTTGGCTGGGGAGTATACCAGGGAATCTAAAGAATCCACCAAAGGGTGCTTGGCTGGGGAGTATACCAGGGAATCTAAAGAATCCACCGAAGGGCGCTTGGCTGGGGAGTATACCAGGGAATCTAAAGAATCCACCGAAGGACGCTTGGCTGGGGAGTATACCAGGGAATCTAAAGAATCCACTGAAGGGTGCTTGGCTGGGGGGTATACCAGGGAATCTAAAGAATCCACTGAAGGGTGCTTGGCTGGGGAGTATACCCAGAATCTAAAGAATCCACTGAAGGGCGCTTGGCTGGGGAGTATACCAGGGAATCTAAAGAATCCACTGAAGGGCGCTTGGCTGGGGAGTATACCAGGGAATCTAAAGAATCCACTGAAGGGCGCTTGGCTGGGGAGTATACCAGGGAATCTAAAGAATCCACTGAAGGGCACTTGGCTGGGGAGTATACCAGGGAATCTAAAGAATCCACTGAACGGCGCTTGGCTGGGGAGTATACAAGGGAATCTAAAGAATCCACTGAAGGGCGCTTGGCTGGGGAGTATACCAGGGAATCTAAAGAATCCACTGAAGGGCGCTTGGCTGGGGAGTATACCAGGGAATCTAAAGAATCCACCGAAGGACGCTTGGCTGGGGAGTATACCAGGGAATCTAAAGAATCCACCGAAGGACGCTTGGCTGGGGAGTATACCAGGGAATCTAAAGAATCCACTGAAGGGTGCTTGGCTGGGGGGTATACCAGGGAATCTAAAGAATCCACTGAAGGGCGCTTGGCTGGGGAGTATACCAGGGAATCTAAAGAATCCACTGAAGGGTGCTTGGCTGGGGAGTATACCAGGGAATCTAAAGAATCCACTGAAGGGTGCTTGGCTGGGGAGTATACCAGGGAATCTAAAGAATCCACCAAAGGGTGCTTGGCTGGGGAGTATACCAGGGAATCTAAAGAATCCACCGAAGGGCGCTTGGCTGGGGAGTATACCAGGGAATCTAAAGAATCCACCGAAGGACGCTTGGCTGGGGAGTATACCAGGGAATCTAAAGAATCCACCGAAGGACGCTTGGCTGGGGAGTATACCAGGGAATCTAAAGAATCCACCGAAGGGTGCTTGGCTGGGGAGTATACCAGGGAATCTAAAGAACCCACTGAAGGGTGCTTGGCTGGGGAGTATACCAGGAAATCTAAAGAACCCACTGAAGGGTGCTTGGCTGGGGAGTATACCAGGGAATCTAAAGAATCCACTGATGGACGCTTGGCTGAGGAGTATACCAGGGAATCTAAAGAATTCACTGAAGGGTGCTTGGCTGGGGAGTATACCAGGGAATCTAAAGAATCCACTGAAGGGTGCTTGGCTGGGGGGTATACCAGGGAATCTAAAGAATCCACTGAAGGGTGCTTGGCTGGGGGGTATACCAGGGAATCTAAAGAATCCACTGAAGGATGCTTGGCTGGAGAGTATACCAGGGAATCTAAAGAACCCACTGAAGGGTGCTTGGCTGGGGAGTATACCAGGGAATCTAAAGAACCCACTGAAGGACGCTTGGCTGGGGAGTATACCAGGGAATCTAAAGAATCCACTGAAGGGTGCTTGGCTGGGGAGTATACCAGGGAATCTAAAGAATCCACTGAAGGGTGCTTGGCTGGGGGGTATACCAGGGAATCTAAAGAATCCATTGAAGGGTGCTTGGCTGGGGAGTATACCCAGAATCTAAAGAATCCACTGAAGGGCGCTTGGCTGGGGAGTATACCAGGTAATCTAAAGAATCCATTGAAGGGTGCTTGGCTGGGGAGTATACCCAGAATCTAAAGAATCCACTGAAGGGCGCTTGGCTGGGGAGTATACCAGGTAATCTAAAGAATCCACTGAAGGGCGCTTGGCTGGGGAGTATACCAGGGAATCTAAAGAATCCACTGAAGGGCGCTTGGCTGGGGAGTATACCAGGGAATCTAAAGAATCCACTGAAGGGCGCTTGGCTGGGGAGTATACCAGGGAATCTAAATAATCCACTGAAGGGCGCTTGGCTGGGGAGTATACCAGGGAATCTAAAGAATCCACTGAAGGGCGCTTGGCTGGGGAGTATACCAGGGAATCTAAAGAATCCACTGAAGGGCGCTTGGCTGCGGAGTATACCAGGGAATCTAAAGAATCCACTGAAGGGCGCTTGGGAATCCACTGAAGGGTGCTTGGCTGGGGGGGTATACCAAGGAATCTAAAGAATCCACTGAAGGGTGCTTGGCTGGGGGGGGTATACCAAGGAATTTAAAGAATCCACTGAAGGGCGCTTGGCTGGGGAGTATACCAGGGAATCTAAAGAATCCACTGAAGGGTGCTTGGCTGGGGAATATACCAGGGAATCTAAAGAATCCACTGAAGGAAGCTTGGCTGAGGAGTATACCAGGGAATCTAAAGAATCCACTGAAGGACGCTTGGCTGGGGAGTATACCAGGGAATCTAAAGAACCCACTGAAGGACGCTTGGCTGGGGAGTATACCAGGGAATCTAAAGAATCCATTGAAGGGTGCTTGGCTGGGGGGTATACCAGGGAATCTAAAGAATCCACTGAAGGGTGCTTGGCTGGGGAGTATACCAGGGAATCTAAAGAATCCACTGAAGGACGCTTGGCTGGGGAGTATACCAGGGAATCTAAAGAATCCACTGAAGGACGCTTGGCTGGAGAGTATACCAGGGAATCTAAAGAATCCACTGAAGGACGCTTGGCTGGAGAGTATACCAGGGAATCTAAAGAACCCACTGAAGGATGCTTGGCTGGAGAGTATATCAGGGAATCTAAAGAATCCACAAGAAGGACGCTTGGCTGGGGAGTATACCAGGGAATATAAAGAATCCACTGAAGGGTGCTTGGCTGCGGAGTATACCAGGGAATCTAAACAATCCACTGAAGGGTCCTTGGCTGGGGAGTATACCAGGGAATCTAAAGAATCCACTGAAGGGTGCTTGGCTGGGGAGTATACCAGGGAATCTAAAGAATCCGCTGAAGGGTGCTTGGCTGGTGAGTATACCAGGGAATCTAAAGAACCCACTGAAGGACGCTTGGCTGGGGAGTATACCAGGGAATCTAAAGAATCCACTGAAGGGTGCTTGGCTGGGGAGTATACCAGGGAATCTAAAGAATCCACTGAAGGGTGCTTGGCTGCGGGGTATACCAGGGAATCTAAAGAATCCACTGAAGGGTGCTTGGCTGGGGAGTATACCAGGGGGGTGCTTGGCTGGGGGATGCTTGGCTGGGGAGTATACCACGAAGTGATTGTTGTATAAAAGAGACACTTTTACCAGCTTTGGAAAGTTGTTAAATGGAAACTATCTTTAAGAGAGCACTGTTTGGTAAAGATGCTCTCGCCATCTTCCTGAAATAATCCAGCGGAAGGGAACCACCCTCTGGACCCAAGGAAGCCTACTCGGAGGAAACCATTTCTGTTGAATGTATCTGTTTGCTTCACATTTGAACACTTTTTGGCTCAACTTGGATCAGAGACATTTTTCCGTACACTTTTTATTTTTTTCATTTCTAGTGTGAGAGTCAGATATGTTTTGGGCACAAGGACACTTTACTTAATCCTGACGATGAGACAAAGACTGATCTTTAGTTATAGTTTCCTAGTTAGGGAAACTCTTTTTATGAAAGGGACAGGGAGGCCTTGATCCAGCCCTTTTCTTTTAATAAAGATGTTTGATGTTGAGAAAACTACCACTGTGTGCCCACATCTCATTTCCGACCCCTCCCACAGGGGGCGGGGCAAGCAGGGTCCCTCTGGAGGTGACTCCCCCTTATTTATTTTAGCGTCTTTTTTTGGCTTTTATACACATACATTTAGCTTACTTCAGGTTATCTTTGCTATCATTTCAGCATTGTACGCATACCGTAATTCCAATACAGTAAAGACAACTTTAACATAACAACAACAAAATGAAAACATTCCTCACACAGTGGGCTTGATCACACAAACAATTGCTTTTTGCACAGGATAAGTTCACTGGGGAGGTGACTTCCTCTTAAGGGATAGAGACTCTGGTAGGGGTACAAGTCACCATCCCTCCCCTCAGTTACTAACACCTATGTTTAGGGGCCAGGTTTTACAATATCCCAATGCACACCCTTTCTAATGACTGACTTTGCTTTTGACCTTAACCTGTGTCCAATCTCCTGTGAAGATATAAGGGGATGAGTTAACCAGCCCCTTGTAGGAGCGTCACTGAAAGATCAAATCAGGAAAGACTCAGCAGCCCTGCAGAGTTTAACAGCGCCAAGGAGACCAGAGGAGGTGTGGCCAGCGAGAGTGAGAGAGAATGCCAGTGCCAGCAGGGAGGACCGTGACTCGCACCAGAGTGGGAGTGCAGCGAGATGCAGCTGATGGCTGGCAGGAGCAGCTCAGTGAAGCTGCAAGAATGAGGAGGAAGATTCTCAGAAGGCTGACGCAGAACCCAGATGAAATGTTGCGTAATCCACTCCGCACGGATGGAGCTGCAAGACCAAGGGAGCAGATCCTCCTATGGCCAAAGCAGAGCCCAGCTGCAAAGTCGGGACTCCAGACCGACCAATAATCTGAGAGAAGAAAGGAAAAGAGTCACGGAAGGCAGGTGTGGTGCCCAGCTGAAAGCAGCTCTGGCAATAAGAAAGTCTAACACACTGAAAGTACTTCCTGAAAGAGCACCGCTTGAGGCAGTCAGGACACAGCCGCTCAAGTGGAAAAGGAGGCGGGGGGAAAAGAGATAAAGGAACCAGAGTGGAGAAAGACAAAAAATACCCCAGAGGAGGGGAGTGAAAGGCCCAGAGTGGGGTAAGGAGGAGGAGGAGGAGGAGAGATTAAAGTACCCCCAGAGTGGGGAGTAAACAGGAAAAGAAACCCAGACGAAGACAACCCCAAATTGGGATGTGAGAAATAGAAGAACCCAAGAGTGGTGAGATATTTAGAGCACCCCAGAGTAGGGAGGAAGAAAGACTGAAGGAATACCCTGCGGTGGGGGAGAGAGACTGGCTGATTGCAGGACAGCATTCGAACACCTTTGAACTTTCTATCTTGAATTTGGGCTATGGGCAAAAGCCCTTTTCTGAAAGGATGGAGAACGGTTACAGTTCAGGTTCCTGCAGCCATCCCTTTTAGTTAATAGTTCCCTTTATGTTTTGTTGTTTTCTTTTATGGGGAAGGGGATTATGTTAGAATAGGATTACCAACAGAGCACTGTACTGTTATTTTTGCAGAGTTCCTGACAAGCACTCTTTGGACTTTTTTCTTTTATCACTAGGGCTTTGATCTGTAGACTTTGGGAAAACGCATATTCTATTACTTTGAAAGAGCAAATAAAACTCTTGAACATGACCTTGTTGTCCGTGTCCTGATTCAGATCCACCACAGAACCCAATTCATTCTTGTCTCCTTTTTGAAATCATGGTTTTATAAACGTTGTTTCTTTATCAGTTATTGGTAAAAGACCACTGACCACATTGGTTCTTCGTGTTTACATTCTTTTGGGGGATATCAAGTAACTAGTTTTATAGACAGAGCTCAGAACGACCTCAGTGCACAAATATATTATCGTACCTTACCTATTAGACAGCTGTTCAAGCAGTCACAGTTGCATCTTGCCCTCTCTGCGTTTTTGAAATATGATCTAAATCCTGCACCATTCATTCTTTTTATAGCATAACATTATAAAGAAGTTTAAGGTTAGAGTAAGCGATTAACAGTGGGATCAACATTTGAATCCTAAGCTTCTAATCAGATCTCCAAATTCTAAAAAATGTATCTTATTTAACATACTATTTCTTTTAACACACAGAAAATGAGATTATTTCATTTATCATTGAAGAAGGAGAAGACGATTCCCTAGACCACCATGCCTCTGAGATGAGTGAAGGCAGCAATAGGAACGAAGGTGAGTTGATATCACTTCCTGCATAAACTGAAAGGAAATGAAACTGGGAACGATCACTGCAGAGGTTGGTAAATTACATGTATTCAGGGCATGCACCAGTCCTAACACGCGTTTCATTGTTGCATGCATAAAACGAGATCTGATGATTTTCTCTGGACCTCCATGGAGTCACTGCTTTCTACAGAAGCACATGCCAGCTCTGCTTTTCCTGAAGCCAGTTTGGTATTGGGATGCTTTTACAATAGTACCATACACTTTATAAAACCCATTTCTTTATTTATGTTTTCATATTGTTGACTGTGACCTTCATAGATTAATGGCTTCTTGCTGTTGTAACGTGTATAGTTACCTACTTGTGGGCTCCAGTGCTCTTAATTCTCCATCGCCAAGAGGAGGGCAAATGACCTTCTTCCCAAGCACATATCTTTAAATTATGGGTTAAGCTGTATTTATTTTATTTTTTAAAACACGGGCCTAGCTCGTGAGCAGAGGAGCACTGTACAGAGTGTGGGTAGCCAGCATTTGGGCTGGCATCTTTTATTAGTAGCGCATTACTGTGACGTCTGTGCATCGGTATGTGCATCCATTGGAATTAGTCCTTGGTCAGGTGTTGTTGAAAGAGCCAAGTATTGAGAGATTTGCAAAATTGGAGAATTGTGGGGGCATTCCGATCTGACATCCGGATCGAGCTCCAGAGGGTGGGTGCATGACAAGAGAAGGAATTTATGTGGGTCCTCTCTTTGTGGACGAGTTGTGATCCGGGCAGGATGGAAGATTTGCTCTGCGTGGAGCGTGTGCCACCAGATATGTGGAGCTCGGCAGCCAGGTACGCTGGTGGGCTATTTGTGACTGCTTTATAGATGATGCATGCAGTCTTGAACAGTATCCTGGCTTGGAGTGGAAGCCAATGTAGTTCATGTAGAGTGGGGGTAATTTGGTCAAATTTCTGTGCTCCTGTAATAAAAATTGCTGCAGCGTGGTGGACTGCTTTTAGGGAGCCGAGTGAGCAGCTGGGAGCCCTGTTAGGAAGGCATTTGCCTGCACTACGGTCCAGAACTCTCGTGGCAGGATGAAGGGTTTGATTCATCAAAGAAAAGAGATTCTGAGCCAGGCTATTTGGTCCTTCTTAGCTATTTGTTTCTGGAAGCACAGATTGTTGTCAATGGTGAAGCCTAAGGATTTGCTGAGTCTGAGAGTTGTGGATCAAATCCTTCTAGGCACATATCATTGGGCCATTGTTGGACAAGTTGTTTGTTAGTGGGCGGGCCACTGAGGACGAATTCAGTCTTGGATGGGTTTTGTTTGAGGAAGGCAGTCGATATCCAGGACTGGATGATGGCTAGCTAATCGCAGAGACGAATGATGTCCGACACACTATTTACTGTCATGTACAACTGAGTATCGTCTGCGTATTGGTGGATGGCTATATTGGAATCTTTGAGGAGAGTGCCCAGAGGCTCCATGTTAAAGTTAAAAAGGATTGGTGAGAGGATGGAGCCTTGGGGGATTCCACAGGATCCTGGAGTCAGGTAGAACGCAACACGTTCATCCGGACAGTCTGGTGTTGGCCTGAGAGGTAGGAGGTAAACCAATTCAGGACAGTGCCAGAGAATCCCATCCTGTCAGCAAGGAGGGAGAGACGGATATGGTGGTCGACAGTGTCGAATGCAGCTGAGGGGTCAAGGAGCACGAGGAAATATGAGTTGCCCTCATACTTGATTTGGAGAGCATCATCCACCACCTGGATGGTGGCTGTCTCGATGCTACTCTTTGAGCGGAACCCTGACTGATAGTCATGATAGCCATGGCAAGGTCAGCCGCCCCCGAATGAACATCAGAGGTTTGGAAATCCAATATGTACACTCCTACAAATATCTGAGAGTAGAATTTGATTCCAATAGGAATTTCAACTCTTGTGTTCAAAATCCTAAAATAAAAACAGCGCAATTAACTGCTATTCTGCCAATTCTCCCGCAATCAGAGCGGATATTCCATTTGGGCTGCCCACCAATTATATATCCAATGTCTGGTGCCAATGGTGGTATATGGGTTGGAGACCCTGGTTGACACCATTTTAGATTAGCTTCAGATAATAGAAGGCAAGTTCTGGCGGAAGCTCTTAGGTCTACCGCAAGGTATACCGATGGCAATCCTGAGACTGGAACTGGGGTTGTTCTCCCTGAAATCTATAGTGCTGAAAAAGAGAGCGGATATATTAAAATAAACATGAATGCTACCAATTTGTTGTTGGTGACTATGAGAGAGGATATCATTGGGAACAAACAGTCAAAGCTCATGGCAGAAATGACCTTATTATTTAAGACTATAGGATGGACTCCTAAGTGGGATAACAACTCTGACTACTTGAAATATCAGTTGAAGCTATGGGATTGGCAAAGCAATTTGGAACATCTAGAAAGTTTAAGTAGCTATGGATTTATACCACATATATTATACACATACAAAAGGGCTCAAGGGTACTTAAATCTGTGCCCTTCTGATAACTTAAGGCGTTTCATATTGCTGCTGCGCATTAACCATCTGCCGGTGTTAATGGTGATGCCCCGAAGGAGCTATACTCAAAACAGAGTGCTTTTGCCGGATTTGTAATAATAAGGCTTCACCTGAAACAGCCAGACATGTTCTCATGCTGTGTCCCAGATTGAGTCTATGGTATATTAAGCACTATAGTAGTTTTGTCCATAATTTTGAACACATTAAGGAAGACGAGTTCTGGTACATGTGCATAAATACTTTGAACGCTAGTCTCCACCTGGCACTATACAGAGTATGGTTTATGGTCAATAAAAGATTGAAGGACAGCAACCCCTCTATTCATCATGGTTGATGAAAAGACAACTTCGGAATAGCAATGATCTCTGTCTAAGGGGTGGAGTCCAGCTTTCTACCAATTGAATGAAATGAGTAAAAGATCTAATAAGAGCTGGGAGTTTGGATAGAATGTGTTTTTTTTCTTTTTCTTTTATATGATTGATGGTTATCTATTTGTTCATTTATGTATCATCTGGTATCTAGTAGTTTTTCCCATTTTCTATTCTAAAGGTAGTGATTTTATTTGCATTAGTACAAGAAATATGCTTTTATTGTTTATTGAGTTTATTTGGATACTTAAGATGAAGAATCTGATGATTATGGAATGATTAATTGTGTATATTTGTTGAATTATGTGTAATCACATTAAAGCAAATAAATAGTCATTTAGGAGGTGGAGTTTTCCAAGATTTTGCCAATAAACGAGAGGTTTGTAATGGGTCTGTAGTTGGCCAGGTCGTCTGGATCTATGGTTGGTTAGGCACTTAGATGGCCAGCGGGGCATAATGCTATCCTTGCTACGATGATAAAAACCTGGCACTAATGCTTTTACCCTATAACGGTCTTTGCAAGTGGCGTCGGACAGGCTTGAGAGCAGAAAGGAAGAAAAGGCAAGCATCATTTCTATCCCTGGAAAGCAAGAAGGAAAGGGGCTTGACTGAGGGGACTTATGCTTCCTGTAGAAAATGTTGCTGCCATCGGCCCCAATTTACCCAGCAAATAATGCCCACTTACATAGGTCCAACTTTACAAATTGAGGTAATGACCAATATCTTCCCTTCACACTTTAAATCATTGAACAAAGGAAGAGAATCAAAAAGCTTATTGGTACCAAGGAAAAGTACACTCAAGTTCAAGGTCATTATAGATTAACACTTCACCCCATTTTCAGATCAATATCCTTACTCTAAAGAGCGTCTAAAAAAATCTGGAAGGAGATTCCTCTGCCCCAGAAGAACTGTCCTCTCTTGACCAACTAGTGCCTAATAAACCACACAACTCTGTGACCAGAAGTAAGTCCTGGATGCCCTGTTCCATTAAAAGAAAACACATATTTCTTTCATCTTCGCTTTGATGAAAAAAGATTTGATCAATCTTTTTGACTTTTGATAAATGTATCAAAACAACTGCAAAAAAGCGCCATCTCTATTTGCCAAATTATATAAAGTTCTGTTCAGAGTATAGACACATTGCTAGCACAGTGAAAGTGCCATCACTACATTAAGTGATTAACACAGACCAACAAATGGCAAACGCATGATAACATACCAAGGGTGGTGAGTGCCATGGATCTCTCTAAGCAAAATACTATTGTGCTGGCTCAACTTGTGCCTTAACATGAAAGAATACAACATGGAATGGAACTGAACCTAACATGTAAGGAACATGGCTCTGGCATGGATTACAGAAGTTTTACACTAGCTAGCTTTCATTATCCAAACACCCAAATCAAAAGAAAGACAAGAATCTTACACAGCATAAGTATTCAATCCGGCAGTAGAGGAGGCTGAGCCACAGTAGGATTGATGACGTCTAAACCACTTTATAGCAACGCAAGGGGATTGTTTATGGGCCTGGAAAGCACCTCAGTTTGAATGAGCCAAAGGAAGAGTTAAACAGCTTTGACTCTAAATCCTTTCATAGGTTATACATTAACCATTTTCCATGTCTACTAACACCTATAATTCAAGATGTAGAAAAATAGAAGAAAACAAAAAATCTTCTGTATTACATTTTAAAGTAACTTCGTCCATAGACGCATATATCTTGTTTGTGTGCCCCCATGTAAACCTGAAATAAATAATGAAAACAAAAGGTTTCAACGGCTCAGAAGGATTATGGTGGATTTACTCTGATTTCTTTCTCACTTAATTTGAGCACTATAAGGAAGCCTTTCCTTTTCCAGAAATTGAAATAATTCAAAGCCCAAATTAAACACTGGTGCTGCCAAGAAAAGAAGAGAATCGGAATCTGAAGAGCAATGATTACTCCTCTCTGCTTGTCATGGGCAAGCACATATATGAAGAGGTGATAGCATTTCAAATTCCAGTAACGTGTGAAGACGGGAATCGACAGAAACCACATGCCTTCAGTATGTTTCAGTATGTTTCAGCTTCTTTTATTATGCCCAACGGGGAGAAGTGAGGATAGCGCCGACCGGGCTAAGGGAAACCAATCTAAACCCCAGAAGGATACTATGCCAGGGTGGGGTAACCTAAGGAAAGGAAGCAGAGCCCTCTGTAGAATTCCTTTCCTTCAGGAAGTGAATGCAGAGAAAACAAATACCATAATTTTAAGTGTTAGGATGTGATGCCTCAAAGTGCTACTCTGTTATACATACAGGCCATGGTATTCCTGTTGCCCTCAACCCTGCCCCTATGTAGCATTCAAGTACATAGTCCCACGGTACAACACAAAGGCGCTTTTGTCTGTACTCAATGTCAGGGTTGGTGTCACTTTGTGAATTCTCATTCCCTGGAATATAATCCAGCCCACCTCTTGGCTTGGCAGTCCCAGGGGTATAGCCAAGATGATAGGTGAAGCTCAATGCACTGAACTTGGGAACAGGACGATTCTGTGCATTATGTTATGTTAATGTTAATGTTAAAGGACATTTGTACCACGCACTATCACCACCGAAGTGGTTCCCTGGCGGCTCTGAAAAGGGAAGGGATGGGGGGTTAGTGGGAAGGAGCTGGAAAAGTGCAAGAGAGCAGTGATGTGCTGTTGGCGGCCTCAGCCCGGTGGGTCCGTTGGCTGGGCCTGGGGTGTTTTGCGGCCAGTAGTCTTCGTGTACTGTTGTGCGAGTCTATGTGTGTTTTTGTTTTGTTGTTGCCATGTAGTGAAGTTGTGCGGTTTGCTGTGCTGTAGGTTTGTGGTTGTGTTTGGTTTGGAGTTTGAGAGATGTATGCAGAGGGGGAAATTGTTAGTGCAGTTGATTAGTTGGCATCTCTATCCTGACTTGAGGCGGTGGATTTCTGTATTTTCCCCAGATGGGTTTCGGTAGCACCCCTATGCATCTGTCATGATCTGAGTCCATCCAGCCTTCAAGGTCCCTTTTACATCTAGCCCCCTCCTCCTCCCGCCTGCCTCGCTGCGCTACCTATCTTCCCTTCCCACTCATACAGCCATTGCACCTGCCTCGCCTACGTATCCTGACAATTCCAACCACTGTGGTACCCGGTGGGAACTAAGGGACGAGTGCATATGTTTTGTGGGATTAGGTAGGGTTTGTTGATTCCATCTCCGTGGGTGTCGCCTGTGTTATACACTACCCGGTGAGACTCGTCCGGTTGCCGTGGGCGCTTCGCAGTGGGTTCTGGGAGCTGTCTGTATCTGGTTTAGTCTAATCATTCTTTTTTTTCTGCTTCCGTTTTCAATTTGAGTCTGTGGTGTTGAATAGCAAGGTTTTTAGTAATTTCCTAAATTTTAGTTGATCTTTGGTATTTCCTATTTCTTTTGGGATGATGTTCCAGGTTTTTGCAGCTAAGTGGTAGAGGGAAGTGCCTCCAAATTTTTTCTTGATGTATGGTTTTGGTTCCAGGCGGATTTTGTTGCATGACCTGAGGGATCTAGTAGGCTTGTAGATTGTTATTTTCTTTTGTAGGAATTCTGCTCCTTGTCCGCTGATTGCCCTGTGCGTTATGCACATTGCTTAATGCACCGGTCAGTCCGACTCAGCCCTTCACCAAGGTAGATACATTGAGTATCATTGTGGGTATTAATTACAGGTATACATTCCATTGGTTACCAAGTACTCTGAATCTGTATTCCAGGTGATAGCAGTGCTATTTAACACATCATAATTATTATTATTATAGCACTCATCTTGCTTCTTGGCTTTGCCTACCAATACATGTTTTTCTCCCTTACCTTAGGGTGTGTGTTGGCTTAGCTCTTGTCACCGTCCTGGGCTGATGATGATGTCACCCTATGAAACTCTTACCATTAGGTATTTCTCCTCCTTTGCCTTAGGGTATGGTTTGGTTTAGCTTTTGTCAGCCTCCTGGCTGATGATGATGTCACCATGTGGAACTCTTACCATTAGTTATTTCTCCTCCCTTACCTTAGGGTTCTGGTTGGCTTGGCTATTGTCACTCTCCTGGGCTGATGATGATGTCACCCTATGGAGCTCCTACCATTAAGTATTTCTCCTCTCTTACCTTAGGGTTCTGGTTGGCTTAGCTATTGTCACTCTCCTGGGCTGATGATGTCACCCTTTGTAAATCTTACCATTAAGTATTTTTCTGCTGTAATAGTTAGTGAAGTCTTTTCCCCGCTCACTAGTAAGGTCCACCATTCTTCTACTGACAAGGTTGTTGTGCCTTTTAGCAAATGTTCAAAACGCCTTGTTCTCACTGGTCTTAGAGCTGTGCAGAACAAGAATAAATGCTCCAAGTTTTCCAGTGACCCCTTTTCCTTGCAAAATCTGCATACGTAGTCCCTAGGCACAATCAAAGTCCTTGGTTTTATGCAAGTTGAATCTGATCCTCATGAATGTGGCCCTGTAGAAAGGATTAGGGAATTTCTTTAAATATATCGGAATATTCCACAAAGCTCTTGTTTTGTTTGAGAAATTCTAGAACAATCTGTACTCATTTTCTTCAGAGCAAGTACGGATCCAATCACTTTCCCACAGTTTTCGTTTTAATTTATCTGGATTTTCCAACAGATCCTTGACTGAGACACTAAGATGGCCTAACAAGCCACTGCCGTCAGATTCCCATTTTGACACTGCATTTCCAGTTCCATTTTCCATCTCTACTTTAATTATTGCCAAAATTGGAGCCAGGATTTCTTGAATACATTTCCCAGAGAAAGTCAAGGTTTTCCAATCTGCCATTGCTTTCAATAAGGTAAGCCCCAGTTCCTCTCTAATCACCTGGATCGGCACAGATCTTGGGCCCAAAGACCCCCTCCAAGCTTGCCCAATGCTTCTTAGGAAAGCCACGGTAGTGAGTCTGCACCGTAGATCAAGATGGGCATAGCCTTTACTCTGGAGAATTCTATTCAAGGGAGCATTGAGTATTGGCAAAGCCTTCTTTTCAATGTCTCTGCTTGATTGTCCGGCATCGTAGCTTTGCTTTTGAGAGTAGAAAGTTGTGAGCTTCTACTGTGCTTTTGTTGATTCACACCCCAAGGTACTTTTAAGAATCTACTCTTTCTTTTGTTCTAAGCTCCATTAGAATATTTGTTTCTTATTACCATTGACTTTTTCCACGGTAAGGATCTTTGTTTTACTTGCATTCATTTGTAAGTCATTTACTAAGGATTATTCTTCCAGTCTTTTCAAATGTCTTTGAAGACCTATTGCAGTGTGGTCTAGAAAAGACTATATCGTCTGCATATAATAGACGGCTCACCAGCACACCTCCAATTCTCAGAGGCACATATCTAGTTTCCTTCATAAAGGAGCCCTGGTCCGAGAGATACAGGTTAAAAAGAGCAGGGGTGTCACGCCCCCGCACTCACCCCCGCTCCCACTCTCTTCCTCACACTCGTCTCCCCTACCTGGCGCTTCTCGCCATCATATTTTCCACCCACATCAGCAGGGGAGGCACGGCAGGCGTGATACCATGGTGGACATACCCGCCTCTTTTCGCCCTTTTCCGCGGTAGCGGTTGCCATGGCGCCTCCTCCACACCCGGCGACGCCAGCATACCAGGAAGCGCCGGCAGCACCAATCGCTGGCCGTGTTGCGCTCTGCGTAATGCGTGCGAGCGGCCACGTGATGCGTCACGTGACTCCGCTCGCAGCTTCAAAAGAAGCCGGCAAATACAATACGTCGCTTCACAGCTACTTCTCCGGAGGACTGCCAGGCGTTACTTACTGCATCTTGTTACTATCCTTACCTCGACCTTGGAACGTTTTACTTGGACTTGCTTTCGGATTACCCTTGGTCTTTGGCGTGCTCTCTGACCCCCCCCGGATCATCTTGACCTCTGTTTGAACACTGGACTTGGCTCTGGATTGCCCCTCTGTTTCTGCAACCTCGGATTGCTTCAAGTTTTGCCACAGATCAAGTTCTTGCTTCGCCCAGGTGTTTCCGGAGTGCCAAATACATCATCCCAGCCTGCTGTTGGTTTCCCCTGCTGTTTGTGTAGGTCTCCTACCTATGCTACCATCCTTTAGGTAAGATGGTTTCACTGTACCTTGTTTGCTCCCTCTGCCAGTTGCCTTTTGGATGTTTCCGTGATTATAACCCTTTGCCTTACAGCACTCGGGGGTCCTTCCGGCGTTCCCGGTACCAGGCTGACTACGACACTCCACACCTGTGGACTCAAGGATTGCTAGGGCAGTTATTTTTTCCTGCTCGAGCGGTACTTGGGGACGGAGGCATTTCATAACTGCACGACCATCAAGTCTGACCCATCGAGTTAGAACAAGGGGCTAATGTACAGCCTTGTTTTGCTCCCCGACCTGTTGGTATTTCTTCGGTCAATAGCCCCCCAACATTCAGTCATGTCTGTGTGTAGTGCTTTCAGTTGTTCGACCATGGCACCTCTATTTTGTCAGTTTGTACCACAGTCTTTGTCTGTTGATACTATCATAAGCCTTAGCTAGATCGACAAAGGCTAAGAATTTTTTTTTATTTGTTCTCAGTATTTTGTCCTTCAGTAGTGATAGCAGGAAGAATGTTGGTGTTGTCCCTAGGCCCCTCACAAATCCCGTCTGAACTCTATCCTACCGATCTTCTCCTTGTGACCAAGCATTCAGCCTCTTTAGAAGAAGCGAGGCATACATCTTGCCCATGACGACCAAGAGGACAATAGGGCGATAGTTGTTTGGATCTTCACTATTGCCACTCTTGAATATTCAAACCACATTTGCAGTCCTCCATGATGCTGGAACCTTTCGTGCCTTTGTCAAATTGTCTATTATCAAACATATTAAAGTGGCCCATTGCTCTGGGTTTTCTTTTAGGACCATGTTTGATAACCCGCCTGGCCCCGGTGTTGGAGCGCAATTGCTCGCTTTATTAGAGTGATTATGTCTTCGTGGTCCTAAGATATAGACCACTTTACTTTCCGTTTTCTTATTCTGATCCGGCTCAACATAGAGCTTTTTAAAGTGTTTTATCCAGTCTACCTCTAATACAACATTTATTTGTGTTCGCTTTTGACATTTCCCTGTAGATTTGATGAGGACCCAAATTTCACATGATTTCTTTCTGGTGATAGCTTTCATCATTTTTTCAGCATCTTGCCAAATCATGAGGCTCTTGTGCCAGATAAGTCTGTGTTTGTATTGATTTCTTAATCTCTAAATGAGTTTCTCTAATTAAAGTTGGATCGCGTTTAGCTTGTCTGATGGCTGTCCTTAATTCACGCCTTCTCTGGATCACTTTCTGATCGTATACATGATGATGTTTTGCTGTGGCTATCTTCCCAGATTTGTTTCTTATCAAAAATGTTGCAAAAATTGGGGTATAATCGACATTTAAGATTTGTTACTTCTCTCATAGATGTATTTCCTGCATACACAGTAACCACTTTTTCCACATATCTTTTTGCCATTTTTAACCGACAGCCATTATTAACAGATACTTCAGGCATGGACATTTTCCGGGTGCATCTTTCGATTCCATCAACCCAAGTCATTTTCAACATGTTATGATCACTGACTTTATTTGAGACAATTTCAAAGAATTCTATGTCATCAAGCAAGTCTCTGGAGACAAATATATAATCAATCGCAGAGGTCTGCCCACGCCATACCCGGGTAGGACAGCACAGTTTATCTTCTTCGAAACTCACATTTAAAATGTGAAAATCTCTACTGTCCATTAGCTGATGTCATCTCTGATAGTTTCCCTCTGTTTGTTTGTACACGACAAATTCAAATCTCCACATAAGATTATCAGGGAGTTATCAAGCTTGTAAGCGTCCTCGATTACAGCTGAGATCTTCTCAATCATGTCGTTTGTTTCAAACGTGAGGGGGGGTCCAATATATATTTATTCTGATTAGGTGCGTTTTACCTTCTTTCTCCAAGTTCCTCTGTGGTCCTCTGTTGGCAAGTACTGTTCATTGGATGTGTGGGTGTATGTAGCTGGAGCAAATCACTTTGAGGTCGTTTCCGCTTTTGATTAAAGTCAGCAGTGCAGCACTTTGTTTTCCTGTTCCACCTTTTACTGCTGGATTGAGAAAGGAGGCGAACCCGTGCATTGAGGAATTTACACTAAGCCAGGTTTCCTGAAAACATAAGAATCCAAATTCATTCCAAGTTATTTCCCCTTTTGACAATAACTGTGAGAAGCCTTGCGTATTCCAAGAGGCTAATTCCAAAAATGTTCTTGTCTTCTTGGGAGTCAGCTAGTGCTTATGACCACTGTAAGGAACCCAGGTGGCAACAGTAAAGACAGACACAAGTGATCACATTTCAAGGGTGTTTATTGAACAGTGAATGCAGGGTGGAGAAACGCCTAATCTAAACCTAAATCTAAGAGGGGAGTAAGCGTCGGTCACCAAATGAAAAATAAGGCAGTCCTAGTGGCGTTATGTCAAAATAAAAAGTCCTTTACTAAGAAGAACCGATTGCGAATTCCTTACAACTAATTACATAAAGAGTGTGGGATAGGGTGCCAAAATAAAGGTGTTACACATATCGGCCGTTGGTCTCTTTGGTCCCGTAACCGCTTATGCGGTATCCTTAGAAATGGTACTTCCAAGATGGAGGCTCGTTGTATTACCTGGCCGGAGGGACGGGAAGGACCGGTCGGTCGGGTGAGCTTTCACCTTCAGCATTGGCTCTTCCAATTTGGGATTCTTCTGTCTGTCAAGATGAGATCTTAATAGTAACTATTTTGTACTTTCACCAATGCATTCAGACTCTTGGTGTAATAAAAGTAAAGAATGTTCCAATAATAAGTCAGGATGTGATTGCTTTCAGGTCTCCCTTCTTCACGTTTTTTAGCACGGGACAAGGCGGGACTTTGGAGCACAGCACACGCTTGAGCCTTCCCAGCACGTGCTGACAGTTTTGTTCCAGTAGGCACAGCACACGTTCGAGCTTTCTCAGCACGAGATGAAAGTTCCGTTCCAGCTATCGGGTATTTCGATGGTAAAGTCTCTTTGCATTAAAAAGTCTCTTTCCTTCGAGGCCTGATGTATCTAACTAACTAACACAAACAAAAAAATGTCCACAGTTCACGTTGGGTGATGGCTTCACCTCTGGGTCCCCCTGTGACAATGTGGATAGCTCTGTGCCTGGATATTATAGAATTCATGCCTATGATCACAAATACAGGAAGTAAATACAGGAAATCATTCATGTATGGACTTTCCTCTAATGGTGACTCTTCTCTTGGTTGCCTAGGGAACAAACGTCATTGAGGGAGGGCCAGAAAACGATGGTTGCAGCTGGGCTTATTAGAGACGCTTGCCTGAAGGAGTTAAGCTGCCATCCTGATGTTGCGTGATGAAGAGACTTTTGTAAACACAGAACTACCGAGTAAACGTTAATAATATCTGGTACCGGTCTCGGATGTCGTTTCGCTCATTGAGAGAGAGAGAGCGAGAGAAGACGAGGCGGCTGTCAATGCCACAAGAAGTCGGACGGCTTCCTGAAGCGGAGGAAAGTGAGTTCGGAAATAACGCACTTCTACACGTCTGAAACAAAAGGAAAGTATATCGTCGAGAAGCCGATGAAGGGTCTGCTATAAGGTACTTTTTCTCCCGCTTGCTATGAGAGACTGTCTAACACGGCTGTACCGAGAGAAAGGTGAAGTGTGGCTCAGCCGATCTAGTTGCCTTATGAAAGTAATGAAATTGACGCCGTAGCGTCTTTAGGAAAAGGCGATCATAATTGCTACATGGAACTGAATGAAACTGACGCAGACGCGTTTTTATACATAACGAGGTTCACTAGAAGAAAAGCGAACGTTGTCGCTGTCGGGACCTCTTCTGAAACCGACACCGTTGTGTCAATAGATAAGGAAGCTTGTTATACGAGAACGACCGTTGTCGCTGTTTAAAGTTAAATGAGGAAGCGCCGTTGCACATTCGAGTTCGTACAATAGAAAATAAGCCAGAAACAACAGTTGCTTGAAGGAAAGGAAATACCTTTGAGAGACTGACGTTCAGAATAAAGTCAAGTGAATAGAACCCCACAAAAGGTTTCACCAATATAGAAACTGTTCAAACGTCCTCACTGATAGCAAAGGAAACTGTACAAAGGTTAAAAGAACGTTCATACCGAGGTTAAAAGTTTTAAGTATAAGAGGCAGAAGGATATTTCGTACAAGAGACACAGAGTTGTTTAAGAAAATAAAGAATGTTAACAGCACAGAAATAAAGAAGAGCAGAGAAATGCCAAGTAGAAAGAAGTAACCGATACAAAGACTGTTCTAGTAACGGGAAAAGAAAAAAAAAGGAAAAGAGAGAAAAGAAAGAGACATTAGGGAACAACAACAACATTCTCCTGATCTTACTTTGAAAGAATAATAACAACACTTACCTGAACTTACCATTTGGAAAACATCTAGATCCAGGAACGAAACCGGAAGAAAAGAAGACGACATATCCTTTACCAGTAAACCTAAAAAAGAAACAATAAGTTAATACAAGAAGTGGATTCTCTTATAATCTACACCATCTACTTATTGGCTCTGTCTGTTATTTATGTAATCTATTTGACAATTTCCACCCCCCCTCTTCCGGCACCAAACACTTGCGTCTTATTCAACCAATTAATTGAACAGTTCCTTTCTCAATGAACTTTGGGTGATGACTTTTCACCCGTGGATCTCCCTCGACCGGGCTCTGACTCACTTGACAAGGGGGACAATTCACTTCCCATGGTCTTCCAACACCTCTCACTTTCACGAGTCTTAATGTCTTTTTAAAAAGTACTTTGGGCTTTGTTTCTGCCTGTCGGCTTTCCTCTTTCGGGTTCACTCTGACCAACTTTCTACCAACAGTTCACTGCACTTTGGGACTTTGGATGTCGTACCTTCTCGTTAGCATCCCTCTGCCGGGTTCACTCTTGCCAGTCCTTTTCCATACAGTTCACTTCACCAAGCTGGATTCATTTCCCTTAGTTTCACAATCATCTGTAGGTCAAAGACTTTCGACTGTACACAGGATTTTACAAGACCAATGTATGATCACTTTGACCTCTTTTTGCCTCTTCTCAAGGGCTACTGGTTCTGGTAGGTTCTCAGTTTGTTCCCTGTAAAAGGGGGCAGTCGCTGATGTGGTCTTCTGTGTGACCTACTTGGCTTGGGTGTTTGGGGTAGATTTCTCCTCCTCCCCTACCCTTTCACCCCGTTAATGTGTCACGCTTTCCTTGATAGAAAAGGCGCTGCCTGTTAAGTTTAATGCGATTTCCTGCTCTGCCGGAGATCGGACGAATTTCACCATAGTTCAACATCCCCGTTTGTGCTCCCATTTAGGTTCTCTCCCCTTTATTCTAACACTTTCTCGGTTGGTCTCGCCGTCACAACCAAGTTTATCCTGATGTCTTTGACCATATCTTTATTATCTTTATTCATGGTTTATTCTTTGCCCCCCACATCAGACGAAGGGGAGAGTACGGGGAAGAGGGTGGGTGTGCAAGTAGGAGTGTCGGAGCGAGGGGAACAAATAAAAGAGGGGCACCATTGTCCATTTTCGTTCCGGGAATCTTTCCCGGTGTCCTGTCGTTCGGCACATTCTCTCCTTGTTCTCGCGGTTCAGCACTCGGGTTTGATGGTCGGGGAGCTAATCTAGTTTTCTTAAAGCGATACACCAGCAGTTTAGCCAGGTTCAAAGTCATCGTCCACACAGACACTCTTATCGTTAAGTGTTTCTCCTCCCTTCCCTTTAGGGTTTTGGTTGGCTTAGTTATCGTCACCCTCCTATTCTGATTGATGCCACCCTGTGGAACTCTTACCATTACTTATTTCTCCTCCTTTAACTCATGGTATGGTTTGGGATAAGTTTTGTCACCCTCTTGGGCCGATGATGATGATGTGACCTTATGGAACTCTTACTATAAGTATTTTTCCTCCCTTACCTTAGAGTGTGGTTTGACATAGCTATTTTCACTCTCCTGGGCTTATGATGATGTCACCCGATAGAACCCTTACTATTAAGTATTTTCTTTTACATTCCAAAATCAAGAAATGAATGATGAGAAAAATGAAAAACAGAAACATCTACATTTTACATAATAATAATACAGCATTGGATTCCATGTGATTGTTTGTTTGTTTGTTTGTTTTATTATTTGTAATGCGCTAGAATACCCTAAGGTAATAGGGCGCAGCAGTTACATGAATTTGCGAAGCTTATTTACAACAACAACGATATATACATGTACATACACACAATAATAGTAATAACAGGATTATATACATATATACAGGTAAACACATGTGATTCCAAAGTATAGCATTCCACCTTACAACAAGAGACTAGTGGAGTGGTTTACCGACTGTGATGCTAGAAATGCATCGGAGGGACAGGGCCTCCGTATCCTTGTCCTTTACTGCCTTTTTATCGTGTGTTCTGTCGTATTTTCTGCGCAGGAGTTCATGTGGGACTCCTGGCGGTGCAGCTCTCTCTCTTTTGGTTTGGTGAACGGTCCCGTGGGATACCCTTATGGCACCCATGGGTGTAGGTACAACCCTGTGCCCCTAGTGTATGTTTTTGTGCACCTGTGGGTGGCCTGCAGAGCAGGGTATGGGCTGGTGGCAGCTCCATGCTGAATTTGACAGGTGCACTGAGTATCCTCCATTTTGGGATCCCCAGGCCCTGCCATTGGAATCAGTTGATTCCTGATGGAAAACAAGATGGCCCCTGTGGCCTCTTGCTTTCTATTACCTATTACCTTGTTTTCCCAAAGTCCTGGGAAACCCTGACTCTGTCCCTTCCCCCTGACTGGCTGTTGGGTGGAAGTTCCATATATGGTGTTGTTGTGAAGTCCAGTCCAGACTTACTGGAGCCTTCCCAGTGACTGTATGTTGTGGTAGACCCTGTGGGTGGGACCTGGGTGAATGGAGTGTGTGACCAATATGCACTTCTTGTTGTGGCTGTCTGGTTTCTGGTATGAGAGACAAAGACTGAGACAGCCCTGCCCGAAACTGGCCTGAATGCAGTGTGTAGTGTTGAATGGCTGAGTACTTGTCCCAATCCACATTCCTTGTTGTGAGTGTCTGAGAGGGAGGTGGATGGCCTGAATGCACTGTGTGCCTGATTGGCTGACTGACTGCATGAATGCCCTTCTGTATTATTGGCTGCTGAGAGTGACCCAGCAGTGTGGATGAGAGACAAGATAGTATATCCGGGGACCTCTCACCACTGGAAATTGTTCAGAAGCGTTCAGAAGCTGTGTCTACACTTTAAGAGTAACTGGAACTGCTGATCCTCGACGCCCATCTGGAAGACGAAGACTTGCTGTTGCATTTGCTTCGACCTGATCTGAAAGCTGCCGAACTCATCAAGGACTGATCCGAGAGAGGACCTGGTAAGGCGCCCTCTTCCCATGCTCCGAGGGACCATCGAGCACCGCTAACCTTCGGCGAAGCTCCCTGGAAGTCAGATCCTCGAAAGGCTGCTGACCCGAGATGGGACCGCTTCGGAGAATGAAGCAAAGGACCCGGACTTCGCCGCTGTCGAAGTCTATTGCCGTCGACCAGGGTTCGCAGGTTTGTGTAACCGCTGGAGGCCCGTCGAAGTTGTGTTGCCCAGCCGTGGGGACCACTTGACGCCATGCCGCCGACGACCGGAGCCACCCGCTCCTTTGCCTAAGAACATTGGAATCCAAGGACTCCCTTGCCCGCAACGTCAAACGATTTGTCTCGCCGGACGACCAACGCGCCGAGGAGAATCCGCCGATGGGTTTCCCGCCACCTGAAGGCCACAAAGACTTCGACGACTCAACACCCTTGTTGGGCCACAGTTCTTCTGAAACTGTTTGCGGTCCTGAACAATCCGTCGCCGAGGTGCCCCACACACCTCATCCTCGCAGGACGTCGCTGACACGCACCGCCTGGATCGACATCGGGGTCTTGGCATCCTTTAACTTCGAAGCCGACGACAAGTTAACCATCTTTGATGCCTCTCGACGATCCGTGGCTACAGCTTTAAAGGGAGTCACTCAAGAAGGATGCTTCGACGCGTCTTCGAAGAATTCTACTCCACCAGGTACATTAGGGGGGGGTAAAACCTTAATAGGAGGAAATCAGGCTATTGAACAACATATGGACTGGGCTTGTGCTAAATATCTTTATTTTACAGGTTGCCCAGGTGGGGGGGATCTCCACACAGAACTGTGTCGATCGGTAGGGGCCGGTGTTCTGCCTATTGTTTCAACCATCTTCCTATCTCTATTGCTGGTTTCCTCGTTATTGATCTGTGTGACATTTTAACCGTACAGTTGATGCACTTTAATGAGATTTGATGACATTGGTGGTACCACTTTAGAATTGTATATATTTATCATGGTTGGTTTCCGAGTACCAAGTGCGTTATTGTGATTGTGTACATACCTTTGAATATTAATTATATAAAGACTGTGTTTTCAGTAATACAGTGTGTGGACATTCCTTTGTGGGGGGTTCGGGGACTGCACTGTACTTAAGAACCAGCCTGCATCACCTCCTGAGAAGCTAGGCCTTGATGGCTTGACTGTGTTACCAATAATAGAGACTCTTGGCTGCGGTCCTCTGTGCCTCTCCTCTACCATATAGAGAGCGGAAGTACAGACACCCCCCTCCAGTCTTTACACCGACGTCTGGATTCTACTCAAACCAAAGCATTCTAGACAATAAAAAAACTACGGAATCCAGCCATCTCTCTCCTAGGTCTCCTTTCTGTTTACTAAAAAACTTGTTCCGTGGATCATATAGGTACAGAGTCGGGAATAATGAAAAGTAAGGACTAATTTATTAACAAATAACAATATTATAATCAAAACCTTCTCCTACATATCAAAAACATACATCAGGATAGAAATGGGTAAAATCTAGTGCACATTTCTAAAACCAAAAGTACAAAAAGTGTTAAAACAAAAACTTCTAAGATGTGCCCTAAACACCCACAAAGGAAACACCCTGCCTATACCAATCTATGAATTCAAATTTGTGGCAGAAAAAGTCAAAAACAATGTGCAAATCAACACAATGGTTTGTAGCACCTAGGAATCCTTATTTCAGGAGTTGTTCCAGGATTACCATTAGTAATTTTATCTGAGTTATTTCTACCCTATTTCATACTACCAAGGTGAACACAACAATTAAATATGTTATTACCAGATACCAGTATTATTTCTGGTGTCTCACGAAACCCGCACTCATCACCTTAAAATAACATTATTATTACAACCAAATTTCAATTCTTCAGAAAAAGTTAAAATCACAATTATTTATTTAATATACATTGCACATACATTGCACCCCTCAGTATAAAACACAAGCACTATAATTTCTAAAAAGGAGTAAAACATGACATTCAATAAAAAAATTATATACGCTCGCTTCGACAATCTCCAAGTTGGCCCCAAAGGAAAAGTGAGGCCCCAACAACTGCCATACAACATATTAGAACAAAGGTGCCAGCAGAAAAATAGGTGGCTCGGGAAAAGAAGGGTCATGCAATAAAGATTACATTCAATTGTAAATCATCCCAACAAAGGAAAGTGAGAACGATAACTGAGGACTCATGTGCAATAATTGGTCTTGGTTGCCTACAACATTGGCGAAAGACTCAAAAATGTAACAGCCAAAGTTCCTTCATAGACAACCCCTCTAACAATGGGATTGTGGAACACAAGAGGTTTTACGCACTTGTTTAACAACAACGTAGTGATATTCCAAGACTTTGACATTTGCTGTTTCAAGAGACTTGGTTGGCCTCAGTCCCCTTGTGTGATGGGTTTGATGTTTTTTGTAATCTAGCCCAAAAGCAGACGACAGGTAGGCCATCATCCGGCCTTATAACTCTGATTAAACAAGGCCAGGTTATTAAGGTCTTGAATGTAACCTGTTGGGACCTTTATACAAAGGGTGCTGCTAAACCTGTTGTCCTTCATTCCCAAGAGCTTTAGAATTAGGAAAGACTTCTGTTGACTGTTTCCAGGCACTACAAGAGACCAGTGGGGAGGAGGGGCACTAACAGAAAGCACTTATTTAATTATAAGGCACACATAACTATTAGCTGAATACATTGGTAAATGTTAAAAAGCATGGTACAGGCAAGCTCTCTGCCGGGAGGAATGTTGCCTGCGCTACAACTGGAACACAGAGCATGCAGTGTTGCGTCACCGAGGCTAAGCTCTGGCAAAGCACACAAAGTGGCTGATCAGCTGTCTGCTGTCTGTCAAAAGCCCATGAAGACTAAGAACAGGGGATTGTACGAGCTCCATGCACGACATGCAGGATTATAGAAAACCAGGTTTTAAGGAGAATTACAGGACCAGATACAAATATGAGTATAATGAGTGTAGTATGGAGAGCATGATGGGAAAATGTGTTTATATATAAATGTTCATAAGTAACAAAATGATGAAAAATGAAGCTTTAGTATATTCTTGCTTAGGCTAGCAATAGGTTAAGTAGCATGTCCTAAAACAGACATCACCGGCCATGGAGGAAGGAAGACTGCAGCATCCCTTGTAGGGAAGAAGGACGCTTTTGGATGGAGCCATGCCCATATTCTGGAGCCATGCCCATATGCAGAGATGCCACTGCAGCAAGTCAAGAGTATTTAAGCTCCTGCCCGGCATCAGTCTGGAGGAGCTTGGAAAGGAAGAGGGACAAAGGGCTGTTCAGGGAGCAGAGTTATTTGCCCCATCCTCATGTCTAAAGATTAAACGTGTTATCTTTGCAGGATAGGACTCTTGGCCTTGCTTCCCTAGATGGGTGCATTTACTCTGGTGTGAGCATGATTAGTGGTACCTGTATAATTAAGGGGTACCTCTATAATTTGGGCTCCCCGTTCAAGCCCATTCAAATCCCTTTATACAAAGGGTGCTGCTAAAATGGAATTCATGTTCTATTGAATACCCAAAGGATGTCACAATATTCAATCTTTATTGGAACCCATATAGAATCTCTGAAGAGAAATTTGTAAACAGTTATTTCACTAATTGATGAAGTATATATGAAAATTAATTCATCAATAATATTACTCTGTGGTGATGTAAGTGTATTGATGAGGATGGAAAGGTCATCCCTATAAGAGATCTAACTAGAATGGCGAAAGTCTGGAGAAATGAATTGTTACAGAGATATTTTTATGGTAAATGGTCAGGTCAATGGGGATATTCAGGCCAGGCCTACATGAAAAAGGCAAACACAATTCTCTAATTTGGATTATTTCTTTGTGTCAAGGGGATTGTTCAGTTAAGTGGAGTCCCTGATGGTTTAATCTATGACTGAAAGGGATCATCGTCTCCTGGTCTTGGAATGGATGATGCAAGTTGTAGATCGTCCGAAGACGAACCCTAGCCCCCTACAAGTAAATCTAAGAGGGAACCGTCTATATATTCCACTGAATAAGGTCCCTCAAATAGTGTGAAAATATAGACAAGCATTGGGATTCGACAATCAGGGTGTGGAATATTTCCCCTTACTGTCAGAATTTCGGCCCTAGATTGGACAGCTCTAATACATCTAAGAGACTACATTTCTACGATAAAGATCTAGTGGCTGCAAGGAAACTATTTAGAGCTGACCTGAGGAAGATAGACCGTCTGAAGGATCCGAACAGAACAGCCCTTAAAAGAAAAAGGAAACAGAAATATAGAAATTGGCTTTTGGAGATTAAAGTGATGCGCCTACAAAACGATACTGAAAATGTTCTCCAAATTATATCCAAATGAAAGTCATGAGTTCTCTAGGCTCTTCTAAATGATAATACATCGCACCAACAATTGTACCTTCTTTCAACAGTAACTGAGGACAAGTGGATTTCCCACTTTTCTCAATTATTCGTTCCAATGAAAGAAAAGAGTCTCCATAATATTGAGCCTATGAAGGATCGTTGAGAAATTGAGTTTGATACATTGGACATCCTGCTCATCTAAATCCATCTCGAGCTGGAGGGCCGGATGGATTGCATAACAGCCTGATTAAAGAAAATATGGAGGCTTGGGCAGAGTTCTGTTCAGTTCTATTCTCTCAGATATTAGACCAATGGTCAATTCCACTATCTTGGAAGTCCGCCCTGATTGTCCCCATTTTCAAGAAGGGTGATAGTTTGGGGAAATTGTTTGCCTTGCTTCTATTAAGAAAATTGAACCAATAGTCTGTACTAGCGCGTAGATTGGACCCCTGGCAAACAGGGTTTGTAAAAGGGGTTGGAACCTCCCTCAACTTAATGATTCTGAACTCATTAAAAACTAGAGCAATAAATAATAAAACCAAGCTGTACATGTGTTCGTAGATCTTGAACAAGCATTTGACAGCATAAATCGGGATAAGCTCTGGGCAAAATGAAAAATTGGGACTTACCCCAGACAGACTAATGGCCATCATAGAGCTATACACTAGCATGGATATTCAGGTGAGATTATCCAGGGATGGGGCCCTTTCTGTGACAATTCCAACATATAGAGGGTGAAGGGAAGCGCCCCCAATTCAGCACGATCCTCCCCGCAATGAGAGACAATAAGGGACTCTCCCGTAGTGGGAATAAGGCCAAGACAGAGTGCGGGTGAGCGTAAGTGGGAGTTTATCCAAAAATAAGGCATGCAAAGAACTCTGCAACCTACGAGAGCGCTCTGCCCGACAATAGCAAAGACAGGCGTATTTCTAATACAAAAAACGTCATCAACACCTAAACACTATAGGGGGCACAAGTCAATTGGGATTGGGTGGCGTCGACTAACTATAGGTGTTGCTGCAGCGGGGTTGGTCCTGGCGGGACGACGTCACTGGTCAGCCTCGTGGGTTGGGTTGGGCCTGGCAGGCCGGCTTGAGGTCATCCGTGCGGTGTTGATGTGCTGGGGCAGCCTGTGACAATGACGAATACCTTTCCTGTCTCATTTGCCCTAGGCCATGCACACTGCAGTTATTCAGAAAATGACATTTAAGTTCATTAATAAATCGCTTCTGCAGCTTATCTTATAAAATAAACACAACACATGAGGAATGCACCTCGTGAGAGGTCTGGTGGTTGTCGGTTGGGGTGAGATTTACCTGTGTCCTATTGACCGGTATTTTAGGTCGCGGGACGGGGCTCTGGGGCCTGGGCCGAATGATACATGTCTGTCTTGTCTCAATGATGGGGGTCGTCCTTACACGGGGTCAGGATTCTTGGGGGGTTCGTGGGATTTATGAGAGGGTGCTGGTAGATCAGTGGGTTCATCCGTGGGTTTATTACCGTGCTGTAAATAACACAGGTGGCGGGCTGTGGCCTTGATTGCGGCGCCGGGGCCCCTGACTCTCTGAAGTAACGCCAGCTTGGTTGGGGGAGGTGAGGGAGCGCGGCACAAGTCTTAGCTTTTTTATCTGGCAGGCTTGGTGGGGTGGGAGAGGGAATGGCCTTGCATATATCCACAAAGGTATTTTCCTCGTGTGTTGCTGATCAGTGAATGCAGAAGTTTTATACTGTTCTGCCTTATTTTGACGTTATTTAGACACATATATATATACTTCAATTTCGTTACACATTTCTTTAATACAGTCGGTTCCAGTACCTTTTCATTACCTAACATTATATGCACTACATTGTGCGCGTATTGTATGTACATTAGACGTTATACGAGGGATATCTAGGTTATGGCCTACAGAGATTGATGCTCGCCGCTTTGGGTGAATTAAAAAACATATATGAGTTCAATTTTCTACATACTATTGAAAAACACTTTTACAGATATAGGTTACACGTTTGGTCACATCTTTCTCCGTGGTTATAGCAGCATTAGTCCAGACCTGGAGGGATATCATATAACGTTACATTTTTATGGTTTATTCACATTTTAAACAGAGGTAGTTCATTAATACCAATACTTGAATTATTTTCTACCTTCTTCAGATAGTGATGCTTCAGCTTTTTTTTTCCCGTTATCCCGGCCTTGCGGTCCGGGTCATACGGGGTGCAATATCACATTGTTACTAATATAATGTTGCCGTGTTGGCATCTCGGGTTTAGCTCATCTCCGACTTTCTCATGGGAACGCGCTCGCAGCGGATCTGCCAGGGCTGCTGAGGCGGCAGAGATGCATGAAAGGCCCTCCAAAGGTGGGGGCCTCGCTACAGTGTGCTGAACTCACACCATGTTTGCTATGCAAGATGGCGTCTAGACCTAACTAATTTTTGGTAAATGCAAGGAAAGGGTGCGTGTGGGCAATGTCGTCGGCGGGTGAACCCTCCTCCACCTGGGCCCGGGTGGCATGAGGGGGCGCCCACCGAGTCATGGTCCCCGCCTGGGGAGGAAGCTGTAGGTGAGGAGGGCCTGGCGGCCATTGCTCCCCTACATTTCCCCCCTTTCGTTACTTAAAGTAACGAATTTCTTTAGCTCTTCCAATCTTCTACATTCTTGTTCCTCTAACACTGCACCATCCCATGCAGGGGTTCCTTTTATAGGCATCCATGCTCTGCACACCCCCCTTAAGCTCTCACCTCTCCTAGCATACTCGTCTGGTGTACATGTTAAATATATACAGTCGCCAGTTTCTTCCAGATCTACCCAGACCTCCTCATACCATTCCAGTTCTACGTCTCGTGGTTCTTTGATAGTGGTGTGCCATAGTTTATCTACTATGTACTTATCACGGCACATAGGCACTAACTGATATCTGGGGGTGTTGTCTGCTCCTGTCTGCACATGTACTTCTTGTGTTGCTTTAATTGTGCCACCGGAGTTGCCCATTGTCACCATCATCATTGCGCCGTTAGGAACTGCATTAGCACAACATCGGAGGCCCACCTGGCACAGGCAGAACATCACAAGGATGATCACCACTATTGGTATCAGGAACTTCATTGTCACTCCAAGCCATGAGGGAACCCAAGAGAAGATATTGTCGAACCACGAGCTATCCTCAGCTCCACCTTCCATTTTCATCTTCTCGCCCAGGTTATGTACTGCTTCAATAACGTGGGACAGGGACCCATTTTCTGCGTCTTCGGAAGGTACGAACGTGCAGCACGCACTTCCAATTTTTCGGCAAACACCTCCATCGATTGCTGTTAACAGGTCTAGAACATACCTGTTCTGCATGGTCATTAATCGCAGAGCTCGTAGTTCCACCTTTATTATGTTAAACCCTTCTTCAGTGTCATTGGCCAACTGGATCAGTTCCCACCGTGTAATCTGGAGCCATTTTGCATTTGCTCTTGCTTGGACACTTGATACTAGCGAAGCAAAGAATGTTTCCACGGAGCTGAACAGGCGATACCTGTCTGGGATCTGTGCCAATAAATCGGATGATGCTTGTGATATGTAGTTCGAGGCTCGCTTGTTCCTTGAGAGCTCTTCTCCCTTCCCTCCGGAGGACAGGACATAAAGGTGCGCTTGTGCAGTTGGAGAAGCTGCATTCTGGTTCAAGCCTTCTTTCATCATGTTACTTCTGTCAATATGGCTTTCTGGAATCACCATTAGTGTTGAGTGCAAAGTGGCCATTGAGCAGCTACCACTCCATGATTGGGGAAGATGCAGGTACGCCTTGTTTCCGCATACCCAGTAGGTGTCCATTAGTGCTGCTGTCCCTTTTTTCATATCTGGGATGGTGAGAGTTTTGTTACAGTTCTTGTTCGTTCCCATTGCCATTTTTCCTTCTCCCTTGAAACATAGTTCGTTTTGTATTTCACTTTGTAGCTTGAAGGGTTTCTCCATCGCTGTTACCCATGTTAGTTTAGGGATGTGTTCTTTCCATATTGGCAAGCACGTTCTTTCCATCCACCGCAACTTGTCCGGTTGGACACCTTTCAGTGCTTCCGCCTTGCACAGCACTTCTTCGTCTTTCCATTTGTTTTCGGAAAACAGTGTCCCTTGTATTGCAAAGAAAGGTTCTTTAAGACAGATCACTCCAGACGTTTGCGAATAGCACGTTTTGTTGTTCTGTAGCATTCTGAAAGAGACATCGTGTGCTTGGAAAGTGTTCTTTATTCTACACAGCGTGAGATGAAGGAGACATTGGGCATCCACAATGGGCAATTCTCGTGGCAACAATACTTTAGGTGTGCCTGATGCATGGGGGATAAGTGAGCAGACATAACAGCTCTCATTGGTTGTCTGTTTGGCTGTTGTGCTCATATCTGCATACCATTTATTTGCTTGGTGAGGGTGTCGTGGGTCTTCCATTTTGTCTAACCCTAGCCCATAATACTCATCATACCCTTTTCCACCAGTCTCTCTTCTCCGCCTACTTTTCTCCCTTCTTCTGTACCTTCTCGTTATAGTAGGTGAAGAACCAGGCCCCCCTTCCTCCCTCCCACCCCCCTTTTCTAATTCTTCATATAGGGACTTGTGTTCTGTCATCATAATCACTTTTCCATCCTCCTTAATAAACAAGAGATCGTTGTTTGAAATTGGGGCGGGAGGGATCGTGTGGTTGTTGTATGTTCCAGGTTGGGACATTGTGTCGTTATTTGCATTTTTGGTTCTCGATTGTGACAGGACAGCAGTGGGTGGTGTAGTATAGTATCCCCACACAAAGTGTGATCCATCCCAGATTAAGAAATCACCTTCTTTGATACCTACAGTCGGAATTGGTTTCGTTCCAGGGGCAAGGGTGGTGTTGTTCCCCCCTCCCCCCTCGTTCATCTCGGTAGAGATGAACGCTATAACCCAGTGTAATACCAGACAAAACATTGAGATGAAGAACACGATAGCACACATTGATAAACCACATTCAAATGAATATGTTAATCTAGCCACTAACATTTCTCTAAATCTAACATATCTATTAGTTGCAGGCTGCCCATTCGATGCCATGATAAATCCTATTTGAGACACAAGAGTTTATTAAATACAAACATGTAAACATTTCAACGTTGTAACGTTTCGGTGATAAAATATAGGGTTGGGTGAGGGAGAGGGTGTGTTGACAGACAAGGTAGCCTTTCAAGCATCATTATTCGTACCTTACTATATATATATATATAAATAATAAAAAACATGACAGTTTAAAAACATCAATAATAAAAAAACTTCTTAAAGAGCACAGGAGAGGAAAAAAGAACCCCACGCAAAACTTTCAAAAATTGTAATAAAAAGAAAATTTCCATATACATATGTGCATGTTTTAGTCCAGGACATTTGTTGCGCGCTAATTGTGTTCACTGTTCATCTCATAATGCACACAAAATTCCAATCATTCATTCCGCACAACTTCATCGTCCGCTGTTGCCTGTGCCTCGTCCTGCACCTCACTCTCCGCAGCGCTGTAAGCTTTACGTACATCTGTCAGATGCACCCAATATCGCAGGCCCTTAACCTTTACTGCTGTAGGCGTGCAAAACACTACCTCATAGGGGCCATGGAAACGTGGTGCGTTCCACCTCCGCACAAAACTTCTAACATATATAAGGTCACCAGGCATTAGCTGTGGTGGTTCTTCAGGCAACCTGTTTGGTTCAGTCGCGTTTCCCTCCTCTCTTGTCGAGGGGGGGGCTAGTTGCTTTGCAATTACGTGCGCTGCCCGTGTAAGTTTTCGCAGATATTCTGTGAACTCCTCCCCCAATATAGCTGCGCTTCTGTGTGCATCAGAACGCTCACGGAGAGGCGAATGCGCTGTATGCATTCTTCTTCCCGTGACGATCTCGTGCGGGGACAAATGGTGATCCTTACTTGGCTGGTTTCGTAGTTCAAACAAGGCCAAAGGCAGGCAGTACATCCAAGTCTTTTTAAGGGAAAAACAAAGTTTTGATAATCTGCTTTTTAACAGGCCATTTATCTTTTCCACGACGCCATTACTTTGAGGATGATAAATCGAACATAATTTGTGCTTTATTCCCAATAATGTAGTCACTTCTTTAAATAATTCATTAACAAAATGTGTCCCGTTATCTGAGCGAATAACGTCGCAAATTCCCCAGCGCGGAAACACTTCCCGCACTAGGAACTTCGCGGCGCCCTTCGCGTCAGGGCGGGCACATGGTCCTGCCTCCACCCACCTCGAAAATGGACATACAACCACAATCATGTATCGAGCCCCGTTACACCTTTCTCCCATGTCTACATAATCAATGTGGAGCTCTCTGAATGGGCCACTTGGTTTTGGTATCGTACCCCTTAGTGTACGCAATGTCATACCTGAGTTGTAAATTTGACATGTCGTGCATTCTAGGGCTAACCTTGTGACGTGTTCCTGGAGGCAGGGTGCAAACCAATCTTCTTTAATCTCTGCCATTATGTGTTTCCTTGTGTTGTGTGCAGGAAAGTGTAGTTGTTGAAATGCTATTTCTAACAGCGTAATTGGCATTACCACTTTTCCTGAACTGTCTTGTCGCCACAATAAATCAGTCGGTGATTTGCTGCATCCTCTCTTACTCCACAGCAATTTTTCCTCTGCACTAGCTCCCTCTTGCAGCTCTATTATCTCCTGTGTGGACATCATGTTGTATCCTGTGGGGACCTCTTGGCTTGCTGTGTGGTGCAACATGTACTCTCCTATTTCACCTTTTTGTAGATATGAAGCTGCTTTGGCAGCGGCGTCTGCTGCTGCGTTCCCCAAAGATATAAAATCTGTATTTGCGGTATGAGCTTGACATTTTACGATGGCCACTGCCGTGGGGTCTTGCAGGGCCTCAATCAGTTCTTTCAATAATTCTGCATGCTGGACTGGCGTTCCGTCTGCTCGCCGAAACCCTCTCCGCCCCCACCGGGCCAACCCACCGTGAACTGTTGTTGTCATGTATGCTGAGTCTGTATATATGGTTACTGCGCACCCCTTGGCGGCATGCAATGCTTCTATTAGCGCTATTAGTTCTGCTGCTTGCGCTGAATAGTGTGATGGGAGGCGGTGTTGTACTAGTATCTCATATTCATCTTCCTCTAATCGTACCACTGCCATACCCACATGCTTTTCTCCTGTCTCCATGTCGATTGATGCTGACCCGTCCACAAAATACACCTCACCCTCGGTCAGGGCATTTTCAAAAATCACTGGATCCTTACTTTCGTCACCTGTGTATGTGGCGCAGTTGTGGTTTTGCATGTCCTCTACGGTGCATGCCTCTGTGATGAATGTGGCTGGGTTCACTGTTTTACATCTTACTATATGGATGTTAGCGCTGGACAGTATTATCTCATATGCTGTGGCGCGTTGTGTTGTCAATGTGCTCTTTGTTCGCTCTAATATTGCAAAAAGTGAGTGTTCCACAAACAGTGTCACCGGGCAGCCCATCACTATCGTGGCACTTTTTTCAATTGCGAATGCGGCTGCAGCTAGGGATTGCTCGCACGCGAAATGACCTTGCATTACTGCGTCTAGGGTGCCGCTATAGTAAGCAAGTGGTTTGTGCCCTAAAGATGTTTTCTGTGTCAGTACCGCTGTCATCAGTGTTCCTTTGCAGTGTGAAAATAAAAAGAATTCGCGCCCATAATCTGGATTTGCTAGTACTGGAGCGCTTGATATCAGCTCTTTTAGTGAGTTAAATGCTGTGTTCATCACCTCTGTCCATTCTATGTGTTTGTGTTCTTGTTGTGCTTCTTTCAGTGCCTGTAGCAAGGGCCTTGTGTACGCCGCATAGTCCAATATCCATGCTCGGCAATAGTTACACATACCCAGAAATTTCTGCATCTCTTTTACTGTTTTGGGCTCCCCAATTGTTCTAATCGCCTGTGCCCTGTCTGGTATAATTCGCTTGCCATCCTTTGATATCAGCTGACCCAAGTATAGGACCTCTGTCAGACAGTATTGTAACTTCCCCTTGTCCACCTTGTACCCTTTGTTGGCCAATAATGTCAAGAGTGTTATCGAGTCCTGTCTGCACTCTTCCTCAGCCTGTGCACAAACCAATAAATCATCAACGTACTGAATCACTGTGCTTTCTACAGACAAGTTCCCCAGATCTTCATGTAGTACCCTGTTAAATATGCTTGGGCTCTCGCAATATCCTTGTGGTAGTCTGCAGTGTTCGAACCTCCTTCCTCCCAATGTAAATGCTGTCAAGTACCTGCTCTCTTCTGCTAAGGGAATCGAAAAAAATGCATTTTTTAAGTCAATTACTGTGAAGTGTGATGCTATTTTTGGAATGTTGCACAGTATTGTCGCCGGGTTCGGGACTAAAGGGAACTCCTTCATTACCACATCGTTCAGTGGGCGTAAATCTTGTATCATCCTCCATGAACCCCCCTTTGCCTTTTTGATTGGGTAAATGCATGTGTTGCATGGGGAGTTTGAGGGCACTATTATACCCTGTGCTAGCAATGCATCTATTGTTTCTCTGATCCCTTCTTCTGCTTCTCGCGACAGTGGATATTGTTTCACCCGGGGTAGTATTGCTCCCTGTTTTACTTTTATCACCACAGGCTGAACTTCATGCAGCAACCCTACATCGTGGGGGCCATTAGTCCATAAGTTAGTGGGTACTGACCTCATGTCTTCATCAAAAAATGTGTGCGGTGCTCCTATTACCGCCATTAGTTCAACCTTAGTTTGTCTGGCTGTAACTACAATGTCGCAGGGCATTGCCAGTTCCATCACTACTTCACCATCTCCCTCAGTGTCAGAAAATAGCTCCTCGTCCGAGAGCTCTCTCAGCGGGATATTTGCATTTGTACACAATACTGTCCGCCACTCACACCCTTCCATGTCAATACCAATCACACATATTCTGTTTGCTGATACATGTATTGCATGCAAATCCAACGATAGTACTGTCCCAAGAGCAGTGTCAGGGCTTGCTATGGGACGAAAAAGGAATTCTGCTGGGATCCTCCACTCCACCCTTTTTAGTTCTGGTACTATGAGAGCCAATGTTCTCATACCTTCAACAAACATCTCCTCATTTCTTGGTACCCCTCTGATCTCTTTCATGATTGTGTGGCCGTGTATTACTGCTAATATACGGAGGGGGCATATGCCTGGCGTTGAACATACGATACCGCTCCCTGTGAATGATATTGTCATGTTTAGTTTGCTCAAGAGATCTCTCCCCAGTAAGTTGATGGGAGAGTTTTCATAGTACAGTAAGGGTGCTTTCACTGTTTTACCCCCCACTGTCACATCCAATACCTCTGTGTAAGGAACTTCAATTACAGCCCCAGAGAACCCCTGCGTCTCTAACGTTCTATTAGATAACGGGAACCGGCCCTCTCTAATGCATGATTTCTCCGCTCCCGAATCCACCATGAATATGAATTGCTTGTCTCCTATCTGCGCTCCTATCAATGGTTCCTCTGATGCATTGTGGGTCGTAGACAGTACTGGACACGCAAGTGCTCTCTGTGGGCTGTCCTATGCGGGGTGTCTCATTGCCCCCCCTTGATCGAAAATGTTCCCCGAAACCACTGACACTCCACTGTAAGGTGCGGGGGCGGGTGCCCCATTAGCTACTGTGGCGAAAGTGTTACCAGGCGTGTAGTGCACATTGTCATTATTTTGTGGGCTGGTCTGTGTTCGGTACTGATGTCCGTGTAGTTGTGCATTACCCCTTTGTACTACATTGTCTTGTTGCTGGTATTGTCCCATGGGGAGGCCGTAGGGGCTTCCTGGATGGGGGTGTCCGTACTGTTCTATCTCTTGGAAACCGTTGTTTTGTCTGCTCCTACATTCTCTTGAGTAATGCCCCCATCTCCCACAATTCCAACAGCTCCCCTGTGGGCCTCTGGGACCCTGCCACCCATTTCCTCCCATTCCTCCATACCCTTGTCCTCCTCTTCGACCCCTGTACCCACCTCTTCCTCCTCTTGGGGCCCACTCTTGCCACGTTGGACCTCCGTTCTGCTCCTGCTCTGTCCACTGTCGTTGCCCTTGTCCTGCCCAATTCGCTGCTATTCTTCCTTGTATTGCTATTTGCCCCTCCTCTCCTTCCTCTCCCTCCCGTATGAGTGGGAGTCCCGCTACCGCTGCTGCGACCTTCACCAATTTTGATTGCACCAACTTCGCCTCATCCGCCAACCTTTTCTGTGCTACTTCCCTCTCTCTTTCTTTGATCCGTTTACAATGGTGTACTATTATGCTTTGGATCTCCGGCCAGCCTTTTGCCTCAACACCTGCTATTTTATCTAGTGCCTTTTGCACTTCCTTTGGGAGCCCTCTCTTAATGATGAAGTAAAATAGAGACGTGGATTGGTGCCAGGGCGTACCCGTTTCCGCTCTCCACATCTCCTGCACCCGGAGAATGTAATCCATAGCGTCCTCCCCGTCATTCATGGTACATTGCATTACTGACTGCAAATCAGGGGTATCTGGGAAGGTTTCCCGCAGTGCGTCCCACACCCTTGCTCGCACGGTGTTAAAAGAAGCCCCATCATGGCGATCACACTCTAAAGTTACAGCTGGAAAACCCGCTTTAGCCCACACTCTGTCCGCCTGATCCCCTACTGCGGACACTAGTAGGCTTTTCACATCGCCTACTGCCAGCGGTATACCAGCGGTATGTTTCTCAAATGCATATATCCACTTGCTTGCCCCTCCTGACAGCTGTGGTAGTAATTTCATTAAATTAGCCTTGTCCATCTGAGCCCACGGTATATAGTTTGGCCTCCCGCCCCCCCTGTGGAGTAATGGGAGTTGTAATTTCCCTTTTGCCGTTGCAGCTTCCTTTTCCTTAGTCACTACTGACTCTAGTGACGCCATCTTCCCCACCCTATTTCTTAGTCGTCCCATCCATTCATCTTCTATAGTCCCCAGTGAACATGCACCATCTAGCTCCTCGCCGTCTCCTCCTACTGCCATGCTCAATCTATCACTCTCATCCCCTCCTCCTCTGACATCACATAACAAATCCTCTCTGATCCCTCTCTCTCGCGAGACGTCACCAATGCTTCCTTCTGCTGTCCCTACTTCTATTATCCTGGTCGGTTCTTCCTCAATTCTGAACAGTATTTCCCCCTTTTTCCATCCCTCCTCAATTTGTCTACTTTCGCTCGACGCTCTAGACGAGCGTCCATATTGTGTGGGGGCGCATGCTGTGCGCTCACATATGTCTTTTATTCTTGAGAGTTCATCTCTTGCCACTGTAAGCCTCGACTCTAAGTCACTCGTTAACTTCTCTATATCCACCCTCTGTGTGCCTCCCTGAGCGCGCTCTCTGGTGTTTTCGTATGGTGGGGGTGCAGTTGGTCTTTGTGGCGTACTGGTCGAAGGGGGAGGCACATAGATAGGGTCGCTATATCCTGCTGCAGGGGCTGGTTTAGGTAATATTGGGTACAACATAACCACTTCCGCAGGCTGTTCTGTACTTAACTGTTCCTTTTCCTCTCGCGGGATCATTAGTGGATTGTCTGTGGTGGAAGGTAAATCAATATTTGGAGCTGGAGCTTTGGGTGGGGGTACTTCCTCAAACAATCTCCAAAGATCTAATATCTCCTTCCTATTCTGCCATTGTTTCCCCTTATACTTGAGGCGAATACATGTACATACCATATCAAGAACGCTTTTATCAAAAGACCCTCCTTCTGGCCAAATCTGGGGCAACCCCTCCCCTTTCAATTCTGTTAACCATTGATCATGATATTTATTTATGCGTTCAGCATATCCAGGCAAGCTCTTACAAATGTGTGACAAGGGAGTTTCAGCCCCCATCCTCTAAATCGCTAGCGCTACCGCGTTTGCCTTCGTTACTTTTGATTAGGTGTAAGTATGCGTATGTATACCTTTATGGCACAGACAAGAGCGGACCTCTCAAAATTATCGCCCACTGGTATTCACTGCACAAATCTCTTCTCACTCCCCATATCTCATCTCCTTCCCATTCCCAGGCACTCTTATGTGATCTCACTTGCAATTGATCAAGTAATGGTTATGGCCACACTCTCTGGCACCACCTCGCGGCCACCCGTTCGTCTCCAACACTCGTACGGTGCGCGCACCCTTCACAATGCTTTCCACTCACACTTTTGTCTTTCTCCTCCCTTTCCTCCCTAGCCAGCTGTCCCTGTTTTCCTGCTAAGGTTACTGTGTTCACGTCTGTACGTGCCACTACTGAGTCCCCACCTTTTAAGATGTTCTAACTTCTTTATACCCTTCTCATTTTCGCCCCCTACCCCGTGGAAATGGAAAAAGAAGAAATAGAGAGAGAGAGAGAGCACAATCACTAAAAAATATTCCCGGTGTCTCCTTTTGCTAGACACCAATAACTTATTTCTCACTTCTTCATATATTCCCAGTACTAGTTTAGATAGCACTATGCGGCGCCGCCTTCCACCCCCTCTCGGAGCTAGGTTTCCGTCACTTCTACCACGTCACTTATTTCTTACTCCTAATGGCCATATGCAAAAGAAATAATAAAGAAAGTTTCAAGACCCGTCTGTAGTAGACCCCCGCAATTCTCCCCCTCTACCTTTCCCCGTTCTTTTATTCCCAATTCCCCTTCTTTTCCCCTTGACGATCACTCGCACTCGGTACTCACGTGCCCGTCTTGAACCGATACTCTCCGAAACTGGGTCCGTCCAGGCGGCGTCACCGGTAACTCAACGGTCAGCCCCTGGCTCCGGCGAGCGGCACTCAAAGGGGATTTTTTTCCAATCGGGATCCCGTACCCTTTCTCATTGAGTGCGCACTTCTTATTGTGCCGGTCGCCGTTGGCGGGCGGCCTCCCGGAGACGGCTAACCGTGCGTATCCCTTCTCGACCGGAGATTCTCGTGCCACAAGGGGGTCGTTAAGAAGGAGTTAGGAAAAATAGTTTGGAGATATCACGCTATCGGGGTCACCACTGAAGGGAAGCGCCCCCAATTCAGCACGATCCTCCCCGCAATGAGAGACAATAAGGGACTCTCCCGTAGTGGGAATAAGGCCAAGACAGAGTGCGGGTGAGCGTAAGTGGGAGTTTATCCAAAAATAAGGCATGCAAAGAACTCTGCAACCTACGAGAGCGCTCTGCCCGACAATAGCAAAGACAGGCGTATTTCTAATACAAAAAACGTCATCAACACCTAAACACTATAGGGGGCACAAGTCAATTGGGATTGGGTGGCGTCGACTAACTATAGGTGTTGCTGCAGCGGGGTTGGTCCTGGCGGGACGACGTCACTGGTCAGCCTCGTGGGTTGGGTTGGGCCTGGCAGGCCGGCTTGAGGTCATCCGTGCGGTGTTGATGTGCTGGGGCAGCCTGTGACAATGACGAATACCTTTCCTGTCTCATTTGCCCTAGGCCATGCACACTGCAGTTATTCAGAAAATGACATTTAAGTTCATTAATAAATCGCTTCTGCAGCTTATCTTATAAAATAAACACAACACATGAGGAATGCACCTCGTGAGAGGTCTGGTGGTTGTCGGTTGGGGTGAGATTTACCTGTGTCCTATTGACCGGTATTTTAGGTCGCGGGACGGGGCTCTGGGGCCTGGGCCGAATGATACATGTCTGTCTTGTCTCAATGATGGGGGTCGTCCTTACACGGGGTCAGGATTCTTGGGGGGTTCGTGGGATTTATGAGAGGGTGCTGGTAGATCAGTGGGTTCATCCGTGGGTTTATTACCGTGCTGTAAATAACACAGGTGGCGGGCTGTGGCCTTGATTGCGGCGCCGGGGCCCCTGACTCTCTGAAGTAACGCCAGCTTGGTTGGGGGAGGTGAGGGAGCGCGGCACAAGTCTTAGCTTTTTTATCTGGCAGGCTTGGTGGGGTGGGAGAGGGAATGGCCTTGCATATATCCACAAAGGTATTTTCCTCGTGTGTTGCTGATCAGTGAATGCAGAAGTTTTATACTGTTCTGCCTTATTTTGACGTTATTTAGACACATATATATATACTTCAATTTCGTTACACATTTCTTTAATACAGTCGGTTCCAGTACCTTTTCATTACCTAACATTATATGCACTACATTGTGCGCGTATTGTATGTACATTAGACGTTATACGAGGGATATCTAGGTTATGGCCTACAGAGATTGATGCTCGCCGCTTTGGGTGAATTAAAAAACATATATGAGTTCAATTTTCTACATACTATTGAAAAACACTTTTACAGATATAGGTTACACGTTTGGTCACATCTTTCTCCGTGGTTATAGCAGCATTAGTCCAGACCTGGAGGGATATCATATAACGTTACATTTTTATGGTTTATTCACATTTTAAACAGAGGTAGTTCATTAATACCAATACTTGAATTATTTTCTACCTTCTTCAGATAGTGATGCTTCAGCTTTTTTTTTCCCGTTATCCCGGCCTTGCGGTCCGGGTCATACGGGGTGCAATATCACATTGTTACTAATATAATGTTGCCGTGTTGGCATCTCGGGTTTAGCTCATCTCCGACTTTCTCATGGGAACGCGCTCGCAGCGGATCTGCCAGGGCTGCTGAGGCGGCAGAGATGCATGAAAGGCCCTCCAAAGGTGGGGGCCTCGTTACAGTGTGCTGAACTCACACCATGTTTGCTATGCAAGATGGCGTCTAGACCTAACTAATTTTTGGTAAATGCAAGGAAAGGGTGCGTGTGGGCAATGTCGTCGGCGGGTGAACCCTCCTCCACCTGGGCCCGGGTGGCATGAGGGGGCGCCCACCGAGTCATGGTCCCCGCCTGGGGAGGAAGCTGTAGGTGAGGAGGGCCTGGCGGCCATTGCTCCCCTACAAGGGTTAAAATGAGGTGCCAGCTGGCCCCAATCCTATTTCATCTGTACATCTCAGATATGAGGAGCCAACTAATTATGAGGACATTTCCACCTAAAATCTGTGGACAAAAGTTCTCGTGGATTGACCAAAGTCCAATTGGATTACAGAGTACTCTGGATCAGCTAATTAAGTATCTTAAAAACAATGCTCTGCGCATTAATACCAAAAAACTAGGATAACTATTTGGCCTTGAGACAAAAGAAAGGAAGAGCTCAGATTCAGATGGATGATGGAGAACGAATCCAAAGAATGTGTCAAGGGAATGACCTACTTGGGAATTCCACTTAATCCGAGCTCTGTAGAAATGCAATGGATGACAACCGTAAGAATGAAATATAAAAGATTGTCAACCCGGGCTCTTATGACACAGGAGATATAGGACATTTTCATTGTATCCAACTCGCACTTTCTGCAAACAGAAGGTAGTCCCAATTCTGATATATGGGGTCGAGATTGCCATAAACGTACCCATGCACTTCTGGGAGGTTTTAGAGTGTCAATTTTGGAAGTGAGTATTGAATCTCCTGAAATCCCTCCCATTGGTAGCCATCAGATATGAACTGGGGCTATAATCCATCTCTTCAATGATTGGACGGAGAGGCTTGGCGCTTTATAGGAAAAGCGTTGTAACAGATGCCCCCTTCCTTTCAAGATCATGAACAACGAAGGCAGGAAAGAGGTTGACAGAGTATTAGAGTCGTGGAAAACTAACTGTGAGGTAGTTTTGGATTCCCTTGATCAAACAAAGTCTACCCTATTAGAAACACCTGATAAGGTTAAAAAGAGGATCTGAGAGAAAGACTGGATCAGCACACAGGAGCAAAGGCTGATATGCAAACTCTCGTTGAGTATGATGTGGGAACAGAGGCCCATTAATCAACTCCCGGCATATCTTAATAAATTCCCTTCGCCTTATTACAGGGATGTCCTCATGAGGCTAAGGCTAAACGTATTACCTACGTGGGAAGTCTTGGCATCAAGAAGGCAAATGGAGAAAAAGGATGGGTTCTGCAGATTTTGTCGTGATCCTGAGATTGTTGAATCTGTTAAGCATTTGATATTGGAATTTTCTGGGTTATCAGAGTTAAGAATGATGCATATGAAAAATGTTATGCTGGGCTTGAAATCACTGTCCTTGCAGAACTGGTGGCACATGTTCATAATTGTAGAAACAATCCCATGATGCTGGCTGTATTGAGCTTTGGAATTGGAATAGGATGCTGTTTAAATAATGTTAAAGGTTGATTGGGTAAAAACTGTCAAACCACACATCTAGAAGTTGGGAAGGCTAGGACATGTGGATGTTAGATGGTTACCAAATTTGTGTTGATGTTTCATTCTTTTGGCTATAGTGATGAATTGATGTGATGAATTTTGTGATGGTTTTTATGAAAGGTTTGTTATGAACCACATTTAAAAGAAAAATGTGTGTGTGTGTGTGTATGTATATATGTGTATATATATATATATATATATATGCATATATATATATATGTGGGTGTATATATATATATGAAGTAGAAAAGCAAACACGGACCGCGAGGTCGGGTTTCTTTAAAAGCTGCACTCCCTCCAATTAATGAAATCCATTAGTGTCCATCAGCAAGTGCTCGCCGAAAATGTCCAGTAAATAAGAAAGCAGACCACAGCACAGCAAGAAAAATTCGCTTAAGAAGATTTCAAATTTTAATTCAAAAATGTATTTGCAGTAAAAAAGACGGCTTCCCAGTAGCAAGAGGAGGCTACCTGACGCGTTTCGCCACACTCCTGTGGCCTGTTCACAGTAGCTCCACCCTGTAATGGGAGCTCTTTTAACCCATGGCATACCAAATGAACACAGAAAAGGTGACTTTAGAAAATATTGGTTTTACATTCGGCCATCTTTTACAGTGCAAAAATGCAAAATGTAATTCTAGCCCCATGTCTGCATGTAGACAATACTTTACAACACTAGATAGATTTCACCAGATGGTACATGTAAAAATCTACGTTCAATCTCAATTTTAAAATAATTTAGAAAGTTAAAGTGTTTCTCTAGTTTTTGTGCGCCTAGTCAGATTCGAGCAATAAACATCAAATAAGCATCATAGTGACGCTAATCCTAGTAACACATATATAGATCTAATATTATATGCGGAGTTCTTTAACAACAAAAACCCATAAGTAAAATGTTGTTATACACGGTAATGGTGTGGCTTTATGTAGTTTCTGATACTAAAAAGAAGATTTTTAATCAAAGTGCAAGTGCATAGCAGCTTTTAGCGATAAAGTGCTGGTGCATAGTGCAATATTTTAGCAGCATGATTCGATGGCCAGATCATCGTCTTACAGCCATCAATTAAAGTGCAAGTGCTTTAGTTAAAATCAATGCTCCTACATAGCACGACGTTACTCTTAATTTATAAATGCTCGAGAGACCTTATATATATATATATATATATATATATATATATATATATACACACTCACACGCCTGCTTACAGGGGAATGGATCTTGTATCGCCACTTACTACAAGGAATTTAAGAAACCAAAAAAGCACAGCACAATCTCCAATGTTGTTAAGTCAGCACTTTAACATGTCTTCAAGAAATGATCACTGCCGGCCCAGTTTATTGTTAACAAAAGTTTCTTAAAGTATGCACGTCTCTCTGAGCAAAGAGCCTGTGAATAATAAGTGCCTGATTGTTTTGATTACTCTCCTGTTCTTTCAGAAATGGCAGTGTGCCTCAGCACTGCCACTTTCCTTTTTATTAGCACCTCTCCAGCTAGTTAGCAAATTTCATCAAGCACGCAATAGAACAGAACAAAAAAAGCGATTAGGAAACCTAAGCAGATAGGGCGCCACCATGCCTTCTTTTGTGTTCGTGGGACAATTGTCGTAAAAAGACGATAGGTGTGAAATAGCTTGATCGTGTCACACAAATCGATATCATAGCTTTCACTTTTTCCAGATTCGCCGCCAAGTCGTTAAATTATGGTTAATGTCATTCAAACATGATTCGCAGTGCTCCTTAAATGTTACAACAGTTGGTGGCAGCACCACATCAAGGGACCACATTGGTCGGCTTCTCAACCATGCTTAGAATAATGTCATAATACAGGGAATCCCTGGAAGGAATTTTAATTTTACGGTACATACCATATAATATGAACTCTAAGGACCACTTTGCCTTTGTAAAAATCGATTGCCAGTTTAATTGAAAAGCGTCCAAATCTCAACAGCTGGTTGGAAAGGAAGAAACAAAGATGCACCCCATGGCATATTGTGCAGCCATTGCAAAGAACAGGCTATTTCAAAACGCAGACGTTCTAGGCTGTCCATATTACACAACTTCCATGCCGACACACGTCTTTTGACCACTCTGGTCTTTGTCTAGGCCAAACAAAGTTAATTGTTCTATGATCTATACTCATCACTAAAATGTGGCAGTAATAGAGCCTTTCGGTATGCATGGGTATTCCAAGATTCCAAAGACCATAAAGCTCTAGACATCGCCAGCACTGTATCACCCATCGTATCCAGGGACCCACCCACATTAAGGGGAGAACCCTTGATTAGCTGATAGATTTCAACTGCAGCATCAACAGTGTCTAATACACCCTGTGCCTGGTCAGATCACCATATGATAATCTTCAATATCAAATCCGATAACCACTGTTCTAAACAGAACATTTCACCACCCATCAATAAGAGAAACAAAAGGGACATAACTAGGGAGAAACTGCTCCCATTAATATTACCCATTCTAAACAATGCCACTGAATCGTGCACTGACACCACTGCCTTAGTTGACATCTACAGCCAAACCATACTCAAAGCCATTAATACCATTGACCCATTTAAATTACGGAAATCCAAACCACGTGCTCACCTTAACTCTTGGTTCACGCTGCACCTTAGAATACTAGGTAGGGAAAAAAGAAATGCAGAGGCCCGCTGTAAAAGCCTACCTTCAGCCGTGAATAAGGACAGCCTTATACTAGCATCCCCCAACTACAAAGAGGCAATCCTTCAAGCTAGAAAAGACATTTATAATAACCGGATCTCGCAAGATAAGTCGAGTACTAAAGTGCTCTTTAAGATACTTAAAGAGCTAGAATCCCCATCAGCCCCCCCCCCAAAGACAGTACATGGTGCTCTAATATTCAAAAAGCACTCTTAGATAAAATGACCATGCTACAAACTAAAATCAACGCCAAAAAAAGCAGTCTGTCTCCAGACTCACATCATATTACCCTTACTAGAGCTCCTGACCACCCCAACACACCGACAAACCTTTTAACTTCCATCAAAGAGGTAGAAAATATAATTCTTAAACTTAAACTATCCAACTGACAGGGCGACAAATGTCCAACACCATCATTAAGGAAGCAACTAATGATCTAGCACCATTCATCACTGCCCTAATAAATGCCTCATTGAACACAGGTATCGTGCCTAACAACCTTAAAGATGCCTGGGTCCTCCCCCTACTAAAAATGTCATTAGACCCGAGCACCCCCACTAATTACAGGCCCATCACCACTGTCCCCTTCTTACTCAAAATCCTGGACAGAGCAGCTTACCTGCAGATCCAGGACTACCTAGAATCCAATAACCTCCTTGGCCTTAGACAATCTGGCTTCCGACCCAAGCATGGAACCGAAAGGGCCTTAATCGATCTAAAAACCCAAATCGAAGACCTCAAAGATAATGGCAAGCTGGCCCTCCTCCTGTTGCTTGATTATCGGTGGCATTTGATCTGATCAACCATCAAATACTTTGCCAACATCTCAAATCCACAGCTCACTTCTCTTACAAAGCCACCATTTGGATCAGATCCTTCCTGGAGAATATATCTACGAGGGTCTTATCCCAGTTGGCCTCCGTCAAACCATCACCAGTTCTGTACGAGGTCCCACAAGGATCATGTGTATCACCAACACTCTATAATGTGTTTACGAAGCCCCTCTTCGATATTCTTGACTATTTGGGTGTCACCTACACTAATTACGCAGATGACACCCAAATACTTATTCCCATCACTGGAGACCACAAAGCTGACGGCAAAGCACTAAACGGCGTCTATCTGGTCATCCAGGCCTGGATGGCACATCACAGGCTCTGTCTTAACGACGATAAAACCGAGGTACTCCTCCTTGGATCTCAACCGAGATTCAACAAATTATATCCGGCCTTTAACTCCTTCATCATTGATGGCAACACCATAAAAGTATCCAACGAGACCAAAACCCTTGGCCTATATCTAGACTCCACACTATCCTTAACAAGACAAACTAATGCCATTATCTCTTCAATGGCCTACACCTGTAAATTTATCACCGCCTGTCGACCTTTCCTTACCACCTCCAACTGCACCACTCTTGCTAGCACCCTTATTGTGTCGTAACTATTGCAACATGCTCCATCTACGGACCAGCCAACGGAACTTAAACAAATTACAAGTAATTCAAAAAAGGTAGCAGGCGCTCCTCTCCAGAAAGAACATGGGTTGATAACCTGTTCCGAGATGAAAGTGTACAGCACATGCTTTTTGCTCACTGTAGCAGCTACCTTTTTTGAAATTACAAGTAATATAAAACAATGCCATCAGAGCAGCTCTAAATTTCCCTAGAATTCATCACATTTCAGACGCTATACGTAGCTTACACTAGTTATCAATCACCCAAAGAATCACCCTCAAAACACTGTCACTCGCGCATAAATGCCTTGCCAATCAGGCACCTAAATACCTGTCTAGCCGATTCACAAGCAACACATCTGATCGCCCTCATAGAGCAGCCCAAGAACACTGCATCCTACTACCAAGGTTCAAGCTTCAGAAAGCAGGATGCTGCAGTTTCCTAATGCTCGCCGCAAGGCTCTGGAACTCGCTACCTAACCCACTCAGATCAGAAGCCTCTTTCCACTCCTTTAGAAATAAAGCTAAAATCTGGCTTACAGCGCAGGACCACTAGAGTCAATACTAGATTCCTTGCTCATAACAAACTACGTCTGATTTTTGCTGTGTGCCATGCCTTCCTATGGTACACCATTGTAAATATCTACTGTATGTAAATCTGTATGCAAAATGTTATGTATCATTATGTAAATATTTGTAACTGTAACCTTTAAGAAATACGCCCAGATGCCCTTGGGTCAGGCACGCTATACAATTAAACAAAATACAAATACAAAATACAAATGTGTAGAATCCAAGCAGGAGATATTAATTTAAATAACAAAGGTGATCCCTAATTGATGCCATTTCCAGCAACGGGTAACGTATACATTTCGGCATTGCTAAGTCAAATACTTAAGCGCAGTGGGTTGGTTTAATCCTTTGCCCAGCGTGCTCGGTTGGAAAGGAACGCTGCCTCCTGAGTCCATGGTACGAATATTCTGTAAAGAGAGTTGAGCTGTGATATGAAAGAAGTAAGTGACACTGGCTGTGCGAGACAGTGTTGTGTTCGATAAGTGCTATTTAAACAGACTGTGCTTCTTCCGCTTAGTATAGTCCAGGATTCTTGTTTTACCCGGGTTAATAATGAGGGCATTTTCTTTTGCATAAATACTTAAAGCCAATAAAAGATGCTGTAAACTGATGCGTGTATTACAAAAACTGAATCATCCATCGGCATATGCAGGCCAGGGGACTTTGAGGGAACCAAAATGTGGAGAAATATATGCAACAGGGTTTAAATAGTGACCAATGCCTGAAACATTTACATGAAAAGGTCAGGGAGCCTTACCTTAGCACGTGGCTTGGGATAGGCTGTGTCACCCTGCAGGGCTGATGAAGATGATGTCACCCTATGGAACTCTTACCATTAAGCATCTCTCCTCCCTTACCTTATTCATGGGCTGATGAAGATGATGTCACCCTATGGAACTCTTACCATTAAGCATCTCTCCTCCCTTGCCTTATTCATGGGCTGATGATGATGATGATGTCACCCTATGGAACTCTTACCTTTAAGCATCTCTCCTCCCTTACCTTATTCATGGGCTGATGATGATGTCACCCTATGGAACTCTTACCATTAAGCATCTCTCCTCCCTTGCCTTATTCATGGGCTGATGATGATGATGTCACCCTATGGAACTCTTACCATTAAGCATCTCTCCTCCCTTACCTTATTCATGGGCTGAAGATGATGATGTCACCATATGAATCTCTTACCATTAAGCATCTCTCCTCCCTTACCTTATTCATGGGCTGATGATGATGATGTCACCCTATGGAACTCTTACCTTTAAGCATCTCTCCTCCCTTACCTTATTCATGGGCTGATGATGATGATGTCACCCTATGGAACTCTTACCATTAAGCATCTCTCCTCCCTTACCTTATTCATGGGCTGATGATGATGATGTCACCCTATGGAACTCTTACCTTTAAGCATCTCTCCTCCCTTACCTTATTCATGGGCTGATGATGATGATGTCACCCTATGGAACTCTTACCATTAAGCATCTCTCCTCCCTTACCTTATTCATGGGCTGATGATGATGATGTCACCCTATGGAACTCTTACCATTAAGCATCTCTCCTCCCTTACCTTATTCATGGGCTGATGATGATGATGTCACCCTATGGAACTCTTACCATTAAGCATCTCTCCTCCCTTACCTTATTCATGGGCTGATGATGATGATGTCACCCTATGGAACTCTTACCATTAAGCATCTCTCCTCCCTTACCTTATTCATGGGCTGATGATGATGATGTCACCCTATGGAACTCTTACCTTTAAGCATCTCTCCTCCCTTACCTTATTCATGGGCAGATGATGATGATGTCACCCTATGGAACTCTTACCTTTAAGCATCTCTCCTCCCTTACCTTATTCATGGGCTGATGATGATGATGATGGCACCCTATGGAACTCTTACCTTTAAGCATCTCTCCTCCCTTACCTTATTCATGGGCTGATGATGATGTCATGCTATGGAACTCTTACCATTAAGCATCTCTCCCCCCTTACCTTATTCATGGGCTGATGATGATGATGTCACCCTATGGAACTCTTACCATTAAGTATCACTCCTCCCTTACCTTATTCATGGGCTGATGATGATGTCACCCTATTAAACTCTCCTACCGGTAAGTAAGTGTGTCCAGCTATTATCTGTAGTATGATCCTCACCACCCATTTTACTCCATATTCCCTGTTCCTACTCTTCGGTAGAATCCCGGATGTATCCCACAGTAGGGTTATGGCTTTTGTCTGTTCTCTGGCAGTGTCTCAGGTGTAGCATTGTGTCAGCTTTTAGGGTTGAATTTCTCAGAGTCAGCCCTCCATGAATTCTTGGTACTCTCTTCTGCAACCTGCACATCTCCTCAATCCTTTTGCTTGCCGTCTGGTGGCCTCTATTCATTTGAGTACACCCTCAGCATGCTCCTAACCTAGTACTCTGTGGTGGCAATTAAAGGCTCCAAATGTTGCTCTGCCAATTCGAAGTGAGCTGAAACAGACCTGCTGTAGAAGTCTCTTCCCGGCTCATGCATGAGATCATTGCTGCAATGTGATATGATAGGTTATTTATAACGCGCTAAATACTCAGATGTTTCTAAGCGCGGACCCCAGGATCGAACTTGTGTTGCTCCGTGCCGTCGTGCTTCCAAAGCCACCACGTTGCCGCTGAGCTATCCTCCCGAGACACACCACACCAGTTTGCTGCATTTGGGAATGAGGAGAGGAGCATTCCTGTCATGGAGGTTCTGTAGCAGCTCGATGACCTGCTCTCTCTCATCCTTGAGTGGGCGAGTGTCGAAGAAACAAAGGCTGCTCTTCAGGTTATTAAGTGTCATTTCTGACAGCTCTTCAGCTTTATTTATTTACCTATTGTTGATTTTTAACGCGCCAACAGCAATACAAACTTTCACCCTAATTTTACATAAATTGTAAATTGCACGAAGGAAGCCACCAACGTTGCTGCTTATGTGCTGTCGCATCCCCCGAATGCAATGTTCAATGTTCACGAGGTGAAGTGGGCAGAGGAAGAGTAGAAAGCGAAGCAAACTCCTGGTTACTTTTCCATTTTCCTGTCTCATGCAAAAGCAAGCGCTGCCTTCAAATATGCTTTGCATGCTTCGTTTACGAATCCATTCCTATAGAATCCACCTGGTCTTCACCAGGGGGACACTAAATAGATTCCATAGGAATCCATGAAAACCTCAAGCGGCATAAAATGGTGCACACTGACAAGATGGAGGAGGACAGCATAGCAGACATCTTATCCCCGCTGTGTGGCCCTCCTGTGCCTAGCCACTGCCCCAAAATGGGGGAGAGCTATACATGGAGGCATAAAAACATTTTGCCCCACTTTCATACCTCCATTTAACACTCTGCCCCATTGAAAGGTAGGCCCTTTCTGGTGACTTAAGAAGGGTAATGGTGAAACAAGGAAAGTAGGAGCACATTAACTTATCACTCACAATGCCAAAAATAAGCAAAGGGGAGAAGGAGGTAAGCAGCGTCTAAGGTAATAGTTGATCTACGAGTACCCTAAAGTGATGGGCATGTTTACTCTGCTGTGTGACATGATAAGCTGGGCACTAACCTGGCACAGGGTTTCAAGGTCCTACTGCTGTCGTAGAGAGGGCATTGAGGGTTCAAATATCTAAATCTTGAAGATTGCATCCAAGTAAGGGAGGCACTCGCCAGTCATGCTGATGGCATTCTTCCGGAGATTGTGTTTCATAAGGTAACCATAGCCAGGTGATAATGTAGAAACCATGACAATTGAGAAACGGCTTCATAAGGAGACACTTTGTTATGTGGGACCAGGAGAAGGCTACGCTGGCAGCAGGGATTCCGGCTAGCAAGATGGAGAAGGGAGCTGCACTTTAATCAGAGGGTGGGGGGACAGATGCCTGGAACACACCTTTTCCATTTGTACCTTTTGACACATTGGGCCTCATGACAAATTTGCCAGTCCGGAAATAAGGGTGCCGTTAAGCTCACTGGCACCCTTGTTTCCGGACTGGCAAACTAGGGGATTGTTTGCTGGAGCCACCATGCCTGACAGGTCTGACCCTGCCTGGCGCAGCGGGCACAGTAAGCAAAGCTGTCACAGAAGCACCAGCACCGTTAACGACGACGGTGTCGGCGCTTCTGTGTCCCTCTATGGGAATGGGGATTTACAATTTTACCGGCACCTGACTTCCCAGACGCAGGACGCATAATGAGCCGGTGGCACCAGGAAGTCAGGCGCCAGTACATTTTTATGTATCTGGCGGCAACCCGCTGGTGCACTGCCATGGTTACTGCCAGGCCCGTAATGAGCCCCATTGATGTTTCCAAGCTCTTTTGGGTTCACTTAGATTTTGAAAACATCCTTTTCACATTTCTACAACCACGTTTTCCTGTTGTGTTTTCTTTCATTTATTCCAGAAAGTATTTTTAATTTTAAAGGTTTGCAGTGTCCATTCCCCACCAGCACGGATCTGCCTTTCTGCTACAGCACTATTGTGAGTAGTGTTTAGAGTGTCACGATTATATGACTTTACACATTGCATGCAGGTTGGCTGCTGAAGCTAGGTAGGAAGGGAGTAGGAAGGCTAACATGATATTCATGCATTCTCTTCCTAAAGGGAATTCTTTAGAATTTTACTTAGCTGTTTCAAATTCTTATGTTATGTGAGAAACCAGAAGGTGTCTCACCCACTAGTTCTCGGGGATCTGTGATCCAGGTGGCCAGGACACGGCCATCGCTTTTGGATCCAGTTCCTGGGTGTGGACCAGTGTGGGAGGATCACCTGGATGAGGGGTCTTCGGGGAGTGGAAGTGGGACACCGGGTTGGCAAGACGCGGTATTCCCTTTGCTGTAACACCTTTAGCTCATCCTACCACGTAGGATACTTAGGGACAAAACCCGTCTCCCCCTTTCCCAAAACGAACACTTTCTCACGGACAGCACACTGTGAGAGAAAACAGACTAACACCCGAGCTGCATACCTGACGTGTCCCAATACAGTGGTCAGGCAGAGTCAGGTAATTACTGATCATTACACACAACTGACTTCCATTACACTAACCCACACGGATAAAAGGCGCAGCACGAAAGCACACTCTATGAGCAAGGCAAAGTACACGAGTAAGCAGCAGTTCCAAGATGGCAGTTTAATACAAGGCAGAAGATTACCAGAACGAAGAGAAGGAGGGAAGTGCCCTTCACCTTTTCACCGAAAGACTATATCTTTCATGAGCCTTCAAGAATAGGAAATGTAAGAGCTGGAATCAAAGCTGAAGACTCCTGCATTGTGTGTCAGAGGTGCCAGGGGCTATCCTGTGTCGATAGTCAAGGCGGGGAGAATTGTTTTCCGCTGTGGTATTGTCCTTGGCTTCCACAACAAAGTAGCGCCAGTGAAATCAGCACAGCCGGTGAGTTGGGGAGACGTATGCCAGACCGGTCTGTGTGGAAACCAAGGTTTCAAGCGGCAACATTGTGTAAAGAAAATTGAAGAGAACAGTGTATGAAGCGTATGTGTCAAGCAATGCGAATAATTTAAACAGCAGATGAGTGACGGAACGGAGCTAAGATTCGATAGCGTAAACAGGGTGGTCCGGCATCACGTGGGTGCTTATTCGAAAGTCTCTGTTAGGTATCCAACCGAAAGGTGACCAATGTTAAACTAAAGGAATTGTGAAATCGAAGTGGTCCTGCAACGGGTCATGCCAAACCCTATGCACATTCGAAAGTCTTCGATACTTGAAGTAAATTGAAATTGGTCCGGGCCCGGCTGACGGAGACTTAAATTGTGTTAAAGGGATCTGAGCCCGGGTGAGGGGGATCCAAGGTGAGCCATGAGTCACCTGAAAGGGAATATACTACAAACATTGTGCTAAAGGGATCTGAGCCCGGATGAGGGGGATCGGGATGAATAGTGAATACTTGTGAAAATCTAAAGTGGAAAAGAACTTGTTGTTTATTTGGTTGCATCAGGCCCTTGGAGTAAAGAGACTTTGAGAAGTACGGAGACTTGCACACTGAAGTCCCTGATGCTAATGATTGAACTGTATCCTCATACTAAAGAAGCCGGAGACTGTGTTACGTTCGAGAGTACTGCCTTGTCCCACGCTGAAAACGTGGGGAAGGCAACAGCCTGAACATCCTGGCATATCATTTTGAACACTTCTTTCTTTTTCATACCATTATTTCCACACTATTTGTATTTTGAGGTAAGGATTGGCAATAGTTTTATTTTGTATAGGCCCTTTTTATTTTGACAAGACACCACTAGGACTTCATTATTATTTGATTGTCGCAATTGGATCCCATATGTAGATTTAGGAATAGATAGGCGTTTATCAAACCTTTATGTTCAATAAACACTCTTGAACTGTGGTCACTTGTGTCTCTCTTACTGTTGATAGCATGCCTTCCTTACAATTATTTTTTATGAGAGTATATATAAAATGCCTTGAAATTATGAGCGCTTTTAATGTGCACAGGTCTGTTCAGTGCTAAAGACATTTTAGTACATGTGCAAGATACTAATTGGTATTATGTCGGGACAGTGTAATGTATCTGCTGCACACCTGGGTAGCTCGGGTGAGGACTGCTGGTAGGATCTGGTCAATATTGCTGGTTAATACTAAACCTGGCAGGTGCCCAAGAGCAGATGGATTGTTTAGTGAAGTGCAGGGAGCCTTGCCTACTCTATCTGAAGCCCTGCTTTAGGTAAAGGCATGCAGAAAAACCTGCCACTGCCCATCTGGGTGCTCTGACTGCCCATGGGGTTGTGGTAAGGCACCAGCAAGCAGAATATGGTTTAAAACCATGTCAGTGCTTTATGCCAATGTCAAGAGGTATGGTTACTGTGGCGACAAGGAATGGAGTGACTGACAAAGTGGTGCCATGATGATTGCTATAAACTTTAATTCAAAAGAAAGATACACCTATTTGTCGTTCACTCTACTGGGATTTCCCTTCCTGAACTAAAGAAACCCGGGTGCTCGTCAGGAAGTCCATGAAAGTCCAAATCAAAAGGCTCCTAGGCTATCTCTCACTACAATAAACAATAATACAGTTTGGGTTATGCTTGGGGCCCAGGGGAATGACTGCTGGATGTAAAGTGTCCCAAAGACACCAAGGTTTCTCTAAGTAAAGGGTTCATAAAGATTTTAGGCTTTTTAGGGCACACCAGTAAAACAAAACAGTTCTACGGGATCCTCATGAGGCTAGGAGAATGACTCCCTTCTCCTAGCTGGTTCCCCTATGTTCCTTATAGTTTTCAGAAAAGGTTTTCACATATTCAGACTTCATTTGTATTCTTTACCCTGCTCCCACTGAGACGACGAAGATGCTCCCTGAGTTCCTTTCAACTCTCCAGCACCACACTCTTGTGGAACTGTCCAGGGAATTGTACTACAAAATAAATCGTTGCTTTATCTGCTTCTTCACAGGTTACATTCTCTCATCTTCCCGGCTCCATCTCTGACTTCTCCCGGGGAACTCTTCAACGGTTTCGCCAGGGGTTGCGGGTCTTCTCTCTCTGCTTTATCTTCTTCTTTCATGCTACTTCTCACTACGGCCAGTTACTGCTGGCGGACTCAGCATAGTCGTTGGACCCCTCAGTCCACCCATGACAAGTCATGCCACCACCAATGTCTCCTCCACTCTCCAGACATTCACCTACACAGCTCTGCTGTAGGCTGCGGAAGGTGGCCTTGTGTAAAGACCGGAGGGGGGGGGTCTGTACCTCCGCTCTCTATTTGGTAGAGGAGAAACACAGAGACTCCTGCCAAGATTCTCTATTACCGTAGCAATGGACGAGCAATCAAGGCCTAGCTTCTCGGGAGGTGATGCAAGCTGGTTCTTAAGTACAGTGTAGTCCCCAAGCACCCACAAAGGAATGTCCACACACTGTATCGGTTAAAACAGTCTTTATATAATTATTATTCAAAGTCATATACCCGATCACGATAACTCACTTTGTACTCCGAAAATGAACAATGGTAAACATATACAATTCTAAAGTGGTACCACTAATGTTATTAGATCTCATTAAAGTGCATACGGTCAAAATGACACACAGATCAAAATAAAGAGGAAACCAGCAGTAGAGAGAGGAAGGAAAGCAAGATGGTTGAGCAATTGGCAGAATACTGGTAACTACCGTTAAACACAGTTCTGTGTGGATATCCCCCCCCCCACCTGGGCAACCTGTAGAAGAAAGATACAAGCCCAGTCCATATATTGTTCATACTAGACTTTCCAATAGTTCTGCAACCCCAAAGTACCTTGGCGTTGTAGCGTTCCGCGTCGGGGAATCGACGGCCCTTCTTGAGTGCCCTCCCTGGCAGGCCTTCTGTTGCTCTGCTGTCAGATCGGGAGAGAGATGTACTCCACTTGCGATGCTTTAAGGTCATGCCAGTACTTATTCAATTCCTGGCTGGCCTTAAGATTCGCTGTTGCCTGACCCATCATCTGTGTCATCCACCATCTGAGGTCTAACAAATAGTCCCCCACTTGCTTGTCGGGACCTGGAGGGGCGGCCTTCCAACCTTCTCGGATCAAGTCAAGGGGCCCCCTCACGGGATGTCCAAAGAGTAACTCAAAGGGGCACGGGTCGAACGTCCGACGGAGAACAGGTCGAGCTACGACGGTGAAGTGGCAGCGTAGTTCCTAGCGGTGCTCGTAGACGGGGAAGCGTAAACGTCCTGCAAGGAAGAGGCGTGCAGGGCACCTCAGTGTCGATAGTTTTGGACCGCAAAGAGTTGAAGAACTGTGGCCCAGCAGTGGCGTCAAGTCGTTGGCGTCTGTGTGGTCTTTGGGTGGTGGGAAACCCACCGGTGGAGGCTACTTGGCGCGTCGACGGTCAGGCCTTCTCCAGCAGGATACAGTGGCGACGATGCAGACGAGAGCGTCCTTGTATCAATGAAGTTCTTAGGCAACGAGAGCACGGAGGCTCCAATCGGCGACTGCGGTCGTCGACAGTGGCAGACAACGGTCTGGGCGCTTCTCCTTGGAGTTCCGCAGCGATCCCCGTATCGGGTCGGCAGCCTGTCGAAGGTCTGTCTACCAGTAAGCTTAGGCAAAGATCAGCTGTGCACGATGGACCCTCGTAGCTCAGGAAGAGGGCGCCTTACCAGGTCCTCTCTGGGTCAGTCCTTCAAGCACAGCAGCTTTCAGATTGTGAAGGAGAGCAACAGCAATTCTTCTCATCCAGCAGGTCTCAAGGTTAAGCTTCAGTTACTCCAGTTACTCGTCGTAGTGGACTTCAGCTTCCGAACACGATTCCTACCAGTGAGAGGTCCCCAGATATACTGTTGATCTCCCATTCATTCCGCTGGGTCATACTCAAGCATCCAATCACGACTACAGGCATTCAGGCAGGCAGCCAATCAGGCACACAGTGCATTCAGGCTATTCACTTCTCTCCAGACACTCACAGCAAGTTATGTGTATTGGGACAAGTACCGAGCCATTCAACACTCCATACTGCATTCATACCGGTTTCGGGCAGGGCTGTCTCAACCATTGTGTCAAACACCAGATACTAGACAGCCACAACATAGAATGCGTATTTGTTACATACTCCATTCACCCAGGTCCCACCCACAGGCGTACCCACAACATACGGTCGTTGAGAGGGCTCCAGCTAGTCTGGTCGGCACTTCCCCACACTACCATATAAGGAACTTACACCCAACAGCCAGTCAGGGGGAAGGGACAGAGGCAGGGCTTCCCAGGACTTCGGGAAGATCAAGATAACAGGTGATGGAAGGCAAGAGGCCATTTGGTCTCCATCCGGAATCTACCGATTCCAATGCCAGGGCCTGGGCATCCCAAAATGGAGGACGCTCAGGGCACCAGTCATTTCAGCACAGAGCTGCCACCAGCCGTACCCTGCTCTGTGGGTCACACACATGTGCCCAAAAACATACACTAGGGGCACAGGGTTGTACCCCTACCCATGAGTGCCATAAGGGTATCCCACGGGTCTATTCACCAAACCAAAAGAGAGAGAGCTGCATCGCCAGGGGTCCCGCATGAACTCCTGCATGGAAAACACAACAGAACACACGATGAAAAGCAGTAAAGGACAAGGATAAGGAGACCCTGTCCCTCAGATGCATTTCCAGCATCACAGTCGCCCCCCCCCATCCCCCAGACTGAGGTTAGGGTGCCTAATCTCCCACAGGATAAGCACCCTCATCCAAACGGTCAACATACCTTCTGGAAAGGCCATCTGCATTATCAGGACTCTTCCCTGGTCTGTACTCAATGGTAAAGTCTAGCCTTTGCAGACTAATGGACCACCTGAGCAGTTTCGGGTTTTCACCCTTCATCTGCATAAGCCACTTAAGATGCTTATGATCGGTTTGGACCTTGAAGGTAGACCCGGTAAGGTAGGGCCTAAAACACTGAAGGCTCCAAACTATACTAAAACACTCCTTTTCAACAGTAGCCCACCTAAGTTCCCTACCCTTAAGTTGTCTACTGATGAATATGATCGGATGTTCTCTTCCTTTGTCATCTAACTGGGACAAGACAGCTTCAATTCCAGTGTCGGAGGCATCAGTAAAGGGCCTGCTATAATCCGGCGCACACAATACGGGTGCCCTAGACAGACTTCCTTTCAAGCCATCAAAAGCCCTCTGACATTCTTCCGTCCAATTAACCTTCCTCGGTTGTTTGGGCAAAGTCAGAGCTGTCAGGGGTGCAGCTATGGTTCCATAGTCTGCCATGAAATTGCAATAATACCCAGTGAGGCCCAAAAAGGCTCTCACCTGGGTTTGAGTAGTGGGAGTCTCCCAGTCATGTACGTCCTGTACTTTACTGGGGAGAGGTTGGATTTGACCCCCTCCTAGCTCATGACCAAAATACGTGACTTTCCCCTGACCTATCTGGCACTTGGTGGCCTTGATAGTGAGGTTAGCCCTTTTTAACGCCTGCAACACTTTATCCAGATGAGTCCAATGCTCTTCCCAGGTGGAACTGTAGACAGCAGTGTCGTCTAAGTAAACCACACAAACGGTTTCCAGCCCACTCACTGAGCGCATGGTTGACTATTCTCTGGAAAGTGGCAGGGGCGTTCTTCAACCCGAAAGGCATGACCCTAAACTGGTAGAGTCCCTCTGGTGTTCAGAACGCCGTCTTTTCCTTGGTATGGTCTGTCAGAGCTATTTGGCAATAGCATGAGGTAAGGTTGAAGGTGCTCACAAATTTGGCAGCACCTATCGTGTCCACAAGCTCATCAGCCCGGGGCAATGGGTGCGCGTCAGTTTTGGTGACGGCATTGACTCCTCGGTAGTCCACACAGAACCTCCAATCCTTGGTACCTGCCTGGGAACTTGCCTTGGGGACAAGGACCACAGGACTGGACCAGGGACTGGTTGAGGGTTCAATAACACCCAGATCCAACATCTTGGCGACCTCAGCCTGGATGTGGTACTTGACGGTATCTGACATACAGTAGCACCTGCTTTTGACAGGCACACTGTCACCAGTGTCATTCTCGTGCCTAGACCACGGTGTAAGGCCTGGTGTCAGTGCGAACAGAGAGGCGTACTGCCGGAGCAAAGCCTGGCAGGCCTTCTGTTGCTCTGCTGTCAGATCGGGAGAGAGATGTACTCCACTTGCGATGCTTTAAGGTCATGCCAGTACTTATTCAATTCCTGGCTGGCCTTAAGATTCGCTGTTGCCTGACCCATCATCTGTGTCATCCACCATCTGAGGTCTAACAAATAGTCCCCCACTTGCTTGTCGGGACCTGGAGGGGCGGCCTTCCAACCTTCTCGGATCAAGTCAAGGGGCCCCCTCACGGGATGTCCAAAGAGTAACTCAAAGGGGCTGAAACCAACACCCTCTTGAGGTACCTCTCTGTAGGCAAACAGCAGGCATGGCAGGACTTCTTCCTGAGGGGCTCTTACAAAGCGCCTAACATGCCCTTGACAGTTTTGTTACATCTCTCAACCAAACCGTTGGTCTGGGGTTGGTAAGAAGTGGAGAACTTGTAAGTTACTCCGCATTCTTTACACATGTTTTCATGTAACTCGACATGAAGTTGGATCCTCTAGACAACCTCCTTAGGGAATCCGACACGGGTGAAAATGCCCAGGGTAGCCCTGGCAACCACCTTGGCCGTAACCATCCGAAGGGGTATAGCCTCAGAGTACCTGGTGGCATGATTGACTAAGACCAGGATGAACCGATGTCCTCCTGACGTGGGAGGGTCAAGGGGACCGACGATGTCGATGCCCACCCTCTCAAACGGTGTGCCCACCACTGGCAATGGTTGCAGTGGGGCAATGACCCTGCCTCGAGTCTTGCCAGACAATTGACAAGTTGGGCAGGTCCTGCAGTGGGACTCCACTTCTACTCCCATCCGGGGCCAGTAGAAATGGGCCGAGAGCCTCTGCTTCATCTTCTTGGTCCCAAGATGACCAGCTAAGGGCACCTCATGCGCCAACTGCAGCAGGAAGGGCCTGTAAACCTGGGGTACCACCTCTGGAGGGCACCAGGTTCAGGCTTAGTGGGCTCACTAAAGAGCTCACACTCCCCAGAAATCTGGAAAGTCCTAGGCACTTCTCCTTGTGCCTGGGACAGGGCCTGTTTCCTCAGACCCGAGAGAGAGAGAGAGAGAGAGAGAGAGAGAGAGAGAGAGAGAGAGGCACTCTCTGTCCCTTACAGAAGTCTGCCCGGGAGGATCCCCCTTCAGCTAACAAGCATTGAAGGTAGTGATGATCCTCCGGGTTAAGAGCCTCTCCCACAGGAAAGTCTTCTGGCTCTTCTCCCACAGGAGTTGAGACGGGATTGACCACTGGACCCAGCCCGTCCGGAGCATGGATACCAATGGGTGCTGTCGGAACAGCGGGACAAGCAGGGGCTCCCTCCACAGGGTCGGCCTTCTGACTCCTCCGTTTCTTTCGTGCCTTCGGTTCCCCCGTCGTCAAGGATACCGGGCTCGCAGCCGGACCCAGTGTGCCCTGCGATCGGGTGACCGCCACAGCAGCCATGGGTAGACCATCTGTGACCATCCCCAACTTGACCAAATCGTTTCCCAACAAAATGTTCGCAGGCACGTTGTCCTGAACCAGGCTACAGGCGATAATTTGGGAGGCCCACCAGCTAACCTGGTGGTTCTCAGAGGAGCACCTACGTAGTCCTCTGGCTTGAGCAGGGTCCTGTCCACCACTGTCATGCTTGCCCCAGTGTCTCTCAAACCAGTAGAAGGCTGGCCATTCAAGAGGACACGAGTGTTTTGTGGGATAGTCGCCAGTACTTCTGCGTACTTCTGCGTACTGGTCCCAGGCCGCAAGGGACACTAAGGCAATCACTTCGGGAGCACCGAAGGTGATTCCAGTAGAGGAGGAGAGGACAGTGCCCTCCACCTCAGGTACAGAGTAGGGGAAGGTCAGGCTGGCAGCCTGGACTCCAAGTGCCTTACCCTTACACTTGGGGTCACCCCTTCGGTGGTCCAGAGCCCCACAATCCCAACAAGTGCCAGGAGTGCGGGGAACAGTACTGGAGCCACTGGGACCCTGCTTTGCAGCAGGCGGACCACTACTCTTACTCCCACCGACAACAGACTTCTCCCCACTAGGTTTTTGGGTCTTCGGAGAGGAAGGTTTTGGTTTACCTGACTGTGACTGCTTTTGGGACTCCTCAGCTTTCTGAGAGGCCCCCTTTTCTTTGTCCTTGTCCTTCCCACTGGAGTCCTTAGGGGACACCCGGTGGGAGACCCACTTGTCAGCCAACCTAGCCAGCTTAAAGGGGTCCAAAATGTTCTGGTCAGCAACATACTGACGCATCTCTGGTGAACAGGCTTCTGAAAAATGCTCAAAAAACAAGAGGTGAGACAATTCAACAAACGTTTTCACTTTGTAACCATCAATCCACCCCATCATGTTCATGTGTGCAGCACTCACCCAGTCAATCCAAGACACATTCTCTCATTTCTTAAAATCCCTGAACCGTTTAAGATATTGGGTAGGCGTCTTGCCAAACTTGGCAATTAAATCAGACTTCATGCACTCATACTGACCCCTTTCTTCCACACTCAGTTTCAGAATACAGTCATATCCAGTTTGAAGCATTCTGCTTAACAAACACTTAGCCCAATCTCTCTTATCAACATCATGAATTGCACAAGCCATTTCAAACGCTTCAATCCATTGGAGGATATCAGAACCCTCCGCATACACACCAACCAAATCTTTCATAAATTTAGTTGCTGGGGACCTGACACTCTCAACTGGTTTCGCTGAAGTCTCCACTCAAGCTTTCTCTAGCTGGATTCGTTGACATTCAGTGTCCCTATCTTTGCGTTCAAGATCCCTATTTTTGAGTTCCACTTGCTGTGCCAACTCCTCTTTCTTAAGCTCAGCATCGAGTACCAATTTGCGATATTCATCCTTAATAACTCAAGCTCTAAAGAACCGCTGGGGTTTGGAACAGAGGCAGCAGGAATAGTGGCATTCCCAGAATCGGACTCGGCGACAACCCCCGGGGTAGAGTCCTCATTGGTTGCATCACCCCCCCTTCAAGAGTTTCACAATCGATCTGGTAGTCCACCAGTGCAGCTATCAGCTCAGCCCTAGACTTATCCACAAAGTGTAATTCCCTGGCTTCACAATTCACAAGCACTCTGGAGAGCCTCTAAACTCATCTGAGTCAATTTACCATTCGCAATAGATTCCATTGCTTGTAATGCAGTTATCTTGTACACGACTAAACCTTAATTTAACAAAGACCGGAGGGGGGGTCTGTACTTCCGCTCTCTATTTGGTAGAGGAGAGACACAGAGACCCCTGCCAAGATTCTCTATTATGGTAGCAATGGACGAGCAATCAAGGCCTAGCTTCTCGGGAGGTGATGCGAGCAGGTTCTGAAGTACAGTGTAGTCCCCAAGCACCCGTAAAGGAATGTCCACACACTGTATCGGTTAAAACACAGTATTTATATAATTAATATTAAAAGTCATATACCCGATCACGATAACTCACTTTGTACTCCGAAAATCAACAATGGTAAATATATACAATTCTAAAGTGGTACCACTAACGTTATTAGATCTCATTAAAGTGCATACGCATCACACCTTAGCACTGCTGTCAGACCCAACGGCCCATCCCTGACAGGTCGCACCACCACCCTTCCGTCTATCCAGGTTCAGTGTGCCGGTTCCCAACCGACTCGTAAAAAGCTTCTCGGGCAACCCACTGCTTCTCTCGTCAGCTTTGGAGACGTGCCTTGCTGCAGTCTCCCAAAGCCAAATTTCAGACCTAAGGGCTTCTATGCAGCCCCCTCAGTTGCCGGGTTCTCCTTCTGGATGTACAACAGCTGTCACATACCAGAACCGCACAGGTCAATGCCGGGTTGATCAGAAGACGATAAAGAACCCAGCCCTTCTTTGATTTTCATTATATCGCGGGGGTGGCACCAGTGTTGCGTCCAATTGACAGCAGCTGATCGAACCTTTGTCCCTGTCAAGTGTAGCGGTCTCTTCTTCATCCCTGTGCCCATGACATCAGGGTAGTTTGATATTTTACAATAACACATAGATTCAGGCATTAACAACAACCTGCGCGGTTGGGGTATAAAGGGGTTGTGTCTCCCAATTGCATCCTTATACCTAAGAGAAGAGCCTCTATCCATGAGATTCTCCTGCATGTTACCACCCCTGGGGGTACTATTGGTTAGCGGCCTCACCTCTCTGCCCTCCTGGAAAGGGGCTCTCCCCTGAGGAGAAGTGACGCTATCTGAAGGATCGTCACATACCCTTTCCCTTAGGCTTTTGGCTTTCCCATCTATCCCCATAGGAAATCAACATTTCCCTGTTCCCTTCCCTTCCTGTGCTGAACATGAAAACAGAATGGATGCAAGTCCAAAAATCTGCGTATAATGCAGGATTTCGTATCTTTATGTAGACTTAAGCTAGGCTAGGGGGGAGTGGTCTGTCACCAATTTAAACTTTCGACCTATAAGATAATCACAGATGTCCCATGGCCCACTTAATAGCAAGGGCCTCCACTTTTCTGGTGGCAAAATTCTTTTCACAGGGAAACAGTTTTCTACTCGTATAGAGGACTGGGTGTTCTACCCCATCATGGATTTGTGACAGAACTTCCCCAAGACCAACCTTTGAAGCATCCATCTGCAGAATAAACTCTTTATTGAAATTGGGCACCTTGAGTACTGGGTCATTATATAGGTGTTAAGAGTTTTGCGACAGGAGGGTCCCATCCCAAATAATCAAGCTAAAAGGTTCAAGTGTGTTTATTGCAAAAACAATTGTCAGAATGGCTTGTGATCTCAAGTTCATTGGGCTCTCCGGGTCCTTTGGGTTGGTGCTAGGGCTCTCTCTCTCGTCTTCCCTGGGCCTGGGTCCCACCTCCCAACCCCAGACGTCCCTACTGGGTTGTTAGTAGCTCAACGATATGTAATCCCGATCTGTCTTGCTTCTCTACATATCAGATGTTTAACTTAAGATGTTGACTCCCTAGGGAACTTCTTGCTTTCCCGCTCCTATCCCTGCTTAGCAGGCTCAGGAAACTGGGAGTATTGCCTTCTTTCGCCAAACATCAACCTCACTTCTTTCAAACCCGCTTACTCCCGACTCTTCACTATTCTAGTCCCTAACTCTGTTCTCCTCTCACCACATCACTATCCTTCAAAACTATCACTCCGCCTTTCTAGCGCCACCCTTCAATCTTACTTCCTTCCTCACACCTATTACCACTTGTACCTGAACTGTTCCCCTTTCTGGAAGCATCCCTGGCAAGGAAAGTAAAAGAGTTTCTGAGGAACCGGAGTCCCTGTTTTATAAGGAGTTCTAAAGGGCCTTTCATTCTTAATGTCTGTGATAATTTGGTGGTAGCGTCATTAATAAGGCTTCCTTTTCTGAATGGCGTGTAGGTCCCTGGAGACTTTGCTGCACCACTTTCTCGTGTGGCTGGTGTTAGGCTGCTGGCTGTCGGCTGTAACAAAAGTGGAATTGCTGCAGCGTGGTGGCTTCCCTGTGCGGCTTTAACCCCGTCAGTGCTCGCCATCATCATCATAGTTAAGGTAGAGAGTGGGTCTGTACACGCTCGTACGAGCACCAGGGAAGGTTTGGGTTGGACTCCCTATCTTCCCTGACGCGGCCGGTAAGCAGGCCTTGTCACAGACCAGTCTGGTCTTGTTTGTCCCACCGGATTTTCTGTGGTTCAGCATTCTTTAGATTTTTGGTCAAGCAAAATGTGGTGCTCGAATAATTCGGGATGAGCCGCAGATAATAGCATGTAAGGCCATAGAATGCTCTTAACTCACTTTTGTTCTTAGGCAGAGGGGTTTCGCTAACTGCCTTAACTTTCTCGGGTTGAGGTCTTACCAAGCAATTCCCTGCAAAGAAACCCAGATATCATACAGTCGACTGGGCCAAGTGGCATTTCTTTGGATTAGCTGTCAAACCCTCCTGTCTCAGGGCTCTTACAGTTTCGTACAAGTGGTGTGGATGTTCCTTCCAGGTCTGACTATGGATTATGATATCATCAAGATATGCCCTACTGGAAAATCTGGTTGGAAAGTTGCTGGGGTGCCATGGAGTCCAAAAGGTAGGACTCGGAACTGGAATGATTCCCTAGAAGTGTAGAAGGCAGTTTTTTCTATGTTAGAGTGATTCAATGGCATCTGCCAGTAGGGGAAATGAAAACCGCAGATCCCAGTCTGGCAATGAGATTGTCGATCCGGGGCTTTGTATAATTGTCAAACTGGGATATCGCGTTGAGTTTTCTGAATCTATACAAAATCTTCACGATTATCTGGTTTCGCGACCAGGACTATTGGCAAGGACCATGGACTTTTCGAAAGTTCTATGATTTCTGCCGCCAACATCTCCTCTACCTCCTTGGGGATTATTGCCTTTGTAGACTTTGGGATTCTATAAGGACGAAGGGTAACTACCTTTCCAGGAGGAGTTTGTATAAAATGTTGAAAGTTTGTAACTCTTCCTGGCTTTTCACTATTTTCACTAAATACATCAGGGAACTGATCAAGCAAATCTTGTATATCCTGTTTTTCCAGAGAAAATTCTGGGGTATCAAACTGTTCTGCGGTCTCTTCAGACAAGAGGGCTGCATAACCACTGAGGGTTTCTCAACCGCATCTTCCCTCCATTCTTTTTATTCATGTATTTGTTATTTTATTGGGTATTTGTAAGGCACCTATACAACAAGACAGTTGCCACAAGGCAAAAGGGATGGGAGCAAAGGAGTAAATAACAATGGGAGGGGAGGGAGGATAGGTTAGGGGCAACATGTTTGTCTTAAAAGCAAGACAGTTCAGCGCAACACAGGTTTGAATCCTGATCTCGCGCTTAGAAACCCCTCCAGGTATTAAGCACGTTATAAATGAACAATTATAAATGGCAATCACAATAAGTAAACAATCAAAACAATAACGGTCCTACTAGGCTTTGTGACATTCGTAACATGCAAGTGCAGTGAAGGGTGCAGGAGAGACGGGAAAAGGGGGCAAAGGGGGAGGAGAGCACGATATGGTAAGGGCTAGCTGGACCCCGGAGGGGAAGTGCCAAAGGGTGCAGTGGAGGAGGCCACTGTTTAAGGGCTGGGGCAGAGGAATCCAGGAGGGGGCGGATGCCTGCCGCCCGGCAGTCATGAGTAGGCCTGGAGGGCAGTATTGAGGGTGGTGCTGGTGGGGAGGGGGCAGAGGGCCTGTTAACCTGTAGGACTCATGAGGGTCCAGGCCACCAGTCTCAGCAGCAAGCGGGGGGTTAGCAAGGGAGGGAGAGAGGTAAGGAGATAGAGAAAAGAACGGTTTTGAGATGTTTCCGGAACTTAAGGTGGTCCGGTTCCAGAACGAGGAGGGAGGCTGTCCAAAGGCTGGCACCAGCCAAGAAGAGAGATCTGCCCCCAGCTTTCTGCTTGGAGAAGTGTTTGATCAGCAGAGAGTTGGAGCTAGAGGAACGAAGGGTTCTGGAGGGAGAGTATTTAGAGAGAAAAATTTGGATATAGTGTGGTCCCAGGCACCAGAAAGCCTTTTGGACGATACAGAGTGTCTTGAATTTGATCCTCAAAATCACCAGGAGCCAGTGGAGAGATGTTAGTGCTAGAGTGTGCTTGAGGCCAAGGGTAAGTCTTGCAGCCCTATTCTGAATTAGTTAAAAGGGGCGAAGGGAGGAAAGGGGTAGATTAAGAAAGATGCTGTTGCAGAAGTCCATCCTTAAGAGGACCAGAGCTCTAGGGACATAGAGCTTCTGGGGGGTGGTGAGGAAAGGGAGAATGCCTCTAAAGAGGCGAAGTTGAAAGTGGGCCGTCTTGGCAAGATCTGCGATGTGAGGAGTAAAGGAGAGAGTAAAAGATGTACATGTTAAATCTGAGTTTTCAGTTTCCTGTCTGGTTGTGACATACGATAGTTAACTCCCCCCCTTCACACTTGTTTGTTCTAAGATCTCATACGATAGTTAACTCCCCCCCTCCACACTCGTTTGTTCTAAGATCTCATAGGGGCCATGACACCTTCAGGTCATTTTGAGCTCTGAGGTTGTTGATAACCTCTCTACCTCTGTAAAGCGCTCTGCTGCTGCTCCTTGGAGCTAGGCCGCACTCAGTAAATGCCATAATAATAAGAATAATAATACCAGGACCTTTCTAGTGGCTTCTGGTCATAATATGCTTTTTGGGATCCTTGGGCTTTCTCTAGATGTTTATGCACCAGGTTTCCGACCACGGCCATGTGTTACTTCAGACATTGGGCCTCATTATAAGTTTGCCGGTACCATTGTTACCGGACTGGCAAACTACGATTCTAAGATCCGACCGCAGCTGAATTTGCCGCAGCCGGAACATTCGCATGAGAAGGGTGCGAACTACCAAAAGTTCCCACCTTTCTCATGCAAACTCACTTACATACTCACACATACAACACTCCCCCCACCCACACCCTCAGCACACCCCCAACCACACCGCCAACATAAACAAAACCCAACTTACCTTCTTCTTCACGCTGGGTTCCTGCAGCGCCAGTTCCCTTTCACTTCCGTGATCGGGAAATGGCACTGCATGGTCCTTTTCTTTTTTCTTTTTTTTTTAACGGAAGGCTGCGGGGTATCCCCCGCAACCCCCGCTCACTATCCCATAAAGTATAGTGAGCGGGGCGATGCAGGGGACACCCCCGCAGCCCCCATTTCTTTTTACAATGCTACCACCAAAGGTTCAAACTTTTGGTGTTCGAACCTTTGGTGGTAGCATTTAATAGATCTAATGGTTCATGCGAACCATTAGATTCGGTCAAAATAACCAAAACCCAAACTACGAGTTCTGCTCGCCGGTGTCTTCCCGCCCGCCAGTTCCAACCTGGCAGGCATACCGGCACCCGAGAGCAGAGCATGTAGGTTGCACCAGCACCATTCTGAATGGTGCTGGTGCATCCAACCTCCCCATTACCATTGAGCCGTAATGGGAATGGGTACCATTTAATTTCCAGCGCCCGCGAATTTGCAATTACCGGGTCCGGAAAAAGAATTATACCAGCGGCAGCCATGCAGGTTTTACCAGCAAGGCTACCGCCAGTATCATAATGAGGCCCATTGGGCCGTCTAAGATGAAGGAAGGGCAGCCTCCTCACTTTCTTCCCAAGTTTCTCTGAGTATAGCTAGCGCGTCACCTGGGTCCTGACAAAACTAGAGTTTGAAAGGAGAAACACCTAAAGAAACTTGGAGATTTGCAGATTGCAAAAAGAGCACAAGGCACCATTAAATCCCAATTTCTCCATCTGCCTCAACCAGCTTAAGGATATTCTTTAGGGTCTGATTAAATCGTTCCACAAGCCCAGTTCGTGGGTGGTTTACAGAGGTGTGCCGTGGAGACACCAGGAACCACGAGAGGGTCCCTCAGCATCCGGCAGTCAGGAGAAGCAGCGTTGTCTTTACCGGGAGCTGAAGAGAACCCCACATGCAGTAGTGGAGCTGCGAGAGACATCAGAGCCACCCAGAGTGGGAAGCAAGTGGCAAAGGTATTCTGCGTAAGCGCATGCAAGCTTGAAAACGCGATGGAGAGCCGGTGAGTCTGCCAGAGCAGAGTGGGGACCTTGGAGCGTTTCGGAAACCGCTCCAAAGGAGATTTTGAACATTATGAAATTACGGAAAGTGAAATGACAAGAAAATTATTTGTTAATTGAAAGGGCAGAAAATGTTGAACATTGTGAAATTGCACAAAGTAAAGTAATCATATTGTTGGACAATTGAAAGGGCAGAGTGCCAACCTGAACCCCAGTAGGAAATGAATGCTAATGTGAGGGGAAAGCTTAAAAGAACAGTGAAACAAGTAGATATACCAAGCCAACAAGAAAAGTATATTCTACTTGAATGTAAAGAGGAACTGTAAGATATGGGAAGTCCTGGCAAGCATACACCAGCCAGTTGTGAATACAAGAGAAATCCTGGCAAGCATACACCAGCCAGTTGTGAATACAAGAGACGTCCAGGCACGCATACACCAGGCAGTTGTGAATACAAGAGACGTCCAGGCACGCATACACCAGGCAGTTGTGAATACAAGAGACGTCCAGGCACGCATACACCAGGCAGTTGTGAATACAAGAGACGTCCAGGCACGCATACACCGGGCAGTTGTGAATACAAGAGACGTCCAGGCACGCATACACCAGCCAGTTGTGAATACAAGAGAAATCCTGGCAAGCATACACCAGCCAGTTGTGAATACAAGAGATGTCCTGGCACGCATACACCAGGCAGTTGTGAATACAAGAGACGTCCAGGCACGCATACACCAGGCAGTTGTGAATACAAGAGAAATCCTGGCAGGGGAGTACACCAAGCAGTTGTGAATACAAGAGAAGTCCTGGCAGAGGGGTAAACCACGCACAAGGAGCAGGGCAATGGTGAATGCAAGAGAAATCCTGGCAGGGGAGTTCACCAGGCAGTTGTGAATACAAGAGAAGTCCTGGCAGAAGGTTACACCACGCAGTTGTGAATACAAGAGCAGGTCTGGCAGAAGAGTACACCAGGCAATAGAGAATGCAAGAGAAATCCTGGCAGGGGAGTTCACCAGGCAGTTGTGAATACAAGAGAAGTCCTGGCAGAGGGGTCCTGTTAGGGTTGGCTCCTGTGCTTGCATGTATGCTGTGCCAGGATTGATGTCATCATTAGAATGTAGGTTGTGAGAGTGAGGTTAGAATGTTTAGAGTTGAATTGGTTCTAACCCAGGCAGTTACAAGATGTGAGCCTGGGTGGTGGGAGCCAGTGGGCTTTTGTCCCTGATCCTCTTTGTATCTCAATGACTTGATGACATCTGATCCTGTAACCTAAGAAGCTAATAAAGTAACCGCTAAGAGTACCTGGCCTGAGTATCCTGAGTGTCCTTTGGAGTGAACCCTATGACCAACGGCTGGTCATAACAATTGGCGACGAGGTTGGTCCAAGGTATGGTGAAGAAGGACCTTGGAGTGGACAGCTGGAAGTAAAGAGAAGCAGGTACCTGTGTGATGTCATGTGAGAGAAAAGAAGAGGACTCTGCTGCGGGGGGTGCAGGCAAGAGGATAAAAGTGACTGTTGAGAGAGGGAGAGCCCACTGCCCCCCATAGATTGTTTAGCGCCCACCACCCAGGGCTGTTTGAGGCAGCCACCCATGGCTGAATAAGGCAGCTTGTCCCAAGGGTTCGCTGGGATGTGAGTTTCCTGCCAGTGCCAGGCGGGATCAGGAGCAGCTGAAAGGAAAGGCCCACAAGGACTTGGGATGAGGGGCCTGCCTGGGACTCAGGATGAAAGGCCCCGGGAAGAATTGCCAGACAGCCTGTTCCAGTAGTCACCCTGGCACATGAGGGGGCATGAGTGCCCAGGAAGGGTTGCCTAAGTCTGCGTGAGTACCCAAAGTTGATTAAAACAGGCTGTGTTGCTGTCCACTAAGCAGCAAAGTGAGCTTGTGTCCGTCATTGGTGGGAAGACAGACACTTTCCGTTAAAAGAAATGTTCTTACCGGCATGCTGTATGAGTTGAGAGCGCTCTGGTCTGTATTCGTTTTGGATTCTCGTTTTGGAAGTGCAGTCTGGTGGTCATGGAGTTCAGCGGTCCGCTGACAGCCAAAGCGGCGTTGCTGCTGTGGAGCTCTGCGCGGCGCAGGGACTGCCGCTGCTGTGGTGACGTCATCATGGGGCCTGAGGTGTCTGTGATCAGATCGAACGTTGGGTCTTTTGAAGCTCAACGAGTGTGCGGGGCCACGATCTGGATATACAGTAAAGCTGCTGCAGTGCTCTGGAAGCGTGGAAGAGGGCCCCTATCGAAGTGGCCTAACGTGACCAGGAAGCTCTTCGATTTCCTTGTGTATGTGACGCTCCTCCATTCGGAAGCAAATAAACCGGGATGCGGTTTGGTCCTGCTTTGCGTGAAAAGTCTGCAATAGTTTGTCTTGTCGCCTCAAGAAGGGTGACATGGAAAATCAAAAGGAAAAGGGTGACATTCTGGCGGGTAGGAGTATTGTTCTGTAATCAGGAACGGTTTTGTTCAAAGCTTAGACAGCAGTGGTTAATTCCTTTTGCATATTATCGTTTTCTGGTAGAGTGGATAGCAATGAACTGTCCCACTTGGTTCACATTGTTCAATACATGATGTAGAGGTATATTTTTCGGGCTATGCAGGGTGGAATCCGTTTGCAATGGGTGGCGCTGTTTTAAATGGAAGTGCTTGGGAATGTTTTAGTACGTGATTCCTGAGGTGTGCTTTTTGTGTTATGTGGTTTTAGACATGACTTATCATATAATTAAAGTGTTAGTCAGTTCATGCTACTTTACATATTTGCTTTGATTACTTGAATGTTTTAAGCTTGTAGCGTTGTTTCCGGCAGAGTGACAACACGGGCTTTTAGGTGAACTGAAGGTTTATTGGGTCTCTTATCAGGTGGGTGCATGATCAAAGTGATGTTTTCCATGTTTTGCTTAGCATGACATTTTTGAGGATTTTCAGCATGTAGAGTTGCCCGTGTAATAGCAACGTGGACTTTTATAAAAGGAGATCTGCAATTTAAAATGTGATTATACATCTGCCAATGCAATGCTTAGTATAACGTTTTGAGGCATTTTAGCATATTAGGTTGCCTGTTTAATGGTGACATGGACTTTTAGGAAACGTGACTTGGATGTACAATGTTTCAAAGTACTGATCACCCAATGCTATGTGTAACATAACCATTTTGATGAAGTTGTATATGTGAGGCGTTGTTTGTGTGTTTGTTTTAGTACTATCCATGATGACTGCTAGAGCGACTGCAGCGCTGCTTAGTAGTTAACATTCTATGTGGGGGGTTGTCTGTATCTTGCGTATCTGGTGTCTGATTTACGTTTTGGAGCACTATGTGAATGTTTTGGGTGAGTGCATGACCAAGAAGTGATTGGTCAAAGAACTCTGCAGGGTTGGTGGTGTTGTGTGTGTGTGTGGTCCTGCAAGGTCAGATACAAATATACTAGAGGTAGGCTAGTTTGGAAACTGGTGGAGCTTTGATGGGTTTTGGTTAGTGACTCTGTGGGGTCCAGACGTACCTAGTAGCAGACTAGTACCAGAAGCTTTGCGAAGCTTTCATGTTGTGGTAAATTGTGGCTCTGCAGAGTTCACTTGAAGCTTAGTGTAGCTTTTACGTCATTTTGGGTTGTGGTCTTGCGAAGCCCAGAGGCATCTAGCAGGGGACTAGTGCCTGAAGCTGTGTGAAGCTTTTATGGTGTTTGGTGACCTCATGGAGTTGTTAGGGTCCAGGGATTTCGTTTGACATTCTGGAGATGCAGGTGATATTGCATCTTGTGTTTTTTCTTTTAGAATTGTCAGGTGGTTTCTGAGATTGTTCTTGAGTTCCTCTTGGTCAATCTCAGAACCCTGGCAACGTTTCATCTTCGGTTGTGTTCACTTTGGGGGTTTTGAATTGTTCAGAAGGGCTCAAATGTCTGGCCAACATTTGCAGTTGGGTCTAGTTGTGATTGTTTTAGTGACAGCTAGTTGTCTTTATTTTTGGTGTGATTTGGTGAGTGAGTGGTGACTTGGTGGGGCTGTGTTTGCTTGAGCTTCTGAATGGGTCTAACAGCGGTTTGAGTTGTAAGTCTAGTTCCTAGTTGACTCGGGTAGATTGTTGGGTTGTTAGTAAGTGTCTCGTGTTGTTACGACAGTACCTGGTTTTTCCCAGTTTTGGGAGTTAGTGCTCGGAAGTGGCAGTTTGAGGTTTCTTTGTGGCAGGGAGGAACGGAAGGAGTTGTGTGTTTGGTTGGCTTTGGTAGTGTTTGTTGTGGTTGCCAAGGTGGGCGGTTAGTGCTCGAAAGTGTCAGTTCGAGGTTCCTCGTGGCAGGTGGGAACATAAGGTGAATTGTGTTGCTTTGATTGGTTAGGAGTGTTAGTTGTGGCGGCTGGGCCTGTCGTAGGATGTTAGTTAAGCCTGCTGGTTCAATTTCCCGGTGGTAAGTGGAACATGGTTGGAGCGAGGAAGTCATGTGCAGTGTGTGGTAGTGGGTTTGTCTTTATGCAACAGGAGGAGGTGTTAGGGTTGGCTTCCTTCTGGTGAGTTTGACATATGTTTGTTTGTTGTAGGAAATGAGGTGTTAGGGTTGGCTCCTGTGCTTGTATGTATGCTGTGCCAGGATCAATGTCATCATTGGAATGTAGGTTGTGAGTGTGAGGTTATAATGTTTAGAGGTGAATTGGTTCTAACCCAGGCAGTTACAAGATTTGAGCCTGGGTGGTGGGAGCCAGTGGGCGCTTCTCCCTGATCCTCTTTGTATCTCAATGACTTGATGACATCTGATCCTGTAACCTAAGAAGCTAATAAAGTAACCGCTAAGAGTACCTGGCCTGAGTATCCTGAGTGTCCTTTGGAGTGAACCCTATGACAAAGGGCTGGTCATAACAGGTCCACCACGCAGTTGTGAATACAAGAGCAGGTCTGGCAGAAGAGTACACCAGGAAGTTGGAAGTGCGTTATATCAGGCAAATTGCAAACCTACAAGGAGTTCCAAGCAGAAACAGTGTTTGTTAAACGGAGAAGGAACTTGTGTTACAAGAAGGGACTTTTTGTAAAGAAGAACTTACAAGGTTGAACAGTTTTTATCTAACAGGATTATTGTGGGCCAGGAAAAACACAGAGAACTGTTAGACCCAGCGGCATTTGTGATACCAGTAAAGAATCCAGGGGCAGAGAATCACACTCTGCAATTATGGTATTTTCCATTTTGAAGAACATTTACGTTAAAGTTATTCTATTTTTATTTGAGAACACTTTTTGCAAATACCAGGTTAAAGACATTTCCCTTCTCACTTTATTATTTTGCTTATAGTATGCGGGTCAGGATAGAACCTTTTTGACACAAGCACAGCGTTCGATTAATGACATCCTGACAAAGGCAGATCCTTAGTTTTTGGTTTGTAGGTATGGAAACTCCTCTTAGAGAAAGGTCAGAGAGGCCTTTTCCCATCCCATTTATGTTAAAAAAAGTCTTTAACCAAAAACATGACCACTTTGTGTCCAGCTTTAATTTCTGACCCCTCACCTATCCCGGTCACTACAATAAACAATAATAAAGTTCTGTTTCCGCTCGTGACCCAGGAGAACTCCCTTCTCTTGAATGTAAAGTGTCCAGAAGACACCAGAATTTCTCTAAGTAAAAGTTCCCTAAAGGTCCTGGGCTTTTTGTGACCCAACAAAACAGTTCTACAGACTCCTCGTGGGGCTAGGAGAATGATTCCATTCTTCTAGGTGGTTCCCCAATGCACATTATGGCTTTCAGTAAAACATGTAATTCCTTTACTGAGGTTTTCACAGATTCGTCTTTCTTTATATTCTTTACCCTGCCTCCACTGGGACGACGAAGATGCTCCCAGAGTCCCTACCGACTCTCCAGCACCACACTCTTGTGGAACTGTCAAGGGAATTGTACTACAAAGTAGTTCACTACTTCATCTGCTTTTTCACGGCTTAGTGTCACATCTTCCCGGCCCCATCCCAGACTTATACCTGTTTATATTAGCTTCTCCCCGGGAAACTCTTCACCGGTTTCGCCAGGGATTGCAAGGCCACTCACTCTACTTCAGCTTCTTCTTTCAAGCTACTTCTGCGGCCTGCTTCTCTCCATGGCCAGTTACTATTGGCAGTGTTGACGTAGTGGTGGGACATCTCGGTCCACCCTTGACAGGTCACGCTAACATCAGTCTCTTGAACTCTCCACATATTTGCCTTGGTGGCTGAACTGTAGACTATGGTAGACGGTCTCTGCACTGTTGTTGGACCCGACTGTCCACCAACTACAGATCGTACCTTCATCTTTCTGTCTCTCCAGGTTCAGTGCACCGGTTCCCAACTGACTCATAAGACGCTACTCGGGCACCCCACTGCTTCTCTCTTCAACTTTAGAGACGTGCCTTGTTGCTGTCTTGCTAAGCCTAAATTCAGCTTTACAGGCTTTGATCCGACCCGCTCGGTTGCTGGGTTCCCCTTCTGAACGTAAAAAAGCTTGCAGCATACCAGAACTGCACGGGCCACTGCCGGATGGCTCAGAGGATGAAGAACCGAGTCCATCTTTGCTGTTCATTGTATAAAGCGGGACGGCCCCAGTGTAACATCTGACCAATTAACAGCAGCTGATCGAGCCTTGGTCCCGCTCGATTGTACTGTTCTCAAGCTCTTCTTCATCTCTGCACCTATGTCATCAGGTTAGTTTGATATTTTGCAATAATACATAGTTTTGGATGTGAGTTTATGTGCATGCGGAAGATTCAGGCATTAACATCAGCATGCAGGTTTGCGTTTTGAAGGGGCTGTGTCTCCCAATCGCGTCCTTATCCCCAGGAGAGTAGGCCCTCTCCATGGGATCCTCCCACATGTTACCCGCCCCCCCAGGGGACTATTGGTTAGCAGCCTCGCCTCCCTAGCCTCATGGCATGGGGCTCTCCCCTGAGGAGAAGTGACGTCATCTGAAGGATCGTCACATTACACACTGGAACATCATTTCCAAATTCTTATATGAAAAAGGATGATGTAACTAGACTTGCTTAGACATGATGATTTATCCATGGAACATTTCCTAATTATAGAGATTGTTATTTAGAGTGAAGCACCTATCACTCCCTACAATTTAATCACTGAGCATACTTGGATAAGGAGCTAGGTTTGGCCCATGAATCGCAAAGGAAATCCCAATCCTTCTCCATTTGATGAATATTTCGCACCGTTGATCTATATCAGATGGAAAGGGATTTATAACGGCCATGAAAGCTAAATGGTGTGTAATCAAATTACATACATGAACAACTGTTATCAGTGCAATTGAACAGGAATACCATAATAACTTGGATGCATTTGCGTAACTGAAGCCCATGGAATGAGAAATTAATTCCAGTTTTGAACTGTTATAATGAAAAAAGGAAGTTGAGTTATGTCATGTCTCCTTGATTATGAGCTAATTCACTGACATTTTGAAAGAAAATATTTTAAACTTACCTGCACCTGTATCCTGAATATTCCCCTAAAAAAACTGAATTCCTGTGTATTATTTTACTTATAATATTAGTGATAATCTAAGAAATGCATTTTGAGAGCAGTTCTTTCAATATGGAACATGGTTACATTTCATGATATGATTGCAATTACATTAGCTTGCAGGCAAGCGATTCAGACATGGTGCATTGTGCAAGTGCTTTTATTTCATGAACAGTGGGCAGAATTGCTGGAGGCACTGAGAAATGCAGCTACCGATAGACACATACTTTGTCAGTATCATTAAGGAATGGTTCCTGGTGAGCAAAGCTCCTTCTATGACATGTCCATTTGTTTAATATTGGCTTAATCTGTTTCTGTTCTAAGAATTTTGACAATGATTAATACAAGTATCAATAGCAAAAATAGGATCTTCCAGGACGATTTGGGAATAAGAAATGTATTGGACTAAAGCAAAGGCAATTTAATTTGGGATCTTACTTTGTGAGGTCCTGATCGTTTGGCCATACACCCATGCAGCAAATTAAACAAATGTAGACAACAGTTCTTGTAGCGGTGTAAAACATCATGCGAAATATGAGGAGTCAGCACTTGCTTCGCCACATAGGCTTTGCAAACTTAATACCATTGCTTTATTGTGGTCACATTTACTGTGGTGCCTCTCCAAACGCCCCCTGCCCGATTCAAATTAAACCACACGTTGAAAGCAAAATCCGATTAAGGATGTTTGGGGCAGTGAAAGATTGCACTGTCCCATGGTCATACATTTGGATAAACAAAATTCCCCCCGTAACAAAAGCTTGCAATTTGTGACTGAGATTAAATACTTGGTATTGCTTATTGGGGCATAACATTTAAATTCTTCAACATTTTTTAAAAATGTTGCTACTTGTGATTTTGGCCTGGGGGAGATAAATATTTCCGAATTTAGTAAAGGTTACTGGTGGAGCTATATTAGTCCCAGAAACATAATGGGACCAGTGAGCAAACCCAGGATACCACAACAAGTGGAAATATGTGTGTCCTGCCATTAACTATGGCCACCAAGGTGTATCTATGCCCAGCAAGCAATAAGGTTCTGAGGCTTTCACCAATCACTAAAATGGGGAAGAAACGCTGACTGTTGTTCTAAATGATAAAGGGGTTATGGCCTTCATATAGAAATTATGCTTTTTCTCATTTGTAATTGCTATGAATTTGTGATAAAGTGTGATGTTCATCCCAGAAGTTTATAGTATAATTTAATCCCAATCGTAGATTTTACACTGTAGCATTTCTCATTGTATTCATGAAGTTGTCTTTATATTGTAAAGTTCATGGTATATACTCACTGCCAATACATTTAGTGATTTCAATTCTCTTTACATTCAACAGAGAGCGGACCTTACCACATGTTCAAAGGTACAAGAGGAAGTTTAGAAACACTGGAATCATGCCATGAATCAGCAAAAAAAACCAGCGAAAAATACTGTCAGTATTCATTGGTAGAAAAAAACAACGAATCAAAATGGAAGCAGATCGACTCCACGGGTTGCAGAAAATACCAACCGACAAGGGGTAGCAGTAAGAGTTTCAGTAACTTGTTAGGTCAAGCGCACCAACAGCAAACACATACGCTTAAACCTTACATATGTAGTGAATGCAGGAAATGTTTCAATTCCCCTTCTAGTCTAAAGTGCCATCTGCGAACGTACACAGGAGAAAAACTGTACATGTGTAATGAATGTGAGAAAAGCTTAATTGATTTATCCACCCTAAAAGCAGAACAGAGAACACACACAGGGGAAAAAACATTCATATGTAGTGATTGCGGGAAGATTTTCAAAGACCTAGCAACACTAAGGAAACATAAGCAAACGCACACAGGGCAAAATACACACATATGCAGTGAGTGTGGAAAGACTTTCAGTCAGTCAACAAAACTGAAGCTCCATCAGCAAACACACACTAGAGAAAAACAATACACATGCACTGAATGTGGGAAAAGATTTCTTCAGTCATCAAGCCTAAAACTTCATCAGCGAACACACACTGGAGAAAAACCATACACATGCGATGAATGTGGGAAAAGCTTCAGTCAGTCATCAAGCCTAAAGCTTCATAAGCGAACACACAGTGGGGAAAAGCCGTACACATGCGAAGAATGTGGGAAACATTTTAGTCATTCGTCAAGTCTAAAACTTCATCAGCGAGCACACACTGGGGAAAAACCATACACATGCAGTCAATGTCAGATGAGTTTCAGCACCTCGTTAGGGCTGAAGTGCCATCAGCGAACACACACAAGAGAAACACCATACACATGCAGTGAATGTGGGAAAGGCTTCAGACAGTCATCCAGCCTAATGCTTCATCAGCGAACACACACTAAGACGAAATCCTACACTTGCAGTGAATGTGGAATAAGTTTCCATCATTCATCATTCCTACGACTTCACCTTCGAGAACACACAGGAGAAAAAACATACACCTGCAATGAATGCGGCAAAAGCTTTATGCAGTCTTCAAACTTAAGACTTCATCAACGAACACACACAGGAGAAAAGCCATTCACGTGCAATGAATGTGGGAAAAGCTTCAGTCAGTCTTCAAACCTAAGGGTGCATGAGAGAACACACACTGGAGAAAAGCCATACAAGTGCAACGAATGTGGCAAAAGCTTCAGTCAGTCATCAAACTTACTGCTTCACCAACAAACACACAAACCATAGAGAAAGAAGATGAACTTCCGTCAGTTATCAGCCCTAAAGCTACATCATCAAATATTTAAGAAAACAGATTATGCACTGTATTTGAGAAGAACTTCTACTACTCAACCTAAGAATAAACTGACAAATGCACAGATGAAAACACTTACAAGTACACGGCAAGTACAATTGCTATGAGTCAGACCTAAGAGCCAATCATTATAGAGAGAACATGACAAAAACCTACATGGAGTTGTGTTTTTAATTGCTAGAGCTAGGAAACTTACAAATTGGCACATGCTCTGTTTGTGGCACCGCCGCAGGTTATCCTAGCATCCCCAGACTCAGCAGAAAGTTCCCGTATTTACATTTGTGCAGAAGGACCCCAACTGGGAAACTGGAGAACACTAACTCTATTAAAAAACATACTGTGTGCAAGACTTACAAGGACCCACGCTGCCCAAGGCCTTATCAGAGAACACATGAATGAATGGTTATAAGATGCTAACTCACTCATGCCTAAAATAGGATATACTTTGCCTAACCTGTTTATCTAAGAACATCTCTACACGGTAGGTGTCTTGTGCTTTCTTTCTTTTACCTCCATTTCCATTGAGAATGTACCTACAGCAGTTCAAGGACCTTGGACTTTGGCCTGCCCACTTCACATGTTCTTGTTTAGTGAATTGTCATGCTAGCATATACAGTAGGATAAAGTACATTACAGATCCTGCTTTTGTGATTTTACATTTTTGCGTAGGTTTCTTATTACCTTTCCTTACATATTTACAACCATATGGATATTTTAGTGTGTATATCACACAGGTGTGCTACTGGGTAAATTAGCTGATTAATGTTCATCTATCCCACCTTTGGCTGCAGTGTCTTCAAACATTTTCTTGCAGACACACACTTGGCAAGCCTTAGCAAATGGAGCTATTAATGTACCACTGCACCACTGTGGTTATTGTGCCTTTTAGGTAGGTATTGCATTAGTCATTGGTTGCGTGTGTTGACTGATTTGAACTTGCCTCGGCCCACCAGGTATCTGGTAATATATAGACCCGCTGACCTCTTGCAAACGTAGAGGTCAGTAGTCACAGCGCAGCACTGTTCCGTATCCATATTGTCAAAAAGATATTTCTAAGACATCTTATAAGGTATCCTGACCTCATGGATACCGGGCAAGTGCTGCGCTGTCCCCACTGACCTTTTAAGGGAGCAAGTGGCAGGCTGGTTAGTGCAGGCATCTTGAGTGCTCTACTTCTAGTTGAATGTGTGGTTGTACCCATTGTTATTATTTTGAAATAAACTAAATGATTGAGTGATTACCATGTACCTCCCTGTGAAATCTAGCCACCAAATGTGAAAACAGGCACGTGAACGGACACACACTTCCATGGACTGCTGTTTCACTTATAAAGATTTTTTTAAACTTGGACCGAACCCATTCAATCATCAGAAAACTACAGTGCTGTCGAAAAAAAACCCCTACATGGACAGTCAGTCATCAGTTTTTCATCATTATCACAAAGTCCACTGCTTATATATATTGGATAGAAACATAAATAAATAAAAAGTAAATTGCAAAAAATATCTGTCACAATGTATGCGCATATCTAATCAATGCTAGGCCTCGTACAGTAATGTGACATGCGTCCAACCCAAACAAGAGAAAACTACACCTCAAAACAAAAACGTAATCGAGGACTCTCTAATATAGAAAAGAAATCTGTAAACCACAATGAGCACATTCAGAGACTTAACAACGAAGACTGCTCTCCAGTAAGCACAGACTACAAACAAGGGTTCGGCCCCTGCAAGATAAAGTATGCAATCCACAAACGCTTCAAGGGGCCCATGAATCAGGTTGGTAGATGCCAGTTGAACTGGTATAGAGACAGCTAGATATAGCTTCTAGGTAAGGAATTGCCCCCTCAAATCAGGACCACCATTTGGTATTGGGGTGGTGAGACTATCCGCAAAGAAATCTCACGGGCAGTATTAAATTGTGAAACATTTATGGCCTCATTCTGAGTTTTGCAGTGCTGTAAAAAAGTGTTGATAATTCCATTACTTCCACTTTATTTGGCATTAACGGAATTGCATACATTTTTCCCACACCACCAAATTACAAGTTCTGTCAGAATACCACCAGTGGATTTACTGAGAGGTAATCATGCTGATTCGTTTGAGAGGAAAAGGGGAAGATTTACCTCCAGAATCATGAGGGAGAACCATTTGATGTGCCCCTTTATCTTTTGTTGGACTTAGAGGAACTTATGAAATACTTTGCTTTGCACCCATCACTTTGCCTGGATTTTATATTAACTTGATGAGATCGAACTTTTCCTTAACTTGGAGCATTTGGGGAAACCTTGTTCTGTTGAGCTGTGTTAATGGAGACTAGCCCTTCTAACGCATTGCACCCTGGCACTTGGAGACACCATCATTCTGACACCAGGTTTAGCAGGTCTTTGAGTTTTACCACCATCCTAACACCTTCTATTTTAGTTTGTAATAAAGGGTAAATAAAAACCTTTAAAAGAAGGTTGGCATCTGGGTCTCTTTTCTGGGAATAAAGTGGCTTTCTTCCAGACTGTCATATGTGGTGTTAGAAGTGGGATGAAGATCAACTAGTGAGTAAATAGTTATTATTATTATCAGGGTATTTATTGAGCGAGGACCTAGCGTCGCTAAGCAACAGAGCACTTTACAATCATATGGAAAAAATATGGCGCGGAAAGCAGAGAAACAAGGGAGAAGGGAGCTATCGGGAGGGAGAGGGCAGGCAGTTTGGAAGCAAGGGAACTACAAGAAATCATGGGGAAGAGTGGGGAGCAGATCAACCAGTCTGAGGTAGGTTGTGGAGTGGAGGGTGTGTGAACCTAGGTGTTAGGGATGAGCCATTCATAAAGAGGAGAATCTTGTGCGCATTCCGGAACTGTAGAAGCAATGGGGCAGGTCTGATGTTGATGGGGAATTGGTTCCAGAGTCTTGTGGCATAGACAGAGAAGGCCTCTCTTCTGGATCTTTCCTTTCTTCATCAGCAGGGTTCAGGTCTGCACATGTTCTTCTGGTGGATGCCATGCTGAGTTTCTCAGTGAGGTAGCTCGTGGACTTCAGGGTAGCAGCCTTGTAGATGATATAGCAGGGTTTGAAGACGATACATGTTTGCATCAGGAGCCATTGCAGTTGGGTGAGGGCCGGGGTTATGTGGTCGAATGTGTGGAGTCCTTTGATGAGACATGCTGCAGAATACTGGACGCATCTCAGGGGTGCCAAGGTAGTCACTGAATGTCCTTCCAAAAGGGTATGGCCACCATGCAGATATGCGAAGACCAAGGCTCGGTCAAGAGTTACTTGTTTGGTGTGAAGCTGGAGGTGGGGACAAAGAGGAAAAAGCACAGTGGGTAAAAGGTCAAGTTGCCTCAGCAGCCAGACGTGGCTGACCTTCAGGTATGACAAGGGGAGCACAAAGCTAGAAATGATTAATTAATGGCAAGTGGTAGGTTGTTCCAAACACCTTGGAAGGTGAATTTCAAAAGGATGTGTCACATTAACTGGATTGTGAGTTGTAATGTGCTGCTTTTGTAACTTAATATTTGCAGAAGAGGCTGTGAAAACATATGCAATCTCGTAAATAGTACTGTATGGGCCCGAGATAAAAAGGAACGTTCCACTGTTGGAATGACGATACCAGCTGTACCACGCACCTAACAAGAAAGCTGTGAATCTGACACAATATGCAAGTGAAATCCTGTAGTCCACAGAAAAAGCTGCAGGCAGCGAAGTCGTTGTGTCTATACAGACCTTATTGCCCGGATTTGGTGACAGTGGAATCCAATCACTAAGATACTGGGTTAGATCCCAGAATACAGTGCATCGTGACTAACGAGACAATGGAATTGTATCATTAGTGTAATATTCTTTGATGTGTTCTGAGGCCATTATGACCACTCGAGACTCTTAAAACCAGGGTGCATGCCTTCCACATCCACTAGAAAGATAAGGGCTACCTTAAAGCCCAAAGACAGAGCAATGTGATTGGAGCTGCCCAAGCAACCCTTTCACAATTTCGTGATGTCACACTCAGGGAGTTCTGGTCACCCTAGGGAAGTATAGAATTTCTTGATGAGGGGAGGCAATACATCTGACATATACTAGAGCGGCATCATTATCTAAAAGTAGATGCACTGGGTCCCAATAAATACCCTCTAACACACAGAACGTAACTGTACCTCCACTGCAAAGAAATCGGTTCTTGGGTCCATGAGAATGTATATAATACCACGTCCTTATAGTTTCCCAAATGGGTACAGTTGAGCACAGCTTGTGTCCATCAGGTAAACACTTACATGTCAATGTTGCCCCCACATTGTATATAGACCTGTCAAAACACTGACTAACTAATGGCTCACCATTCTCGTCTTATTTTGTCACACCATCCATGCAATGCCACACCCAAGCATATACAAGAGTTATCCCACCTTCTGGACCTTCTTAAATTCTCTCCATCTGGGACATGTACTTCTGCTACTCCTCCCCCTCTCTCATTTGCATTTCACCCACACAGTCTTGTATTTGGTTACCTGAGGTGTGGCAAAATATGCTCTCCAGACAAACTGCATCAGCATGGTTCCTGCAGAAAACCTGGCCTGGGACCCTTACCAAGTGGCAGGGAAAGGCAGACGCTTTCTAATCCCGACCCCGTGGGTGGTGTTCTGCGGGAGGATCACATGAGGTTGGAAGCAGGTCAGGAGGAATGGGAAACCCCTTTGTTCAAATTTCCCTGAAACTCCAATCTTCAAATGGCTTATTGCAAAGCCGAAGATGTGAGAGAAACCAATTTTGTCATTAGGGACTTCAAGACCTATGATTCCCTAAGTACTAGGACAAGAAGATGGCTAGAGAGGAACACTACTGCAGGAGTGGTCAATTCATTAATGAAAATGGCCACACCTGACTGGGAGGCTTAAAAGGCACCTTCAGATACAGACATTAGAAGAAGGAAGAGGCTGTTGTCAGAGCAAGCAGGAGGAGCAGTGCAGACCGTGTATGCAGCCAAGGTTGGGGCTGAAGGAGAGAAAAGACACCAGGACCTCTGTGAAGTTAAAAACAGTAACCGGTCTGGAGAGGGTCTAAACCTTCAGCTGACCCTGTTATTGCAGAGGTCGTGCAGCGGGAAGCATGCAAGAGGGACGCCTGCCCTTTGAAGACTGGTTATGCAGAGGCAGTGCAGAGCGAAGTGAAAGTGAGGGAAGCTTTCCTTCTCAAGAGGCGTGTACCAGAAAGCCTCTGGAGCAAAGGAAGCTCTGGTAATCAGTGACGCGGGCCAAGGCAGATTAAGAAACTGAGGGGGTTTTGTCTTCCCATACACAATATTTAAATCACACTTATAAATTCAGTATGAATTATTTTCAATGAAGGGTGGCTATAACCAAATTAGCCTAAGCGATGAAAGAACCTTGCCACAGCCCTGAAAATTCGAGTCAAATGGAAGGGTAGTGCCCCACAGCCCTGAAAATTCGAGTCACATGGAAGGGTAGTGCCCCATCAATTAAGTCGCACTCCACTAGCACACATATATAGACCATTCCAAATTTGTTTGTTTGAAACAGTGGTTAGTATAATGGCCTCTGTTTATTTTTAGTATTTTCAAATATCTTCTAAGGAATTAATCTTCAACAGACATTGATAAAACATATTAGCAAGAGAATACACATATTTGCATTGTTAAGTGCATTGTAGGACAATGAATATACATATATACATAAAATACAGAGAAAATCAAAACCAAGCAGTGTGTGCATACATAAACTTGTAACAAGTGAGCAACCCATAAACTAGGAGCCTAATGCGGTCAGAACGAAGGTGTATGTGTTTCTGACTGCCAGGAGTTGAATCAATGGCTCTTAACCAGCTCAAAGAGCGGGTCTTGGATATAGGCGTGACCAGCTCATGGTCACAGTGTGTGAGTAAAGACCAATCCAAGGTCAACGTCGGAATATTACTTCCTGGTGGCGTGGTATGGACTGCACAAGAGATGCTGGTCCAAAGACGTTTCAACAGGCAGGCTGCCTTCTTCTGGGCCCAAGGATGTGTCTCTACAGGAAAGGGAACAATTGTAAATAGGAGGTCACCTGACTTGGAGCAAAAGAACAGGACTAGGGAATTCGGTGGTGGGGTTTCATTGGGGAGGCAAACGTGTTGCACAGACACATTCAAAGAGTTCATATGCCTATGTTGGCACCACTGACCTTAAAGAAGGTCTTCTGCGTGGTATCGAGCTTTGAGGGGAAGCACTATCATCGAGGAATTGTGGCTTTCCTGTGAGAAGTAATGATGACTTCATAGTAGACAATGGCTCCCTATGTCGTGCTGCAACATCTCAGTTGCATGAATATATAGGCAGCTGTCGGGAAAGAACCAGTTGATGAAAGCTGGCCATTGCTGAGCTGGCCTGCATGTTTAGGAGGCTACCATATTCCTCCATAAAGCTTTTGTGACATAGCCTTTTAGAAAAAATGTGAATGCTGGCTTACTAAAGCCTTAGTGCATGTTGCAGCTTAGATATACTACTGTGCCTCTGGGCTCCGAACTGTGCATGGCGTCTTCTAGGTTCTGGATGTGTGCATCATCCTGAGAAAAGGGCGAGAAAGTATGGGAGTGGGAAACAGTAGAGCACATTAAAATCAGTGTGCCACATGGGACAGGGTTCCCGCGGGGGAAGACAAAGTAAGTTCACATGGGAACTATCATTCGGGTAATTATAGAAACGGGGCTGGCCCCGTACTGTATGCTTACTGGTCTTTGATGTGGTGCTTGAGGGATAGTTGGTTCAGACGGTGTGACGAAGACGCTGTGAGTCTCGAGTCATTGATGTTTATATGTTGTCATGGCAACTGGTTTCTACAGCCGTATACACGTATGCGTGTAATGTGTGCCACTTGTCTGTAGGGCACGCTCAAACGTCCCTATCAGTGCCGAGAACGGAAGCTACCAGATCGCTATGGTAACATGTGCAAAAGGCAAACATTGTCAATAGTGCGCTGCGGCCGGCTTGCTGGCACCGGATACAGTGGGAGCATTGGTGTTATCAGTGCGTCCTCCATGGATTGTGCAGCCCATATCCGCTGGGTGAATTGTAAGTTAGGTGAGCATGGATCCTGTAACTGTGCCGTAGCACATGGTTTTGTAGTTATAGAGAAACTATCAGCCAGTGTTCACAAGAGCCATCAAGCCTCCCTGGGAACGGGTGGGGGGCAAGCTATGATTACCCGGCCCAGGTGTGGGGGTGTCTGTAATGATGTGTTGTCCCCCTTGTATATGAATCACAAGTCCCTGACTGGGTAAACAGTTTTATGAAGATCTAAACCGGGGGTAGGATAGCAACACCTGGACATAATGGGAAGAGTTTGTCTGTATGGAGTAGTCACACTGGCTTCATTCAGCCCCTGATTAACAGTGTTGAGTTTGAAAACCCACCAAGCCTCTTTATGGTTCAGCGCATTCTCATTGTTGGTATTTCCATGCACGTTGTCCGCCACCCACCACTTCATCTTGGTTGTGTTGTTCTATGTAGTGTGAGACAAGTGGAGCTGTGTGGTTCTTGCATCTAATTCTTGAGCAATGTTCAATTATTAATTTGTGTACAGTCCTGCTGGTCTGTCCTACATATCTAAGAGCGCAGGGGCATTCAATAATGTAGATGAGGTTGGTGCCTTTACAGTTTGAGAAGTGTCGGGGTGTCCATTCTTTGCACGATATATCAAATTGTTTGATATTACCAGTGAATCTGCACATGGAACATGTGCCGCACGGGTGGTGCCCCGTCAGGTCTCCCAGATTCCATAGGGTATTCCTGGATGTTTTTTTGGTGAGTCGAGCATGTGTCAAATGCTCCTTTAGATTTTTGGACCGCTTTGGCACCATACGCGGTTAAGGTTCATCCGCAATTTTGTAATGAAGTAAAGTATTTCTATCCGTGTCCTTTTTAAACAGTGAACATATCCATTGGTTGTCTTTTGCTTGTACCTTGAGGTCCAGGAAATTGACAGTTGTCGGGTCGGATTCTATGGAGAATGTTAGAGATTGATGGCATGAGTTGATCCAGGTGTGGAAGCTCTTCAAAGTTGCGTGGGCCCCTTGCCAGATGAAGATAACATCATCTATGCATCTTTTCCAATTGGTGAAGTTGTTTAGGAATGGGTTGAACTCATTGAGCACAAATGTTCTCTCAAATTCGGCCATAAAGATGATCGCAAGACTTGGAGCGAACGCTGCCCCATTGCTATGCCGCAGGTTTGTAAATGGAAGCAGTCATCGAAGGAAAAAGAAGTTTCTTGTCAAGGCCAATTCCAGAAGTTCAATGATGAAATTGGTTGTTACCTTTCTCTGCGTCATATGGTGTGTTAGATGTTCTCGTATACATTTGATGGCCTCTGTTTGTGGAATGCTCGTATACTTTATGTCCATAGTGGTAAGCAAGTTGGTAGATGCATCATATGGAAGGTCTTCAAAAACTTGGATTGTGGCCATGGTGTCTCTTAGATATGTGGGAGTTTGTTGGCGGAGTGGTTTTAAAAAATAGTCTATAAACTTGCATAGGAGCTCCAGAATGTAACCACAAACAGATACTATGGGTCGCACAGGTGGTTTTTGTGCATCCTTGTGGATTTTCCGTAAAGCGTAAAAGGCATGTCTTCTGCCTTCCGATGTATTCAGGAATTTTGTTCCTCATTTTTAGGGATCCAACAGTGTTCCAAAGCGAAAGTGGTTATCTTCTGTATCTGCTTTCTGATTTGGGGTGAGATTTTTTTCAGTTTCTTGTAGTTGGTCTCATCATCCAACTGGGAGAACACCATACACTGGTATTGGTTCACATTCTGAATCACAATGCCACACCCTTTGTCCGCAGGTTTTATGACAATGTCTTTGTTATCTGCAAGGATCCTTAGGGCTTTCAGCTTGTTGTTAGTCATTTTATGTCTTTGATTTCTCAAACGTTATGATTGCTGATGGCACTTCATTTTCTTCTGGGCAGAATGTGAATTTGGGTCTGAACCCCGTGTCTGTTTCTTCAGGTTGACCCTCAAGGTCTGCAAAGAATGATTTCAGCCTGATTTTCCGTAAAAAGCTTCTTAGTTCTGTGTCGATGTTGAACCAGTTAGTGGGATTTGTGGGGACAAAAGAGAGGCCTTTGAGCAGGACCCGATCTCGTCCGAGGACAGAGTGAGACCGGAAATGTTGAAAATTCGCATTTCGTTATGTTCTACTGTCTCCACTGGGACTTCCGTCTCCCCCTCGGTTGCCTCCAACCTGGGAATCCAAACATTTGCATTGGGATGGGACCCCAGTGTGTGCCCCTGAGGTCCGCCCGCCCTAAAAAAGGCGGCTATGGGTGGTATTGTCTTGGATATGGATTTTTACCATACAGTGAGTATTGGTTGTCTTGTTCTGAATCAGAGATTAAAGTATTTGAGAAGGAACCCCATTTCTTCTTTTGTCTTGTACCTGCTCATATATTTTGGGTTCTTTCCTTTTCTTTATTTTCGTTGCAATATGCCGCAAGATATGGGTAAACACTCAATCCAGGGCAGACCAGGAGAAGCTGATGGCCGGGTCACGAGGATCCACTCAAGCGGAAGACCTGTGAACGCCGAGATGATTGCAAGTGTGTAACTTACCCGGTGAGTTCACGAGTTGAAAGTGAACCTTGTGTGCTTCGAGACAGCTCGCGTGTTCAAGGCAGGCGTTATCACTCCTGTATGAGTGGAAGAGGTGTTAGCAGTCATTTTGAATACCGAACTATCAGAAAGCAGTGAAAGATGTTGTTGTTAAAAAACCAAATAACTGTACATTTAAGCATATAAGTTTATGGAGAATACAACAACCCGATGGGGCAACATTGTTAACAGCTAATGCATACAACTATTACCCAAGCCAAGAGAAACAAAAACCTAAGCAATTCAAATCCAACAGATTTTGGCCAGGGCAAAAGGGGATTCATGGAAGGCCCAAGGGTTGTGAAACCTGTTATTCATATTTTGTGAAACATATCACAATAGCTGATATGAACACACATTGCCAAAGCCAAGTGTGTGACAAGCATGTTATTAAGAGAGACACAGGGCCTCATTACCAAGTGGGCGCAGAGGGATACCGGGCACCGTTACAGACATCGGTGCCGGTAATCCCTTTGCGCCCTATTCCGAGGTCCCTTAGCGGGTCCCGCAATGGGCGCCTGGTTTTACCAGGCGCCCTTAGCGGGAGCCGCTAAAGGACCAGAGAGCTAATAACGGTTCCGCAAATTGCGGTACCGTTACTAGGTACTTTCCCATTCCCATTGAGCCCTATGGGGGCTGAAATGGGAATGGGGAATGGTATTTTCAATGGGGATTTACCGGTCCCTCCAAGGTCGGAATGGATCGGTAAGTCCCCATTGAACCAGGTCGGACTCGGTACCGGTATGGGAGGTAGTCATGGCGCAAATAGCGCCATGATTACCTCCATACTCGGAATGAGGCTCACAGACTCAAAAGTAACAGTTTCGAAAACCTTTATTTATAATCTTTGTTGGGTTGGTGGAATGCCTAACTGGCCCTAACTCTAAAGGGGTGGTTCCCTAAACTGATGTTTCTAAGGGCTGTTAATTTCGATATGTCTAAAACCAAAGTCTGTCTGTCTAAAACTATGCTTGCCCTCACTCTTAGACAAAATGTAATCAGGGATCTTCTTAAAGAAAAATGGTGGTTAAAAAGGAAATGTAAACCACAGCTGGTTTCAGGTAGTTTTATCAATAGGTGTAGTTCTGCTAGTTCAAAAAAGTTGAATTCAAAAGGGCTGCCCTTAGAACCTTCCATGTAGGGCTCTTGCCGTAGGTCAATAGAGTTCACAATGTCTCTGGGTCTCTTGGTGTTCCCTTCCCGAGCTTTGCTCCTTCCGGTTCCCTTCCCAAAGTCTAGCCCTCTTTACAATGTTCAACAATGTTTCTGGTGGGCCTGTTAGGCAGAATCCCTTGGGGGGACCACTACACACAATTAAGACTACAGGTGGTGATACAAGTTTTACCTTTGGTACAATCCTGTACTACTATGTCATAGTGGTAGCAGTGGCGGAGCAGCCAGGCTTATCTCAAGAGTATATGAGCAGTAGCAGAGATTACACAAAGGGACCACAATTACTGTGACTCAAGCAAACACTTACTCAAGGTTTCAGGTAGAAAAATATAAGTACATTTATTTTTAAACCATTCGTTATAAACACAACACTTCTATGAAACTTCAATAAAAACCACACCTTCAATATACTACAACTAACCAATTCACTTTGTACGGTAAGTCTCAAGGTAAGTACTCTGTGTTGGAATGAACCGGTGTTAGGCACAAAACACGTTACTGCGAATACGATTGCAATCACTTTTTGACAGTTCGGTCTATTAAACAAACGCGTATCCGTGACATGAAATGCTACCGGGGCAAAAACACACTTAGCACCTGAGATACCCAGAGGTAATTGGAGGCAAAAATCACAGGCAATATTTTGGTTAGGCAGGCCGAATCAAGAAACACTCAGAGACAGGAATTTAAAAGTCAAAGGGCCGGAGCCAGAGTCGAAAGATGGCAGGGCCAGTTGCCGAAGATCACACGGTCAGACAGTTCACAATTCAACGCATCCAAAAGTACTTCGATATTGTCAATGTTCAGAAGCAAAAGTTATAAGAAGGAGGGAAGACACAAGGGCAAGCCTTGAAAATGAAGAAAAGGGATTCACCCAGTTTCCTCAACAGAACACAGAACCTTGTTCCAATTGTGCAGGTGGTGCCCTGGCAGTTTTTCCTGTTGGTTTCCCGCAGACCCTCGATTCCTGGAGCTTCATCGAGAAGGAAGGGCGTCTGAAGGGGGTCTGCACCACACAGGGATGAGGCCGGCAGCAGCAACACGGAATAAAAGGTCCGCTCCTTAAAAACAGTAGAGGCTCTCCAGGTGGCTATCTGGACCACTACAGCAGTGTGCAGCGATTTCGACCACGGAAGAGGATCCTCTGGTTTAAGAAGATGAGCTGGTTATCCCCACCAAGCTCAAAGGAAGAAGACTCCGGACTGGATCTTCTCTGAGTCATTGAAGGGCAGATAGCTCAGGACTGCGGCAGGGCTTCACCGGGACGGGGTAGTTGCAGCAGCCGTCGTTCTCTCCGCTTCTCTTCGGTTCCTTGCAGTTCCAGTGGCGACTCTGACTTCTAGCCCAAGAGACCTGCCTTTTATGCAAAAAAACCCCATTCACGCAGCTTGGCTGTCAATCACCCAGCAGGGGGGTTGTCCAGCCCGGACAACTACCCTGGCCAATCATGACTAAGTGCGGCTTGGGTTTCCTAGGATATCCTGTGAAGGGGGTGACTACACCCCTCCATCACATTCAGCACACCTAGACATCCAGGATCTGAGCAGAAGCCCGCCAAAAGACAGTGAACAAAGAAGGCGAACCTGGTTTTCCGCGCAAAGTAAAACACAAGAAGGACTTTAACAAAACGAAATGGCGAATAAACCCAACCGGAGCAAAAAGAAAGACGATTTGGTCAAGCGGGTTTACAAAACAAAAGTTAGGGTAGATACCACTGCCACCAGCCAAGTCTTAATGTTAAAAAAGCAAAACAATGCTCTTGGAGGTACAGATAAAAAGGGATACGAGTTAACCCTTTCCAGTACTCCATGGAAGATGGGGTGTACTGGATCTGTGGTAGATTGACTAAGTAAAGTTAATGGTAACTTTACCCTTTTCTGGGGGACAGTAGTCGCCTCAGAAATGGAGTCGAGGAAGTCTCAAAGACAACCCTGTGCCACGGCACTGAAGGTGCTGTGTGACACACACAAAGAAGGGGTCTACTGAAGTGGTGTACTTCAGAGTCCACACTCACAAAAACAGATGGAAACACATAGCAAAACACAGGTAAGAGTGAGGGAAAAGCTCTCACTCTTACCAAGTGGAAAAAAATAAACTCCAGAAGTCCAGCAAAGCTGCTGGGGGACTCACTAGGTGAGGGAAATTAGCCATAAATGAGAATTGTCCCTAACAGGGCCCCTCTGGGTTCCTTTCTCCAAGCGTATGCCCTACTTCTTCAAGCTCAACAATGTCTTTTGTGGGCCTCTCAGAGATCCCTTACCCAAGCCCAGGCCCCATTCTTCAAACTCAACAATGGGCCTCATTATGACCTCAGGGCTTGCAGTGCCAGTAAAAAAGGCACGGCTGCCACCAGAGTCATGTTTTTTCTGGCACCTGGCTTTGGGGAATAACTGGGACATTACAGCCCCGATGGACCCGGTAATTCCTCAATGCTAGGCGGCGTAAGAAATTACTCCCCGTTCCCATTCGAGTCCCATATGACTCAATGGGAATGAGGAGGACGGAAGCACTGGCACCGTGTGCAACAGTGCCGGTGCTTCCGTCAAAGTCAGCGAGCGGGTGCCGTCCTGCCCGCCAGCTCATACCTGGTGGGAGGGATGGCACCCGCCCACAGAACTCAAAGTGTGCCGGTCCGGTAACAACAGTGCCGGTAGCTTATCGGCACCATTGTTACCTGACTGGCATACTCATAATGAGGCCCAATGCCCACATTAAGAGCTTGCCGGTACAGTAACAACTGTACCATTGTTACCGTACCGGCAAACTATGAGTTCTGCTCGCGGGTGCCTTTGCAGCCACCAGGTCTGACCTGGTGGCCGTACCGGCAACCGCGAGCAGAACATGACGGCAGCACCGGTGCTACCACCTTCCCCATTGAGCCCTTATGACTGGTCATAATGGAAAAAAATGAATAACGGCAGCAGACATGCCTGTACTACAGGCACGGGTACTGCCAGCCTTCTAATGAGGCCCAATTTCTTTTATAGGCCTCTCAGGGTTCCCTTCTCCAAGCCTAGACCCCTCTTTTTCAAACTCAACAATGTCTTTTGTGGGCCTCTCAGGGATCACGTTTCCAAGTCTAGGCTTCTCTTTACAGTGTTCAACAATGGGCCTCATTCCGAGTTGGGCGGTCGGGGATACTGGGCACCGGTAAGGAGATCGGTGGCAGTAATCCCTTACCGCCCAATTCCGAGGTCCCCTAACGGGAATCGCTGGGGACGTGTGGTCGGACCTCACGGGTCCTGTTAGGGGACTAGGCCGCTAATTACGGGCCTGTCATAAGCAGGCCCTTAAATAGCGCCTTCCCCATTCCCATTGAGCCCTATGGGGGTTCAAATGGGAATGGGGAATGTTTGGTGCAATGGGGATTTACCGATCCCGCAAGGGTCTGACTAGACCTGTAAGTCCCCATTGCAACAAACCGGACACGGGTCACGGTGTGGGAGGCAGCCATAGAGCTAATTGCTCCATGGCTACCACCATACTCGTAAAGACCCCCAATGTCTCTGGTGGGCCTCTCGGGTTCCCTTCCGCAAGCTTAGGCCCTACTTCAAGCTCAACAATGTCTTTTGTGGGCCTCTCAGGGAGCCCTTCCGCAAGCCTAGGCCCCTCTTCTTCATTCTCAACAATGTCTTTGATGCGCCTCTCAGGGTTCCCTTCCACAAGCGTGGGCCCCTCTTCTTCATACTCAACAATGTGCCTCATTACGAGTTTGCCGGTCCGGATGCAACGGTACCGGTAAGCTTGCCGGTAATGTTGTATCTGGACCGGCAAACCCTGAGTTGTGCTCGCGGGTGCCTTTCATTCCACCAGGTCTGACCTGGCAGAATGGAAGGCACCTGCGAGCACAGAATGCTTGTAGGACAGGCACGGTAATGATTGGTGCCGGTGCTACAGGCATCCCCATTCCCATTGAGACCTATGGGGCGATTCCGTGACCCGCAAAAGGGCAATTACTGGGTCTGGCGGGTCGGTATACCCCGGTAATTGCCCATTCGTGGGTGCCGGATTTTTTCGCAAGTTTGGAGGTAGCCTGCATCTATTACAGGCATGGCTACCTCCAAACTTGTAAAGGGGCCCAATGTCTTTTGTGGGCCTCTCAGGGTTCCCTTCCCCAAGCCTAGGCCCCTCTGGCTTCACACACAAGTTCACCCTGTCAAGATGCACCATTTTAACACACAGTTCTTTCCTGGGGTTAGTGCCAGAGACTTTTGAAACGCTGGGCTTTGGCTCCTCCCTTGCACGACCACTCTGACTCCTGACCACTCTTTTTTTTTCTTTGTTTCTGACTTTTGGGCACCTTTGCCTCTTGTGCTCCTTTCCACTCTGGCTTTGTTTCTCTTTGTGATGCTGGAAATGCATCGGAGGGACAGGGCCTCCATATCCTTATCCTTTACTGCCTTTTTATCGTGTGTTCTGTCGTATTTTCCACGCAGGAGTTCATGTGGGACTCCTGGCGGTGTAGCTCTCTCTCTTTTGGTTTGGTGAACCTTTGTGGCACCCATGGGTGGGGGTACAGCCCTGTGCCCCTAGTGTATGTTTTTGGGCACCTATGGGTGGCCCACAGAGCAGGGTATGGGCTGTTGGCAGCTCCATGCTGACTTTGACAGGTGCGCTGAGTATCCTCCATTTTGGGGATCCCCAGGCCCTGCCATTGGAATCAGTTGATTCCTGATGGAAAACAAGATGGCCCCTGTGGCATCTTGCTTTCTATTACCTATTACCTTGTGTTCCCAAAGTCCTGGGAAGCCCTGACTCTATCCTTTCACCCTGACCGACTGTTGGGTGGAAGTGCCATATATGGTGTTGTTGTGAAGGCCCCACATTCTTTCACCTTTCTTTCCTTCCATGGTGCAAACCTGCACCATGCTCTCTTCTTTGCCGTGCCTCTTGCACACTCCTCTTGAAATTATCATGCCCCTGGCACCTTCTGCTCTTTAGTTGGGTACTCTTGCACCTTCCTTTCTTTATATCGTGCCTCTTGCACTTTCCCTTTTCAGGGTGCAAGTCTTCTGTAGCCTCCTTTCCAGCTTTTGGGTCCCTCTCACCCTTTCTTTACATTCACTTTATCTTTAACTTTTCCCATCTGTGTGGGTGCTCTCCCCCTACTCTCCTGTTTCTGGTTGTTTGCACCCCTCTCTTTGCTTTCTTTCACTCGTTTTCACTCTTGTCAGGTTGCTCACACCCTTCTCTCCTGTTTCGGGTCACTCGCACACTATCTCTGCTTTCTGTTACTCTGCTTTTCAATCTGTCAAGTCGCTTGCACCCCCTTGCCTGCATCGGGTTGCGTGCATCCTCACTTTACTGTATTTCGCTTTGCACCCCTTGCACACTCTGCTTTTCCTTGCTTTCTTTTTCTTTCCGTTTACCACTTTACTTTCTGCTTTTTCCTTCAAGCCACCACTCCCGCTTCAACCATCCTCATGCTGCTGGGTTCCTCTCATTCACATAGAGACTCACCCAGGCAGCATAGTACTGGCAAGCAGATCCCTGGGATATGGGCATGAGGTCAGGGTCTCACCACCTGCCCCTCAGACATCCCTGGGACCAACACATGTCCCAGGGGAATGAACACTGGCCTGGACGTGGCCAATAGGCAGCACCTCGCCTTCCTCCAGCTTCACGGAGACCACGCCGCAACCCCTCTGGTACACTGGGCCAGCGTCTCAGCATCTCGTTCTCCTCCGGTCCTCCCAGGCTTCTTGTGTTGCTACCTTCAGGTTCCAACCAGCAATCCCAGCTTGCTCGAACTTCTTGGCAGAATCACACCTTTTATACCTGAAGTAATTGTCAAGTCTACTGGTGTTACATGGTAGGCCTCACTTTGTATTCCCATGTTGTTTCTATGGGTAATCCTCATTCCTCCTGATCGCCTCTTCTTTGCCCCAGTATTGGTTTTGTAAGAATGGTGGGGGGCGGGGGGAGGATGTTCTGTTTCTGATAATAAATGTGTGACGCCTGTAAGGAAGACATGGGGCCTCATTACGAGTTTGCCGGTACAGTAACAACGATAACAGTAAGCTTTCTGGTACCGTTGTTACCATACCGGCAAATTACGAGTTCTGATCGCGGGTGGCTTTACAGCCACCAGGTCTGACCTGGTGGCCGTACCGGCACCCACGAGCAGTACATGATGGTAGCACCGGTATCGTAATAAACGGTACCGGTGCTACCACCTTCCCCATTCCCATTGAGCGTTATAGGCTCAAATGGGAATGGGGAACAATTATTTCCAGTGCCCAGAAAAGGGCAATTACCGGGTCTGGCAAGGTCGTAATGACCAGGCAATTGCCCTTTTCTGGGCACCGGAAAAAAAATATCGCCGGCAGCCATGCCTGTACTACAGGCATGGCTACCGCCAGCCTCGTAATGAGGCCCATGGTATCAGACAGTGAAGACCCAAGTGATCACAGTTCAAGGGTGTTTATGGAACTTCAATGGGTTGGTTGAACGCCTATCTAAACCTAAATCTAAGGATGGGAGCAAGCTACAACCATCAAATAATAATAACGCAGTCCTTGTTGAGTCCGCCAAAATAAAAAGACCTAGGCCCTCATTACGAGTTCGGCGGTAACCATGCCGCTATTGGCGGCATGGCTGCCGACGAAGTCGCGTCGGGGTCCGGGTCCTCAGAATGAGGACTTACCGAGCCATTCCGAGTTTGGAAGGCCCGGTAATTCCTCCCTCCAAGGACCCGAACACGGTCCTTCCCCATTCCCATTTCAGCCCCCATAGGGCTGAATGGGAATGGGAGAGGGTGCAAACAGCGGGCCATTACGAGATGGCCCGTTGTTTGCTCCCTCTTCCCCTCGCGGGACCCGGTAAGCACACCTGGTTTTCCCAGGCGTGCTTACCGTGTCCCGCGAGGGGAACTCGTAATGCGGCGGTACGGAGTGAACGGCGCCGGCACCTTTTACAGCGCCGTTCACTCTGTACCGCCAGGGTCGTAATGAGGTCCCTATACTAATAAACCTATTGCCAATCCTTACTTCTAAATACAAAATAGTGTGGGACAATATTGTATACAAAAAGGAAAGGTGTTCATGAAATAATATGTCAGGATAGTTGAGCAGTTGGCTTCCCTTCCCCATGTTTTCAGCATGTGGCAAGGTGGCATATTCGAGCTTAACACACACTCTGGCTTCTCAGCCATGAGGAGACAGTTGAAAGCATGGACACCAAGGCCTTCTGCCAAAGCCTCTTTTCCAATAACAGTCTCTTACTGCAGAGGGTCTGTCGTAATAAACAAATCTCAAAGTTCCATTCCTATCAGGATTTCGCACATGCACAAGTTCTCGCTTTCAAGGTTCATCATGGGTCTCCCTTCTTCAGGCTGAGACCCCCTTTTATCACAATGTTCACACTTGGTCTCCCTCGTCTGGGCTCGGACCATGTATCTCCCTCATTCAGCCTCAGATCCTCTTGATGTGGATCTCCCTCGTTTGGGCTAAGATCCTTTTGATAACATGATCAAAGACTTTCTAATATGTGATGGGTTTCGCTTAAACCGTCGCAGGCCCACTTCGATTCACTTCATACAATTATTCTCATCAAACTTCTACTTTCGTTTTTCTTGGTGGGATACCTTACAGAGAACTTCGATTGAGCACATTCATGGTGCCGGACCACTCTGTCAACAGTCTTGTATCTTTCCTACTCAAGTTCAAACATTCATCAGTAGTGTAGCTTTACTTGCGCCTTTCATCACACGCGTTTACCAATGTTCGTTCCAGCGCTCATTATACAATGTTTCTGCTTGCAACCTTGACTTCAACACAGACCGGTCTTGCATTGGTTTCCCCAACTCACTGGCTGTGTAGATCTCGCTGGTGCTCCCTTTGTTCTTGGAGCTAAGGACGATACCATGGCTGCTGCTGCTCCTCCCCACCTTGGTAAGCCACGCGGGAGGGCCTCTGGTATCTTTGACACACAATGAAGGATTCTTTCATGCAAGTTTCCTGGCCTTACGCTTTCACTGTCGAAGTTTTCTTGAAAGTAATGGTTGTGTGTCGAAAAGGTTAAGGGTATTTCTCTCCTTGCGAACCCTTTGTGGTTTGCCATCTTTCTCCCTGCATTCAGCTGCCGATTCCAACTGCTGTTCCTTCATGTGTTTTGTATCGCGCAGAGTGTGCTTTCATGCTCTGCATTTTGTCCATGTGGGGAAGTTTAATGGAAGTCAGGTATGAATGATTTTCGGCAATTGCCTGACCTCGCCTGACCATTTTATTGGGACATGTCAGGTACACTGCTCAGGTGTGAGTCTTTTTCCCCAGAGCGGGCTGTAACAGGAAGGGGGTCGGAGGGGTAGAGTTCCTACATATCCTACCTGGTAGGATGGGGTAAAAGTGATCCTCCCACACTGCTCCACCCACAGGAACTAGATCCAAAAGCGATGGACGTATCCTTGCCACCTGGATGACAGATCCCTGGGGACTAGTGGGTGAGACACCTTCTGGTTTCTCACCCGCCTCTAATCTTCCCTTTCTCACCTCTTGATTATAGTGATAGATAGAACTGGGTTTCTCCATCTTCCTTCCTTTTGAGGGAAAGTCATGGGGTAAGATGGGGTCTTGATGACAATATCCCATGAAAGTAAAGGGAGGGTAGGATGGATTGGGGCAAGGTATGGGGAAATACCATGTCTCACCTTAAGGAGCTGTCCCTCAGTCCCCAAGGACCTCCCACCCAGATGATCCTCCCTCGGTTGTCTGCCCCCAGGGTTGGGATCCAAGAACGATGGCCCTTCCCTGGCCACCTGAACAAGGGATCCTCTGAGATTATTTGTGAGAACACCCTCAGGTTTCTCACACAAGAAAGAAACAAAACAAGACTCTATCCTTGTCAGTATTTGGTTGCTTGTGCAGTGGGGAAACGAAAGTGGCAAAAAGGCTGCGCTTCTGGAAAAGGTTATTCAGAAGGAGAGGAGCATAACTTGCAGAGGAGAATTAAAGAGCACCAATGTGAATCTTGTTTTCCCTGAACTGTTGCTAAAGGTTCAAAGCTATATTAACGAACATTGTGAAGCAGTTGTAAAGCTGTTCTAAGCTGAAGGTCACCGCTGAAGCACGTTCTGGTTTTTGAAACGCTGTTCGGGCAGGGGAGTATACCCGGATGGCAAATCTTTGAAGTAATAGGCCTAGTGTGGGCGTAAACTAGGTGCCTGATGAAGTGCTTTAAAGTGGCCCTAACAAAGACAAATTATGTTGTCTGAGGAGCTAAAGAAAGAACTGTATAAACCTGCTGTAGAGGAGTTACATTTCTTCAAAATTATTCAGTTGTGGCATTTCATCCTGACAAAGACAAATTGTGTTGCTTATGTGAAGAAGGTAATTCGGAGGCTCATTCTTACTCCAGAGGCCGGTAATACCTGTAGGAATATACTAGCTTGAACGTCAAGTCTTTGTCAGGGGCCCTCTGTCTTTCATTTCTCCTCCCCACGCGAACATCAGCCGGAAGTCTTTCTTCCATATCCATTCCGAGTTTTTCACGGACTGATCACTTCAGGGTTTATCTACCCTGCAGTTTGCTGATTCCATAGATGCATAGAACACTTCATTTTCTTTTTTTTCTTTGTATTTAGCACTTAATATTTTATTTGTCATATCTTTGATACTTTATTTTTTCATTACTTTCCTTTTAAGCCGCTTGTCATGGCTCCAAGAGTGCCTGGACTTGAAGGGGAGACCGGTGGCTTGGACCGGCTCTCAATCTATCTTTTTATTTCTCCTCCCTATGCGAACACCACCCGGAAGTGTTTCTTCCATGTCCATTCCGAGTTTCTTTCGAACTGATCTTGCTTATACAATGCAAGTATCTTTTAAAATATGTTAAGGGGAGTGCAGCGACCGAGCGCACTTCGAAGTCCCACTTAAGTCCTGGCTGTCTGGTTCTATTTCCCAAGGGGAGAAGTTCTTTACAAATATTGAAACCTCAGAACTAGGGTTTCATTTCCCTAAGTACTGACTCTGTATCTGATCACTCTCGATCTCCCTTTCAGAAGGGTAAAACAGTATATCTGAGTTTTTAGCAGCTTGGAAGGATTTACCGCTTCTGGCTGTTCAGTGTTCCTGGCCTCCTCCAGGCACAGATTTATTCTCTCCGGGCCCATAGATTTGATGGGGTCATCAACTTTGGGCCTGATCACGACTTTGGCGGTAACCCTTAAATCCGGCGGTAGCGCTAATACCGCCGGATTTAAGGGTCCGCCAAATCAGCTCTTAGCTGGGGGGAAATCCGCCGAAGATTCGCGCTATTACCGCCAGCGGGAAATCCGCCAGCGGTAAGAGCGCAAATTTTCCCCATTGAGCCCAATGGGGAATGGGGCATTCCCGAATGGGGAATGGGGAATTACTTTACCGCTGAACTCGTGATCCGGCGCTATTAGTGCCGGGGAGTTCGGCGGTAGGGCTATTACCACCGGCGGTAATACCACCGGCGGTAACGCCCAAGTCGTGATCAGGCCCTTTGTCTGAAACGCTACACTGTAGTGGAGTTTGGTTTTCCCTTTTCGTGAGTGAGAAATGTTTTAACGGTAACACTGGGTGGGAGAGTCTGGCATGTTGTGGTAATGACTTCCCTTTCATTTTCCCGCTTACCATTTCTCCCATTGAACAGTAAAGATAAGTTTCTGGGATTTTATTTTAAGAAGAAGAGGTATCTGGGCCTTCTCCTTTGGTTTCTCTCTGCATTTCATTAGAGGGTATCTCCCACAAGATCCCATATACCAGGATCCCCACTATCTCACCCCTGCTGATCTTCACAGGAGTTGCGGAGAAATTTAAGAGAACAAATTTCAGTTCATCGCCAGAGGAGAGAAGAGGTAGTATTATTAATTTTCCTCCCCTGCGTAGTATAATATAGAGGGGCAAGCCGGTGGGGAAGGTTATTTTTAAACTCAAAGAGACCATCATCTTGTCTCTCCCTTGTAAAGAACAATCTTGGGGGCAAAAAAGGTGATCAGTGTTGCCCTCAACATTCTTTCTGAAAGGTAAAATGACCTGGTACGTAAGAGGTTGGAACACAACTCCCATTTTAACTCGGTAGCAAGGATGTTGTCCTTTCTCCAAATTTCTGGGTTCCCCAGCTTGTTTCAGTTGAGTCTCCTTCCACTCCTGACACCATATGTAAGGGAGGCATGGTATCAGAAGTGAAGACAGGATTCAAGAGATTCAATGTTCATGGAGGTTCATTGAACATAAGGGTTGGATAACCTCTTATCTGGTCCTAACTTCTAAAGTTGGGAGCATGCTCTACCATCACATAATAAACAAAACAGTCCTAGCCGTGTCAGTCAAAATTAAACTGGCCTGTACTAAAGAAACCTATTGTCTGCTCTTAAACTACTACAATAAATGAGTGTATGGGAAAAACATTTTTATTTTTTTTATTTTACCTGCATTAGCCATAGACAATTCTTTTTTACCTGGAAACACGCGAACAGAACACTTTCATTACATTTAGGAAAACCATGAAGTATTAAAATTCCAAGAACTAAATCAAATCATATTAAGCATTATTATGCAGAAACATTGTTCAAATAAAAACCTGAAAAACAGATCATTACCAATTACATGTTATGCATAAATTGCTTCTAATCCGAAAAGAAAGAGCAAAAAGCCTTTAACATTTTACAACACCTCTTCTATCAGTCCTTTGACTTGCATTCAATTAGTGCACAACCAGTCTTATCCATGAGTTTCAAAGACCTGAGAAGGTTTACCACTTCTGTCGTGAGGAAAACCTCATTACGTGAAACTAATCTCTCCCAAAACACTGGGGATTCCAAGGAGTTAGTTTTATGAACAAATCTACTCAATCGAGAGGCCCTTATGGCCCAAGTGCCTGGACATTCAATCAAAACATGTTGGATCGAGCGCTTAAGTCCCAGCTCACATCCCTGGCAGATGTCAGATGGATAAGCTTCTCCATCTCTCACATGTAGGATTTCTAGGTTTGGCAGTATATTCAACCTAAATATGAGGAAGTCAGTTCTCACACCAGGATCTAGGGACCTCCTCAGATACGTTGCCAAAAGAAATCTAGGTTTATCACACATAGAAAGGGACGAGGAAAGTTTTAGGGATCTCACTTATTATTTTTTTTATTTACTTGTTTATAATCAAAACAAAATTTCTCATAACACACAGAGTAAAAAAAAGTAGTGCAGGGAAAGCGTAAAGATGAAGAAACATAGTAAATCGCACAGGATAAAGGAAGAAGCCGCAAAGAAAAGTAGAATTTTGTTAAGTAATACTAGGTGGAATGTCAGTCTCTATCGTTAGTTTAAGTGCGGCCTCCAAAATCTTCACTGCTCCTGTAGACCATTTAGTCTTTTCACCTGCAACCAGGCGACACCACCATGTGTCCTCCTCTCGAAGTGCTGCGTCATACATTAAGAGTAACAGAAAAGCTTCTTGCAGATGTGCTGTTTTGGCACAGTTCAGGAGTAAATGCCTTACGGTTTCCACCGCTTGTGTCTCTGGGCCTAGTCTACATGTTTTTGATAGAGATTTTGTCCGGATAGCTTTAATTTCTTGGGTTGGCATTAGGTTAAATATCATCTTCATAAATATTTTCTGTAGTCTTTTATCAGGGAATTTTATGCAGTAGTTCAGAGGTAAACTCAGCTTATGTGTCGTTGAAGGTAAGTGGGCAAGTAATTTGTTTGCCATAGTTGCTTCACATGTTTGGATCCAGTCGTCTTGGGCTATTTTTCTCTTGATCTTGTTAGGGTTTTGCATTAAATCCTCAGACGTGCAGGCTAAGTCTGTCAGCTTTATTTGCAGTTTTTGTTCCCATTTATTCAGGGCGATGCAACGTCCTTGGATAAGTTCCTTCTGAATCGATTTATATATTGGAAGAGTATCTGGTGAGATGATTTTTTGCAGAAGTCTTATCTGACTTTGTTTGACTGAAGCTTTCAGCGATAGTAGGCCCAGTTCACGTCTAATGACTGAAATTGACGTCGATTTGGGAAGGCCCAGTACTGCTTTCCACAGAAAACCTTCCAGTTTTGGCCATATCGTGTCTTGGATGTTCAGGGCAGCGTCCATAGCATAAATTACCGATGGAACCACCTTTTGCTTGTAAAATTGTATTGCCGGTAGTAAGGAAAATGTTCCGTATTTCCGGTCTACTAGTCTGGTTTGGGTAGTTAATGTTTTGATTTTGTGTCCACAGGGCCAAGTGAATAGCTTTCTCCCAACGCGTTGCATCAAACATTATTCCCAAATATTTTATGCTAGCAACAGTTTCCATCTTCATGTTTAAAAACCAGCGTCCGTTGTTATTTGTAGTTGATTGATTTTTCCCCATGATCAGAATTTTGGATTTGGCGATGTTTATTTCCAGATCGTTTTTGTCTATGTACTTGGCCAGATTACTAAATTGGCGCTGAAGCCCTATTTGGGTCTGATCCATGAGGATCAGGTCGTCCGCGTAGAGTAGTCCGGATATTGAAGTATTTCCCACTTTTGGTGGGAAAGCTCTTACCGCCGGTTGGGTGTATTGAAAGTCGCCCAAAAATTCAATAAATAGGGCCGGGGCGAGCGGACAGCCCTGCTTCACGCCACGTTCTGATGGAAATTGGTCTGACATTATTCCTTGTCTACTTAGACGAACTCTCAGCTTCGTGTCCCTATGGAGTGCAATCATCCGTTCTAGGATTTCCCCCGGGCAATTCCAGTTTGAAAGTTTGGACTATAGCTTCAGCCAGCTGATTTTGTCAAAAGCTTGCGTCAAGTCTATGAAGGCAATGTATACTTCGAGGGGATTGGGTCCTCCGACGTATTCCATATCTATGACATGTAATCACCACAGCTGTGCTGCTTCGGAAACTTTTTTCCTGGCGTCTGCGTCCTGCGTCGATGACGTCGATGCGCCGTCGTCGAGGACCTCCTCCAACGTCCGACGTCATCCGATGTGATAAGTAGGACGCACGACGCCCGTAGCCTCAGTTCCGTTTTTTCCGCGAACGTGTTGCTTCGTGTTTCTCGGTTAAACGCCTCGACTCTTTGGAGTTCTGTTCTTCTCGGTTCTTCGAACCTGTTCGTTTTGTGAAAATCCTTCGTGGGAAGATGTCTTCTACTTCGTCTTCGACCCCGCGTCCGGGCTTCAAGAAGTGCGGGGAGTGTGGGTCCAAGATGTCGGTGACGGACTCGCACGACGCCTGCCTCTGGTGCCTCGGGGAGGCCCACGACACGGATGACTGTATCGACTGCCAGTCGCTCACGTCCAAAGCCTTACGCGAACGTAAGAAGAAGTTGTCGGTAGGTCGGGTGTCCAAGCCCCGGAAGTCGAAGTCTGCAGGGCTTTCGACGGATGATTCGAGGGGTGACTCTCCGCGTCATCGTCGGAAGTCTCGTGGGTCTCCTTCTAGGAGTCGGTCTCGCCACTCCTCAGCCTCTTCGAGGCATTCTCGGAAGCACCAACACCGTTCGTCTTCCAGGTCCTCTTCGGAGGACTCTGCCCGGCACGTTGCTTACCCCACCAGCCGTGCGAAGCCGGAGGAATGGGCTTCCTTCGGGAAGAAAATGCTGGCGATTCTTGAGTCGCAGGGTACTAAGCCGTCCGCGCCCCCGAGTGGGGTCGGCTGTGAGAGGTCGAGAGACACCGCTCGCAAGAGTGGTCGGCACGAGTCACGGGAGAGTCAGACAAGGAGACTCGTTCTCGACGTACCCATTCCAGGTCCCGGTCCTCGACGCGTTCGAGACTGTGTGCACCTGTGAGGTCTTCGTGGAAGACATCGATGTCTGAGGCGTCGAGGGCGTTGACAGGCTTTCTCGAGGCTCCGGCTCCGAGGAAGTCGTCGAAGCCATCGACGCTCAGGTCGTCGAGGGACACGCTCGGGGCTCCGGCTTCGAGGGCTGTGTCGACGCCGCCGATGCTGGAGGCGCTGCATCTGACGTCGACGCCGATTTCCTCGACGTCGACGCCAATCCTCTGGGCGCCGATGCCGGTTCTCTCGATGCCGGCGCCGATTCGCTCGACGCCATCGACGCCTTTCGTGTCGGAGGTACCCCGTGGCACGGGAGAACCCCCTAGGAAGGCTCTGGTTAAGAGCAAGCACTCATGGGTGCCTTCTTTTCGCCACCTGGAGTATATTTCAGAGGCGGATGAGGATTCTGATGGCCTGGTTCCTAGTCAGGTTCCAGATGAAATTGTCTCGGGCCATAGTCAGTTTGACGATTTGAGGCAGTCACTGCATGATGCCAGTGGACTGGACACCTCTCCGGAGGTGGAGTTTTGTAGGCCTGAGCCTGGCTCTCATGCCGATTCCTCGTACCGGCGCCTTATGGCTAGGGTTTCTGAGTACTTGGGATGGTCTGCTCCCCCAGGGGAGTTTGTGCTGGATGATCTGACGGACATCCTTGATGTTGGTCCCCCAACTGACCCGGTAATGCCGTTCCATATGGCTTTACAGAGAAGGGTGGCGGCGTCTTGGACTGCTCCGGAGAGTCTCCCGGCGGTGGGCAGATCCTTGTCGCGAAAATACCGTCCAGCCAGTAGCGATCCCTGCTACTTGACCAGGCACCCCACTCCGGAGAGTTTGGTGGTGCAGGCGGCCACGGCCCCGGCAAAGCAGGCGTCGTACCCTACCATCCCTCCTGATAGGGACGACAAACGTTTTGATGGCTGGGCGAAGAAAGTGTTTTCTTCTGGTGGTATGGCGCTTCAGGCGGCCAACTCCATTTGTGCCTTGTCTCATTTCACGCGCACTCTGTGGAACTGTGTTGCGTTAGCGGCTGAACATATTCCCGAAGGGGACGAACGGGATGGTTTCCTTGCTATGGTCCAGGATGGTAAGGATGCCATGTGTGAGTCCGTTCAGTCGGGTTTGGACTTAGCTGAATGCGTCAGTAGGTCCATGGCGGCGAGCACCGTGATACGCAGGTTTGCGTGGTTGCGGAAGTCGGGGTTTGCTCCTGATGTGCAGTCCCGGCTCCTCAACATGCCCTTTGACGGTGAACACCTTTTTGGCAGCAAGGCTGACGAGAGCCTTGATAGGTTGCAGACTTCAAAAGCTGCAGCGAAGTCGTTGGGCTCTGCAGTTCGCCAACCTCTGCCTTTTCGTCCTAGGGGACAGCAGTGGAGGGGTGGTTCCTTTCGCTATTACTCGTCCTTCAGTAAAGCGAGAGGAGCTGGCAGTCAAAGGGGCCTACGCAGGGGTACCAGAGGTGGACGACAGGGTACCCGTGGTGCGAAGGCCGCTCGGGCAGTTGCCTCTTTGCCCTCAGGTAACGCCGCAGCCGCTCCCACTCAGTCATGAGGCCATGTCCCATGGTTCGCCGGTTGGGGGAAGGCTGGCGCAGCATCTTGTAGAGTGGCAAGCCATTACTTCAGATGTGTGGGTTCTGGAGATCATAACCCATGGCTACTGTCTTCCTTTTCGGCACAGGCCTCGCGACAATCCACCGGGGAACCTCTCTTTGCAGAGTCTGGATCCGCTCCTTGCGCAGGAAATTCAAGCCCTGCTGGAGAAAGGCGCCATAGAACTGGTGCCTGTAGAGGAGAGGAACAAGGGATGGTATTCCCCTTATTTTTTGATTTCGAAGAAAGACGGGGGATTGAGACCCATCATGGACTTGCGCGGTTTGAACAAACTCCTCAGGAAGGACAAGTTCAAGATGGTCAGAGCGATGGGTATGCCTAGTGGAACTATCGTTTACACCATCACTTTTTGGCTCCTTTACACCCAGCGATGAAGTTTGTTCTCTTTGAGAACCCAAATAGAAGATCCAGCGATATGTTTGGGAATCTTCCCAAAGATACTCCAACTAAAAAAACGGATCTTGTAACGATCATGTCTGCAATTACGGTGGGACTGGCACCCTTCGTATAGCTATATGAGTCAATAAATGAGTCAATGAAAGACTCATTAGCACTACAAGCCATGACAAACACCAAAGTAACTTTTTTGGAGGGTTTTATTACAGCTTTAACCCAACAAAATACTGAGAAAGAAAGACAATGGGATGAGAAAATTGCTCGACTTCAAAATCTAATTGGAACTAAATCGAATGCAAGTCGCTCACGAGAATTCCAGCTCTACGTGGACCGCACAAAGAGTTTTCGGAAGACATCACAGCTGTTTGTGAACTTTGGGACTGTGAATCAATGGAAGGCTCTCTCGAAGACTTCCATTTCCAGATGGCTCTCCGGCTGCATGATGCATTGTCACCGGTTGGCAAACCGACCGCTGCCCGGCCGTCCGAGAACCCATTCGACCAGAGCGATCGCTGCTACCACGGCGTTCCTGTCTGGTGTGCCCCTGCTGTACATCTGCAGGGCTGCGACGTGGAGGTCGACGCACACCTTCACAGGATTCTACTGCGTCGATCGGGACTCCAGGGAGGAGTCCAGGGTCGGCCAAGCAGTGCTGCGCAACCTGTTCGCTTAAGGTGAGCCTGGTGAGGAGGTAAGAGATGCTTAATGTTGAGTTGTTGTATTGCTTAATGTTGAGCCTGTTGCCACCTCCCGTGGTTGTGCATGTGTGTACTGCTATGTATTCTCTTATTCATGAGCATGTGGATCCATGCCAGACCCCATGCTGGAGAAGGAACAAGTTACTTACCTGTAACTGTTGTTCTCCAGCATGGGTCTGGCATGGATTCACATGCGAACCTTCCCGCCTACCCCTCTGCGGCTCTTCACTTGGTCATACTGCCACTTTACGTGCTACCAAATCTGAGGATGGCTGCCAGAGGCGGGGCTTAGGGAGAGGGCAGTCATTGGCTGGGGGCAGTATGACCCAGAGACCAGTGACTGGTTACTACTAAGAAAGACAGATCAGAAACAAAACTGATACTGATTTTTTTCTATACCGAGGATTCCCGGCCTGACGACGGGGAATATTCATGAGCATGTGAATCCATGCCAGACCCATGCTGGAGAACAACAGTTACAGGTAAGTAACTTGTTCCTTATACTGGAGCTCCGGCACTCAGACTGGAAGAGGGGTTTATATGTGAGCTCTGGGACTGAGGCAGGAAGAGAGGTTGAATGCGTGAGCTCTGGGGCTGGAAGAGAGGTTTACATGCTAAATCTGGCATTGAGGCTGGAAGAGACTACTACGCGAGCTATATCACTGAGGTTGGGAGAAGTTTATAGTGAACCTTTGCGCTATATATGCAGGCCTCAAAACTTTCAATAGCGAGTGACAGTTGACTAGTAAGAGATGGTGTGCTTTGTGCATGTGTTGAACTGAAGGGGTCCAGTGGCTAGAAGCTTGCAACCTTTTTACCCGTGTAAGGCTTTTCAACAGGTTTACAATGATCTGCACAGAGTTTGAAGAGGGAAAGGCGTTCACACTTTTGTAGGACAAATGGGTAGTTTTGAGTGCAATGGGTTATTTTTGATTGCCAAAAGACACACAATTAGCAAAACTGGGCCTAACGGGGCAGGGCTTACAGGGGAAGCTGCTGAATCCTGCATAGAGGTAACTGCTTGGGCACCCCCTGCACTCCTATGCAGTTTTGTTTTGGCCTGTAGCTTTGCCAACAAGTGAGGCTGGCGGGTAGGTTTGCTCTGCTTCCCTTCTACTATCAGCAGCTTGGGAACTGGTTATCCAAGGCTGTTGCAGGGTTATTCTAGAGCTCCTGCACTACCTGAAGCCCTGGGCAGGTTCATGCTGGACCTCTGTGACTGGGGCTGTAAAAAAGAGCGTTATCATATTGAGTCATGCTATGGGCACGTGGCTACTCTATAAGCATAGTGCTTTCTGCCTAAACATTGTACGGTGAAATAGCCTAGTTGAAATAAAAACCACATATGGGGTGTGTTGCTTTAAATCCTGTATGTGCTGGTCCAGCCACAGCCACGGTTTGACTACAACATTTGTCTTGGGCCGCACAATGTTGGCTGTAGAGCTTGTGCCCACAGTTGGTCATAGTCCAGGAATCCTTCCCGGTCCCACTTCCTTAAACCCCGTGATTGGCTTGCCCTTTGCCTCCTCCTCGCCCACACCCACCCGGATTGGTCCACCTGAACTGCCTTGCAGACCTAGTCAGTGGCAGCATCTCACAGTTGCCTCTTTTTGAATTTACTGCAAGGTGAGTGTATTACAGCTTGACTGCTGCTGTGGGCCGTGAAATCCTTCCATTTAGCCCTGTGCCGCTTAGAAAACTGTATCCCCTCCAGGAATCCTTCCCGCTTCCACTTCCTGAACCCCTGTGATTGGCCTGCCCGCCCGCCTCCCTCCCCACCCACACACCCCCTGATTGGTCAGACCACCTGCCTTAACCAACCCTCCCAGGGCAGCCCTCTGCCCGTGGAGCCCTACGGCTAAGGAACCCTAGGCAAAGGACGACTCCAACAGAGACGGCTCCAGAAAGTGTCAGCAGGTGTCTGCAGGGGAAGCAAAGGAAGCCAGCAGTGAACAGACACCAACAAAACTGTAAGTGTGGCATGGGTGGAGTGTAGAGCAATTACTCTACTCCAGAAAGCCCTCGCCACTCTACCTTACCTCTCCATAACGTTAACATTAACATTGAGTGTGCCCTAATAGAGTCACTGCGTTAAAGTTGAACTTAGAAAGTGTGCCCTAATAGCGTAACTGTAGAAGGTATTCCAACATCATTGAGTGTGCCTTAATAGCATCACTGTGTTAGAGTTAAACTTAGAAAGTATACCCTAATAGCGTCACTGTGTTAAAGTTGAACTCAGAAAGTGTGTCCTAATAGCGTAACTATAGAAGGTATTCCAACATCATTAAGTCTGCCCTAATAGTGTCACTGTGTTAAAGTTGAACTTAGAAAGTGTGCACTAATAACGTCACTGTGTTAAAAGTTGAATTTTGAAGGTATTCCCAACATCATTGAGTGTGCCTGGTTGCATACACTTTACTGTTTACCACAATATCACACTACTATGCTTACTCTCTCCTATACACCACCACTCAACTAGAACACAGCAGTACTATGAAACATTCGGTAAAGCTGTTCTCATACTAACAATACTCATCAAACTACCCATCCTCCTAATAAAACACAGCTAGCTAGCACATACCGGCTAGTTTAGGCGTCTCCTCAGGCCTAAAGCAGCCAGAACTCAGTCTGGATGTCCACCCCCCAGACAGAACACATTCAACTGATCTCCTCAGCACCACACCTACCGCTAAGAAGCAGCTATCATGCAACAACCACGCCAGCTGCACACATACTTGTACGCCTACGCACTTTACGACTCTCTCTCTCTCACCTGACTTGAACCGCGGTTCCCGAGGGTGTTCAACCTACCAGCGCCTTGAGATCATACGAATGGTACATAAGGCACTATGCAAATGCAATAAACATAACAAAGTGTAGAGTTCTGATGTAATTCGATCAAAATTGCCAGCAAGCTGTCCGGCATACCCCAACTTTTCAGCTTTTCCCAAAGCCTACCTCTATTGATGGCATGAAATGCCTTGGTTAAATCAACCCATGCTCCAAACAAAGGTTTCCCATCCTTCACAAAACATCCCGCAGTGACACAGCTCAGGACTAAGCCATTTAACAAGGTGGATAGACCTTTCTCAACCCCGTTTGAAATTTAGAAATAAACGTGTTCTATTTAGCCCATACTTAAAGGACCCTTAAAACAAGCCCCGCAAATAGTTTTCCATCCGCATCCAAAAGCGATATCGGGTGGTAATTAGATGCCGCCAAACGGTCACCATGTTTAAAGATGGGTACAATGATGGAACTTTTCTAGGACTCTGGGGAACTTCTGGTTTGCACAATTTGGTCAAAGAGGCCCTTCAGCAATCTAGCCCAAACTAGTGGATTGGCCTTTAGTATAGCATCAGTAAGACCGGAGGGCCAGCAGCTTGAGATGCTTAGGATTTCATTATTAGATTTGTAATCTCCTCAATCGAGGAACTGAGAGCCCAAGGTGATACAGGAAGACTCCTTGGTTCAAGGCATGCAGAACCAAGATATACTTTATCAAAGTGATCAACCCTGGTTTGTTCTGGAATTATTGCATCCTGCGGTTGATTGCCCATTGGATTTAACAAAGCCCAAAAGTTTTGTGAGTTCTTGAGGCAGGTGACCTTCAGCATTTCCTCCCTGTCTTTTTGCAATCTCATATCCCTATGAGATCTCAACTAATTCCTATATGAGTTGTCATCCTAGTCTGCTCTTTACAATGAAATTCACTGAACTCATACTCTCTTTTTATAAGTCTTAGCAAATTTCTCTCTCTCTTTTTTTTCCAGGATTTGTAAATCCAGATAATGTACATGAGGTAGCCTAAACTTCTGTGTCCTAGTATTCGGGGGATTGAGAGACCAGCGCAGATACACGAAAGTTCGCAGAGCACACTGCCGGGACAGATCCTGATCAGAAAACTTTTCAGCATAGTTTTGCTAGATTCTTATTCAGGACCTGTCCCCCTTTATTAAATCTCACCAGTCTGTTTCCCACAGAATTAAGAAGTACATTCTGGGACAGACAACAAATCTCCGGCTCCAATAGCACCCTAAATGATGCCTCCAAGATATCATGATCACTTAGACCCCCCCCCCCCCTGTGTGACATTAAAGTTCTTACAACGCTCCAACAAACCCATGGAGACAAACAGATAGTCAATAATTTAATGGAGAAATACCGAAGTGTATAGCTTTCTGTTTTGTGCATCAGGGAGTGATTGAGGTACTTGCAGAAAAATTTGTGCAAATAGCTCGATTCCATCGGAGTACAGGAAAGTGGAAGAAGCGATTCCACTCCGTTTTCATTATCAGTTTATGCGCTACGTAAGAGAGTGTAGCGCTGCCTTTTGTTCCTACTAACTCTTAAAAATGCCTCTTTTTGGCATTTCTGTATAAACGAATAGTGTAATTTTGCTTGAAGTAATTATAGTAGGGCTTTGAAAGGAAAGGTTAACACATTCAAGGTTACTGTTCGCTCATTCAGTTTTCTTTCTGTGTAATATTCTGACGACCTTCTCTCTTTCCCTTTAATTACAGATTTGGAAGGTGTTTATGAAGAGATTACTGTGCTATTTCATTTTCAGTTAGTAGAACATAAAACATACGGCTTCATCCAAAAGCATATATGAAGCGTCTTTAGTACTGTTGACAGGAAATCGCCTGTGTAGGCTATATCCTGTCAAAGGAGGGATTATGACGCCTGACGCCTGAATAAATTCATGAATATAAGCATTGCTAGCATGTCTGTCCAAAATACATAGGAGGAAGTTAGTACCGTGATAGGTGTAGCTTCTTACTATAAGATAGGGGATCCCAAAGCCAATGTTGGAATTGACAAAGAGGGGCATTTCTTTTGTCATTTCCATAGAACTTGGTACACCAGTAAAACCTTTGAGCTGCTCAAGACTGCACTGTGTTCAGTACTAGTTTTGGTCACACCAAAGTACAGTAAGGCCTTTGTGTTGTATGTGTATGGATGTGACGAATGTGCTTTTGGCTGTGTTACGCAGGAGTATGGAAGGGTGGGAGAATAGACTGTGCGGTATTTTTCCCCCATTCTTGATCCTGTTGCATGCGCTTTTTGCTGAATTGCTTGAAAGCTGCTGCTGCATTTGTAATGCAGAGTGTGGAATTGGTTCTTGGCCATATTCCCTCTTCCCAACAGAACACCTCACTCTGTAAATGTTTCATGAAGTGGAACATAGAATGCAACACCTTATTTTCATACAATCATTAAATTACGAACTGATCTTATGTGCCGCATACCCAAAACTTAGGTGTTGCATATTAAATTCAGTTGAATCAATATTGCTTGCAATGACGAAATGTCATATGCCCATTTTCTACACCGTAGACTAAGAAATTAAAGACCGTATTACTTTGAATAATTTGTACCTTCTGAACGATCTACAAGGGGAGCTGTCTTTTCAATGATTCCCATTTTTTTGAAACTTCTGGATGGTACCTCCACTACTACTTATGCCATCATCAAAATAGGCATGGTCATGGAAGCTAGGAGAACTCTTGCATAACTCTGCGCAGGCTGTAGAGATTACTGCACCAATTAAGCTTGTAAAATTCTCTTTCTTTTATTTTAAGAAACAAATTTAGAATAAATATTTGTAAGTAACGGGTATACCTTTGAAGTGGTTTATGATTTGGCTTGACGAAGGGTACAACGTGGTTTCATGACCTCGTATGGGAAATGGAAAAACAAGGAGGTCAGCATGGTACCCTGAGGGTTTTAGCTACTCTCAGCACTCACATTTTCTACCCAACTAGTAATCATGAAGTGCATAAAACGTCGAAGGGTAGCAAAGGATGTGGGGAAAGGAAATGCTTTTGCTGGCAGTATAGCTAAACAGATTATTATTTTTTTGCATCTAGAGATGTATGTTAGGAAACTATCCACAAATATATGTATGATAGATGACGGGGTTGATTTGGTAAAGGGGTATGCAAGCTGATGCCACTTCGAGAGAATTTAGACACTGGAGTACTGGGTTTGGCGGATTGTGATAAAGAAAGGAGTTGGGTCGTGATCACAATGGCTCGTGGTCTCATTCACACAATGATCAAGAAACATCTGTAAGATATTAGAACTTCTCTGGGTAAAACAAAATAGGACATCCTTAGTAATCTGAAATACTGCTCTATTCTTCATATAGATGACCCCCCCAAAAGGGGGGGCGTAAAAACTTATCTGAATGAAAGCAAGGAGGGGAGGCCAGTTAGTATTTGAAACTTATCAAAAAGACAAAGGGCCACATTACACGGTAGGCGGTGGACCAAAGTGCTAATAGCACCTTGGTCCATGCCGGTAAAATACCGGCACCGCCTTGGTGGAAAGGGGAATTACCGCCCTATTCCAAGGTTGGCAGGGCGGTAATTCCCCCTTCCACCATTGCCCTTACCCATTCCCATTTTTGCCCCATAGGGCATAATGGGAATGGGGAAGGTGCTAATTATGGTACCGCAAATTTGCGGTGCCGTAATTAGCACCAAGGTCCCTTAGCGGGTTGGTTTTTAACGCCTGCTAAAAGTAGGCATTAAAGTACCAACCCGCTAAGGGACCTCGTAGTAAGGCGGTAAGGGTTAACGGTCATCGGTACCATTACCGGTGACCGTTAACCCTTACCGCCTTCCGTGTAATGAGGCTCATTGAATGTAAAATGTATGTGTAGTATTTGTCTTGTATTAAACGTTGTGACTAGTTGACTTAAAAAAGTATATTTTGATTTATTAACAGATGCGAGAAATCCGCCTCGCCTCGCATTCCGTTGACGGGGCCCACATCAAGCTCTTTTTGGTCACACAACCTACTGTGCGAGTGGAGAACCCGAAGCACTGGATCCACGCATCCTACGTCAAGAAGATTCTACACCCAGTGCCACACGTTACAGAAGATACAGAACCCCTTACCAATACTGCAACCAAAGATCACTTAGCAGTAAATAGCATTGAGAGTGTATCGAAGACTCACCCATAGCCCATGAAGCCGGGGGGAACAGCCATTTCGCCTCCACACTCTCCGACGATTTTGTTTGTCGAATTTGTCCCGGATCTTGCGTCAGATCCTGCTTTGGATCCGTCGCTTCCAACGGGAAGTGACGGCATGTTGTGCTACAGATCATTTGGTACCAGGGATCGCAAGGTACGATCTGCGCCGAAGGAAATAGACCTACTGCACGGTTCGGCTGTGCCTTCGAAGAAAAGTAATCAAGGGCTTGCCTTTTTGGCCCAATCATTTGTGTAAAGGGGATTCTGTTGGCAAGGGTTGTGAAAGGACTTGAGAAGACACGCGGCAGGGGTTGCCAGCAAAATAACAATGGTGCTTTCGTTTGAAGACTACAATGCCTGCAGCCGCTTCCGCTTGTACAGAATTGATAAGAGACTGTGTGACCTGCTACGGAAATGAACATTCAAATGTGTGGGCCCTGAAGACGTATTATTGTTTAGTGATAATGTTGAATGGTTTTATAACAGTCATTGCCCTGGAATTTTGGTACCTGAAGTAAAAAGCATCCGCTTGAAAATATGTTACCTACTGAAAAAGTGTACCCACTGTCCCTACTTTTTAAAAAATATATTTACATACTTTGTCTCCAAGAGATTCTTAGCATAGAGTTATCCCAACAACACTTTATTACTTATCGTGAACACTACACATTTCATTCTTAAAAGGTCTAAGTGTTGGATTTGTTCGTATTTACTGCGACACGGGGCTAAGGGGCTGGGTTGGCATATGCATTCTTTATTTCTGACAACTGCATGCTATGCTTCTCATAGAGCACTATTCTTTGGCCGTTAAAAGGATGGTATCTCGGAATCTTGAGGGTACGAATCTGAATAGTTTTTAGAAACGTGTTTGTTACTTCCCTGGGACGCTTGCCCTCTGCAAATGGGAATAAATCAAATGTTGATTCTGTTAGGCCTTTGGATAGATTGTCCCATCTTTTTCAGTCTTCAAGTTCTTTTAAAAAGACTTCAATAGGCATAAGGATGCCACGCCTCCTTCCTACATCGTTAATCACAGCCCCGATTCAGTTTCTCCCTGCATACAGAGGAATGGGACACGGTCAATGGACGACTTTTTAAGGTTGCGCCGATGTTGCGAATTTGACTAGTGAGAACAGACCTTTGTATGTAGGCGAACCTGTCTACTTTATTTGCGGTAATATAGCATTTCCATGGTTACCCAGGGACTGAAAGAGAATTTGTTAATTAGGGATTTTTGTTACCGGGGGTATTCACTATTAGTACTGCCTGATCTGATGGCAATAGATATTTCTCACAGTGATTCAGGGTGCATGGACAATGATACATGGAGTTGTTTGCAAGGAGATCAGGAATAGTTTAGCACTTGGCATAGGCCAAAAGGAGGGTTTGTCGAACGGCAACATTACTTCATGCCTCTTATTGCAATAAATATATGTATATTGGCCTACGCCAAGCTGCTTGTAAACTACTTGCGAAGAAATTCGTGTTACAAGGTCCTGACCTTAAAATCAATGTAAGCCGCCATTTTAGGTTAAATCCGCCATTTTAGGATCTCTCTGCAAAGTCACCCTGTGTCCTAAAATGGCTGACCAATGGTCTCTTGTTTTTTACCTAACCTTCTCAACCTCTGTAGGCAAGTTAATGTCCAACCTGCCTGCAGGCTACATGTTAGGGTCATGTAGACCTTGTCCTTCGTTGACCTATGGATCAACAATGTTAACCCGTGAATACAATACTGTTTAAACATTGTATGCAAACATCTGTTGACCTACATTGTAATGCATGTATAGAGAGGGATAGATTAAATCCAGAAACTATATTGTTACCATTGTGTGCTGCCAGTAAAATGTATTAGGAATAATCCGTATGTACGCGATATGTAAATTAGAAATGAACCTGGCACGAACCCTAGTCACATGTATGATTAACATGTAGAAAGGCTGCACATCGTTACAAAAAACTATAAATGAGCTGATGTCCAGATGGTAATTCCTGTTCACTGCCCACATTGAATTGCTGGTATTCTCTGTGGATACTGACGGCCAAATAGCTATTTGTGTACTTTGTTTTGTAACTGTTCAGTTTTGCAATAAAGATTCTGGGAATCTTTACAAGCCTGTGTTGGTGTATTTCTCTTTGCATGGTGTAAAAGACTTGATATTTGTATTTTTCTACTTCACATCATGAGGTCTGCCACACAGAAGGAAGGATTATCTCTCAATGCCTTCCATGGCAGACTGCATTGCATGGTACTAATGTGTGCCTTGTCTGATGAGGAGAACGAAGTAGGACAGCAGCTCATTCTAGGTTGCTCATCAATAAAGATGAAGAGACAGATACTGCGCGAGGCCGCATTACCCTGGGCTGTATCTTGGAGCTGGGACGCTCGCACAAGCTGGCTGACTTCAGAGCTACCAAGATGTGTGCCTCCCTGCAGTCGGTCAATCTAGAACATGCCTGCGCCCTGGGCAGATAACAGACACGAATGGCAGACAGAAGAACGCTTTGGAACAAGAAAGGGGTCCGGGGAAATGATACTGCACCATGCCCCCAGTGTGGCTACAACCTCCCCCACTCTAAGGACTGCCCTGTAAAAGGACATGTCTGTAGCAGATGTGGCATCTCAAATCACTTTGTGCATGTCTGCTGTGCACCAGCGCCACCCACACATTCAAGAGGGCAGGCCTCTCCCCAAGACAGACCTTTCAAAGGCTGATACGCAAAGTTGCCCATGTTGAACAGCCTCCTCAAAGAAGACGTGTAATACGTGTTCTTCTTTTCCAACATGAAAGAACTACAAGTATCCAAGAAACATCAGCCCAAGCCCAAATGCATGGTGCGAATCTGCGATTCATCGGTCCCCGTACTGATTGACACAGGGGCATCAGTGAGCGTCATGGCAGATGATCATGACTGGAAGCTAAGAGAAGCCCCGCCCCTGAAGGACACAAATGTCCTCATCTAAAGGTTTGGCGGGAAGCACCCCTACCCCTGGAGGGTGTTTTTGTGGCTCCGTCCCAGCATGACGATGTGGCCATAAAGGCCATGTTCTTCATCACCAAAGTAAGTTACGTAACGCTACAAGTCTGAGGCGCTCCATATCGCCAATTTCGCATTTGGTGTCTACCTGGAGGACATCAAATCCCTACTTGTCCGTTTCTCGGTTGTATTGATAGGTATAGGGAACCTAACCGGAGACCCAATCTGCCTTCATATTGACTCCACTGTCCAGCCGACAGCACTGAAACACAGGCGCGTTCCCTTCCACCTGTGGGAGAAAGTTGAGAGTTGGATAACCTGGTGACAATTGACATAATTGGAGAAGTGGAAGGTCTGACTCTGTTGTTGTTCCCCATAGTCATTGCCAGGAAGCCCAAGCAGCCAGAGTCGATCCACATCTGTGAGGACATGCGTCTCCCAAATCGTGCCATCAGACGGGAGAGGCACATTACGCCAACACTAGACAACATCCTGACGGATCTGCAGGGTGCCAAGTACTTCTCGAACCTCGACCTCAGATCCGGCTACCACCAACTAGTGCTAGATCCGGTGTCCAACTATATCACAACATTCACCACACATAAAGGCTTATACAGGTACAAGCGCCTGTACTTTGGGATATCATCGGCCGTGGAAGCCTTCCGTAACACTAACAGAGGAGCACTGGCTGGACTCAGTGGCACCAGTAACATCAGCAATGGTGTTTGCCAATCTGAACAGGAGCACCTTGACGGGCTAGGGAATATCGTCAAGCGGATCTAGCAACTGGGGTTGATGCTGCACAAGGACAGGTATGCCTTCCTGCAGAAGAAAATAGCGTTTTTCGGCTTTGTGTTCCAGGAAGGAGGAATTTCTCCTGACCTGGCAAAAGTGAAGGACATTTAGGAGGCAGAGGCTCCCAACAACTTGTCTGAGGTACACAGTTTCCACACTGTGCTTGGAGGTGGACCACCTTGGAACAGAGCGCATTCGGGGAAATCAAGGGCATTCTTACCGCAGATGACATCATGATTTTCTTTGACCCAGGAAATGGAGCAGAGATTGTCGTGGACACCAGCCTTTTTTACCTGGGGGTGGTGTTGATGCAGTTGGACAATGGAGGAGAGAATCACACTGTAGCCTACGTGAGCAGGGCTCTGTCTGCGACGGAGCAAAGGTACTCATAGACAGAGAGAGAGAGGCCCTGGCAGCACTATGGGGCTAAAAACATTTCCATCTGTATGTATTCGGCAAGGCTGTAAGAGTCATCATGGATCAGAAGCCCCTGATCTCGATAATGGCTGGATCCTCCGCCAAAGCACCGGCTTGCATCAAAATAATTAATGCTTGCTCTCCAAGAGTATGATATTGAGTTGGTATTCTGACCTCGGAATGCTAATGCAGCTATTTGTCTCGAAACCCCACACAATCTGGGCAGCAGGAACCTAGTCAGGATGAGAGCGAGGCAGAAGAGTTTCTACACAGCCTCGTGACACCGGCAGCATGCATCTCCATGTCCATAGAAGACATCAAAGAGGTCTTGGTGGGTGATAAATATTTTTGCATTTTGTAGACTGCCGGAAGCGGCGAGTGGAAGATGGTGCTAGAGAAACTAGGCTGATGTACATGTGAGGCCCGTCAGGTGCTTGATCAGATGTGGCGCTTAAGAGATGAACTCATGTTCATGGAATGGAAGATGGTCTGGTCCTAAGAGGGTCGAAGATGGTCATCCCTGCGAGGTTTGCACCATGTGTGCTGGAGCTAGCCCACAAAGGTCACCATGGGGCGGCCAAAGCCAAGGCGTCTTAGCCTGAAGGTCTGGTTTCCAGGACTTGAGGACAAAGTAGAAGAATTCAATTGCAGTTGCTAAGCAGCAAAGCTCCCCCAGAAAGAACCACACATTGAAACCATGGACTGGAGCTGCTTGCTGTGGAAGGTGGTGCACATGGACTTTGGGACTACCTGCCACTGGAGAAGATCATTGCCACCTGTGGATTCCCTACTGAACTCTGCACAGATGACGACCCACCATTTCAAAGGGGGGGGGTGCTCTGAATACCTACATGACCACGGGTTGCGACACGAGGGCAAATGGGGAGACAGAAAAGTTGATGCACACACTCAAGGTGTTTCGGATCGCGCATGGACACGGTGAATGTAAAAGAAGAGTATTGTACCAAATCCTGTTGGAATACTGCACCACCCCCTATTGCTCCACTGGTGTGCCATGTTCTGACAGTGTCAAAGAGTGTTGATACCGGATCACATGCCTTGCAGCCCTGGGGTGATCGACAATGAGGAAGTGTTCAGTAGGAGGAGAGCGAATGAGAAGGAGAACAAGATGAGAAGGCTGCAGGATCAACCTCTTGAGGTTGGAGATGAAGTTTTAATCTGTTCCGGGCACCTGAGAAGGAAGCTGTCCCTCCCACATGAACTACACCCATTCAACGTTGTGGACGCAAAAGGGTCAATGATTACTGTTTCGGATGGCCAGGTTGACAGTCACAAGGAACTTCAGCTTCTTTACAGAAGTTGGCGACGTCGCCTACCCTGAGGGAAAACAGGGAGGTGAGATCAGGGGAATTGAACAAAAAGATTGTATCTAAAATGCCGAATGCACGTTTAGAGCGCATTCAGCATGGTAGATAAGATATAAGCCCATACTACCTGCACCTCCATTTCGGTATTATGGGCTGCAGTGGTGTCCCTCCCATACATTATAGGCAGTGCGGGGACAAACTGGCAAAACCCCAAAAGACCGAATTACAAAATGCGGGCTAGTGGGATCCGTGATTTTGTAATTCAGTCTTTTGGGATACGATATTAAAACATACATCTGAGATCAGAAGCTCCACCAAAGTGGCCACAAATCGACAGTGAGGAATCAGATCAGGGAGGCGCCCTGACCAGCGGAGATGAGGATGGCCCAGCAGAACAAGGAGGGGGCGCCACGATGGGTGAATCTGATCCAGCAGAGGCGGGAGAACAGCGTTGTCCTGAGCAGGAGCATCACAGGCAGCTGATCTACTTCTAGGACTTCGAAGTAAGTCTCCCATGACCAGAACAATATACAAGGTGACATTGTTATGTCCACACGTTGTGGTGTTAATTATGTTGTGTTGTTTATAAATAAAGGAGGAGTGTAATGTTGGCCCCTTTAAGAAAGTGATGGCGGATCACGTCAAGTCCATAAATGAGGCACTTTGTGCCATGAGGGGAGCTCTGCGTCTTATTTGTATATCGGGAGGCTGCACCTGGATGTGGCCCTTCCCGACATAACAGCTTTGGGAGCCATGACCTGCAGAGGACCGATGGAGCTAAGCACAGATGGTCCACCACAGGCAGGAGAGGGGAGGAAGAATCCAGCCAGGAAAGTCTCTGCTCGAGGCCTACCTGCCTAACCTCCATATTTTTCCCGGAGACTCAGGAATTTTAACCATTTCTCTGGGTCTCCGGGAAAGATTCTGGAATCTCAGGAATTTTGGTGGGGGACAGCTTACACTGATTGCTTTTTTTGTTTGTTATGCTTGCAGGACTGCGCTGCCTCGGACTCCCTGCCCGAGTGTGGCTTTGACTCTGCAGCAATGACTGTAACGCTTCTAGCGCATTGGCAAAAAGAATGCAGGTGAAGCAAAATAACGCCCGTTTCTTTTGCCCAGGTTAACAGGGCTGAAGTCTAGTGTACGTGGGTGGCCAGAGTCCACCCATTGAACCACAGCCATCAGGTGAAATGTCCAATTTCTGTACTGCAAAATTCAGGGAAACCTTTGTATTGCTTCTTAGAGTTTACATGTGCACATTTTAACGTGTTGCTTTTATGGAAGGTGAATGCCTTTTGTCCTATGCAATTTGGGTGGTTGTGAAAAGGCAATTTAATGAAATGTGCATATTTCACCTAGAACTGCAAATTTCTGACGTCACATCACATTACCCAGAGTTTACCTTTTTGACATGTGGGCGTGGAGCCATGTGAAAATGGGCAGAGTTTTGTGTGACCGTGGGCGGGGAATACATCTCAGAAATTTTGATTTTCAAATATAGGTAGGTATGCTCGAGGCAGGACAAACAAAAACTGCTCAGCGCGATGACAGCCCCCAAATAGTTCGCGGCAGGGGGTGGGTGGGTTGTGAATAAAAGAAATAGAAGAGGCGCTCCTGGGAAGGAACTGGGACGTGGAGGGAACGTCACGTGTGCAATGAGACCGCGCTGCTGGCTCTGAGCATGTCCTACCAAGTAGTGATATATACGCCGAGCATGCGCAGTAATGGTCCTATGACGAACACTGCGCATGCGCTCTAACGCTTACCCGTGTGCTGACACTACGCATGTCTTATATAGCGGATTCTCGACCGCCGAGCATGCGCTGTAGTGGCTGCCGGCGGGCTGTCACTGAGCTGGCCTTTAGATTAGTATTCTAAAGTCGAGCATGCGCAGTGGCACCGAGCATGGCCCGGTAACACGTGTCTCGTTTTTAGAGCATGCGCAGTGTCTCTGTCGTCTCCTGACTCGGCTTGCGTCACGGGGAGACAGGTCTGTGTCTTGGCCCTGTCCGGTGCTCACTCGGTGCCCATTGAGTGCTCGGCCGCCTCTTTTAAGTCTTGACAGCACACCCCACTCAGGGGAGCAAAGCCTAGTCACCATACAGAGAAGCTGAGTGCTACCCTGTGCAGGACAGGGGAGTTCAAGCACCAAACGTAATTATTAAGCCAATCAAATGCCGGTCAATGCTGCCAGTTACTGCCATTAAAGACCACACACCCTAAGCACTGTGACACTGCTGCTGCATCACCCCCAAACCCCCACCCGAGGGCCCCCACTCCAGAGAGCTGTAATGTGCGAGGGGGCCAGGGGGGTGAGTCCTGGGGGAATGAGAAGTGCCACGAATACCCTGGCCCCTCAAACCCCCCACCCCAGTGCATCGAGGGCTGTCTATACGAGAGGGCACAGAGAAGTGCAGCCAGAGTCATGCACAGCCTCATCTTCGGCCCCTTTCGGGGTGATCCCCCTGAGTCAGTCGGGATAACTGCAGCCTCGACATCTCACAGGCCCCCACAGTCAAGCGGCCATGATATGAAGCTGCAGTTTTCAACTTCTCGCAGCCTCCACCGAATACCAGAGACTGTTGGTGATACTTTGTCCTTCTCAAAAAGCACAAAACAACAATGTTTACCTCAGAAGTATGTAATGTGGTCTCCTCTGTAGTAAGTGTTGTGTACTGCGTACACGAGGTACGCATGTGCGTGCCTCTACGGAGCTTGCGCATGCGCGTTGTAAGAATAAAGGCGGTGCCCGGCAGTTCGCGCCAGAGACCGGAGCCATCACACGTCTCCGGCGTGTGTTCTCTACATGCATGGGTGCGTGTGGTTGCATGCATGTGTGACGGCCACCGGCCGACCCCGCACAATACAAAATTGGTGACGAGGTGGGATCGGAGCTGTTCTTCCCGTTTTTCCAACGACGTCGGCGAAACGGAACACAACTCCGCAGTCGCGGACCCGCTCTAACAGCCGGGGGCCATTTTGAGTGCTCGTCCACTACGACATACGCAGTGGTTGCGGCCCGCTTCGGGTGCTCGTGCGCCATCTGCCCGTTGCAAGCAGTTGCAGCAATTTTTGGACACTCCACAGCCCAGCTGGTGCAGGGCTGTGACACAAGAAGTGGCAGAAGAGTTAACAGGAAGACTGTCACAGCTGGGAGTCGGATCACCCATTAACCTGCAAAGACAATACTGTGAGTACCTATTGTGATGGGTGAAGAAACAGATGATGAGGGCGCCATTGCCCCAATACCACGCAGAGTGCGCACCACTCTGGCTCCCATGCCTGAATTTGACACCACGGGGCCTCCATCGAAACTTGGCCCAAAATGGCTCATATGGGTCAAAAGACTGGAAATGATGTTCAGAGCCTCGGGTGAGACAGAAGACGAGGCAAAGATCGCCATCATGATGTACTCCACAGGCACTGAAGTCCAGAAAATATATGACTCCCTCGACATTCCAGTGGCGACGTATGACGCTGTCAAACAAGCACTTCGGGATCACTTCCTACCCTTAGCGAATGTTGACTTCGACAGGTTTGTCATGGGGGCGGAAAAACAACGGAGCGAAGAGTCACTGGACCAGTTTTGTGCCCGTTTGAGACACCTAGCGAGCTCCTGCAGGTGGGTCAACGAAGAGGAAATGGTCCGCAACCAATTGCTGCAAGGATGCTGCTCAGGAAAACTTAGGAGGCAAGTCCTGAGGGAACCAGGGATGACCCTCTGGCAGATCCTGGACATGGGAAGAGCGTATGAGCTGGCAGAGGCCAGAGGATCGAAAATGGACGCAGCCACGCATCCCAAGAATGAGGAGGAGGCACTTGCAGTCGGACGTTTCACACCTGGGAAGGCCAGATGGACACCGAAGAGGGGAGAAGGACCCACGACATCAGGTACCCCTCAGTCGTGCTCCTATTGTGGATATGACCTCCCACACAGAGGTGAATGTTCAGCCAAATCACGAACATGCGGCAGGTGTGGGATACCTGGGCATTATGCCAGGATGTGTAGGGCCGCCATGCCCGTGGCAGCAAGCAGAGGACCTGAGAGGGCCGGTAGAGGTGGCACTCGCACTGTGAGGGGCATATCGTCCCTTGAACAGGACGTGCACGACCTACACATTGCCGAAGAAGAGGAGGAAGACATTTTCTTCATTTCCAGCATCGCAAATGGCCCTGGAACTCGACGAAGACCCATATGTACTGTAGACATTGGAGAGATTCCCACTCCAGTCCTCATCGACACGGGAGCTTCAGTCTGCATACTGGCGGACAGACATTACAACGCACTGGCAGGCCCACCAACCCTGTCGCCCTCCAAGGCTCAGATATACGCTTTTGGTGAAGATACTCCCCTATCCATCCAAGGGGTATTCGTAGCCCCAGTGACCCATGGCCAGAACAGCATCAAAGCATGGTTTTTTGTAACCAGTGTAAGTCCGCACTCTCTTTTAAGCTGCGCAGCATTTGAAGCACTAGACCTGGTTCGTTTCACTTTTGCTGTATATCATACGGATCTGGACAGCCTGCTGACACGCTTTGAGGGACTCTTCAGGGGCATAGGGAAACTGAAGGCTGAGCCAATAAGGCTCCACATTGATGAGTCAGTCAGAACGACGGCGCTGAAACATCGTCGCATACCGTTTCATCTGAGGGCTCAGGTGGAAAAGGAGCTGCAAGACTTAGTGGAACGAGATATCATTGAAAAGGTGGAAGGGCCCACCCCGTGGGTCTCCCCAATTGTAGTGGCCCCAAAGCCCAAACAGCCTGGGGCTGTACACATTTGCGTAGACATGAGACTTCCTAACATGGCCATAAAAAGAGAACGTCATCTTACTCCCACTCTGGACGACATTGTTGGAGAACTTCAGAGTGCGAAATTCTTTTCGAAACTAGACCTGAGAGCGGGTTACCACCAGTTGGAGCTTCACCCGGAGTCTAGATATGTTACGACCTTTACAACACACGAAGGACTGTATTGATATAAAAGACTCCGTTTTGGAATATCCTCGGCGGCAGAAATCTTCCAAAATGCTATCAGGGGGGCTCTGTCCGGACTAAAGAGAGTAATAAACATGTCAGACGATATCCTACTCTTTGCCAAATCCGAAGCAGAACATATCAAGCGGCTGGAAAACACTTTTCACAGACTCCACAGCCTCGGCCTGACGCTGCACCAAGAAAAGTGCAAATTCCTGAAGGACAGCCTAGAGTTTTTTGGATTTGTCTTCCATGCGGGAGGCATATCCCCCGATCCTGAGAAGGTGAGAGACATTCGAGAGGCGTCACCTCCCCGTCCCCGGCAGAAGTCCGCAGTTTTTTAGGGATGGTAAACTACTGTGGGCGTTTTATTCGAGATTTAGCGTCCCTTTCTGAACCCCTGAGAGCACTCACTAGGAATGAAGTAGCATGGACATGGGCTGGAAAGGAACAGAGAGCATTCACGGCCATCAAGGATGCTCTGTCTGAACAAGATACCATGGCATATTTCAACCCGGCCCGGGAGTCTGAAATCATAGTGGATGCCAGTCCAGTGGGACTCGGGGCGGTTCTCGTGCAGGCGGATCAACAGGGATCCATGCGACCAGTTGCATACGCCAGCAAGGCACTCACAGACACAGAGAGAAGATATTCTCAAATTGAACGCGAAGCCCTCGCAATACTATGGGGCTGCAAACATTTTAGATTATATATCCTAGGGAAGCCTGTTGTAGTGGTGACAGACCACAAGCCCCTGATTCCCATTCTGGCAGGCGCCTCTTCCAAACTGCCACCTCGGATAGAGAGGTGGATGCTATCCCTCATGGAGTACGGGGTGAAGCTGGTATACCGCCCGGGTACGCACAACCCTGCAGACTATTTGTCTCGTCACCCCGGCGCAGGACGACCCAGAGACACTACAGAGGTTGCAAATTGTGTGGACATCATTCACATGGTCGTCGAGTCTGCGCTTCCCATTGCTTTGACAAGACAAGGAATTGCCAACGAATCAAACTCGGATGAGGCATTTCTGAGAGTAAAGGATGCGGTGGCCTCGGGAGCATGGCGGGCGCTCCTTCTGAACAAAGCCCGGAGAAATGCAGGAACGCAAAGAGACTTGCAATTGCTCTGGGGTGCACGACATGAACTGTCAGTATCTGCCGATGGTCTCCTTCTGAGAGGGCACCGAATTGTGATCCCCAGGTCACTTGTGCTGAAGGTCCTTCAGCTGGCACACAACGGACACCAGGGGATGACCAGAATGAAGGCATGTCTCAGACTCAAAGTCTGGTTCCCCGAATTGGAGAAGAGAGTGGAAGAGTTTGTGAGGGCATGCATCCTGTGCCAAGCCACGAGCCCGGCGGAGAAGGGACCCCCGATTCAGACCATGGCAAGGAGTGAGTTACCCTGGGGGACAGTACAGGCTGATTTTGGCTCCACCGGAAGAGGACTACATTTCCTAGTAGTAACTGACCAATGGTCCCGATATCCAGAGGTGGAACTGGTCGAGTCCCAAGCCACCGACCACACCACCCTGGCCATGGACAAGATGTTTGCTACCCACGGTTTCCCCATCGAGTTATGTTCTGACAATGGGTCACCTTTTCAAGGACAATCGTTTGCTCGATACTGCAAAGAGAGAGGGATAAAACACCAAAAAGTCACCCCACTATGGCCAAGAGCCAATGGAGAAGTAGAGCGGTTCATGCGCACACTAAACAAGGTGTTTCGCATATCCGAAAATGGAGGTGAAGATCTTCGACGGAACTTATTCGACTTTCTCCGGGAGTATCGCACAACACCTCATCGATCAACTGGAATAGCCCCTACGGAGGCACTTTTCAAGAGGATCCCAAGAGGACTCATACCTGAATCAGAGGGGAGACAACCAGGAGTGATCGACAATGACCAAGTACTACTAGAAAGGTCATGGAGAAACGAGAATGAAACAGCGCGGAGAAGACTGCCGGAAAAACAGATTGCAGTTGGAGATACCGTGTTGGTGCGAAACAGAAGAGCAGAGGGAAAGCTGTCGACAACTTACGAGACCCAACCACTGGGTGTAACACACGTGAAAGGTACAATGGTCACCGCAGCCAATGCCATAGGTTCCGAGACTTTATTATGGACCCTGCACCATAGGTGGGGAAATGTGCCGGTGCAAATCCGAAGAAGGAACCAGGTTGTACTTCTGCAGTTAATTGTTAATTGTTGTTGTTTCTGCAGTTATTTGTTAATTGTTTGTTTCCGGGGAAAAGGAGGGATGTTGTGTACTGCGTACACGAGGTACGCATGCGCGAGCCTCTACGGAGCTCGCGCATGCTCATTGGAAGAATAAAGGCGGTGCCCGGCAGTTCACGCCGGAGACCGGAGCCATCACACGTCTCCGGCGTGTGTTCTCTGCATGCATGGGTGCGTGTGGTTGCATGCATGTGTGACGGCCACCGGCCGACCCCGCACAATACAAAAGTAAGGGCATGTTATGTGGTAGTTCCACACGCTGTGTGGTGACACCACATCTTGTGTGGAACCCAATACTGTAATGGTTCTGGAGTGAAGACATTCCAGAGCCATGTGTTTACTATATCCACCCTGGATGTATCACTCAGGGGGCTTCACTAATAAAACTAATTCCCCACAATATAAGGTGTATGTACGCAGTTCTTAACAATTGGCGATCAGGTACCTCTGTCGAAGGAAGCCCCCGGAGTTCCGTTTGCCACCGCAGCTGTGCATGAGGGCCCATCAACGACAAAACAGAAGGAAGTCGTTGCGCTGCGCCGCGACTGGAAGACGGGCGGTCCGAGGCCCTTACAGGCAACATCAGCTGTGTGGGAAAGGCTGCAGTGAGTAGAGGAAATAGTTGGAAACCTGTTTATCCAACCCAGAGCCCCGTAGTTACAAGTGCATCATACGAATGCCTGGAAGTCCGTTGAACGGGAAACGCATCAGAAAAAGGGACCTCACTGCGTGCCTCAACGTGGCAGCCATTTTGGAATTGAAGTAAGTGTATGTGAGGTTACCATAGTAACCATGATATGCAGCAGCAAAAGACGTGTAGCAGAGCATACAACGTTATAAAAAAAAATAAAAAAAGAAGAATGGCACATCCATCATGTGAATTGATGCATCTTAGGGAGACTGTGAACTATTAATAGAAGAAATGCATACAGAGCACGCTTATGCGACATATGAGAGGATGCACAGAAGTGTACTCTAAAGAACTGCCATAATTGACATTCAACTCTTTAGTTAGGCATCAGCGCCACCTGCTGGGATATATTTATTTATTTATTTATTTTTGGGATCTAGATATTTTTTTGATCTAGCCTTCAGTCAGTGCAAATCCATTTGTATGTTTAAGTGAAGGCACCGCAGCACATCACAGCTCCGGTACACTTCCTTTCATTGCCTGGCAACCGCACTAGCCCATGGGAACAGTGGGTGGACGGTTTCCAAGTATACTTAAGGGCCATGGGAGGCAGTAAATATAATGATGATCTTAAAGAAGCCACCCTACTGAACTGCATTGGGGCAGAAGCATTAAGAATTTTTAGAGCGCTTCCTGATTTAGAAGGGACAGAGTGGTGCTGGCGATAATAATCGCAAATTTGAAAGTGCATTAGGGAAATTGGCAAAGCACTTTGGGAACAAAACCAACATTGCATTGGAAAGATGCAAGTTTTTTCAAGACACCAGATGAAGGGGGAGTCCATAGATGTCTACATTGCAGCCCTGATAGGTCTCATGTCCACATGCAAGTTTACTGGATTTAGTGAAGAATATTTAAGGGACCAATTGGTTTTGAATGTGGCAGATTCACACATTCAGCAGAGATTGTGGCAAACAAAAGACCCATCACTGGAACAGGCTGTGGAGATCGCCAGAACAATGGAATTGGTTGATCATTGTATGAGAGAGAGATTTAATAAACCTGAACATAAGGAAATCAATATGGTCTAGGAAGAAACAAGAGGAGACTCCGAAGAATCTCTGGTAGCAATGGTAAGGAGGATGTCAACTAATAATTCCAGAGGTAACTCAAAGAGAGGTAGAGACAATGGATACAGAAGTCTGACCCAGAACCGATGTCAAAAATGTGGATGGTATAAACACAATGACACTGAGAAAGAATGCCCTGCTGCAGCTGTGGAGTGCTACAAATGTGACCACAGAGGTCATTTTGCTAAGGTGTGCAAGAATGTCTGTGGAAGAAGTGGAAGGTTTAACAGATACCAATCCAATAGACCACGAAGAAGTACAGTAGGTGTGGTCGAAGAAAATAATGGGCCTGACAACATGATGACAATTATAAGCGAGAACGCACAACAGGTGCAAATACTCACGGTCACTGCATTGGGAAGAAAAGGTGGACCATGGATTGACATGGAAATAAATGGCATATCCTTACCCATAATGGTGGATACTGGGTCTCCTTATACCATGGTGGATGCCGAGACTTTTGTCAAAGTACTATCTGGTGACATGAAAAATCTGCAATGCACAAGAGTTAGAGCAACGGGTTACGGTAAAACCCCCATTGAGATCATTGGTTGTACCTGGGTGAGGTTGCGTTTCCGTGAAAGGGAAACGGCTCGTCAGTGGTTGGATGGGAAGAACATGCTGCCCTACGTGTCATGATCCATCCAGGAGAAGAAGTTCCTATTCTGAGTATTTTCAAAGACAATAATGACATCAAAGCTATGTTGGCAAAGCAGTTCCCCAAAGTGTTCAGCGAAAAAATGTGACTTTTAGAGGGGTTCCAGCACAGGATAATTCTTAGGAAAGGGGCAAAACCTATTGCGCACAAGGTAAGAGGAGTCCCCATCAGCACAAAGGAAGCACTCAAGAAGGAACTTTCCCGTTTGTGTGAACAAAATATAATTGAACCCATTGGGAGCTCAGAATGGTTGGCCCCTATAGTATTAGTTCAAAAAAGCCGATGTATCCATAAGAATGTGCATGGACCTCAGAGACCTCAACAAAAGCATATGGATAGACAGACACCCTCTTCCGAATATAGGAGAATTACTAACAACCATGAAACCAGCTAAGTTTTTCAGCACTCTGGATCTGTCTTCTGCTTAACATCAGATAGCCTTAGAAAACGAGTCTAAGAATTTAACTTCATTTGTCACTCCACTTGGTGCATTTATGTTTAAGAGGATGCCGTTCGGCCTCGCCTCAGCCGCAGCGGTATTTCAAAGACTGATGTCATTACTATTTGGTGGTCTTGAAGGTATATACTGCTTTCAGGGTGACATTTTAATATCTGCCAACACAGGAGAGGAGCATGATGCAAAATTGATGGGTGTGCCGCAAGTAATTCAAAAAAGTGGCCTCACTTTGAAACTTGAAAAGTGTAAGATTAAGTCTTAGGTCATTCAATTGATGCTGAAGGGATCAGCCCAAAAAAAGAATTGAAAGATACCATTTTGGGCATCAGCGAACCCAAGAACAAAGATCAACTAAGAAGTTTCTTGGGCATGACGGAATATTATTCTAAATTTGTGAATGATTACACCAACAAAACTAAAAATATAAGAGAACTTCTGAAAAAATCCACGAAATACATATGGTCAGATGAGTGCAAATGTGAATTTGAGCGGATAAAAACCATTATCAATGGAGCCCCGACACTAGGAATGTTTGATTGTAAAGCCAAAACTATCATTTCAGTTGATGCCAGCAAAATTGGATTAGGTAGTGTATTAGAGCAGCTACAGGACAAAGGACTGATGACAATAGCATTCGCATCAAGAGTCTTAAGAGATGCAGAATTGAACTACTCAACGATAGAGAGAGAAGCTTTGGGAGTAAAGTGGATATTGGAACACTTTAGAAACCTAGTATGGGGACTACCTATCGTCCTGAAGACCGACCATAAGCCACTGGTACATGTGTTGCAATCCAACACGCCGCATTTAATCTCACCAAGGATCAGACGGTGGATTCTGGACATAATGCAGTACAACATCTGCATTTGTTACACCCCGGGTAAGTTGAATTCTGTGGCTGATTGTTTATCCAGATTTCCAGGGGAGTGTACTAGGACCAATGCTGAAATAGTGGAAGAATTGAGAGGTGAGACATCATTGCCACCATAAATTCTGGTGTGACGAAAGAAGAATGGAGGAACATAGCCGATGTTTATCATGAACAGGAGTATATCAGAGAGGCGATCAAAAATGACTGGCACGTATATGACCAAAGTATTGGAGATTATGCTCAAATCAAGGATGAAATTTGGATGGATCCAGAACACATATATAGAGGAGACCGAATGATTCCTCCAGTGAGACTGAGAAGTAAAATAATTGCCCTAGCCAATGAAGGACATTTGGGTAGAAATTTGACCAAGAGAAGGGTAAGGGGCACACACTGGTGGCCGGGTTTGTGGAGAGAAGTTGAAGAAAGTGTCAGGAACTGTGTTGCATGTGCTAAGAGTGACAAATCCAAGAACGTAAGAAAGACACCTCTACAACCTGTGGAAATTCCTGACAAAGTGTGGTCCAAGTTAGCCATAGACATCATGGGACCATACAAAAACCTGGAGGCTGTTAAAATATACATTGTAGTTTTAGTTGACTACACCTCGAAGTGGGTTGAGTGGGGAGTTGTAGAAGAAAATGTCACTACCAGAAAAATTCTGAACTTTCTAAGTGAAATATTTAACAGAGAAGGAGACCCCAAGGAAATAGTGTCAGATAATAGGCCCCAGTTTACCTCACTAGAATTTCAACAGTTTCTTAAGGAAACCACATAAAAACATCGCTATATCATCCTTTTGCAAACAGACTTGTGGCTGCGAACTCTCAAGTGGTTAATAACCACTGAACAGGTTATCATGTCTGTTCTTGCGAGAGAGGGGCGCCCGCTACCTTTGTAAAACTATTTGTTGAGAGGATGAACACGTTTGTGAAGGGAGTGGTCCAATTAGCTGTTTCAAATTCGCTTCCATGGAAGGAAGCTCTCAAGGAAGCCCTTTGCACGTATAGGACCACTCCACATACTGCCACAGAGGTTGAACCCTTTACCATGATGAGGGGCAGACAAGCGTTCAATCGTCTGAGACCTGCTTGGATGTTTTCAAAAGCAAGAGATGTACACTTGGACATTGAACAAATCATAAAGAGGGTAGCTGAGAAAAAAGAAAAGTACAAGGAATAGTATGATCGTAGAAAAGGAGTAGTGGAGAAGATATTCAAGAAAGGGGATTGGGTCTGTGTTAAAGAACCTGAAAAGACAATGAAGGGCGAATCCAGATTCAGACCAGCACAGAGGGTACAAAGTAGTTCCGGCAAATTGGTCGTGTTGGATGATGGCAAGATGTTGTCTATTGATGATATTGTGTGGGTGCAAAACGATGCGGAATGCCCAAGCACCAGTAACTACAATAAAAAGTTTGCAAGGGACTCTAATGACCATGGAACACAAGACAGAGGTAAAGAGCTGCATGTTCAAGAGACAGGGGGGTCATTACAAGTTGGGCGGTAAGGGATAACAGGCACCGGTAAGGAGACTAGTGCTGGTAATTCCTTACCGCCCAATTCCGAGGTCGCTTAGCGGGAGCCTCAAAGAATGTGTGTTCTGACCACACGTCCTTTACGGGTCCCGCTAAGGGACCAGGGCGCTAATAACAGTACCGCAAATACCATATATATACCATTATTAGCTACTTCCCCATTCCCATTGAGCTCTATGGGGGCTCAAATGGGAATGGGGAATGGTTTGTTCAATGGGGACTTACCCGTCCCTCCAGGGTCGGAATACACAGGTAAGTCCCCATTGAACAAGACCGGTGCCGGACCGGGTACTGGAGGAAGCCATGGCGCAAATAGCACCATGGCTACCAATCTCGGAATGAGGCCCAGGTTGTGGCAATATACCCACTAGTAGTGGGTTATCGAAAAGAAACCACAGAATTATCCAGAACTTCAAAGATGACTATGGGCCTCATTACAACCTTGGTGCTAAGTGCACCAACTTTACCACCATGGTGTAAACTCCGTTTACACCATGGTGGATGGCGGATTTACCGCCCCATTCCAAGGTGAGTGGGGCGGTAAATCCCCATTTCCCATTTTCCCTTCCCCATTCCCATTTTTGCCCCATAGGGCATAATGGGAGTGGGGAAGGCGCTAATTACGCCGCCGTAAATTACGGCGGCGTAATTAGCACCATGGCAGGTTAGCGCCATGGATTTTAACGCCTGCTAAAAGCAGGCGTTAAAATCAGAATCAGGCGTTAAGGGTTAACGGTGGCGTTAACCCTTAACGCCTGAGTTGTAATGAGGCCCATATGTATATTACTATTGTCTTACCACGTTACTGCTCATGCGTATCCTTTTGATTATAGTTTCAGTAATTTTAGTTACTTCATTGGGCCTCATTACACGGAATGCGGTAAGGTTTTACCGGTACCGGTAAGGGCACCGGTACCGGTAAACCCTTACCGCCTTACTACGAGGTCCCTTTGCGGGACCCAACCTCAACGGCTGGTTTTACCAGCCGTTAAGGAACGGGCCCGCAAAGGGGCCTTGGTGCTAATTACGGTACCGCAATTTGCGGTACCGTAATTAGCTCCTTCCCCATTCCCATTGAGGAATGGGGAAGTGCCTTGGTGAATGGGGAATTACCGCCCCGCTCACCTTGGAGTAGGGCGGTAATTCCGCCATCCACCAAGGCGGACACGGTAAAATACCGGCTAATAGCGCCATGGTTACCGCATACCATGTAATGAGGCCCATTGTTATTTAGTACTACATATCCACTATCATTTAAATATCAGCAATATGAGGAAGGGGGATGTTATGTATTAGTTCCACATGCTGCGTGGTGACACCACGTAGTGTGTGGAACCCAATACTGTAATGGTTCTGGAATGTATCTATTCCAGAGCCATTAGGCCTCATTACGAGTTTGGAGGTAGCCATGGAGCTATTAGCTCCATGGCTACCTCCAAACCGGGCTCCATTACCGGGTTCCTGCAATGGGGACTTACCGGGCCATTCCGACATGGGAGGACCTGGTAAGTCCACCTTGCAGGAACCATTCCCCATTCCCATTTGGGCCCCATACCGACCCCCTTCATTACGGGAGCGCAAGCCTCGTAATGAGGCCCATTGTGTTTACTATATCCACCCTGGATGTATCACTCCGGGGGCTTCACTAATAAACCTAATTCCCCACAATATAAGGTATATGTGCACAGTTCTTAACAGGGCAGGACACATAACTGGAATGACCACCTTCTGATCTAAATGAAATCATGAACAAAAATGACAGCCAATAATCGGGACTAGTTCATGACATCAGAGCGTTTGGAAGGACTCTGAAATAAAGAGGGGTGCCGGAACGTCTCCTATTATCCTTGGGGACTCAGCAGCAATTAAAACAGGGTCTTGCATGACATCAATTTACGTTGGATCTCAGTAAAAGGTTCAAAAGAAGGACCCTATAGCACTCTCAAATCCCAAGAAGGAAGGCGGCTTTGGAGGAATTAAACCCTTGAACGAACTCTGCACGAATGCGCCCAATATCACTAGACCGCTCAGAAGTAACTGATAGGCCTTGATGGCGGCCCATTGGCCCTTAATAATGGACTGCCAGCCTCTCAGAATGGAGGATCAGGGTCCTCAGCGCACACATTTCAACCAAGCAGAGGCTCCTAGTATATGGCGCCAGAAGATAGGACATTAGCCACTCTTTCAGAATAAATTCATCAGCCCTCTTTTCTCAATAGTCAAGTGGTTTCCATGCATGGGAAATTGGTAATGCTGCAGGTGGGGTGGGGTGAAAGAAGCCAACTTCAGTCTGAAACTCTCTGTCATGCCAGATTCACTAGAGCTAGTATCAATCACCATATCTAGAATGGCACCACCAAAGTCAGGTCTGGCCTGTTTGAATTTTCCAAAGTCTTTGGTGATCATGGGAGAAGGAGGTAAGGCATACAGTAGGCCCAGGGGCCAAGGAAGTGTTGGGGCACCATGCCCCACTCTGCAGCAGAGGGCCTCCATCCTCATATTGACACTTGTGACCCGTTATTGCAGGTCTCACGGGAGTCATCTAAGTCTCCATGATTTCCAGGAATGTGAGTTGCAGATTGTGGGAGTCCGGTGGCCTGAGAGGAAGGAGGTTTTCTTTCCATGGTGATTGAGCATTCCAAAGCCTGAGCGTAAGAGTAGTGAGGGGGGTGGCGAGGAAAAGCATAGAGTGAAGGGAGCTGAGAGGAATAGTGGAGTTTGGAGCAGGATTGGCAGCCTAGTAGCGTCTTGTGAGTTATACGTTGGATGGAGAGTGCGTGCAGTGAAGGTGGGCAGCTTAAGGGCGGTGTTTCCAATAGTGCAGATGCAGCCAGCAGAAACAATGTACGTATGGCCATGGACGTAGGCATGAAGGATCCTCCACCAGAGCTACCAAGGGGAAGAGCCATGGGACTAGGCAGGGCTTTCACTATTGCCTGCAATCCCATCAGGGAAATGGGTGCAGATGCAAAAAGTGTGCCCTGTGAACATGTGCAATGGGGCACGGAGGTGTGATCCATTGCAGCTTCGCTGCCATGGCATATGGGGTACTCTTGTAGGGGGGCACTCATCCATTCTCATGTGCTTATTGGAAGCCCTTTTTTCAGCCGGTTCCCCAGTGTGCTTTGGTGGTTGGCGTAGTCCTCCTCTTGCCTCTGTCTACGATCAAGTGCCTTGTGTTTGTGGCGCGCATAGTATCAGCTGTGCTTCAGTTGGGGCAGCAGGATGTATGTCGTATTTCTAGTGTGGGCACAGATTACCTTATAAGTGGGGCTGCTCTTTCTTCTTGCAGATCCTTATTTGCAGTGTGTCTATTCTGGGGCCCCCCACTGCCATGTGGATACTGATGTCTATTGTATAGGGACAGAGGCAAAGTAACATGTACTTGTCTCAGTGCTTTTCTGTGTGTCCTGGCATTTCCTTTATTTATTTTTGCATATGTTGCCATGCACAGAACCCTTGGGTGTCTAGGCGCAAGTTACATTGTGAGACAAAAAATGCCAAGTAGAGAGACAAAAAACAAAAACGACAGAGTAGACCTAATAAAGGAAACAGGCACGAAACACAACGGGGTGCTAATACGAAATGTGCCCCGATTACCAGCCACGTCAACGCTTTACCCTTGACTGCCTTATTGGTGCTGGTACATGCTGCCTTCTGTAGTTAAATATTTGTACTGCTCAGATTACTTACAAGCAATCTTTATTACTCCTAGTCCTACTCTTCCTCGCCAAGGTACTCACCTATGAGGCTCTGCTTCCCGTACAGGAACTTTTTTCTTTTTGTTTTCTTTTCTCTGAGGAATGAACCTCCTACTTACCCACAATACACCAGTACACAGCAAGCCTGTAAAGACACAGGGCCCTTCCACACCACGGGAGGTTTGCAAAGGATCGCTAGTACTGTGACGAGGAATAGTAGGACTAGGAGTAATGAAGATAACCAGTAACTAATCTGAGCATTACCTCCATGTCCCACTTCCTCTCCCCAGTACTCAACTGTGAGGCATACCCAAGCCAAACCAAGTGGAAGGGCCCAAAGGAAAGGAGGAAGCAAGAAGACACCCAGGAATCAGGGCAAAAACACCAGGTTTATTGAGCAATTGAACAACAGAAATGTCACAGCTGGGCCACGGACAGCACCCCAACATCAAAGGAACCATCCCTAGAATTGCTCACAATAATCCTGTAATGTGTAATAAAGGTATTGGGGTTGGCCAGGTAGTGACCCTGCAAATCTCATGTAACAGAACACCCTGAGCCTCTGATAGGCAGAATCGCATGCAGTGCCCTTAGGGACAAGTTTTACCTTTGGTACAAGCCTGTACTACTATGTCAGAGTGGTAGCAGTGGTGGAGCAGCCAGGCTTATCTCAAGAGTATATGGGCAATAGCAGAGATTACACAAAGGGACCACAATTACTGTGACTCAAGCAAACACTGACTCAAGGTTTCAGGTAGAAAAATATAAGTACATTTATTTTTAAACCATTCGTTATAAACACAACACTTCTATTAAACTTAATTGAAAACCACACGTTAAATACACTAAAACGGACCAATTCACTTTGTACAGTAAGTCTCAAGGTAAGTACCCTGTGTTTGAATGAACCGGTGTTACGGACAAAACACGTTACTGCGAATATGATTGCGATCACTTTTTGACAGTTCGGTCTACTAAATAAACGCGTATCCGTGACATGAAATGCTACCGGGGCAAAACACACTTAGCACCTGAGATACCCAGAGGTTGTTGGAGGCAAAAATCACAGGCAATATTTTGGTTAGGCAGGCAGAATCAAGAAACACTCAGAGACAGGAGTTCAAAAGTCAAAGGGCCGGAGCCAGAGTCGAAATACGCCGGGGCCTGTTTCCGAAGATCACACAGTCAGACAGTTCACGATTCAACGTAGCCAAAAAGTACTTCGATATTGTCAATGTTCGGAAGCAAAAGTTATAAGAAGGAGGGAAGACAAGGGCAAGCCATGGAAGTGAAGAAAAGGGGTTCACCCAGTTTCCTCAAGTAGAACACAGTACCTTCTTCCAATGGTGCATCTGGTGCCCTGGCAGTTGTTCCTGTTGGTTTCCCGCAGACCCACGATTCCTGGAGCTTCGTTGTGAAGGAGGACGTCTGAAGGGGGTCTGCACCACACAGGGATGAAGCCGGCAGCAGCGACGCAGAATAAAAGGTGTGCTCCTTAAAAACAGGAGAGGCTCTTCAGATGGCTATCCAGACGACTATAGCAGCATGCAGCGATTTCGAGCAAGGAAGAGGTTCCTCTGGCTGTAGAAGGTGAGCTGGTTGTCCCCACCAAGCTCAAGGGAAGAAGGCTCTGGACTGGATCTTCTCTAAGTCGTTGAAGGGAAGATAGCTCAGGACGGGGTAGTTGCGGCAGCCGTCGTTCTCTCTGCTTCTCTTCGGTTCCTTGTAGTTCCAGTGGTGACTCTCTGACTTCTAGCCCAAGTGATGTGCCTTTTATGCGAAAACCCCCCTTTCACACAGCCTGGCTGTCAATCACCCAGCAGGGGGGTTGTCCAGCCCGGACAACTACCCTGGCCAATCATGACAAAGTGTACTTCAGAGTCGACAATCACAAAAACCGGTAGAAACAAATAGCAAAACACAGGAAAGAGTGGGGAAAAAGCTCACTCTTACCAAGTGGAAAAAAATAAACTCCAGAAGTCCAGCAAAGCTGCTGGGGGACTCACTGGGTTAGGGAAATTAGCCATAAATGAGAATTCTCCCTAACACTCGCCCCCGCCAGACTAAGGGACAGGATGATTTAATCCACTCCTGGATGGACCTCATACCTCTAGTTGGTTACAAACATCCTAGAGCGACCATCAGCATTTTGGTGGTGACTTCCTGCTCTGTGCTCAATGGAAAAATCAAAGCCTTGCAGGCAGATTCACCATCTGAGTAACTTCGGGGTTTCCCCTTTCATTTGCATCAGCCATCTCAAGGGTTGGTGGTCAGTCTGAATGGTGAAGGTAGATCCATACAAGTATGGTCTAAACCTCTTCAGTGCCCACACAATAGCAAAGCATTCTCTTTCTATTGTTGCCCACCTTGTCTCAGGATCCTTTAACTTCCTGCTGATGAAACAGATGGGGTATTCCCTACCTTTCTCATCCAGTTGACTAAGGTATGCACCTATACCTACTTTAGAAGCATCAGTTTGTACAATGAAGGGTTGATGATAGTCAGGAGCTCTTAGGACTGGAGCTAGACACAGGGCTTCCTTTAGACCTTCAAAGGCTTGATTGTACTTCTCATTCCTCCTGATCTCTTTAGGAAATTTGGGAGAGGAGATGACATTCAAGGGAGAAGCTATGGTCCCATAGTTCTCTATGAAGTTCCTATAGTACCCAGTGAGACCTAAGAAGGCTTTCACTTGGGCTTGAGTAGTAGGGGTGGCCCAGTTTTGTACAGCTTGTACTTTGCTAGGCAATGGCCTTATTTCACCTCCTCCTACCTCATGTCCAAGGTAGACCACTGAACTGTGACCAATTTGACACTTGCTTGCCTTTATGGTCAGATGGGCCTGTTCAAGAGCCTGCAATACATAACCTTGGTGTTCAACATGTTCTTTCCATGTAGGGCTGTACACTGCAATGTCATCCAAGTATGCCATGCAGAAGTCCTCCTGTAATGGTCAACTGGTATCCACGGGGACGTCACTCAGCCTGTTCTGACCTCTTATGACCTCAAACCCTTTCTTGGAGTCTACTCGACAGGATACTGGGCCTGAAACACAGGATTGGTAGAGTTTAACTCCCTATTGTCTCTGTGTGCTTGAACCCCTTCTTCCCCGGGGTCCAACCCTTCCCTTTGATCCAGAGCTCGCCTTGTTTTCTTGGAAAGTGTGCTCTCCGTCCTGCTGTCAGTGCAGGGGTGCGTTGATTGATGCGGGCTTGTTGCTGCCTAGTTACTTCACTGGCAAGAGTCCTACAGGTAAGTATAATGAGTCTTTTGAACAGTTCTCTAACTTCGTTCCTTTCCTTCCTTAGATGATGGCCGGCATCCAGGGATGGCGGTGTGCTGCTGAGATGAGTAGCGCTGACAGTGAGTGAGAGCGCGATGCGCCCCTTTCGTATTTGTATTGAATTGAGTTCTTTTTCTGTGTCTTTTAGGTGCCGCGACATTTTCAGCGTGGATGCCGGTTATGCAGAAGAAATGCGGTGAGTAAGCGCGGTATGCGGCGCTGAAGAAAAAGTGGCAGAAAAGGCCAGCAGGATACAGCGCATAGAACGGTAACTTATGTGGCTGTGATAGGGCTGCGGCTGAGAGCTTGAGTAGGAGCCTGCCAAATTCCCACTGGAAATTGGAATTAGAGAAAGAAAGGGTTTGCTCTCAAACTGCGCACACACATAGAATAATAAGCAATTGCAAATTAAATGAGTGGTTTTAATCAGAATTGGTGCAGCCTGACACGTGTTTCGAGCTTCCCGCTCTTCTACTGAGGCTGCTTGTGCAAAATTATAAAACATTGATGTACAACGAAAACATTTGTTAAGCATGATTCAATAGCAAAACAAACCAGTCCCCAGACCCAGGGCAAGGAGGCAGTTAGGGTTTGCCAAACCAACACATTGAGTATATGGTTTAAAGTAACAGACAGTTGCAACAAATGCACATATCAAATCAACCCAATTCAAAGAAAGAAAATGAAAACACAAAAAGTGCGTAATCCGGTGGAAAAAACATAACACATTATAAAACAATGAAAAGAGGGAGGAGAGAGAAAAAAGACAAAAGAACAACAAAATTATTCAGTGAGAGAAGATGCTCATGGTAATCAGCCAGAAATACATGTATAAGGCCACTGACTGTTAAAATTGTACCTTAATCTTGGCTAGTGTGTATTTTGAATACTAGAAAAAAATGCAAAATTAAAAAATGTTTTATCAAGTGGCAACTTAATGAATCGAATACGATAAAAAGAGGGGTTGCAAATATATTGCGTCATAGAAAATTGTTTTAATATTATATATATAGTTTTATCCCACTTACCAAAGGTAGAAGTTGAGTAATCTGACAAAGTTAGGCGTGGGCTCCCTATAAAGCAAAAGACGGGATGGCTATTTATGTAGGAATCTGACTGACTAGATTTCCACCTAGCAGTCATTTGAAAATAAAGAAATGACATACCATTATTTTGCAGTTGCACGAATGAATTTTCAGTAAATTATTATCTTGCTGCAGCACAGGCAGGAAACGAAGAATGCAGGTGCGGCAAGAGCCAAAGAAAACAAAGCAACAAAAGGTCAATTAGCTAATTGAGTGGTTTATCTCTGTGGACATCTGAAGCAGCAAGAATTCTTGCTGGAAGGGTCCGTGTACAAATTGTCAACGTTGACTCACCAGTACTTTCACTGCTATGTGGGGAACTGGAGCCAAACGGGAACCCTCTGTGTGCCGAGTATAACTCGGAGATGTGAGGGAAGCAACAGTGAAAACGCCCGTGCACAGGCGAGTCACCACAGAGTTAATGGGAAAACAAGAGCGCCATGATGGACTAGTGTAGATATCATGTAAAGGAAATCATTAAGGCTACTCCATATAGACAAGGATATGTTTGAGGTGTGCGTATGCCGGAAATAAATTGCGCATGGTAAATGCACAAATAGAATTGGAATTACAAAAAAATAAATAAAAAATAAATAAATAAATAAATAAAAAAAAAATTTTTTTAAAAAAATTGCGAGACAGAAGGACATAGATCCGGAAGACATTAGTTAATTAATTGGAGTATGAAGTCACTTGAGCTGTCCACGGATGGCAGTAGTGTATTTTAAAACACCTGTGCCTGCATCTATAATAAAGAGTGTTGCATGTGCTGAAAAAGATGCTAAATAAAGGAAGTGCGCCTCGACCTGACTGGATATGCAAGGATTGTGTTAAAACGGTTGCGCCCATGCTAGCAAGTGTATTCATTAAAAAAAAAAAGGGGGGGGGGCGCTGCACCCGGGTAGATAGCATGATAGTTGAGTAATGACATGTAAATAGCGGCTGATTACCATTGACATCCATACAAATAATCGGTACCTATTGGCATGACATGTGCGAAGACCTTAAAAAACACACGTGTACCATAACTTTTAAACAACATGTAATCACAAAAAGACAGATAGTTCATGGTCTGTGTTCAGGCCAAACTCTACAGTACGGTATTGACAAATCAATCGGGCTTCCAATTGTCTAAGTTTGAGTATCTGGTTGCCTCCACGTTGTGGAAGTGACACCTTCATCATCCCAGCAAATTTGATCATTGTCTTGTTATCCATTTGATGGGATCTTTGCCAATGCAAAGCTAGGGGATATTTGGAGTCAGATTGAGTAATTGAGTACAGATGTTCCCTGATACGAATTTTCAGCGGGCGTATTGTACTGCCAATATAGAATAGGCCGCAGACACATTTAATACAGTAAATGCAGAATTTCGAATTACAATTAATAAAAGACAAAATCTTATGTGTACCTAAGTGTCCGAAGTCGATGGAGGTAGTCTCCAGTGCATGTGAACACGTGGAGCAGCCCCCACACTTGTAAAAACCAGGGCGTGGGGGCTGGTGTAACCAAGTATGTTGCTTGGGTGGGGTTGACATGAATGAAGGAGAAAGTATGTTCTTGAGGTTGTTTGCCTTAGTATAGATAAAACTTGGTGAGTTGTCCACCCAAGGAGTAATATCACGATCAAGTTGTAGGATGTGCCAATGCCGTTTGATTATATTGTAAAGCAGCGAACTATCGGAATTAAATCTAGTAATAAATTTGAGTTTCTGAGAATGAACAGTCTCGTTCCTTATTTTCGGAGTGAGTAGATCGCATCTCTTCATGGTCCGTACATCATGTTCTGCTTTTACTACTGAGCGTACGTCATAGCCTCTAGCTATAAACCTTTGGCGTATCAATGAACATTCCTGGTCGAAGTCTTTCGTAAGCAGACAATTCCGTCTTGCCCGAATGAATTCGCCTTTGGGTATATTGGAAACTACAGTTTTCCTATGACAGCTAGTAGCATGCAGAACTGCATTCACGGATGTAGATTTTCTAAAAGTTTTAGTTACAAACTGATTATCTGAGATACTGATAGTAAGGTCTAAGAAATTAACACATATGGGGCTATACGTGTGTGTAAATTGAATGCCCCAATTGTTGGAATTGAGATAAGCAACAAATTCATTTAAAAGCTCAATAGAACCATTCCAAACCAAAAGCACATCATCGATATAACGTTTCCACATGTGAATATGTGGCGTGAAAAGCTGGTTAGAGAAAACGAGTTGTTGTTCATAATTATGCATGAAAATATTAGCTAACGCTGGGGCATAACTTGCCCCCATTGCAACTCCGATCAACTGTCTGTAGTAAGTGTTATTGAAAAGAAATACATTGTTGGTAAGGGCAACAGATAGTAAATCTTTGATCATTTCGATATGTTCGAAAAACGAGGCTGAATGAGCACGAAAGATAAAGTCTATACTGCTGATTGCTTGCTGATGATTAATGGATGTGTAAAGCGCTTTTACATCAAGTGTAACCAGGACAAGATTAGGTAACATAGGCAGTTGGTTAAGCATCTGGAGAATGTGCATTGTGTCACGAATGAAAGTAGGTATGTTGTTGACTAATGGTGAAATGCATTCATTGATGTACAGGGAGGTGGGCTCCAGGATACCACCACCTCCACTCAGTATAGGTCTCCCTTCTGGTATTTTAACAAACGGTTTGTGAATTTTTGGCAGGAAATAAGCAGTTGGCATTGTTGGCCCATCAACAATTAAGAATTGTCTTTCCACATCGGTTAACAGGCCTGCTGTAAGCCATTTGTCCACCACTAATTTGATTGTTGCACGGAGGGAGGTCGTAGGGTTACCAGGTAAAATTTCGTAACATCCAGGAGAATCAAGGTGGGCGAGGCCCATTGTGATGTAGTCTACTTTGTCCAGAATCACAACATTGCCTCCCTTATCTGCCTCCTTTATGATAATCGTATCAATTGAAGCCAGAGTGTGCAGAGCTTGTTGTTCTTTGATAGAGAGGTTAAATCTCGTGTTCTTTTGTTAGACAGAGTCTTGTAATTTGTGGATGTCATTGGTTACGACTTGGTGGAAAGTATCAATCAAGTTATCTTTAGGAAATACAGGAGTGAACTTCGATTTGTTTGATAATTCTTTTATTTTCAAAGTTTGTTGTTCAATATTGAGGTCATGCATCAAGTTCATTATATTCATGTTCGGGTCTGATCCATATTCATCAATAGACATGAGTACATGAGTGCTCAACATGGTTTGTAATGTGATGTCAGATGGTTGTGGTTCTTGGGGCTTACTTGTATAAAGCTTAACTTGTGTAGCGAAAAATTTCTTTAGTTTTAATTTACGAACAAATTTGAATAAATCAATCTGAATTTGAACATATTCATTGAGACCAGTAGGCGCAAAAGAGAGCCCTCGGTTAAGGACTGAACGTTCGTCAGAGGAGAGCGAATAACTACTCAAGTTATGAATTAAATCTATCTGATTTGATTCCTGAGAGTCTGTTGGTATGATGCCCGGGTGACTCTGCGTTGGGCGATCGGGGCGTTTGCGCCTGGTTGGTTGGCCGCCCCTTGTGCCCCTGGGCTTGGGTCTGGGGTTGAAATATTGACGGGTGGAGGTAATTGAAATCGAACCTGTTTGGCCGCAGCTAATGCGGCTTGGCGGTTGCCTTTTTTGTACCTGCGTATTTGTTCTAAAAAAGGCGTGGGCAGAATAATGGGTATTTGTTCCCCTTCTCTGGACTCGGTAGCATCAGAGAGATTAGGCTCAGAAGTAGCAATACCTGTTTCCGAATTAGTCTCAGAAGATGGTTTGTCACTGTCGCTATCGACTTCAGAGCTAGCAAGGGATGAAGCCAGACTACTCGTACGAGAGCGAGATACTTGATCATATTTAGATTGATAAGTATATACCCTGTTATCACGGTAATCTCTATCATCTCGTGAGAATTTCCGTGATTTGCGTAGTTTGACTTCATCCTGATGTTTGCGTAAACGAGTATATAAAGTTTTATAGTTCTTGTCGATCGTAGTGCTGGGTGCATCATAGAGAGCAATTTCTTCTTTCAAACTATCGATTTGGACGACAATTCTGGCATGTTCTCTTTTAGCATGTTCAATAAGTAACTTGAGCATATTATTGGAACTGGTGGATAGGTTGCTTTCCCAGTCCGTGGCGAGGTCATTATCTAAGGGGTCTTCAAAGTCCGGAAGAATTAATATACGTAGGCCTCTAGGTATTTTATTTTCTTGTAAATAATGGGTAAGGGTAGTCTTTTCCCAAAATTTGTTGATCTCTCTGATGCTAAGGCGTTCAAGCTTAATAAATTTAGATCGTAAGTCCTCTACTTCAGAGGTCATCCTTTTGAAAGGGTTCAATGTCGAGCCCCTAGGGGCAAATAGAGCCTTAATATCATCATCTCTAGTTAGAATGTATTCAGCTGTTACAGCCATAGTGGTGATAGAAATAGTGATGCCGAATAGAGCTGCTGTGTCACTAGGCCTAACGGGTTTGAAGAAAAAGTGGCAGAAAAGGCCAGCAGGATACAGCGCATAGAACGGTAACTTATGTGGCTGTGATAGGGCTGCGGCTGAGAGCTTGAGTAGGAGCCTGCCAAATTCCCACTGGAAATTGGAATTAGAGAAAGAAAGGGTTTGCTCTCAAACTGCGCACACACATAGAATAATAAGCAATTGCAAATTAAATGAGTGGTTTTAATCAGAATTGGTGCAGCCTGACACGTGTTTCGTTCTTTCCATGTAGGGCTGTACACTGCAATGTCATCCAAGTATGCCATGCAGAAGTCCTCCTGTAATGGTCAACTGGTATCCACGGGGACGTCACTCAGCCTGTTCTGACCTCTTATGACCTCAAACCCTTTCTTGGAGTCTACTCGACAGGATACTGGGCCTGAAACACAGGATTGGTAGAGTTTAACTCCCTATTGTCTCTGTGTGCTTGAACCCCTTCTTCCCCGGGGTCCAACCCTTCCCTTTGATCCAGAGCTCGCCTTGTTTTCTTGGAAAGTGTGCTCTCCGTCCTGCTGTCAGTGCAGGGGTGCGTTGATTGATGCGGGCTTGTTGCTGCCTAGTTACTTCACTGGCAAGAGTCCTACAGGTAAGTATAATGAGTCTTTTGAACAGTTCTCTAACTTCGTTCCTTTCCTTCCTTAGATGATGGCCGGCATCCAGGGATGGCGGTGTGCTGCTGAGATGAGTAGCGCTGACAGTGAGTGAGAGCGCGATGCGCCCCTTTCGTATTTGTATTGAATTGAGTTCTTTTTCTGTGTCTTTTAGGTGCCGCGACATTTTCAGCGTGGATGCCGGTTATGCAGAAGAAATGCGGTGAGTAAGCGCGGTATGCGGCGCCTCTAGATGTTTCCACGCTAACCTAGAGTGTCTTTTCCCTCTTGCAGATGGATGAGAAGTTCTGGAGACAGAGTTCCCCCAGAGCGGCTGGGATTTAGGTAAGCGTTTGAAGCTCGTACAGTCTTTAAAAACAAGCGAAGATTTGCTGAATTCTTACTAATGCCTTTTTTCTGTTCTTTTCCCTTTTTCCTTAGGAAGCTGCCTGCCGCGATGGGAATGACACCGCCGAAGATGCCCGCAGAACAGAAGGAGCAATGAATGATGGGCAGAAGCACCGCAAGGTAAGGCTGTTCCTAACGGTGTTCTTGTTCTTGCAGGAGCTGAGCGCAGAAGAAAGATGCAGGCCTACTGGAGACCGATCCGAACACGGTCAGTGTCACGCTGCAGGTGCAGAAAACGCAAAGCATGTTTCTCAGCCTGGCTTAAATATTCTCTGTGTATCCCAGGTATCTCTGGGCTGAACCACACCCAAAAGACTAGACTGCACATGCAGTTTTGAGAACCGAAATATGTGGGTTCATCCATCTTGTCCCCATCAATGCACTACAAGTCCAATCCCCAATGTTATCCTATGGGAGTGAGTGAGTCTGTCTGGTGCCACAAGCTCCAAGTCTGATTCCAAGTGGGTCTTTGGAGGGATGGAGAGGCCCTTGAGGGCCATGTCGGTGATCGTGGCCTGGCTCCAGCCTGACATCTTGGAGGGCTGGGGACATGAGGGGCAGGAATCATGATAGCACTCCCCCCAAGACCTCTCTCAAGGTGGCTCTTCTATCTGGTCCTGGTTTGTTTGGATGGTTTTGATGAAATCGTCTAATCAAGCGAGGTGCATGGATGTACTCACAAGGCTCCCATGTCCTGTCCCGTGGACCATACCCCTTCCAGTATACTATGTAGTATAATTTGGATCTGATGTACTTTGAATCCAGGAAGTCCTTGACTTCGAATTCTGGCTCCCCGGCGACTACTACTGGCTGTGGTGGCGTTGCTACCCGGGTCCCAGGTTGAACAGGTTTAAGGAGAGACACGTGGAACACAGGATGAATCTGCATGTTTGACCGCAAAGCTAGTCTGACCGCCACAGGATTTATCACGGAGGTGACGGTGAATGGACCCAGGTATCTTGGACGGAAAGTTTGAGTTCCGTTAATGGACACGTGTTTAGACGCCAGCCAGACTTTGTCTCCCACTTGGTAGTTGGGGGCCTTTGCTCTGTGTTGATCAGCAAATTTCTTTTGGCGATTCTTAGCTTGAAGTAGGTGTTCAGCCGCCCTTTTAAAGGTTTGATAAATGGTTGTGTGCAAGGTTTTGACTGCTGGCATTTCCAGGGTTGTAGGAACGTCCAACTCAGAAGTATGTGGGTGCCTGCCATACATGGTATAAAAGGGTGTCTGCCCAGTACTGGTGTGTAGGGAATTATTATAAGCATATTCAGCTATCCATAATAGGTCGAACCAGCTTCCTTCAGCTTGGTGTAACATGCAACACAGATACTGATCGAGCGTCTGATTTGTCCTCTCAGTTTTACCATCCGTTTGGGGATGGTGACTGGTAGATAGCCGAATGTCGATCTGGGCCATAGAGCAGCATTTTCTCCAGAAGTTAGATACGAATTGAGTACCTCGGTCTGAGACCAAAACTGAAAGAAACCCATGGAGCCGTATGATGCCTTCAAGAAATACCTTTGCCAGAGTAGAAACATTTGGGAGCCCCTTAAGAGGAATGAAATGTGCCATTTTTGAAAATAGGTCCACGACCACAAGAATAATGTTAAACCCTTGACTGGGTGGTAAATCAGTAATAAAATCGAGGGACAACTTGTGCCAGGATGCTGGTGGGATTTCCAATGGTTGTAATAGGCCAGCCGGTTTCTACTTGTATGACTTGTTTTGAGCACACACTCCACAAGATAGGATGAATTGGATAATGGGCCTCATTACGACTCAGGCGGTAAGGGGTTTACGGCGGCGTAAACAGCGCTGACCCTTACCCCCTGATTCCGAGGTCCCTTAGCGCCATGGAGGTTTTAACACCTGCTTTTAGCAGGTGTTAAAATCCATGGCGCTAAGGGACCTTGATGTTAATTACGCCACCGGAATTTACGGTGGCGTAATTAACGCCTTCCCCACTCCCATTATGCCCTATGGGGCAAAAATGGGAATGGGGAAGGGTAAATGGGGATTGGGGACTTACCGCCCCGCCAACCTCGGTATGGGGCGGTAAGTCCGCCAACCACCATGGCGTAAACATAGTTTACGCCATGGTGGTAAAGGTACGACCCAGGCGGTAACTTACCGCCTGGGTCGTAATGAGGCCCAATGTCTTTACACCACGTGAGCCACCAATAATTTCGTTTTACCTTGGCTAGGGTTTTAGCGATTCCGGGGTGGCCCTCCATCAAGGAATCATGATAACCGGACATGACTTGCTCTTGTAGTTCTTGGTTTGGTAAGAATAAACGATTCCTGAAGTAGGGCAACTGATCTTTTATCATGTAATGTCCTCCTTGTGCACTCCACGCTTGTAATTGTTCCGGACTCATCAGGTTTTGGATTTCTTCATGTAATTCTTTCTGAGTTATGGTTGCTGTGATTCCTAGGAGCTTGTCACTCGGGATGATTGCTATTGGGTCAGGGGTCTGATACCCTTGCTCTTCCACCCCCATACGGGAAAGGGCATCGGCCTTCCCGTTTTTCACCCCTGGTCGAGATGTAATCACGTATTCATATTCAGCAAAAAAAAGAGCCCAACGTAGTTGTCGTGAGGATTGGTCCTTTGTCGTTTTTAGGTACTGGAGGTTCCAGTGGTCAGTTATTACAGTGATTGGGCCTCATTACGACCCAGGCGGTAAGTTACCGCCTGGGCCGTGACTTTACCACCATGGCGTAAACTATGTTTACGCCATGGTGGTTGGCGGACTTACCGCCCCATTCCGAGGTTGGCGGGGGCGGTAAGTCCCCAATCCCCATTTACCCTTCCCCATTCCCAGTTTTGCCCCATAGGGCATAATGGGAGTGGGGAAGGCGTTAATTACGCCACCGTAAATTACGGTGGCGTAATTAACTCCATGGTCCCTTAGCGCCATGGATTTCAACACCTGCTAAAAGCAGATGTTAAATCCGCCATGGCGCTAAGGGACCTTGTACTCAGGCGGTAAGGGTCGGCGCTGTTTACGCCGTCATAAAACCCTTACCGCCTGAGTCGTAATGAGGCCCATTGTGTCTCTGGTGCCCAAGAGGTTGTGCCGCCATGCCTTAAAGTCTGACTTATTGGCCAGGAGTTCTTTGTCTGTGATAGCGTAATTGCGTTCAGGGGGTGTGAATTTACGCGACCAGAAGGCAACAGGGTGTAACTGGCCTGTTTCGGGGTCCTTTTGTGAGAGGACGGCTCCCATAGCCATGCTTGAGGCATCCGTTTCCACCAGGTATGGGAGATCAGGGCGAGGGTGGTGTAAGATTGGGGCAGATGTGAATCTTGCTTTGAGTTCCTGGAAAGCTTCCACGTCTTCTGTTGTCCACTGGAAATTTTTGTTGCTTTTCCTTAGCAATGACGTGATGGGATGCACGATTTGCAAAAATCCTGGGATGAACCGGCGGTAGAAGTTTGCAAAACCCAGCATACTTTGAAGCCCCTTGAATGAATTTTGGGATGGCCAGTTCAGGATAGCATCTACCTTGTGTACATCCATTCGGATTCCATTTGGGCTGAGAATAAAGCCCAGGAATTTTACCTCGGAGACGTGGAATGAGCACTTTTCGAGCTTGGCGTAGAGCTGGTGTTGACAGAGTTTCTCCAATACGGATCGGACGTGTTTAACGTGGTCCTGCTTTGATGCGGAATATACTAGAATATCGATGATGTACACTAGAGCACAGACATCAATCAATTCCCGTAGGACATCGTTCATGAAGTATTGAAATGCTGCAGGCGCGTTGCAAAGGCCAAAGGGCATTACTTGATATTCGTACAAGCCGTATTTGGTGCGAAAAGCAGTTTTCCATTCGTCCCCCTGTTTTACACGAACAAGGTGATATGCCCCCCTCAAGTCTAGTTTTGTGTAGATTTGGGCATCTTTGACTTGATCAAGCAACTCAGGGATCAGTGGCAGGGGGTAGCGTTTTTTTACGGTAATCTGGTCCAGTGCGCGATAGTCGATGCACGTTTTCAAGTCCCCCTCCTTTTTCGATACGAAGAATAGAGGACTGGCTGCTGGAGACTTCGAGGGACGGGTGAACCCGTTGGCCAGGTATTGGTCAAGATAAGCCTTCAGGTGCTGGTTTTCTGGTTCCGTGAGTGCGTAAATTCGCCCACAAGGGATTTGTGCGCCGGGTATCCGGTCGATTTGGCAATCGTATGGTCTATGCGGTGGCAGGGTATTAGCCTGTTCTTTGTGAAAGACATCTCGAAAGTCCTGGTATTCACTTGGTAGGGTGCCGATTGCCACAGTCGCAAGCGTGGAGGTTCTGGTGTCTATTGGTTGTTTCTCTTAGCGATAATATTTGTGGGCGCAAGTCTCGGGAAAGGGCAATTCTTTTGCTTGCCAATCGATTCGAGGATTGTGAGCTACCAACCATGGCATTCCCAAAATCAACCGGAACTGTGGTGCCTTAATGAGGTTGAAAACGATAGATTCTTGGAGTCCATCCTGGCACAGAAGGGTTAAAGCTGCAGTGCATTGTGATACTGGACCAGAAGCTATTTACATGCCCTCGACAGTGGTAACAGTGTCGGTGGTTGATTTAGGGCATAACGGAAGCCCCATCGTTGCCACAAGATCCTGGTCGATGTAATTCCCAACGGCTCCACTGTCAATGTACGTTCTTCCTGCGTGCATCCGAGATGGTTGTTGGTGATTGATCAAGACCACAGATAGTGCAAAATGGGAGGTCTGTAGTTCACTTTCTTTGCTCGACAAGTGGACCCCTACACTTGCCGGCCTGGGGAGTTTACCGATTCCTTGATGGTATCTTCCTTGTCCGTGGCCCCTACCGTCCTCCTCGGTGGCTTCACAGGGCACTCTTTAAGGAAATGACCTGACCTTCCACAGTACAGATATAACTGCTGCTGTCTCCTTTTATCCCTTTCCGCTTTAGTCAAGGGGGATCTGACCCCCCCCCCTGATTTACATTGGTTCTCCTGAACCTTTCGTTGTGCAGGCAATATTGTCCTTTGAGCGCACATACATAGGGCAAGGGTCCGGTCTGGCTCGATCTGCTCTTCGGTCCTGCAACCTATGATCCAATTGAACAACAAGGTCAATGAATTCTGAGCAGTCTTTCGGGGGGTTCACTACTTGTGCAAGAACATCCTTGAGCTCCCCCCGCAACCCCTGATGAAATAACGTGGTTCTCTTCTCGAACTGGCCATTCTGCTTCAACAACGAGTCTACTGAACGTGGTTATGTATGTTAATAGGTCTTGATTCCCTTGGCGCAGGGACAGAAGTTCGTTGTCTAATGCCTGCCCATGAGTACGACGGGCGAACAGCTTTTCCAACTCCTGCTGAAAGCCCCTGAAGTCATGCAGCAATGGATCGTCTTGGGCCACAAAGGGTACAGACAAGTCCGCAGCGCTACCACTCAGGTAGGATAGCACAAAAGCGACCTGTGATTGGTCATTCGGAATGGCCCCTGGTCTACAAAGGAAGTGCAGGCGGCACTGGTTCATGAACGTTGCAAACCTCCTGGGATCCCCCGTAAATCGTTCGGGCGATTGTTCCAGGGTTATCTGAACGGGATTGGCTGATGGTGCTGGCATCAAGGGCATGCTTCCCGGCAATGGTGGATGCCCTGCTTGTGACTGGAGAAGTTGCCGGCTTAAATTATCAGTGCGTTCTTTGGCTACTATCAGCTCTCTTCTCAGGGTTTTGGTCTCCTGCCTGGCTGCATGTACTTCGGAACGTAGCTGCCCCAACATGTGGGCTAACTGGTCAGTTTCTGACGTTTCCATGACGCCTAGGTGGATTTTGATGTGAGGCTTTGCGTTCTGTAATGCTCACCTGCTATCCACGGGGACGTCACTCAGCCTGTTCTGACCTCTTACAACCTCGAACCCTTTCCTGGAGTCTACTCGACAGGAGACTGGCCTGAAACACAGGATTGGTAGAGTTTAACTCCCTATTGTCTCTGTGTGCTTGAACCCCTTCTTTCCCGGGGTCCCACCCTTCCCTTTGATCCACAGCTCACCTTGTTTTCTTGGAAAGTGTGCTCTCCATCCTGCTTTCAGTGCAGGGGCGCGTTGATTGCTGCAGGCTCGTTGCTGCCTAGTTACTTCACTGGCAAGAGTCCCACAGGTAAGTATAATGAGTCTTTTGAACAGTTCTCTAACTTCATTCCTTTCCTTCCTTAGATGATGGCCGGTGTCCAGGGATGGCGGTGTGCTGCTGAGATGAGTAGCGCTGACGGTGAGTGAGAGCGCGATGCGCGATGCGCCCCTTTCGTATTTGTGTTGAACTGAGTTCTTTTTCTGTGTCTTTTAGGTGCCGCGGCGTTTTCAGCGTGGATGCCGGTTATGAAGAAGAAATGCGGTGAGTAAGTGCGGTATGCGGCGCCTCTAGATGTTTCCACGCTAACCTGGAGTGTCTTTTCTCTCTTTCAGATGGATGAGAAGTTCCGGAGACAGAGTTCCCCCAGAGCGGCTGGGATTCAGGTAAGCGTTTGAAGCTTGTACAGTCTTTAAAAACAAGCAAAGATTTGCTGAATGCTTACTAATGCCTTTTTTCTGTTCTTTTCCCTTTTCCTTAGGAAGCAGCATGCCGGGATGGGAATGACACCGCCGAAGATGCCTGCAGAACAGAAGGAGCGATGAATGATGGGCAGAAGCGCCGCAAGGTAAGGCTGTTCCTAACGGTGTTCTTGTTCTTGCAGGAGCTGAGCGCAGAAGAAAGATGCAGACCTACTGGAGACCGATCCGAACACGGTGAGTGTCACGCTGCAGGTGCAGAAAACGCAGAGCATGTTTCTCAGCCTGGGCGTAGTTTAAATAGTCTCTGGGTATCCCAGGTATCTCTGGGCTGAACCACACCCAAAAGACTAGACTGCACATGCAGTTCTGGGAACCGAAATATGTGGGGGCATCCATCTTGTCCCCATCGATGCACTACAAGTCCAATCCCCAATGTTATCCTATGGGAGTGAGTGAGTCTGGTACCACAAGCGCCAAGTCTGACTCTAAGTGGGTTTTTGGAGGGATGGAGAGGCCCTTGAGGGCCATGTAGGTGATCGTGGCCTGGCTCCAGTCTGACATCTTGGAGGGCTGGGGACATGAGGGGCAGGAATCATGACAAATCCATCCCATTCAGAACTTGATTGACCATTCTCTGAAATGTAGCAGGTGCATTCTTTAATCCAAAAGGTATTACCTTGAATTGGTTGCGGCCAGCTGGGGTGGAGAATGCAGTTTTCTCCTTGGCATGGTCTGTCGGGGCTATTTGCCAATAGCCTGACGTTAGGTCAAATGTGCTGAGGTACTTGGCTGCACCAAGTTTGTCCACCAGCTCATCTGTCCTAGGCAAAGGATGGGCATCAGTCGTGGTGACTGTATTTAGAGCTCTATAGTCCACGCAGAATCTCAACTCCTTGGATCCTGCCTTTGGTACAAGCACAACTGAGCTAGACCATGGGCTAGTAGAGGGCTCTATAACCTCAAGTTCAAGCATCTTGTTGACCTCATTCCTTATGTGGGATCTGATGTTGTCTGACATTCTGTACCCCCTGCTTTTGACAGGCAAACAGTAACCAGTGTGTATGTCATGCTGGCCCCAAGGGGTCAAGCCTGGTGAAAGTGAGAACAGGGAGGCAAACTGATTTAACAGTAACTTGCACTCATCCTGCTGGTCAGATGTGAGACTGGAAGAGAGATTAACTCCTTCCACTTGCTCATCTAAATGTAAGGCTCTGAGGAGGTTCACTCTCCTCCTCCTCCTGAGCTGAAGCTAGAAGCAAAGCTCCTATGTCAGGTCTAGAGATATAAGCCTTTAAACGGTTGGTGTGAAAGACTCTGGGAGCCTCCTTAGGATTGCCTAAGTCCACCAGATAGTTTGCCTCTCCAAGTTTACCCACAACCTTGAAGGGTCCTATCCATTTGTCCTGCAAGGCCCTCTGCCTTGTGGGGACCATAACAAGAACAAGCTGGTTTTTAGTAAACTCAACCATGTTAGCCTTCTGGTCATGCCAATGTTTGACCAGAGCTTGACCAGCCTTCAAGTTATCACTTGCCTCTGCCATCATGTGTGTCATTCTCCTCCGGAGACCTATCACATAGTCAGTCACTCTGACTGGCTTGGTGGAAGTAGCACTCTCCAACCCCTCCTTAATCAGGGCCAATGGACCTCTGACTGGATGGCCATAGAGAAGTTCGAAGGGACTGAATCCTACTCCCTCCTGAGGGACTTCTCTATATGCAAAGAGAAGGCATGGCAGTAGAAGGTCCCACTTTCTTCTAAGGGGTTCTTCTAAAGCACCTATCATGCTCTTCATAGTTCTGTTAAACCTCTCTACCAGTCCATTGGTTTGGGGGTGGTAGGCAGTTGAGAACTTGTAGGTGACTCCACAGGTTTTCCACAGTTTGGATGTGGGACATAAAATGTGATCCCCTGTCAGATATCACCTCCTTAGGAAAACCTACTCTGGTAAAAATACCAACTAGGGCCTTAGTCACAGCCAGAGCCGTAACAGTCCTCATAGGTATAGCTTCAGGAAATCTAGTGGCATGGTCCACTACAACCAGGATAAACCTGTTGCCTGAAGTTGTTGGAGGGTCAACAGGACCGACAATGTCAATCACAACCCTCTCAAAAGGAATTCCCACTACCGGGAGAGGCACTAAGGGTGCCACATTCTTGGATCCACTCTTGCCAGAGGTTTGGCAAGTGTGGCAGCTTCTGCAGAATGTGTCTGCTTCTGTACCCATCTTAGGCCAGTAGAAGTGTAGAGACAGCCTTTCTTTGGTCTTCTTAAAACTTAAGTGACCAGCCAAAGGTACGTCATGGGCTAACTGCAGAAACTGGAGTCAGTTCACTAGAGGTACTACAAGTATTTTGTAGTCTCCAAGGGTTGACTCAGTTGGTTCACTGTAGAAGAGGCCATCTTCCCTGTGCATCCTATACTTCCCAGGCTCAGTCCCATTGAGCTGGGAAGTTGCCTGATGGCGAAGACCTTCCAAGGTAGGACACTCTCTTTGTCCCTTACTGAAATCTCCTCTGTTGGGTCCACTTTCTGCCCGTAAAGACTTCAGCTCAGGATGGTCAACGGGGTCAAGATCTCCTACCAAGGTAAGATCCTCTTCTAAATCTGATTCCTCAGTATCTAGTTTGACCATACAGGGTTGAACCTCACACTCAGCCTCAGCTGGTGTGGGAGTCACAGGTGTGACTTTGGACAGTCTTGCAGATGTCCTTCTGGGCACAGGAGTGCTTGCTGTTTTCTTGCTGGCAGACCTAGGTTTCCCCTTTGTCTTTTCTTGTCCTGCAATGGCAGAAAGTAAGTCCTGTGGACTTGGGGACTAGCTTCCTCTATCATGTCCACAGGAGAGCCTCTTAAGGTTCTTTCCCTTGCAGACCATGTGAGCTCCTGCTGCTTTCTGCTGGTGGTTTGGGGGTGCTAGACACAACTCCAAGAGTTTTAATGCCATTACCCAACAGGACCCTCCCAGGTTTGTTATTTTGCACACTTACAGGTATTCTGACAGTCATGTCATTACACTGGATGAGAGCTGGTAACTGGGGAACCATTTGCACAGGGCATCCAGCTAACTTGGTTAAGTGTTTGGGTGCCTTAGCAACATCCGCCACTTTGAAAAAACATTGAACAACCACAGTTATGCTGGCTCCAGTGTCTTGGATGGCAGGGGTCTCCTGATTATTCACAAGAACACAATCTTTATAATACTCTTTAGTATTATCTGGGATTGAGTTATAGACATCTAAGTTTTGTTGTTCCCAAAGACCCAAGAAACACTAGCTGAGACTCTCATGGGCTCATCAGCTAGTAGCTGAAAGTTTCCACTGGTCATAGGTACTTCATCCACCTGGGAGAAGGCTTAGGAGACAGTGTTGATCCCCGAAGGTTTATCCTGACACTTGGGATCTCATTTCACATGGCCAGGCAACCCACAAACAAAGAATTTTCCAAATGCTCTCTGGAATGGGGGTTTGCCCTGGCCTCCATCTGGTGTGGAACCAGGTGGTACACTAGCCTGATTCGGTTTACCTTGTGGCTTACCCTGGTTATGTTTGGGGCCCTCTTTTGGATTGGAATTATTGGAATTCTCTTTGTTGTCTTTCTTTGGCTGCTTCCCCTCATCCTTCTTCTGGGTAGCCCAAGAATCCTTGTGGGTGGCCCTGTTGGCAACCCACAAGTCAGCAGCCTTAGCTAGCTTCTTAGGATATATCTTCTTTGAATCAGCCAAGTGCTGTCTAAGCTCAGGAGAGCAGACATCAAAAATAGACTCCAACATTACAAGATTCCTCAAACCTTCATAAGTGTTCACTTTGTAACCCTTAACCCAACCATCTATGTTTTTCAAACATTCACACACCCAGGGAGCCCAAGGTAGTACCGTCATGTTTTATGAGGGTTCTAAACCTCTTAAGATACTGGGAAGGGGTCTTCCCAAACCTAGCTATGAATGCAAGTTTCACACATTCATAATCCTGTTTATCCTCCTACCTCAACTCCATCACAGCATCACTTGCAACAGGGGGAGCCTAGAGAAAAGCCAAGGAATCAACTGATTCCCTGAGATACCTTGAATCCCATGATTGTACTCAAACATTGCTATCCAATCCAAAATATCAAGTTTAGTCTCATACATACCAATCATTTCCTTTGGCATACGGGGTCTCTTAGGGCTGGAAGACCTAGAGGACTCTGGGAGAGAAGCATTTTCTAGAGACAATTTCTTCATTTCTAGTTCATGGTGCAGCTTCATTTCTCTGAGCCTTAACTCTTTATGTTTCATGGCAGTTTGTGCATCAATACGTTTCACTTCCAATTCAAGTCACATTTTCTCAAGTACAATAAACTCAGGAGTAAGTGTAGGACCTGTGGGGTCCCTGTGGACAGAGGTTGTGCATTCTGAGCAAGCAAGGGAGTTGAAGGGTTTCCTAGCAAGGACTCATCTACTTCTTCACAATTAACACTCTCAGAATCAGAAATATCAAAATCCACCTTTGCTGGAGTGGTAGGTCCTTCTGACCCACTCTCCAGGCTTTTTCCCATTAACTTTGCAACCAGTTCAGATTTATTTCCTTTACCAGAGATATTCTTATCCCTACACATGGTTCTCAGAACCTCAGCAGTATAGAGTAAAAGACTCTCTTCAGTGTAGCTTTCCATATTTGACATGATTTCTTAGTTAAATAGAATTAGTGGTGTTAGCCTTGTGGTTAGTTGAACCCAAGCAATGGCAGTACTCTAAGTGTAATCACTCTACTTCCAAATCCTCACCGCTGTACACCAGTGTTAGGCAGAATCCCGTGCAGTGCCCTTAGGGACCACTACACATGATTAAGACTACAGGTGGCAATACGAGTTTTACCTTTGGTACATGCCTGTACTACTATGTCAGAGTGGTAGCAGTGGTGGAGCAGCCAGGCTTATCTCAAGAGTATATGAGCAGTAGCAGAGATTACACAAAGGGACCACAATTACTGTGACTCAAGCAAACACTGACTCAAGGTTTCAGGTAGAAAAATATAAGTACATTTATTTTTAAACTATTCGTTATAAACACAACACTTCTATTAAACTTAATTAAAAACCACACGTTAAACACACTACAACTAACCAATTCACTTTGTACAGTAAGTCTCAAGGTAAGTACCCTGTGTTTGAATGAACCGGTGTTACGGACAAAACACGTTACTGCGAATATGATTGCGATCACATTTCGACTGTTCGGTCTGCTAATTAAACACGTATCCATGACATGAAATGCTACCGGGCAAGACACACTTAGCACCTGAGATACCCAGAGGGAGTTGGAGGCAAAAATCACAGGCAATATTTTGGTTAGGCAGGCAGAATCAAGAAACACTCAGAGACAGGAGTTCAAAAGTCAAAGGGCCGGAGCCAGAGTCGAAAGATGCCGGGGCCTGTTGCCGAAGATCACACAGTCAGACAGTTCACGATTCAACATAGCCAAAAAGTACTTCGATATTGTCAATGTTCGGAAGCAAAAGTTATAAGGAGGGAAGACAAGGGCAAGCCTTGGAAATGAAGAAAAGGGGTTCACCCAGTTTCCTCAAGTAGAACACAGTACCTTGTTCCAATGGTGCAGCTGGTGCCCTGGCAGTTGTTCCTGTTGGTTTCCCGCAGACCCAGGATTCTTGGAGCTTCGTTGTGAAGGAGGATGTCTGAAGGGGGTCTGCACCACACAGGGATGAAGCCGGCAGCAGCGACACAGAATAAAAGGTGTGCTCCTTAAAAACTGGAGAGGCTCTTCAAATGGCTATCCGGACCACTACAGCAGCGTGCAGCGATTTCGACCAAGGAAGAGGTTCCTCTGGCTGTAGAAGGTGAGCTGGTTGTCCCCACCAAGCTCAAGGAAAGAAGACTCCAGACTGGATCTTCTCTAAGTCGTTGAAGGGAAGATAGCTCAGGACTGCAGCAGGGCTTCACCCGGACGGGGTAGTTGCAGCAGCCGTCATTCTCTCCGCTTCTTTTCGGTTCCTTGTAGTTCCAGTGGTGACTCTCTGACTTCTAGCCCAAGCGACCTGCCTTTTATGCAAAAAACCCCCATTCACACAGCCTGGCTGTCAATCACCCAGCAGGGGGGTTGTTCAGCCCGGACAACTACCCTGGCCAATCATGACAAAGTGTGACTTGGATTTCCTAGGATACCGTGTGCAGGGGATGACTACACCCCTCCCTCACATTCAGCCCACCTAGACACCCAGGTGCCTTGAGGAGGTCTTCCGAGCAGAAGCCTGCCAAAAGACAGTGAACAAAGAAGGCAAACCTAGTTTGTCGCGCAAAGTAAAACACAAGAAGGACTTTAACAAAAAGAAATGGCGAATAAACCCAACCAGAGCCAAAAGAAAGACGATTTGGTCAAGCCGGTTTATGTTTGAGGCTAATATAATAGCAAAGAACAATACAACATTTATCTAATATAATCGTGGTAGAAAAGTAAAGAGTGGGAAAGGAAAGAGTGGGGAAAAAGCTCTCACTCTTACCAAGTGGAAAAAATAAACTCCAGAAGTCCAGCAAAGCTGCTGGGGACTCACTAGGTGAGGGAAATTAGCCATAAATGAGAATTCTACCTAAAAGGTAGGGTAGATACCACTGCCACCAGCCAAGTCTAAATGTTAAAAGAGCAAAACAATGCTCTAGGAGGTACAGACACAAAGGGATATGAATGAACCCTTTTCAGTACTCCATGTAAGATGGGGTGTACTGGATCTGTGGTAGATTGACTAAGTAAAGTTAATGGTAACTTTACCCTTTTCTGGGGGACGGTAGTCGCCTCAGAAATGGAGTCGAGGGAAGTCTTAAAGAAAAGACTGTGCCACAGCACTGAAGGTGCTGTGTGACACACAAAAACAAGGGGGCTACTGAAGTGGTGTACCTCAGAGTCCACAATCACAAAAACAGGTAGAAACACATAGCAAAACACAGGAAAGAGTGGGGAAAAAGCTCTCACTCTTGCCAAGTGGAAAAAAATAAACTCCATAAGTCCAGCAAAGCTGCTGGGGGACTCACTAGGTGAGGGAAATTAGCCATAAATGAGAATTCTTCATAACAGCCTCTGCTCAGGAAGCAGCCATACCCCTGGTAGAACATCTCTGCACACCCAAAGGGACAGAAAGACCAGAGGCCAAATACGTCATAGAAATCACCGACTTGATCCAGCAACTAATGGAAACAACCGAAGGCTTACTCCCTGCACGTTCCTCACCAAAAGTTATCAGAAGACTGTTGAAACGGCAAACAGTTGCCATCCTGGCCAGGCATTTCAGGACCACACTACACACATCATGGGAGTGCCATGACCCCTATTCTGGGGACAGTGGGTCAGGAAAAAAAGCCGGGAGGACCGCTTCCTGAGTCAGATGAAACTTAGAAGCAACATTAGGCAGGAACCGGGGATCACATCTCAACACAAAGCAGTCAGGTAAGACACGAAGAAAAGGAGGATGGCAAAGGAGAGCCCCAATCTCCCCCAGCTGCTGTGCAGCGGTGATGGCAGCCAGAAAAGAGGTCTTGAACGTAAGGTGTTTAATATCCACAGGGCCAATTGGTTCAAAGTGAGCCGACTAAAGGAAACGCAAAACCAGGGGCAGATCCCAATGAGTGGGGGGGGGGGCAAACACACAGGAGACCTAGAAGATGCCAGGCTCCTGAGGAACTGGCTCACTAAACCCAAATCCAAAAGAGAAACACTGTAACCTTCCAACACGGTCTCCAATGTAGCCCACTGAGCCTGCAAAGTGGCCACTGCCAACCCCTTATGGAAATCATCCTGCGAAAACTGACACATCCTGTGGTCAAATTCTGGCTCCATCACACCAGCTGAGACAATGGGCCCAATCCCTATCATAGACCTTCAAGGTACTAGGACGCCTGGAATGGAGACTGGTTTCCGTCACCGGACCCGAGAACCCCAAATTCAACAACCTTGCCCTCTCAGGCACCAAGCTGACCAGCGGATCACAGGCAAACTCGACACCGGAACCTCCTGAAGAGGGCAAGGCCAGCAGGGAATCCTCCAGAACTTCCACACCTGGAGATCCATGAGTAACGGGAACCAACCCCTGCAAGCCCAAAAGGGAACCACCAAGATCCCCAGAGAAGAATTTTGGCAGATTATCTGGACCACCCGGGAAATGAGAGCACAAGGAGGGAAGGCATACAGGAGAACCTGAGGCCACTCGATATTCAAGGCGTATGCCCCCATGGCCCCATTGATGGGAACCATGAGCAAAACCTGGGAACCTTGGCCAAGGAGGGGGAAGCAAACAGATCCAACATTGGAGTCCCAAACCGGTGACAAAGTCCCTGCAAAAACCTGATTGGACAATATCATCTCCTGGAAGACCGGGAACACCCGACTGAGACGATCCACACCCACACTCTCCACCCCCCGCTAATGTGTACCACCTCCAGGGAAAGCAAATTCTGTTCAGCACAAACCCTGATGCAACTTGCCACAGAATTCATGGCCCTGGACCCCGAACTCCCTTGATTGTTGATATAGGCCATGGCAGAGGAATTGTCGGTCCGAATCAACATAGCCCTGCCCTGCAACAGGGGAGCAAACCACAGGCGAGCCCGATGAATGGCCTCAAACTCTCTCCAATTCGAGGAACGAAATCCGCTCAAAATCCAGACCCAAGCCTGAGAGACTGTGAGGACGGGGACCGGTGAAGGAGAAGATATACCACCATGGGACGAAGAGGGAGGCGAGCCCAGGGGACCAGAAAAACAAAAGACATCATGTGCCCCTGAACCACTAAGAGCTCCCGTGCAGAAGCTCAGGGACGTTGAAGGACCTTGTGAAGAAGCGACAGGAGCTGGAGAGCCCTGGTCTTGGGCAGAAGAGCTTTCCTACTCTTGGTGCAGAACCAAGCCCCTATGAACACCAGGTCCTGGGAAGGAGCCAACTGAGACTTCTCCCAGTTGCTCAGGAATCCCCACTCCTGGAGTGACTGACAGATAATGAGAAGGTGAGATTAAACAGTGCAGTGGAGATCTGCCTTGATCAGCCAGCCGTCCAGCTAAGGGAACAGCTGGACTCTCTTCAGATGCAAATAAGCCACCAGTTGAGCCACCACCTCCGTAAAGACTCGTGGAGCTGATTTCAACCCAAAGGGAAGGACCCGGAACTGATAATACCCCCACAGAGAACCTGAGGAACTGCAGGTGCGACGGACTAATGGGCACATAATAGATACCCTGCAGATCCAGGGAAACCAGCCAGTCCACACTCTTGACCAGAGGAATAATCTTCTACAAAGACTCCCTCCGAAAATGAACACACCTGACAAAGGCATTCAGTTGTTTCAAGTCCAGGATCATACGAAACTTCCCCTGAGGTTTCGGGATCAAGAATACTCGAGAGTAGAACCCCAGACCCCATTGGAGCCAAGGCATGGACATTATGGCCCCTTTGGACAGTAGCTCAGCAACTGCTGAAGACATGGCCGTTTTCTTGGCAGGGTCCCTGGTCAGCGTAGTCATGATCCAGGACTGCTGAAGAGGAGGAGACAGAAAGTCTATCCGGTAACCTTCCTGGACAATCTGCAGGACCCAAGCATCGGAGGACCACTGCTCCCACATTTGCAAATAATGCAGAAGATGGCCCCCCATAGGCCCACAGTAATTGTCAGGGCTTCTGATGTCCATCCGCCGGCTTTGCATCCGCAGGCCTGGGGAGGAAGCCCCTGGAGTGATGAAACAGGCCATGCCTCCTCCAGACCCCTGGCTCCGAGGCGCAACTCTCAAAGACCGCCGAAATCGAGGAGCAGGCTTACGCTGCAACCTGTCAGCGTGCTTGACTACCCGGGACACCCAATGACCCTTGTCTTCCAGACAAGGATAGAGAGATGCCATGAAGCATGGCTTGGTGACGTGTTCAGGGTCCTTCCATTCACAGAGCACCTTCGTCTTTATATCTGAAATCAGGGGGAGCCCCGGTTTCGGAGTGTGTTTATATTGCCTTATCTTAGGGTCAGAGGAGCACTCGCCCTCCACCAGAACAGAAAACCCCATGGAGCACCCAAACCTGGGAAATTACAGTCTCTTCTTCCTCCCAGGAGAGAGATTTTCCTTCGGCATCATCATCCGAATTGGAACACGTTGAAGAATGGATAGAGGCAGTGGAGGAGGAGGAAGAGGAAGACAAAGAGGATGGGCTTACTCTATGCATGTGCCTTCCTCTAGTACCCTCACACTCTTCAATGGCCTGTTTCATAATGACTTTGATCTCCTTCTGTGACAAGGAAAACTTCAAAGCCATGGGCTTTTTCTGTTTCTTTTTGGTATGTCGATGATCAAGACTCCTGGAACCAGCAGTAGAGACCACATGCCTCTGTTTCTCAAAATGCTTGCCCATTATGGCGCCTTTAGAACAGCAAATGCCAAACACCAACACAGAATGTAGCCCGACGCTGCAGAAGCCATTTCCAAGCACAGGCAGGAAACAGAAAATAACGAGACGCAGCAATCTACGCAGATAAGCAGAGCAGTCCCGCCCCCAGTGAGGCCCTTCCGGGAGGATACAAACTCTCCCAAGCCAGCAGAAACCTGGTGATAAACCCTACCCAAAACCAGGAACCAGCAGGAAGAGGGGAGGGGGCTGGGGACCACAGTGCACAGGGACTTGCGCCGCCGTTTGAAAGCAGCCGAACCCGGCACGAACGTCAACGATGCCTCCCGGAGCCCCGCACCAGGAGAATCCAGTCCCTGTCAGAGACAGGATAACAAGAACTGGTGTATTGTGGGTAAATAGGAGGTTTATACCGCTGAAAAAAAAGTTCCTCTCGGGGAGGCGGGGCCTCATAGGTGAGTACTGGGACAAGGAAGTGGGACGTGGAGGTAACGTTTATTATGTGTGCTGTATTAACTGAGTAGCTTTTGCGTTTGTGTTGATGTTTCAGATGCTTGTTTCTGTTGGTGTTCATTTGGTAAATGTGGGCCGAGTACAAATATAGTTCGGGGCTTGAATTTGTACTTTGAGGGAGGGGGAAGGGAGAGCGACGTTCAGCATTTGTCATTTTCAAGGGCATTTGCTTGATTGGTGTACTCGCTGTGGGCTTTGGGATGTTGATGAGGTGATAGACACAGAACTCTGGGCCTGAAGAAGTTATGAGACCCACTGCCTTCGCCTAATCACATGCGGATCGCCACCTTCCTCTATTCCGTGCATGTCTGTGAAGGCATACTTTTCTCTCCCCATTTCTGTAGTGAAGCATTTTGGCAACTAAGAGTTTTCTTGATCAGAGGAGAGATTAGGTTGAGTTTTAAAATGTTAAAGCGATTTCCGAAAACATATTTTCCACCTTTTGAAATGGCAATGAGTTGATCTCTGAAATATATACAATTGTTTTGTCTGGTTCACTATCAATCCTTTTCTCATTTCAGACAATTTTCTGAGACAAAAACAAGTTACTCCTGCTTATTTGATGGAACATAACCAAGGAGAAGGAGCAGACATCTGCAGTGATCATGCCTCAGGTAAATTACAGCTCATGAGCAGTACACAGGTTGCGAAGTCCAGGCCCTGCAGGGAACTCAGGAGCAGTACACAGTCTGCGAAGTCCAGGCCCTGCAGGGAACTCGTGAGCAGTACACAGGCTGCGAAGTCCAGGCGCTGCAGGGAACTCGTGAGCAGTACACAGGCCGCGAGGTCCAGGCCCTGCAGGGAACTCGTGAGCAGTACACAGTCCGCGATGTCCAGGCCCTGCCGGGAACTCGGCTAAGGAGCATGCAAGGCTATCTCCGGAAGAACTGGGGGTAGCCCAGTCTACAATGAAGGAGGCCAGGACGCCTGGACTACTGCCTATTTCAAATCTCGCTTTCTCTTGGAGTACTTGCTGCTGTCATCTTCGAATTTCTAAGCACAGAACAGAATAACTCATTTTTATGGACCCCACAAGTCTCCCCGAGGTTCCACAATATCCTTAAGGTTATCAGCCACTACCAGTTTAGAACATTTCTTTGTGTGAGCTAACATATTGAATCCCTTTTAATGTGGTTCTAAATCTCACAGACCTGAAAGTACCCAGAAAAAGATCAAAGGGCACATTCTAACTGCACGCACAGTTGTCAATTATTTTGTTTTATTAACATAGTTTTTTAAAGACATAAAACAATGCATATAATGATATAGTTCATATACAAAAGACAAGTGTCATGCATATTATATAGTAGTCCCTTTTAGGATATGGATTACAGAGAGAAGACTATATGCATTGGATTAAGACCTGTACAAGTCAGAATGAGAAGACATTTTCGATAGTAATGGGGAGGGACAAAACATAACATACATGACAGACAAGAGATAAAGGAATTGGGGAGGATCGGGGGCGCGAGGTATATGATAAGGGTACATGTTACAGCAATTTGCATAAAATAATGTAATTCTTTTGAGGTAAGGAAATCAAAAAACATTCTTCATTTGAATTTATATTTAAAATATAATATTGGGGTTGAAGCTAAGCAACCCTCCATCCAATGTACATTGCATATAGAGTTCCACCATATTTTATGATTAATTTGATCAGAGTTTTTCCAATTAGTTGTATTTACTTGAATTGCCACTAGAATACAAAGATCAAATAAATATGAAGTGTGGGAGACTAAATCATGTTGTAAAAAGTCACTTGACAGGTATTGTAACTTGAAATGAAAGGTTTCTAATAATTAAAGATATATTTGATAATGTTCCATTCATTATTCCAAAAGCTTTTGATATACTTGCATTCTGAAAACATATGTTGAAAGTTCCTTCAGTATTTGGACAATTCCAGCATTTCTTGTCCCGGGATATCTTGCATTTGAATAGCATGGCAGGAGTAATAAACATTCTGTGGCGAAAGAAGAAGGGTGTTTGTGTAAGATTTGTCGATACAGTTATTGTGGAGGTTCTTTCAATCAATTTCAATCTAGTCGTCTAAATTGATGGAACAGTCTTGTTCCTATTCTTGCTGTGTTTTCCAATGGGGGTTATCCAATCTATTTTTAATGAGATCTTTATAGAAGAGAGAGGCTGAAACCTGACAGTTATACATGTGGTTTTGTCTATCCGCACACATTAGCTTAAAGGATTCCAAAAGGGGTTGCAGATTTTGTATAATAGCATTTATCAATAACGTGTATTGATAGAAAGACTTAAGAATGAGAAACTTTGTCACGAGTTCAGAAAAAGTTGGTATACCTTGATTAAAAAGTTGATGAACTTATTTAATTCCTTTAAATATCCAATTTTTCTATAAAATAACTCTCCCATTCATCTTTATAAGATTATTTAACCATATGTACTGTGATATGAAATAGGAGGAAGTCATATCAGTGAGGTACAATCTGATCTGTTTGGCAGTAAACTGAACATTGTTATACTTAATAAATCAATTTTTTGTATCAAATACATAACAATCAGATCGAGATAAAGGCCGAATCATACTGTTTTCCCCACAAACCCATGTAGGTGTGAGAAAAAGTTCTGTTTGACAGTAGCGGCTCTGTGCCTGTTTTAGTATGAAGGCAGAATGGTATTTAATAAAATCAGGGAAACCCAACTCCCCCATCCCCGCATATGGCTTTCTTCTTCAGTCTACTAAGGCATATCCAGTGTTTTTTCTTGCTGCACACAAATTTGACAAGTTATGAATCAACATCTTTAAAAACATTTCTGGGAATTGGGACAGGAAGCATGAGTAGGATATACAAAATGATCAGGGAAATCATAATTTCAATGGATTGTAGACGTCCCCACCAGGATCAATATAACGGGTACCAGGAATCTAGAAGGCTTTTGATTTTGGTTAGCAATATATATTAGTATTTCTTTAACAATATCTTTGATTGACGAGGACATGTGCAATCCTAGGTATTTTATACTCTTGGGGCACCCTCTCATGCCTATCTGGTTGAACAAGATGTTTAGTGCAGTGAATATTTAGGGGACATTTCTGATTTGTCCATGTTCAATTTGTATCCTGAGGCTAACGAAAAATGTGATATGATATCAGGTAAATTCTTAATGCTTAAATCAGGATTCTTACGATATAGCATTATATCATCTGCATAGGCTGCTAATAAAGTGTAGCTCTCTCTGCAAGCTGCTTTATATGTCTATCTCAGGATCCGTTGATACACAAAAGACGTCTGAGGTACAGATAAGAATCAACGGGCCTCATTACATGGAAGGCGGTAGGGGATTACTGGCACTGGTAAGGGCACCAGTGCCGGTAATCCCCACCGCCCTACTACGAGGTCCCTCAGTGGATCCCGTCCTTAACGTGTGGTCAGATCACACATTAAGGACAGGAACGCTGAGGGACTTCAGTGCAAATAACGGTACCGCAAATTGCGGTACCGTTATTTGCTCCTTCCCCATTCCCATTGAGCCCTATGGGGGCTCAAATGGGAATGGGGAATGGTTCCCGGAATGGGGACTTACCGGTCCCGCAAAGGTCAGAGTAGGCCGGTAAATCCCTATTCCGGGAACCCGGCCTCCGACGGCGGTAAGGGGGTAGCCATGGCAAATAGCGCCATGGCTACCGCCTTCCGTGTAATGAGGCCCAACATCTTTAATTAGTACCTCATTTAAGGACCACTTCAAAGGTTGACCTGGCTTGCCAACAACACTGTATTTTAGTCTTGGATTTATTTAATTCCAGACTATGTTTCTCTAAGTAATTATTGCTATATTTGAGCCCTCAATCGATCAATAATGGCAGTATCATCTGCAAAGAGAAGAGCATTGAATCGAGTTTTGTTCGGAATGGGTGGATACATATCTCCTGTGGCCTGGGAGGGCTCATAATCAGACATAAAATTTAAAAAATAATAATAATAATAATGGGGCTAATGGGCAACCCTGTTTAACTCCCTTTAGGTAGAATATAACAGCGTTACAGAGCCCAACCTAGACTATCCTACCAAGGCCTCTGTATCCACCTAGCTCTCTTGGACTAGCTTCGGCAAGTATTCAAAATAAAACAATGATTCACTGTACTATAACCCCGTTTGAAACCTTCCTGGAAAGGTTTCAGGATGTTGTTATCCTGTACCCACTCCTCTACTCTTACCAATATGGAATATACATTTTGATCATTTTTTCTGGAATTATCCAATACGGAAATGGGCCTATAGCAGTGGTGGGTCCTCCAAGGCCCCCTTTTTAAATATTGGGACTATCACACTATGGGGGTCATTACAAGGTTGGAGGAAACCATGGTGCTATTAGCGCCATGACTACCCCATTACTGCATACCAGGTATGGGTTCCCTGAATGGGGAATTACCGGGCCATTCCAACCTTGGAGAAACCTGGTATTTCCCCATTCAGGGAACCCACCCCCATTCCCACGGGCCCGTTGTTAGCATGCTGGTCCTCTTAAGCGGCTCCCACTAAGGACGCCTGGTAAAACCAGCTGCCCTTAGCCATAGCTCTCAACTCACACGCTTTTGGCGGGTGCCACCCGCCTTGTGAACAGCTGAATCACCCGCCAAACTGCCTGCACGCCCATTTGTTTCATTGGACCTCTCACCCGCAAAAAATAAAATCGGGTGTTTTCACCCGCCTTTGCGACATAAATGGTTGAGAGCTATGCCTTAGCGGGACCCGCTAAAGGACCTCGTAATGCGGTGGTAAGGGATTAAAGGCAACGGCACCTTTACCGGTGCCTTTAACCCCTTACCGCCAACCTTGTAATGACCCCCTATGTCTCCAGGACTTTGGAACCCCATCTGACTTTACAACAACGGCTGTGATGATAGGGTTTTTACTCATGGGGTACGTGCTAGTGAAGGCCAACTGGTGTCATCAGCAGGTGTAAGGAGAGTGGTGAGAGGGGCGATAGGCATATTGATGGGCAACTTGAAGTGAGTTATATCAACTTTTATATCCGGTGGTTGTGATTCTTGAAAGCATGAATCAAGTCTCTGGATACTATGCAAACTGCAGTTTAATGATTATGGTAATGGGGAACGAGGGTGGTGACTTAACGGCATACCTGTGCGCTCACGCTTTTGGCGAGTGTTGCCTTCCATGCGGTCAGCTCATAGGGGGCGGTAGGCTAAAGGGTCAGGGCTGCACCGCAACGAAACCAATTTGGGAGGTTCCCCCAACTTTAGGGGGGTTTAAATATCACCACATTTATCATCGGGGAAACTGACACAGCGAAAAGAAAATAACTGACAAAATTGGAAGAGCCCCCTAATGAGCATTTTGGTTGTAAGTTTGATTACTTGGCTGTATTCAACAATCTGCGGCAGAGGAATGACTTGTCTAAATATACATGGTGGTCCACACAAGTAACCATGTGCCATAGCATGCTTTCCATAATCACATTACACCAGCTAATCCCATTGCTTTTCCCGTATCGCGCAATAAAATGAGACATGCAAGGTACAGGTAGGTTAGCTTGATGACGTAATGCGGGTCACTGTGATGAGCTGGAACATTAGGAGGCTGGGCAATTTGACTAAATCAAGGAAAATAACTGCCTACGCAAATAGACACAAAATCAATGTTCTCTTGTTACATGAAACGCATGCTAAGACTGGTGCCTTTCGTGGTATTGCATCTCCCTGAGGCGGGAATAGATATTTTACCTCTTACTCGACCTCTAATTCGACCCAATCATGTTCACTGTACATGGCAGACCTTCAGCACGACTCTCAGGATATATTCACTGCTTGGGGAGGTGCCGCTGTCACAGTTGGGCACACAAGCCAAATAACGTTTGAACACCCCACTTACTGTGGAGGAGCTATTAACAGTGATTAGAGACCGCCCTGTGTGTAAAGCACCCGGACCTGATGGGCAGACAGCAGAATTGTATCTGCAATACAGAGGCCTATTGGCCCCCCATCTTATTGAGGTCTGGGCAGAGTCGCTCAATAATTCGTTTTTCCCCCGAATCTATGTGTGAGGCTACTATAACCATATTGCTCAAGTCCTGCAAATCTAGCAATGAAGGTGGGTCTTATCGTCCGCTTTCACTAAGGAATGTGGATACTAAAATGTATGCGGAAGCTCTGGCAAACTGCCTGCTCAGCCTCAAGCAGGGAATATATGGGCTGAGAGACGTGCTGAAGATCTGCCATGTATAGCGAACCATAGAAGCTCCGGAAGACATACAGTATGTCCTGATCACTCCATTTGGTTACCCCTTGCGCATCAAGGATACTATCGACCTGGGTTTGCCCATGTTCAGCCTATGCGTAGTGCTGGATAGAATGGGCCTGGCCTCAGAGATGCTTCATTAGATTAAATTATGATACACTTGTCCCCTAGCCAGGGTTCTTGTTAACTGTTGTGTCTCTGACCAATTTGTGTCAGAGAGAGGCACCTGACAGGGATACCCCCTTGCCCCCATTTTGTTCGCCTTAGCTATTGAACTGCTGGTGGACCTTATTCACGATTGATATAGGCAGCGGGGTATACGCCTTCAGGGCCCGCTGGAATTAATTTCATTATACGCAGACAATGTTTACTCTATGTCTGCGACCCTCAGATGATCTCGATACAATCATCCGGAATATTGCGCGATTTGGTGAAATTTCATGATTTACGATAAACTATACTGAATATAAAATTCTTCCCCTGACAAGTCATACAAAGGAGCCACGTGGGGACTATCCCCTTCATCGATCCCCTGACAGCATTAAATACCTGGGAGTAATGGCGTCTAGGGCGGGAACTACCCTCCTGTGGGATAATTATTATGTTCTAGAGTGCTACGTTAAGGATAGATTGACTAGAGGGAAGTTGCTTCCAATTACTCTGGTGGGTAGATTGGCCCTAATAAAGATGATCCTGTTATCTAAACTCTTGTACACATTCGATCTGGTAAACCGTTCTTTTCTAAAAATGCATGGGTCATGTGCGGAATTTTCATGGCATGTGGGTGTTGTCCATAAAAAAAGGGGTCAGACATGATGCTCCCATATGCTGAGGGGGGTTCACAGCACCGCACCTTGTAATATACTGGCTGGCAGCCCAGGCGCAAGTCGCTGCTCATTGGTTTGGCGGCGAACCACATCCACCTCATGTTAAGCTGGAGGAGTTGGCGGTGGGGAGGACAGACCCTAGGATGCTACTCCTAGACGGGATGACCCGGTAATGACAATGTTTGCCTGGCGCTCTAGTTTTCCTAAAACCGGGGTAAAACTTCCATTTTACAAGTGGCTTTTGTTGTGGAAATTGCCAGGGTCAGGGCCCACGTGGCACAAGGCACTAATTACACAGTGGGAAGGTGTGCGCTTTCGAGCATTGGCAGACCTGTTTCTAGATGGGAAGTTTATTACTCAGCAAATATGGCAGCAGAGGCACAAGGGCTCGGCCGTGGAACTGATGCAATATTACAGGAGACGTGCTGCAGTGCTGGCACGAATATCCCTCGGAACCCCTGCAAAATGCGGAACTGGTGTATATAGCGGATTCCAGAGATTGTTGAGGGATTCTCTCTACATTAAATAAAATGATACTGAACAAATTCTTGATGGCAGTCCCCACAGAGAGGGTGAAATGGGCGGAGAATATGGGTATAGAGTTGTCGGATGCCCAGTGGAGAAACATGTGCTTACATACTAAAAATGTATCCCTAAATTCCAGGTTTAAACTGTTCAATAAATTATACCATACGCCTGAAAAACTCGGTAGAATATACAGTAAGGGGGAGTGTCTGTGTCTGAGATGTTGCTCTCGTAGTACTGATCATATGCATATGTTTTGGAGCTGCACCAATCTTGCAGGTTTTAGGATTTGAGATAAAACACTCTCCTCTGGGCGTACTATTTGGAGTGTGGTCTGTTTTCCCGACGAAACGTCTCAGGCTGTTCGTGAACATGGGATGTGGGATTGCTAAAAGGTGTATATTGCAAAAGTGGAAAGACAAGAACCCACCAGCGGCTAAGGTATGGTTGGTCGAACTTACAAGCGCTCAGAACTGCAAGGATGCTTATATCGAGACATTGCCATGCACAACCAAACCAAAAGACACATGGGCAGAGGTCTGCTCCCATTTGGCCAATCAGACCATGGACTGAATGTCATGGGGAAATGTGATGAAATCGGTGTATTAGGGATGCATGCCTGCCTATGGTACTGGGACTTCTACATCCACATATTGCAGCCTGTTTATGCCGCTGCAGATCCATGCAGACTTGTAACTGCGTTGTCATGCCTGTACGTGCCAAGTTTAAATAAAACATATTTTTTTAAATAACATCTATAAATAAGTTCTGTTAAAAATTTGAAGGAACTCAATGCATACAGGTCAACATTATCCATTCCATTTGGGAGACATGAGTCTATTCTTCGTTTTAACTTTGCATTCTGGGACGTGTAGTCCTGAATTTATATTGGTGAACTCCAGAATGCAAAATGAAATCCTGGACTGGATTAGCATCTCCCAAATGCATGTCAGTGCCTCACCGGATTGCATTTCATGCACTACTTTTTCTTAAAACATTTTTATACATGTTGGTAGTATGTCAATCATATTTCATTTGTTTAACGTTTTGAAAACACTTGTCCAAGAATGTCCTGTTAGTACACTTTTGGCAGGGAGCTATGTGTGGGGGCTATTTGAGGTAGCACGTTGCGGGGCCAACCACATACAGTTTTTAGTGTACATTTTTTTTGTGCTCACATGTTGGGACAGTAGGCTAAAGTAGCCAAACATGGCTTCTATAAATCCCATGCAAACTGACTAAACAAAAGAGACACGAATTACCGGCAAAATAGAATTATAGTAAAAGATTGTGTTCTAACCTACTATTCTGTGTCCTCTCTATGTATGTTTATATTATGTATGTTTGTATCATAGTATGGGCCGCATTAGGAATTCGGCAGTGCGATCTAAAGAAGTGGCAGCAATTCCGTTACCGAAACTTTGGGGGCGGGGGTAACGGAATTACTGACATTTTACTGCAGTGCCGAATTCTTAGTTTTTAGGAAAAGTGGAGGATTTACCTCAAGCAAAAAGCTGGAGGTTAATTCTCCACTTTTCCTCCAAGAATTGACAGTTACGGTAAATCTGTTACATAATTGCCAATCCTACCGATTGAAGCAGTAGGCTACTGTGATATTTCAAAATCATTACATGTACTCAGACTCAAATACAGGTAAACAAAACTCCTACCTTTCTCTTCTTTGGGATCGATAGTTCGGGTAACCTTCTGGAGTAGTGGGAAAATACCTAGAAACCCCTCCACCATCCGACTTCGGAGAGTCTGACAGTGGTGGAGCCTCCTGGGAAAAACCCCTTCCTGGGAAAAAACCCTGTGAAGGGCTGCTAGAGAGCGTAGTTTCCTGAAGACTGCTCCCTGCAGGTGTTTCTGGTGGAGAATAATCAGCTCCTTTGGTTGAACTTCCCAATCTCCTCCAAGCTCTATAAGTGCTAGGCGCAAGTAGACACAGAGAGAAATTAATGACACGAAGGATAGATGTTACAGACCCAAAGAGAGGATAAAAGGCTTACCCTAGGAACACCTAAATCAGGCCCGGAAGACCGGAGGGTTAAGTTCCTGGATGGCAGTTTTGGAGAAAACAGGGGGAATAGTTGCAAAGCCTAACAAAGTGTAAAGAAAATTAGACTTAGGGCCTCATTACACGGACGGCGGTAAGGGTTTACCGGTACTGGTAAGGGCACCGGTACCGGTAAACCCTTACCGCCTTACTACGAGGTCCCTTTGCGGGTTGGGGAATTTAATGCCTGCTTTTTGCAGGCATTAAAAACCAACCCGCAAAGGGACCAGGGTGCTAATTATGGTACCGCAATTTGCGGTGCCGTAATTAGCACCTTCCCCATTCCCATTATGCCCTATGGGGCAAAAATGGGAATGGGGAAGGGCAATGGTGGAAGGGGGAATTACCGCCCCGCCAACCTTGGAATGGGGCGGTAATTCCCCTTTCCACCAAGGCGGTGCCGGTAATAGCGCCATGGTTCTCCACCTACCGTGTAATGAGGCCCTTAGTCTTTCCCCTCCCAATCCTGATCTTGTTAACTGAGAAGGGAAGTCACTTAACTTACCTCCTGAAGGAGAGACTAACACTCTGCTAGTACTGAGAAGGAGTAGGCAGTGTAATGGCCCGTGTAAAGAGAAGAAGGAATCCTAAAGAAAGGAGATTGTGAAGAATGGAAAAATCCTGGGTAAAGCAAAGGAAATACCACTGAAGGAAATCTGACTTCTATAACAAAGATCGTACCAAGACCTGTGTCCTAGAATCCTTGGAAGAAGGATCGTCTTGTAAAGACAGGGACTCCTCGGATTCCACGGAAAGCAGAGAAGAAGGCGGAGGATCTAAGCCGCGATCAGATGATTGCCTAAAGCGAATGGTAAGGGAGTTTCAATAATAAGTAGGAACAGGCAAAACAGACACAGGATAACCACTTAGCTGTACAAGGAAAGAAGTGGAAAGGCTGCAAGTACGAGTGCGTACTTACGTCTGCGAAGCGCGGCTTGACTCTGGAAAGAGAGTAGCAACGCGCCGATGTGCAGGTGCTGGATACGGAAGTACTGCTCGCCAGTCTGGGGGCGTGGCTGCAGCCTCTTCCTCATGTGACCCATCGGCTATACCATGACTTTCCGCAATGGGATGCTCCATGTTGGATGAGTAAAATGGACGCCGTACCTCTCGTCCGTTGTCCCAAAGTTCGTGTATTCCACGAACCATCACAGTATGCCCCTTTTTAGGAGTGTTCCCCCCGGTTTGTCCGGATGTTTCAGATAGAACTGTCTTACCAGTTTGGGAGCATGTACTGCAGCCTCGGATTCCCAAGTCCGGTCGGCGGGAGTGTAACCCTTCCAATCTACTAGGTATTGTAACTTTCCGTGATGTTAACGAGAGTCACAAATGCCGGAAACTTCATATTCCGGACTGGTAGATGATGAAATGGGATCTGGACGTGCGGAAATATGAGGATGGAAAGAACTCCGTTGGTCAGGCTTCAATTGGGATATATGAAAAACTGGATGGATGCGAGACCAGGTCTTGGGTAATCTGAGTTTGAAGGCAGCTGCTCCAATCTTTCCCAAAACTCGAAACTTGGAGAGAGTTTCGATGGTCGTAAATGACGAGGCAGAAAGCGAGAAGACAGCCATACCCAGTCTTCCGGGTTCATGGATTGGAGCCGGGGTTCGATGACGATCTGCAAACTTCTTCACCCTCAGCTGGGAGTCTTTGAGTGCCTTTTCAGCGGATTGATGTCCCTGAAAAATCTGTTGCATTAGATGGTTCACATCTGGGAATTTGCTATCCGTTAGTTCAGTCTTGGGAAAGGACATAGGATGGAAACCATAATTACAAAAAAATGGTGAGGCGTTGATTGTAGAGTGATGGGAGTTATTATATGCAAATTCTGCCATAGGTAATAACTCCAACCAGTTGTCTTGGGCCGCGGAACTATAACTCTGCAGATATCCTTCAAGGGTTTGATTTAGTCTTTCCGTTTGGCCATTAGTTTGAGGGTGAAACCCAGAGCTCAATGCCCGTGTTATCCCCAAGATCTTACAAATTTGTTTCCAGTACCGAGAAGTGTACTGAGAGCCTCTGTCTGAGATTATAGTTTCTGGAAGCCCATGGAGCATAAAAGTTCGGGTGATAAAAGTCCGAGCCATTTGAGCGGCCGTGGGAAGACTCCGGAAAGGCTCAAAATGTGCCAAATTTGTGAATTTGTCAATGGTTACCATTATCGTGGTGTGACCTCCAGATGGAGGGAGATCTACCACAAAGTCTGTAGAAATGATCTGCCAGGGTCTTGTCGGTATAGGCATCTGCACTAAACTCCCGTAAGGAAAGTGTTTAGGTCTTTTTGTCTGAAGACAAATGGGGCAGTGTTAGGAGGTGGTTACATTTACTTCATTGAGTTTACAATCACATCAATTCAGCTGCTGCCATGTAACCTAGTTACCAAGGAACCTTTGTTGTTATGATTAAGCAAAGGTTCCACATTCTAGGAGCAGAGAGAGAGAGGATTGAGAGCAGGAGGACAGCCACAGCTGGGGGCCTTTCTCTTGGATGAACTAAAGAAATAAAGCCTCTCTATAAAGACAAGCATCAGCGTGAAGCGTGGTCATTTACCTATTAACAGGCAGCATTGGATGTATTGTCGTATGTCTTCTCTCCAGTAAGGCCACCAAAAATGACGAGAAATTAATTCTCGTGTGGTTGAGACACCTCAATGTCCTGCTGTCTTTACATCGTGACTCATCCTCAATACCTCCTTTTGTAGACTCTTAGTAGGTACGTATATCTGCTGATCATGGAAATAGATTCCATCCTTTTTTTGTCAAGGACTTTTGTTGGGATTTTGAAAGTTTGTCTAGTCTGACTCTTCCTGATTGAAATTTCAGGTGCTCCAGAAAATCTGATGGTTTCGTTAATTCTGCTGCCAGATACGGAAAAATGGGTTCAGGTCTAAAAGGTTCAGGAGGAGAGTGATCCTTCCGGGATAATGCATCTGCCTGCGAGTTGTATTTCCCCGGGATAAAGAAAAAGGTAATCTGAAAGGGGGAAAAATATGAGCCCACCTCGCTTGTCTGCTATTGCAAGTTCGAGCATATTGGAGTATTCTGAGGTTATGGTGATCGGTTCTAACTTCCACAGGGTACCGTGCTCCCAGCAGTAGGTGTCTCCATTCCTCAAATGCCCGTTTTATCGCCAACAATTCTTTTTCCAGCACCGTATAATTCAGCTCAGCAGGTGCAAGGGTCTTTGATAGATATGCGATAGGACGTTCCTGACTCTGATCATCTTTTTGTAGTAATACTGCTCCCAAGGCAAATTGGGATGCATCTGTCTCCAAGAGGAAAGGACGTGCTTGGTCTGGATTCATCAATATAGGTGCAGTGGTAAATCTGGTTTTTAATTCATAAAAGGCTTTTTGAGTCTGTTCGGTCCACAGGAATGTCACTCCCTTCTTGAGCAAGTTAGTTAAAGGTTGTGTCAGGGCAGAAAAATTTGGAATAAACCTTCGGTAGAAGTTTGAAAACCCGACAAATCTTTGTATATCTTTGCATGACACCGGAGTAGGCCAATCTTTCACGGCCGAAACCTTTTCAGGGTCCATAGCAATTCCTTGGGCTGATAGAATATACCCTAAATAGGTCACTGTGGGTTGGTGAAACAAACACTTATACAGATTGCAGAAAAGATGGTTATGACTAAGCCTCTTGAGTACTTCTCTTACCTGGGATTAATGCGCGATGACAGTTTTAGAAAATACCAGAATATCGTCGAGGAAGACGATGACGAAATGTAAAAGTAGGTCTGCAAACATATGGTCCATGAATCTCTGGAATAGGGCGGGGGCATTGGATAGCCCACAAGGCATTACCTGATATTGAAAATGCCCGAATGGGGTCCTAAAAGCCGGCTTCCATTCGTCTCCTTGTTTTATTCTAATCAGATGATAAGCACTTTTTAGATCCAATTTTGTGTACACTGTGGCTCCTTTGACTGACACAAGAATATCCGGAATTAATGGCATGGGATATTTATCAGGAATGGTTATTTTGTTCAATCCCCTGTAAACGATACAGGGCCTAAGGTCGTGGGTATTCTTCTTAGGAATAAAAAATAGCGATGCTGCTGCTGGGGACGTGGACTCAGTAATCAATCCATTCTTTAGGTTAATGTGTAAATATTCCCGCAGAACCGCTTTCTCAAGAGCGGAAAGAAGGTACATTCTCCCAAATGGCAGTGGTTGTTGGGATACTAACTCAATGGCGCAGTCATCTCTTCTGTGAGGCGGTAACTGAGAATATTCTGACGTGGAAAAGACCTCTGCAAATTGATTGTATATGGTGGGAAGTCCGGATATGCAATTAAGGATATTTGTGTTTTAGGATCTTTCAGAGTAGTACAATATTTGGTCAGGGGGAGTCCCTTCTCCTTAATACAATAAGCCAGACAAAACTCGGAGCCTAGGAAGAAAGACCCGGCAGACCAATTGATGAAAGGGTTATGCCTACGTAACCAAGGTAACCCTAAAATGACGGGATAGTGAGCGGCTCTGATGATGTCCATCGAAATAATTTCGTGATAGTTTGCTATGGACATGATCAGTGACCCGGTTTGACTGATTATGGGGCCTGAAATAAGAGGACTCCCATCCACACTATCGACCGGTATGGCTTCTAGTTTATTAGATCGTGGAAGATTATTTTGGGTGGCCCATAGATCATCAATAAAATTGCCCGCAGCTCCGCAATCAATCAGAGCGGAAACTTCGAGGCCATTCTGATTTCCGAAACTTAGAGTGACTTGAAGAACTATCATGAATGAATGTGAAGTCCCTGTCCACATGGAATTCTGTATTTTGTTTGAGGAACCATTTGAGGTAGTGGGTTCCCGAACCGTGGTTCCTCCTACGGTCGGGCATTGGCGTTTCCCGACCTTCTTGGAGGAGAGATGGGACATTCCTGAACTGAATGGGTATTCGCCCCACAATACATACACAGACCCTGGGTTCTCCTCCTCAACCTTTCGTCTGAAGATAATGGGCCCCTAGCAGTGGTACCCAATTGCTTGGGCTCTTCTGAGGTGCTGGCTTTACTAGATGAGGATGCTGGAGTAAAGGGCCATTGGGTTCTTCCCTTTCTTCGCTCACTGATCCGTTCTTTGAGACGGTAATCAATCTGCATCACCAATGCAATAAATTCAGACAATGATACGGGTCTGGGTATCCGTGATACTTCATCTTTCAATTCTTCGGACAGTCCTTTTCGAAACAGTGTGACCTGTGCATCGTCCGACCAGGTAGTTTCACTAGCCATCTGCTTGAATTTGGTGATGTATGCTAAAATGTCTAGATTTCCTTGTCTCAGATCTAATAGATGTTCTTGGGGTGCGACCCGTATCTCTTGTCGCCCGAACATTGTTCTTATGCTATTGCAAAAGGCTGTGTGTGAATCCAAGATCGGATTATTGGAGGTGACCAATGGGGTTGCCCAAGCCAATGCAGGACCGGTCAGCTGGGAAATCATGTAACCAACGCGGTCTCTATCTGAGTGAAAATAGGCACCCTTGAATGCAAATTGGATGGTACAGGCGTCTAAGAACTCTTTGACTTTATGTGGATTTCTGTCAAACTGACCTCCCGACAGAGGCCCAGGAGGCACCTCCGAACAGTGGGGGGATCGGTTTGTTATGGCTTGTTGGGCGGCTGCTAGCTGAGCTGTCTGCTGTTGGTGTTGCTGTGCAGCCTGCTGTTGGTTCTGTAGTAACGTGGAATTTTCCTGTTTAAGAGTTTGAACCTCGGATGTAAGTGACTGAACTGCCGCTATCAATTGCTGTATTTGTTGATCCATTTTAGAATCAATGAGTTTTCTGAAACCGTATTAGAGTTTGAGTACTGTTCTCGTTCCTATCTTTTTTTAGGCGTTGCTAACTGTGATATTTCAAAATCATTACATGTACTCAGACTCAAATACAAATAAACAAAACTCCTACCTCTCTCTTCTTTGGGATCGATAGTTTGGTAACATTCTGGAGCAGTGGGAAAATACCTAGAAACCCCTCCACCATCCGACTTCAGAGAGTCCGACAGTGGTGGAGCCTCCAGGGAAAAACCCCTTACGGGGAAAAAACCCTGTGAAGGGCTGCTACAGAGCGTAGTTTCCTGAAGACTGCTCCCTGCAGGTGTTTCTGGTGGAGAATAATCAGCTCCTTTGGTTGAACTTCCCAATCTCCTCCAAGCTCTATAAGTGCTAGGCGCAAGCAGACACAGAGAGAAATTAATGACACGAAGGATAGATGTTACAGACCCAAAGAGAGGATAAAAGGCTTACCCTAGGAACACCTAAATCAGGCCCGGAAGACCGGAGGGTTAAGTTCCTGGATGGCAGTTTTGGAGAAAACAGGGGGAATAGTTGCAAAGCCTAACAAAGTGTAAAGAAAATTATACTTAGTCTTTCCCCTCCCAATCCTGATCTTGTAAACTGAGAAGGAAAGTCACTTAGCTTACCTCCTGAAGGAGAGACTGACCCTCTGCTAGTACTGGGAAGAAGTAGGCAGCGTAATGGCCCGTGTAAAGAGAAGAAGGAATCCTAAAGAAAGGAGATTGTGAAGAATGGAAAAATCCTGGGTAAAGCAAAGGAAATGCCACTGAAGGAAATCTGACTTCTATATCAAAGATCGTACCAAGACCTACGTCCTAGAATCCTTGGAAGAAGGATCGTCTTGTAAAGACAGGGACTCCTCGGATTCCACGGAAAGCAGAGAAGAAGGCGGAGGATCTAAGCCGCGATCAGATGATTGCCTAAAGCGAATGGTAAGGGAGTTTCAATAATAAGTAGGAACAGGCAAAACAGACACAGGATAACCACTTAGCTGTACGAGGAAAGAAGTGGAAAGGCTGCAGGTACGAGTGCGTACTTACGTCTGCGAAGCACGACTTGACTCTGGAAAGAGAGTAGCAACGCGCCGATGTGCAGGTGCTGGATACGGAAGTACTGCTCGCCAGTCTGGGGCCGTGGCTACAGCCTCTTCCTTATGTGGCCCATCGGCTATACCGTGACTTGCCGCAATGGGATTCTCCATGTTGGATGAGTAAAGTGGACGTCGTACCTCTCGTCCGTTGTCCCAAGGTTCGTGTATTCCACGCACCAACACAGCTACGCATTTTAAGCAGTCCTACTGCCTACAGATTCTATGACAAGACAGGAGGCGATTATTATGCATTACAATCTTTACTCTGAAACCACAGCAGCAAAAAAAAACTTTTACAAACAAAAAAGTTGTAACAAACAGAACTAAATAGAGTTCAATGTCAATGTAAGGGAGCTTCCCAATCCATCATGGAGGACTGGTCATGCTCTGCAGGGGACCAATGAGCAGGGACCCTTCCTTATATAAGTCCATTACTCTGATCCCAATTCCTCTTTCTTTCCTGCTGAAATCCACAGCTAAGTCACTCCTCCTAGTTCTTGCCTTAGTGTTGAATTTATGGAGTTTAGAGTGTTATTTTATGTATATGGAAAGAGTTTGGTGATTTATTGCACTGTACCAGTAAAAAGGTCATGTATTTTCATGGCATATTGGCAATTGGGTGAGTGCCGTGTTCGCATTCAATCTCTGACTGCCAGGTCATGTTCAGACATGGTGGCCCTCCGCTGGGGACGTTCCACTTCTACAGTGTATGTTTGTTTAGTCTTCCTTGGGTGGCATTTCGCCACGTTCACTGTAATTTAATTGCTTCCCCTGCCTTCATTGAACTCAGGCGGCGTCGCGGGGAAGTTTGTTTATCTTTGCGCGTGGCTGCCCCCAGTCCCCGGAGTCAGCGCGCGCGTTGCCCACGTTATTTGAATTCTTTTTCCCCCGGGGGAAGTTGGTTTCTCTTGTGCGGCTGCCTCCAGTCCCCGGAGCCAGCGCGCATGTCCCACATGTCCGTTGGTGACGCGCGCAGTCTGTTTAAGACTCAGCTTCTTACTGACGGGCGTCACGGCTGCAAAGCAGTTCCGAGTAGTTTACTTTTTTTTCTTCACATGTGCCGCGTGCGTGTTTTTTCTATTTATATGCTGCTCGCGTATGAAATCATGTGCACACAGGCTATGCCTGTTCTTGGGACCCGGCTGGGAGCCAGTTTTGATAGACCCTCATTTCGTTGGTGAAGCTCTTTATTGAGCATTCCTACAACGTGCAGCTGTGCCCTCTCCCTTTTAAGTTGAACACCTCCATGTTTTCTTTGTTATATTCATTAATATATTTATATGTATACGGTTCCAGGAAGGCTTCTGTTTCAGCACACAAGCGACATAGCTCAGAGGGAAGGTTTACCATGCAGATAGACCTGGGTTCGCTGCCCACCATTGGCAGTGTACACACATAGATGTGTATTTATATATATGTTTATGTACATGTATTTACATATATGTATATACGTATTTATATATATTTAAAAATTGATATTTTATTTTGTGTTTACATTGATATTTTCAGTATATATTAACACCAGTTCGCCTACTGAAGAGCCTCATACGCTGCCAATATGCTGTTTTTTATTTTCTTATTTATTTAAGCGCTGCACAGGGCATAGGTGATTTGCCTTCATGGTAGGTGATATAACCTGTTCAGCTTCAGGTTCTGCCTGAATTCTATGGTGAGGTTAACCCCTCGTATACTGCTGGTTTCCACACCCTGCTGGGGTGAGAAGTTTCAGGTACACTGGCTCAGTATATTCCTCTCTTAAACTTAGCAGTTTTTTGTTTAGGTGCTGCTGGTGGCAGATGGCATTATCCTCCCTGGAAAGGTACCGTCACCTGCTCGGTGGCAGGATTGGCCTGTGTTTTTCTGCGAGGTGATCCCTCGTATACTGCTGGTTTCACACCCTGCTAGGGTGAGCAGTTTGAGGTACACTTGCTCAGTGTATTCCTCACTTAAAGTTGGCAACTTTGTTGGCGTGCTGCATATTGCGTTGGTGATTACCTTAACAGTTTGTGTGCCATAACCTGTTCGGTTTCAGGTTTCTACCTGAGTTCTAATGCGAGGTTACCCCTCGTGTACTGCTGGTTATCACGCCCTGCTCGGGCGAGCAGTTGGAGGCACAATTGCTCGGGGTATTCCTCCCTTAAGGTTAGCAGTCTGTTTAGATGCTGCATATGGCAGATGTCATTATTCCTGTAAGCGCGCCATAACCTGCTCGGTTTCAGGCTTTGCCTGGATTCTACTGCGAGGGACCCCCTTGTGTACTGCTGGTTGCCACACCCTGCTAGGGTGAGCAGTTAAGGTGCCCTTGCTCAGTGTACTCTTTTGCTAAACAATGGGCCTCATTACGACCCAGGCGGTAAGTTACCGCCTGGGTCGTACCTTTACCACCATGGCGTAAACTGTGTTTACGCCATGGTGGTTGGCGGACTTACCGCCCCATTCCGAGGTGAGTGGGGCGGTAAGTCCCCATTAACCCATTTACCCTTCCCCATTCCCATTTTTGCCCCATAGGGCATAATGGGAGTGGGGAAGGCGTTAATTACGCCACCGTAAATTACGGTGGCGTAATTAACAACAAGGTCCCTTAGCGCCATGGATTTTAACAACTGCTAAAAGCAGGTGTTAAAACCTCCATGGCGCTAAGGGACCTCGGAATCAGGCGGTAAGGGTCGGCGCTGTTTACGCCGCCGTAAACCCCTTACCACCTGGGTCCTAATGAGGCCCAATATGTTTAAGTGATGAATGGAACACATTTGCGTTTTCATTTCAGAATTGTCAGTAGCCCGGATAGCTCACTAAGTAGCAGCTTATAGAATGGCCGGGGGTTCAGACCCCTGTGAGGGCGTAACCCCTCTTCTTTGGATGTTTTATATATTTATTTTATATAATTTATTAAGTACTTTAAAGTAAAACAGACCCATGTGGGGGGTTGTACTTTCCTCTCTAGACACTGGTGTTAACCTTCGTCTTTTAGCTAAATTTCTGTCGCCCTTTACCTTAGTTAGTTTCAGGACAACTCAGTCCTTTCCTTAGGTTTTGCTTTCCCGATATCAATTCTCCACCTAATACCTGTGCTGCTTAAACCGCAGTATTTTCTCTCAACATGAGGAAGGAAAAGATGATGCGTTGCCTCTATTGAGGTCTGCAGGGCTTGAGGCTCTTTGGTGGGGACATGTTTTCCCTTTCAATTTGTCCCATTGGTCATTCATTATTCTATTGGACTATTGGTGGAGACAGGGTCAGCTCGAGTGTAACTGTTCAGTTTTGTTGCATGGTAAGTTGAGCAACCATTTTCTACTTGGAGGAGGTGTTTGGAAATACTTGATGGTATCGGATGGATGTGTTGCCAAATAATAACTTTATGACGCCTGCCAATGGTTTTCCTCTCAAAGCTTGGCCTGTCGTTCAGCTAACCGTCTAACAGTGTGTTGCAATTCTCCTCTGCTCGGGGAGTTCAAGCAGGTTTGTGTACCCTCAAGAGCGTTGTTTAGCCTCTTTTGTTATATTTATTTTTTGTCTACAGTGCGGCAAATAGAGTGCTGGTTTTCACATCTGGGCTGACCCTACTGATACAGGTTCCTAATTTCGAAAGGTCTAAATCAGTCTATTATCCTGCTGAGATCGATAAGTGAACACCTCACACCACACCCCATTCAAAGTAGTGATAAGCACCACTCGTATACTTGGGGGTCGTAGTATTATATTAGTGCTGTTTGCTATGGACCATGTGCTTAATTTCCTTCCCCTGATTCCCTTATGGCCAGTCAACCTCACACGAATACAGAGACTCTGACCTCAGGGGTTGATGGGACAGTGGTCCCAGGTTTTCTTTCACCACCTTTCATTTGCGGGGCATTGATAGTTATCCCGGAGTCCTTTTACTCCCCGTTCCCTTTCCCGCCATTCCTGGGGGAGATTGCATCATGATATACACCTCTTGGAATGTCTCCCGATGGTTTGGGGTTCCTTTTTTACAGGAGTTCCGGCTCGTGACCAGTGCAGACTCGCGCTGAACATTTCCCTCCCGTCAGTTACTTTCCTTTGCCTAATTCCTGGTATTTCAATAAGTTAAGCGGAGCCTGTCCACGGTTAGGGGATTGGTTAGAAGTGCTAGAGTGTATTTATTTCTCTTAAGTGTGTAAAGCAGGGCTTTAATATGGTCCTCAGGGTAGCCTTCTTCTGGGTTGAAAGGTTTTCCCCTGGATAAGTGAGGGAGGGTTCTCCACCTTTGGGAAGGCCCAATATCCCTTGGGGGGATAGAGGGGTCTGGGAGTTATACTAATCTCCCATCCAAGTTATTACGACCCTCTATCACGATGCGTTCCAGCGTGTCTAAATTGACTATCAGAAGGTGTCTGCCAGTGTGACTCCCAGAGGGCTGGGATATATATTTAGTTAATGACTTGATTCTCCTAGTCTCCTGTATGACAGGTGGACCTTTGGGTTTTCACAAGAGTTTGTTTTACAATAAGGTGCCAGCTCAGGGTGCTGTGAGCTTCAAGGATCTTCAAATTAGCTGAAATAGAGGTTAGACCTCTTCTGGTGTGCAACTTCAGTTTAACTGTTTGGTGATCAGTTCTTTGCAGTTTAGAGTCTTGTTAAGACTTTGGAATTTAGGAGCAGATCTACAAGGGGGTTTACTTATCACTATAATGGTAAAGATTGGTTGTAAGATACATTTTCTCCTTGCCAGGTTTGGCCTCTTAAGGGCCAGGTTTGTAAATATCTGCCTTTGTCATGGTAGCAGAGTTCGAGAGCTCAGGAGGTCTGCAGGTCTCTGTGTTGCCAGTTCGACAGGTTTAGCTTCTCAGGTGGGGCTCCTCTCTTCCATTTTGCTTCTGAAGACATCCTTCCTTAGTATATACATATGTCTGAAGACAATTGTGGGTTGTCTATTGCTTTTCTGCTCAGCTCAGGATAGTTTGTCCTATTACAAATTAATAAAATGGCTTTTTACTCCCATTTTACCTTTTATGAAGGTTTGTCTTTCCCACTTGTTGTCATGCGACGCATTCCTACCTGGCGTCTGTGGCCCCGATTCCGATTACGCACTTCCTAATTCCTGTCACGTCTTTCACATCACGTCCATTTAACGGTCTAGTCTTTTTCCGCTTAAGCGAACGTGGCATTATTTAAGCCACACCCTATCTTCCTTCTGTGCGTTGCAACCCTTTCCAGTCAGCTGTGCTTTCTTTTGCTGCCGCGGTTTGCTATACGCTCTATTCTGGCTCCGCTGAGCTTCCTCCTCGTCCTTTTGGGTTCCGATTCCCGGGACCTTTCTCTCTCTATTTTTCTTCTTATTCTTTGGTATATGAACCATCTTGTTTGCTTGCAGTTTTTCCGTTTTCCTGTAGTAGGAGCTATTGAATTTCCTACACTTTCTGTTTCTTGTTTATTCTTTCCTCGCTTTCTATTTCTGAGAATTGCTGATTTCCGCCGAGTTCAGCTGCTACTACTTCCATCAGGATACCCACCTGCTGTTGTGATTCCCTGGGGTTTTTGCCTATACTTGGCTTTTTTCCCCTTTCCCGTCCCTCCCGGGAGGGGGTCACGGTCAGGGCGTTTCTATCGCTCTCACTGTGGCTTCTTCTCGTGGGAGATATCTGCAACAAAAAAAAAAGAAAAGGACTACAGAGCGCATCGAACTCTCGGATCTATTGAAGAAGACTCTGATTCACCAGGTGAGGAGGTAGAGGAGGGAAGCGGGGATATTGACATCTAGATTGCTGACACTTGTTCCCCAGTGTAGTTATGTGACATGCCCTGTTTCCAATGCGATATCTTCCTTTAACGCATGGGATGGAGCTTACAAAACTTTCACCCCTATGGGGTTCTTTCTTTATCTCTAGGAGAGCTAGGTGCTTATTGTTTCTTTGGTTTGCTATCCAGGTTCCCAAAGAGGGTATGAATTTAAGTGTTTTAATGTTTGATTGGACAACGAAGGCTTTTATTTCAGATGAGGGTTTTTCCTAACCTATTGATATAGGAGAACTTTGTTCAATGTTTGCCCTCTTTTAACCAGTTGGTTTTAGTGGCCTGTAGGGAACGCTGGAATTGGCACATCTTCCTGTTTTTCTTGCAGTGGATTTGTCTATGCCTCATAAGTCACTTATTTGGGCAGTCTAGTCTTAGGTAATTCTGTTGCGGTCTGCTGACTGACTTAATGAAAGCATTTAAAACATTTTCTTTCCTATTATTTTATTATATTATTCTTTTTTATTGTTCTATTATATTGATCATGTTGTACTAATGGGATGCAAGGGCTTTGAACTTGCATAATATGAGCCTCCTGTTTGTCATAGAATGACTAATCCCCCACACTAACGCGATATGTGGGTTTAGATTCTATTAAAGACAAGGAGACGATTATTATCCCACCCACCCACCCTTGATATGATATGACAGTTATGTCACATATGTACACAGGTGGTTCAAGAGAGAAAATTCTTTGGTTTGTTGTTCTTCCCATCCACCCACCCTTCTTGCTTGTTGTTCTTTCAGCTACGAGTTGAGGTTATGATCAGGAGTGTGGCTCACAGTTACAAGTTATGGAGTGCGTGCTACGAGAGCTTCGCTGGATTTACCTTCATCATTTATCATCTGATCTGTGCAGTGGAAGTCTGGTTCAAGACAGCTACAGAAAGAGGAATTGGGATTAGAGTAATGGACTTAAATAAGGAAGGGTCCCTGCGCATTGGTCCCCTGCAGGGCATGACCTGTCCTCCATGATGGATTGGGAAGCTCCCTTACATTGACATTGAACTCTATTTAGTTCTGTTTGTTACAAATGTTTTGTTTGTAAAAGTTTTTTCTTTGCTGCTGTGGTTTCAGAGTAAAGATTGTAATGCATAATAATCGCCTCCTTGTCTTTAATAGAATCTAAACCCCCATCTCACGTTAGTGTGGGGAATTAGTCATTTTCCTTTCAAAACCTACCTATTAATCATGGCTCCACTAGGCCTGGCTGCTGAGGCCCAGAGCAGCACCTCCAGTGTATTGAAGGAGGGCGTGTTAAATGGCAGGCGTAAAACAGACACACTCTCTGCCCTGGGCACTATGAGGTCTAGACAAGCTGTCAGAGCGTCAGCGTGATGCCACACACGTCCCGTGCCTCTCCAAGTCGCCTGTCTCATCATGCTGTGTTTGTTCAAAGCTCTGAGCCGGTGCTCTGTCTCACTAGAAATTCTTCTGAATCTCTGTGTCTGCCACTGTGCTCTGCTGTAAATACACACAGGTGCTAACTGAAAACGTTGTCTCCAAACAGAATCTCGGAGGCAGGTATGGTAAATTAGTTACTTTGTTTAATGAATAAAATGAACGGGCCATGCATGAGTCTCAGTGGGGCCCCCAGCAACTGCCACATGTTGCCAGTCAGCAGTCTTATCACACGACAATATATTTCTCTCTCTATTATTTTCGTCTGGGGCTTTAAATGTGTACTCTGCAGCGCTCACCTTACGAGCTGCATTTGCGTGAGCCTTATAGGCCGTCACTTGCCTTGGGATATACAGAAGTGTTCTAACCTCATTGCCTTTTCACACTGCTGTGCTTTTCTAAAAACTTGACAATTGATGTGTCGTGGTCAGGGATGGCATCAGGGCCTTTCCACCATTTCAGTGGAAAGGGGCCATGAGCCTTGGAGGCTTGGGGGGGCAACAACTGCCCCATGTTGCCAGTCAGCTGTCTTATTGGCATGGCAATATATGTATCTCTTTATTACTTTCATTCTGGAGCTTTAAATGTGCGCTTTACAGCCTGTGATCTCATGTCCTATCATTTCATTGGGTCCAATTGATGTGATATTAATTCCAGCAATGTCATCATTATGCGAATAATCCATGCTTGTAACTGCGTTGTCATGTCTGTACGTGCCAAGTTTGAATACATTTTTTTAAATAACATCTATAAATAAGTTCTGTTAAACATTTGACGAAACTCAATGCATACATGTCAATATTATCCATTCCATTTGGGAGACATGAGTCTATTCTTCACTTAACTTTGCATTCTGGGACGTGTAGTCCTGAATTTATATTGGTGAACTGCAGAATGCAAAGTTAAATCCTGGACTGGATTAGCATCACCCAAATGGAATGCATAATGCTGACCTGCATGTCAGTGCCTCACCGGATTCCATTTCATGCACTACTTTTTCTTAAAACCTTTTTATACATGTTGGTAGTATGTCATTCATATTTCATTTGTTTAACATTTTGAAAACACTTGTCAAAGAATGTCCTGTTAGGACACTTTTGGAGGGGAGATATGTGTGGGGGCCATTTGAGGTAGCATGTTGCAGGGACAACCACATACAGTTTTGAGTGTACCTTTTTTTGGTGCTCACATGTTGGGACAGTAGGCCAAGGGAGCCAAAAATGGCTTCTATAAATCCCATGCAAACCGACTAAACAAAAGAGACACGAATTACTGGCAAAATAGAATTATAGTAAACAATTGTGTTCTAACCTACTATTTTCTGTCCTCTCTTCTATTTCTGAAATTTTAAGATTCCTGCACATTTTTGTTCACAGAATGTTGGCATGTATGCCACTAAAATCAAAAATGCAGGTTTACACTGCCCTACCACCATTTGTAATACTGTGACATACCTACCTACATTACCAAAAGCACGCAAACACACAAACTAAAGAAATACAGCAGTTTTTCTTTTTTTTGCTTGTGCGCTGGTGTCACTCTGTTATGGATGACCCTCCCATGTGCATTGCCCCTTTAAGGGGATGTGTTCTTCCTCATGTGTATTGCCCCTTTAAGATGGGCCATGACTGTGTCATGGCCCAAGCTAATAAAAGGAGCTCCTGCAGGCACGTGAGACAGAACGGCTGCAGACTCCCTGAGAGGTTGGTCTGAGTCCGTGTCTCATTAACAAGGTAGGCCGCAGGCCTTCACGTGGTGGCCCAGGCCTGCAGGCCCTGTTGCCATGGGACCCTCGTGCCAGGACGGTGACAGGGATCCGAATGGTCAGGAGCCTGGCAGGCTGTGCCCCCACCCCGATGGCGCTGATGTCCCATAGTGCCAAGGGGCCTGCCCGATGTCCATGGCAGGCCCCAAACCCCCACAAGCACGGAAACAGCACCCAGGGGCGCCTGCCCGATGTCCATGGCAGGTGACCCCCAACAATGGCGACAAGGAGTAAGGGCCCTGCGTGCCCCGTAACGTGGCGAGGAGCTGCCTCTCCCCCGCTCGCCTGGGTGAGGCGGCGAGCGGTGTCAGCTGTATGGGGGGGGAGCGTGGGTCTGCGCCCCCTCCCTGTGTGGAGCGAGATTGCCCCGCGGCGTCAGCCGCCGCATTGGGGAGCTGGTGCTCCCCACCCGTCGGAGGGAGGTGAGTTGCCTGCCCCCCGTTGAAAGCGGCATCGCCGCGTGGGGAGGAGGGTGAGCAGCCCCTTCCCACCCGGAGGCCGCACAACATGGGGCGGCTCGGGGCACGCAGCATCAGCCGCACTGGAAACTTGGAAGCGGCCTCGGCCACACGAAAATGGAAGAGCGACATCGGCTGCGCGAGCGCTCCCCCCAGCCACAACAAGAAGAACGGGTGTCGGAGCCCGCGATGGAAAGGAGGTGCGGGCCCCCGCAAAGAAGATGTGAAGCGGCATCCACCGCGGAGGGGGAGGAGCAGCGATTTTCATTGAGAGAGAAAAAAAAAGGGAACTTTTGCCAGTGGCAGCCTGTCGAGAATCCAGGCCTGCTGCAAAAAAATTTTTTAAAAAAAAAGAGTGTGCACTGGACGATGAGGCGCGCAGCTCCTGCCAGGCAGCCTCGTGTTCACAATCATAAAGAGGAAGGTGACAGGCTCCACCCTAGGCATGGTGCGGCGGCTTCTGCCGGAAAAAGAACCCTGCGACATCCATCGCTGCAGGGAGGTGAGGAAATGGTGCGGCAGCTGCTGCCGTGCGAAAAAAGAAAGGATGCCTGCTGGAGGACAGCAGGGCTCAGAGGTGTCCGGTACAGGGGGTCCACCCCGGCCGCGGCCCTCAGCAACGAGGGTGCTCGTGCGGCCAGGGGAGGAGCCAGCCTGCAGCCCCTGTGGTATCCACCGCCAGGAGAAGGAGGCAGATGGGCGGCTGAAAGGAAAACAACCTCCCCCTGTAAAGGAAGAAGAGGTGAGGCGGTGGCCCGGCCGTGCCATGGAGGCAGGGGGCGGCGAGCCCATGCAGCACTCTCCATGTCTGCCCTGAGGAGAGGGGTACAGGCCGTGTCGGCACCTTGCCAGCGGTTCTTTTCCCCCCTAGCCGTGGCCCTCAAAAAGGGTGGTGCTCGTGCGGCTGGGGAGAGGGTCAGAGGCTGTCCCCTGCGGCATCCGCCATACGCAACAGCCCCGGACATTTGCGGCTCGCTATGTCTGGTGTGTGTGGGCTGGAGGAGGCAGCGGAGGCCGGCGGGGGTCATCAGTAAGGACATGGTGCGCACCGCCGGCTCCAGGCATTTCCGGCACGGGCAGGCAGCAGCCCGTGTGCAGGCGTCCAGTAGCCGCTGCAGGAGTTTGCCACGGCCGGAGCAGAGTCGAATGGTGTGAGGTGCCATCTAAAGATCCTGGGCCCGGCGGTGATAAAAGAAAAGCCCAGCCCAGGAGACAACATGTACATTGTTTATGCTCCACGCTGGAGCCAAGGAGCAGGGCAGAATGGGCAGCTCCAACATCAGAGCTAAGGTGTTCTGCTGGGGAGAGCAGATCTGGGTGTCTGGGACTGTGTGATATCACTCGCAGATCCCCCTATACTCCCAGAAGATGTGCACTCTGGCCACAGGAAGTTCATGAAGGTCCCCGGGCTCGAGACGGTGACTCACAGAAGCGCTCCGGAGCCTGGGAAAATAAAAGGGACTTTTAGTGAGCTCAGCCCAGCGGAGTCAACAAGGGAATGCTCCATGCCTCCATGCGAGAGGAGCTGAACGACGAACATGTGGCGGCCCACTCCACCCTCAGAGCCACATCACCAGCATCGCCCTGTCCCACTGCCACGGGCGCGCACTCCTGCCTGAAGAAGGAATGGCTGTGGAGCACCATATGTAGCAATTTGGTGATCGAGGGTGGCGCTGCACCAGCACCAACAAGAGCTGTGGTGTGTCCAACAGGGGACTCTCACCCTCATGCTCATCAGAACTCCGAACCAGGACATTTCAGCAGCCTATGCCTGTGCATTGCACATCTGGATGGCAGTGCCATTGAGAATCCGGACCCCTCAACAATGAAGACTCCTTTGCCGGCCCTGCAAGTGGCCTTGACACCCTGCCGCGAAGGTCCCCTACTAAATCATCTGAGGACCGCAGAGTGGGTGGCCCTGCTGGCATGCCTGTCTGCTGACGTTGCCCGGTGTGCCATCAGGTCGGCGGACTAGGCCAGCGTGGGCCTGGGGAGAGACCTGCCGGCCCCGCCCCCCTGAGTCCAACCACCTGGGGGTCAGACCGGCGAACATGGGTAACCCTGGCACTGCCATGAAGAAGCGGTGCACTGGGCAGGTCGAGATGAGTCCATTCAATCCAGAGGAATGTGAGTGATCACATACACTATGTCGACACTGGCCGCAGGGCAGAATTAATCCTCCAGCACCACAGCATTGCTCCAGGCACGAGTGCACCTGAGCATGCTGCACTCTGCGCATCAGGTGCCTCATCACCAGTGCCGTGCCCAGGGTACTGCACGGAAGGGACGAATGGCTCTGTGCACCAATGACCGCCCGGTACAATCGAAGTATGGCATCGACCCAGTACCAACCATGGCCTCACCATGGCCAACATGGGATTCTTACCCTCACGCCACTCACGGGTCATGGTCATGAGTACCGGGACGTCCAGTGTTCTGGGTGCCGCAAGGCTGAACAAAGTGTGTGCCCCCAACCCCGAGGAAGGGTGCACTGTAACAGCAAGCAGAAACAAACGCCAACCAGCAGTGAGGTAGTCGTCTACCGGCACAGTGCCAGCAGAACACGAGACACCCTGCCTGCCAAACTGGTGGCCCCCAACTGCGGGCCACCAAGGACACCCTGCATGCCACGCCACCGAAGGACCAGACTAGGCGGGGTGTTGGGGGAGGGGAGATACCTGCAGAACCCCGGAGTTCGAACAGCGTGGGACTGATTCGCAAACCAGGCAGCCCTGGACCTCAACCCCCAGGAATCAGCACATCAGGCTAGAATTGGGTTGCAGCTCAGTATGAGTGCTTGTGCGCCCTTGTGCGCTCCTATGGGAAGGAGACACTCCGGAGAGAGGGTAGGTGATGTCCGGTCACCCCATGCCCGATCAACAGCACCGTGCCCCACCAACAGCACGTGGAGAGGCATGGACGCCCGGTGCCCCGCTGTGAACATCATGGAACTATGCCGATGTGGCCCCTGGTTCCTGCCAGGTGCGGCTTTGCCGGCCATGGACTGTACCATCATGGGTCCTAGGCCCAGGAAATGACTCCTGAACAAGACGCCGATGGAACCCTGCGGTCAGGCAATTGCTTAAAGAGGACTCTGTGATCCTGTGCGTTTGCTGCGGTGAACCTGCATAATATTCACATGCTTAGAGTGGTCTCAGTAAAGAGCAATAAGGGGAAGTGGTGGCCCCGCAGTTGTGAGGTATGCTTAGAGCCAGCCGCAGGCCGTGGCATTTTGTCAGTGGTTGCTGGGACTGTCACCCGCGGAGCATGCTTAGAATTGGTTAGCATGTGCTATATTTGTAACTATTTTGAGTTAGCTAGGTATGTGTTAGTGTTATATTGTAGTGTTTGGGTATTCAGTAAGGTCTGAAGTGAGTAGTAGTTTGTCGTTCTGTAATAGGTGGGACGCATGAAAAAGGAGAATGTTATGGGTGACCCTCCCATGTGCATTGCCCCTTTAAGGGGATGTGTTCTTCCTCATGTGTATTGCCCCTTTAAGATGGGCCATGACTGCGTCATGGCCCAAGCTAATAAAAGATGCCCCTGCAGGCACGTGAGACAGAACGGCTGCAGACTCCATGAGAGGTTGGTCTGAGTCCGTGTCTCATTAACAAGGTAGGCCGTAGGCCTACACGTGGTGGCCCAGGCCTGCAGGCCCTGTTGCCATGGGACCCTCGTGCCAGGACGATGGCAGGGATCTGCACATAGCTCTCAACTCACCCGCTTTTGGCGGGTGTCACCCGCCTTGCAAAGGGCTGACTCACCCGCCAGGCCTCCTGAACGCCCATGCATTCCAATGGGCCTCTCACCTGCCAAAAACAAAATCGGGGGATTTCACCCGCCTTTGTGAGACAAATGGTTGAGAGGTATGTCTGCATGGTCAGGAGCCTGGCACATACATGCCAACATTTCAAGCCACCTGTGCGGGAGATGACGTCCGAAAAATCGGGAGACAAAGATTTTGCCATTGGAATGCATTGGGCAAAGATTTATTTTAGGCAGGAGAACGTGAAAAATTGCAATACTGTTCACGCAAAAATCGGGAGTCTCCTGCCTAAATCGGGAGTGTTGGCATGTATGCTGGCAAGCTGTGCCCCCACCCCGATGGCGCTGATGTCCCATAGTGCCAAGGGGCCTGCCCGATGTCCATGGCAGGCCCCAAACCCCCACAGGCACTGGGCCTGTGGTGTGCTGACGGAAACAGCACCCAGGGGCGCCTGCCCGATATCCATGGCAGGCGACCCCCAACACTCTTCGCTTCAGTGCATGAGATGCTGCAAACTGGGCGTCAGCCTTCAGATCTGTCGCAGATCCTTAGTTTATGGCCACACCTCTTGCGATTGCCCACAAATGAGTTTGTAGTTCATAACATCGAGGCGTGGACAGATTTCCATGGATTGTGGGATACCCCAGAGACTCTGCGCTCTTCCCCGGAGACCCAGAGAAGAGTGTAAAATCCCAGAGTTTATGTGGTAAAACCAGAGACTAGGCAGGTATGTCCTGTAGTAAACCCACAGACTAAATGGCAGTAGCAGTAAAGGATTTTGCCAGTGATGCTGCGGATTCATCACTCTGAATGAGGCAGTATGCCTAGTCTCTATTTGCATGTTTCTTACTTTTGAGGCCTGTCCGCAGCGTTTTAGGTGTGTGCCGCAGCATGTTTTGGGCTTGTTTTGGAGGGAATTGGGCGTATTTCTTTCTCCGGACATGGCGGCCCGAGACGGGGGTATTCTTGTGTTTACATCTCCGTGGATGATCCGAGAAAGGCGGAGCGCTTCCGCGTCTCGGGAAACAGACTCCTGAACATACAGTAAGTACAGGTTTCTGTCGGGCTGGGGCCGGGCTTGGGGCCTGGGGCTTTCCCTTCCCGCTCGCGCTCGGCGTCACCCACGTTCACATCCGGTGCGGAGGGCGCTCCTTCGCTTCCGGGGTCACAGGGTCTTCCAGCAGATGTGCAGGTGCGCCGGGCCTCCTGCTCGTGCCTGCGCCGGAAGTGTTCCGCTTTATTGGATTTAAAGGAGGGAGGTGCCCCGCAGAGCGCAGCCTGGCCCTCCGTGTCCCCCCGGGGCGGAGGCCGACACCGGTGAGGACTGCTTCTCTAACAGCGGAAGCGCCCCTGGGACCCAGGGGGTGTCATTGCCATTCTATGCTGCTCCATGGACTTTCCCTGGCCCTGCAGCCCACGAACCCCCTGCATCCCGCCAGCAGGCCCTGCATCCCGCCAGCAGGCCCTGCATCCCGCCACCAGCCCCTGCATCCCACCACCAGCCCCTGCATCCCACGAACCCCCTGCATCCCACCACCAGCCCCTGCATCCCACCACCAGCCCCTGCATCCCACGAACCGCCTGCATCCCGCCACCAGCCCCTGCATCCCGCCACCAGCCCCTGCATCCCGCCACCAGCCCCTGCATCCCGCCACCAGCCCCTGCATCCCGCCACCAGCCCCTGCATCCCACCACCAGCCCCTGCATCCCACGAACCCTCTGCATCCTGCCACCAGCCCCTGCATCCCACGAACCCCCTGCATCCCACCACCAGCCCCTGCATCCCACCACCAGCCCCTGCAGCCCCTGCATCCCACCACCAGCCCCTGCATCCCGCCACCAGCCCCTGCATCCCACGAACCCCCTGCATCCCGCCACCAGCCCCTGCATCCCGCCACCAGCCCCTGCATCCCGCCACCAGCCCCTGCATCCCACCACCAGCCCCTGCATCCCACGAACCCCCTGCATCCTGCCACCAGCCCCTGCATCCCACGAACCCCCTGCATCCCTCCACCAGACCCTGCATCCCTCCACCAGCCCCTGCATCCCACCACCAGCCCCTGCATCCCACCACCAGCCCCTGCAGCCCGCCACCAGACCCTGCATCCCGCCACCAGACCAGCCCCTGTATCCCGCCACGAGGCCCTGCATCCCGCCACGAGCCCCTGCATCCCTCCACTCCACGAGCCCCTGCATCCCTCCACTCCACGAGCCCCTGCATCCCTCCACTCCACGAGCCCCTGCATCCCTCCACGAGCCCCTGCATCCCTCCACGAGCCCCTGCATCCCACCACCAGCCCCTGCATCCCACCACCAGCCCCTGCATCCCTCCACCAGCCCCTGCATCCCACCTGCAGCCCACTAGCCCCTGCATCCCACCACCAGCCCCTGCATCCCACCACCAGCCCACGAACCCCTGCATCCCGCCAGCAGCCCCTGCATCCCGCCAGCAGCCCCTGCATCTCGCCAGCAGCCCCTGCATCCCGCCAGCAGCCCCTGCATCCCGCCAGCAGCCCCTGCATCCCGCCACCAGCCCCTGCATCCCGCCACCAGCCCCTGCATCCCGCCACCAGCCCCTGCAACCTGCCACCAGCCCCTGCATCTGTGACACATCAGGGGCGCAATAGGAAACCCATGGCTCCAAATAGCAGGGCTAGCGCATCTAGTATTCCCGCTTTCATCTTAGACTTTTTAGTTCTGCGGCATTCTTCCCTTCAGTGCCTCTTACCATGCCCCAATGACGTCTGACCCCACTGCAGGCCCTGAGCTAGCACGTCCCTTAATCTGCTGATCTGTTCTCTCTTGGCACTGTGCACCTGGCCACCCTCTGTCCTCCAGGTACCTGCTCACCTTGCCATCCTCCCGCACTGCCTCCGGGCCACCCCTTGCACTGGGGTCTGTATCGGTACCCATACTGCCTCCCCCTTTTTCTTCCTGCACTTATCAGTTCTACCCTGTCTGCTCCCTTAAACCTAGCACTTGCAAATTGCTGGCTGCACTACCACTGTTTGTTGCCTTTATTATTTATTTATTGTTATTTATCTGTTTCTCCTCTGCTTCGCACTTTCCATTTCTCCCCCTTTCATGCACTTTTCCCCTCCCCCACGCATTTGCGCGTTCTCAATGTCACTGGGCCTAGTAAGATTGCTGTTTTGTTCTCCCCTGTTCCCCTCTCCTCCTCCCCTTGTCTTGTCGCGCTCTGAAACACTAGTGTACGAGCGCAACAGAAATAAAATATCAATGTCCCCCTCACCAGCCAATAACCGCTTGCAGTTCCAGTTACTCCTGCCAAAGTGAATGCGACTCAGTATTTCCCTCTGAAAGATAAAATCCTGAGTTGGCCCTACTAGGGTTCGAAACTGACCCCAGGTTGAATACTGATCGCCCCAGAAACCAAATGCATTACTTCCTCGTCACCGTCTTTATGTAATGAAAGATATCTCCATCCTTCATTGAATAAGGATGGTGACACGACACAGTTGGACTCAGTGTAATGAAGAATACACTTGTAACCAGGGCATTATTGTGGGATTTGTCCGTCCAAAGCCCACGTACTCGGGTAAATATTAATTATTAAAAATGGCAAACATGGAGCACTAGCATTTATGGTACTCAACATCATGCCACAGTGCAAAATCTAAACTCGCCACTTGCCATTGGCTAGTGGCTAGTGATGGTTGACTCTTGGAAAGTAATAAATTGTGTGTTGTGTATATGTTTACAAATGATACTATATGATAGGCTATTTATAACGTGCTTAATACCCAGAGGTTTCTAAGCGCGGACCTGGGGTTTGAATCTGTGTTGCTCCGTGTCGTCTTGCTTCCAAGGCGAGCACGTTGCCCCTGAGCCATCCCCCCGAGACTTTGAGGTGGCAAGTGACTTTTTATAGCTGAATAGTAGCTTGCAACCTGAATTTTTGCCCCCTGTTTAAACATTGGCTCCGGGTGCTGGAGATGTGCCAAATTTGTCAGCAACAAGACCGTTTCAGGCATTGGGCCTCATCACGACTTGGGCGGTAACGCTATTAGCGCGGGCGGTTTTAGCACTACTGCCGAACTCCCTGGCGCTAATAGCGCCGGATCACGAGTTCGGCGGTAATGTCAATCCCCATTCACCATTGAGCCCATTCAGGAATGCCCCATTCCCCATTGGGCTCAATGGGGAAATTTCGCGCTAATACCGCCGGCGGATTTCCCGCCGGCGGTAATAGCGCAAATTTTCGGCGCATTTCCCCCCAGCTCAGAGCTGGGGAGAAATCCGCCGAAGTCCTGCTTTGGCGGACCCTTAAATCCGGCGGTAATAGCGCTACCGCCGGATTTAAGGGTTACCGCCAAAGTCGTGATGAGGCCCATTGCCTGGGAGTTGTCCTACCTACTGGCAAGTTTGCAAATGTGCAAAAATGTATGAATACCCCACATGTGGCAGTGACGGGCATCTAGGGCAAATGAGAATTGCTTTCCATGTCTCATGTCTTGTGTGTTGTATATAACTCCAGGTATCCAAGTTTGAAAACCCACTGGCGACTAGCTAAGAATTTGCAGCTGAGCAAGGGAGTACATTAAATGGATTTGAAGCCCATCTTTCCAAACCAGCAGAAGTAAATAACTGTCTGACTCTGCCTTGTTTTCAGTAGTTGCTGTAATTGCGATAATCTAGAAGCTGACAGTGTTGAGCTATGCTGAGCTCTCCTCAGTTACTTAATGGCTGATTTATACAGAGAAAGATTCGAAATGTGAATTCTAAAGAAACTGAGTGTGCAGGAACAAGGTTCCATACAGGTTGCAGAAGTGTGGCACGGAACCCATGCAGCATAAGAAAATGCTGATGAAGTATAATAGGTTTGCCCCCTCGTTTGATTGGCCGCCCTTACATGAGCCTCCACCTTCTTAATTCCTCTTAAAACCCAACTCAAATACTCAAAAAAGGCCTGCCATGGGTAAAGTAGTCTTTGCTACACTAAATATAAAATAACAAGATTGCATTCCCAGACTGGCATAATTGCATGGAAGTGGCTTTCCCTTTTAAGAAAATGCTGATTAGCAACCTCGTATTCAAGCTTTTATAAAATTGAAAGGACTATGGAAAAAGCAGCAGATTCTATGATTGCAGTGTGGAAAAAAGACTGCAACTTGTGCCCCTGAAGCCGGTATTCCATGGTGGACTAGTTTGGAGGCAACACCGTTCTTTTCCAAGCCTGCGCCCCAGCGCGGCGGTGTGGAGTGCGCAGTTGGAGGCAAGGAGGCCAGTCCATTTTCATCTATTACCATAGACCTCGTACGGTAAGAAATGTCCTCTTAAGTGCCTGACCAGAGCCTACCTGTGTAGATGCATAACTTATGCAGCAAATCCGGTTGTGTTGATCCCGTCCTGTCTTTAGACAAGCAGTTAGGCCCCTCTATAGTTCGTCTGTAGTATTGGCCACTGCTGTTGCTTTGGTTGTCCCTACCCAAGAGTGTTCGTTTGTAGCGGTGATAACTGCTAATCCCTGGGGGAATCCTCTCAAACAGTAGTAACAGCTCTGGGGGATGCAGAGGAGCTCCCAAGTGTTCATACTGAAGGATTCTAAGACGGGGCAGCACACACATATGAAGGGGTTTCAGGCTTAAAAATCCTAAAACAAGAACTGTTACTGACTTTTACCCTATAGCTGAAACAAGCATGGATGCATGTTACCACCCGACTGATCTATCTTCGGCACGGGAGGAAATCCATTTTATTTCAGACAAGCTTACTGGAAGTGGTAAGACAAACGGATAATAACTCTTATGTCAGTAAATGCCTCTCCATCCGACAGAGCCAAATGGTAACGGTGCAATCTAACAACACCAACTATGAGGAAACACCTTTTTTGACAGAACACTCAGTGAGGAAGCATTTAGACTAGTTTTCCACTGTGAGCCCCGCTTCCTCCCACATTTTACATCACACGTTACAGGAAGCTGGACATTCATTCCAAACTAACCTCCCCATCTATTTCGGGGCTAAATATGGTCCTGAGTTTGTTCATGCCATTGTATGACAATATTAAAATAGAATTAAAAGAACACACATTGTTGTCTGTCATTAAAATAAAGCTGGAATCATTGGATCCAAGACAGAACGTCAACATGTGAGCTCATCCAGAAGGGGATATAGAGGTATCAAAAAACATTGCTAATTCACCAATGCTCAGCCTACTAGGAACATTGTACAACCTAAATCGCAGAAGTTAAGAAGTTATGCTGCCCTCAAAATCTCTTGAATCCACTGAGAAATCTAAATAAGCCACCAAGAAAACAAAAAACTGTTTAAAAATATCGAACCCTAGCAGCCCTAAATTCCTTAGAAACATTCACATTACAGAAGAGGCAGCAACTACAGCACTGAATGCTAATTCCACCAATGAGATAACACAAGGAGCATTGAAGGTTTTGGAGCAATGTAATTCGGCGGACCATAACTGATACCTTTCTGCTGGTTGTTCATTCATAGCCGAGTACACCTGGCAAAAACTGCTTGCAGAATTCGGCTATTGTTGAGGTGCATAACTCCACCGAAAACAACGATGTGTGGAAAGACACCACAGACTCCCTACGAATCCTGCCCTTCCTTCAATGCTACGCAATCCTTGATACCCTTTAGAGTCGCTTCTCAGCCAGATCATGGCCCTCTTTCTAGTGATGCTCCCTCAAAAGCCAATACAATTTGGGGGGGTTTTGACAGATTATATTTGCATCCTAAGGTTAACCAGGTGCACCTTTGTTGCCAAAACTCTTCATAACAGGACCAAGATCTTATTGTAAAGAAAATTGTAAAGAAGATTGGCACAATCATCAGCTCTTGCTGGATTTTTTATTAGAAACAAACTAAATAATTGTGTTGAACAGGACCAACGTCCTGGCGCTGTTTTACAAAATCCTGAGTCTTTCATTAATAACTTTTGGGGACTTGCAGCAACGTTAATTTCCTATTGAAACTAGAGCTGACATTGTCAGACTCACAATTGGATCTAATATTGTCTAGTCCATGCTCTTAGCCGAACAGGATGTAATTCAGCAAATGGGCTACAACCTTTCGCCATATGAGGAGACTGTTTCAGCAGGGGGCATTTTAAAATATTCACAAGCTCATAGCAGTGAAGTGTTACAAATTAAGTTGATAGGTGGCCAATCATCAGGACGTCAAGTAGTGTCGACAGGACCCCTTTCCCATGCCCGCATAACTAAAAAGACTGGTTTTGGTTCCTATTAGGAAGGCATGGTATCAAACAGTGAAGACAGACATAAGTAATCACAGTTCAAGAGTGTTTATTGAACTTCATTGGGTTGGTTGAACACCTATATAAATGTAAGTCTAAAGATGGGAGCAAGCTACGACCATCAAATAATATCACGTTCCTAGTGAGTCTTTGTCAAAATAAAAGGGCTTATACTAATAAACCTATTGCTAATCCTTAGTTCTAAATGCAAATGGTATGGGACAACAATGTTTGCAAAAAGAAAAGTGTTCAAGAAATTATATGTCAGGATAGTCGAGTAGTTGGCTTTCCTTCCCTACGTTTTCAGTACAGGACAAGGCGACAGGCTAGAGCTTCGCACACACTCTGGCTTCTCTGACACAAGGATATAGAGCAAAACATAGGTTTCGGGGCCTTCAGTGCCAAATAATCTTTCCAAATAAAAAGGTCTTATTGTAGTGGGTCTGACGTAACAAAACAAGCACAAAAGTTCCTTTCTTTTCAGGATTTTCACAGTCACAATTGGTCTCCCTCGTTCTGGTTCGGACCCCTTATTTCACATTCACAATGGGTCTCCATCGATCGGGCTCATACTCCTTATTTCAAAATGTTCACAATAGGTCTCCCTCTTTTGGGTTTGGACCCCTTATTTCAAGAATTGAACACTTTCAATTGTGCAAAGGATTTTTACTTAAATCGTCGCAGGACAACTTAGATTCAGTTCATTCCTCATTCATTGCTCTTTTACTTTCAATTCTGTCACTTCTTTGCTGAATACGTCACAGAGACCTTCGATTGAGCACACTCATGGTTCCAGACCACTCTGTTACTGGTATTGTATCTTCCTTCGAGTTCAAACATCCATCGGCAATTAAGCTTTCCTTGAAGCTTTCATCACATGCGTTAATTTCCGTACTTGCGCTCTTTATACAATGTTGCTGCTTGATTTCTTGACTTCAGCACTGACCGGTCTTGTATTGGCTTTCCCAACTTGCCGGCTGTGTTGATCTTTCTGGTGCTGCTTTGTTCTTGCAGCCAAGGACGGTACCATGGCGGCTGCTGGTCCTTCCCGACTCGATCAGTCCTGCAGGAGGGCCCCGGGTATCTCCGGCACACAATGCAGGATTCTAAAGTCTGTTTTCCTTGCCTTGCGCTCTTTAATCTGAAGGAAGGGTGAAGAGTATCTCCCTCCTTGCGAACGCTTCTAATTTTGCCGTCTTTCTCCCTTCGTTCAGCTGCCACCCGGAAAATTATAGTCCTTCGCGTGCTTTGCTTCGCTGAGAGTGTGCTCTCGTTCCCCCGCCTTTTTATGTGTGTGGGGAAGTTTAATGGAAGTCAGGTGTGAGTGGTTACCAGTAATTGCCTGATCTTGCCTGACCATAGTAGTCGGACATGCCAGGTACAATGCCCATGTGTGAATCTGTTTTCTCCCAGAGCAGGCTGTCTGTGTGAATGTGTCCGTGAAGGGAAGGGGTGGGTAGAGATCCAAAGTACCCTACTGGGTAGTATGTGGTAAAGATGTTGCAGGGAAGGGGATACTGTGTCTCGCCATCAGGTCTCCCACCCTTCCGGAGACTGGTCCACCCCCAGGATCTGGAACCAAAGGCGATGGCTGTGCCTGGGGGGGAGGGGAGGAGGAGAGAGAGAGAGGGGGGAGGGAGAGAGAGACCCAGACCCACCCCCGGGGACTAGCGGGTGATACACCCTCTGGTTTCTCGCATTTCCAAAAAGCCTGTCTACAGGATTCATGGGGGTGGGGTGGGGACAGCTTCTAGCCTAGTGAACAATGAGGCAATTCTGTCTTGGAATTCCAGAGGCTTTAATAGCTTTTTTAAACGATGCTGAAGTAAGAAAAAAGCGTAACTTGCACTTTTACAAGAAATATGGTTGAGATTGCCACTGATTCTAGATAGTTATATAATAATCCAACAGGATCCCTTATCAAAGGGGGTGGGGATGACTGTCAGGAGGCAGAGGGTCTGATTACAGCCTTAAAATCAGATGTAATACAAAAACATTAAATTATTTGGAACGCCCGTTATGGCTTGCTTGGTGTAAAAATCTTTTTGATAGATAAACCAGCATATTCGCCAATTCTATCAATTTATTTGTATTAGAACCCCACAGTAATGCAACTAGAAGATTTCTGGCTCAGCTTAACTAAATGTGATCAGCTATATGGAAACAGGCTGTGTTAAGCATCTGGGGATCGGTGGCGATTTTAACTCCGACTAAAGGACTAAAAATAAACCTGATGGCATAACCAACCGCTGCTCCAACTCTGATAATAATGGCAGAATATGTTGCTCTTGTTTGAATGATTGCACCTACAGATCATGAATGGATGTGTTGAGGAGGACAGTCCCGCTCAATGTACATGGAAAAAAGAGGGGTCTACTTCCTGTATTGATTATCTCGTTCTCACATGATCTATTTTGTATTTGCCTGACGTTCTGTTGTTCAGACTTCTGGTAGTGATCACAACATGTTGAGTGCTAGGTTTAACTTGAGGATATCTTTTGAGAGGGCTGCAGACTTAATGAACCTGACTGAGTTCCTGTGGAACCCGCGTTGCAAGTAAAATCCTTAATGCTCGATCCTTTAATGATAAGCTCTTGTATGTATATGTGCACTGTAACTTGAAATGGAAACTACCATACTATCGGTGGACGGCCTTTGGAAATGTGTATGTGAACAGGACCAGTCTGTCCATAAGAATGCCCATTCTGTTAGACAGTACAAGAGAAAACATCACTTATTGAGAAAAGACATTCGATGTCTGCATTATAATTATAAGCAGCGCCTTGTAACAGTAGAGACAAATAAAGAAATGTACTCCTTGAAACAGGAATAAAAAAACTGGCAGAGAGGTTCTAGATATCTTCTTAAACAGAAAGATGGTGAACAGATGCTTCAGATAATTTTGTCAAACAATTAATGTAATTTTTGGGATGTCACTGGTAATGTTTTTAAGAGCACTACAATTGCATTCCAATTTCCTGAGCCTATACTGCTTGCCGAAGACAAAGGGCGATGAGTTAGTAATCTCATAACCGTGGTCCTTGAAAATACACTGTAGAACGCGAAGATCGGAGCACAAAATTAGCCAACTCGAGAGCCCATGGCCCAAATGGCTTGAGCAATTACATCTTCAAAATGGCTCCACGTTTATAGGCGAGTGTTGGCAGTTTGTTTAATAATATCTTAAAAAAAGAAATCTACACCAAGTTCTTGGAAATGTTCAATAATGTTTATCAACATCCAAAAAGGTGATGGCCTTAATCCTCTTAAATACAGCCCGATCACCTTGTTAGATTCGGAGAGTAAAATATTCGCTTATCTCTTTCTTGAAGACCTTGAGGCCTGGACGGTGGAGACAGGTATCTTAACAAAATACCAAATTGGCTTCAGGAAGGGAATGGAAACCTTGTTGAATGTTTTTTCATTAACGGTCTTCTGGAAAAGGCAAGGGTAAAAGATGGCGCCCCTGTAGGTGTCATTGAAATTGAAAGCCTGGAATATTCCTGAGCATTTCTTGGCAATCTTAATATACCTTCATGAGGAGTCTTTCCTACAGGTCAGATTGAATAGACAGGGCCTCCTCACAGAGAGAATTAAAGTACAAAGAGGGATCTGTCGGGGTTGTGAAATTGCGCCCTGTCTCTTCAATCTTTTCCCTGAGGAACTTGGGGAGTCATTGTTAATTTTGCCTTCCCAAAACTAGAGAGCACGTTAATTTCATGCCGATGGTTGCACTAAGATATGAATGGCGGTTATCTTCATTAAGAACATTCCTCAAGTGGAAGACATTCACTTTTTACAGGAATACATAGGTCCCCTCAAACACCTACATTGGGATATCAAAGGAGGAATGATATCTGGAAACATCGCCCCCTATGAGAAAGTTTCAAGAAAGAGCAGAAATTATTTTGGCCAGAATTGAACAAACTAAGGAGGTATTAACAGAACATCCAATTAAAGTGAATAAATCCATTGTAGAACAGACCCTGGAACATGTGTCGTATAAATGTAATTCCCTTCAGAAACTAAGAATTCGCCTTTTTGGTGGACGTTTTCATAACCTTAATTGCCTTACTTTTCATGATATTTGGAACATACACTCAAGTGGTGAAGAAAGCACTTTGAGCATTGCTGTGATAAAGTATTTTATTACTAGTGACATGATTAAATCATGATAACGTTTGTATATTGTGCTTTTACTTAAAATAACCTCTTTATCTCTAAGGAATGTTTTAGCATGCTGTTTTTAAAAAATTGTCATATTTTTGACATAATGTATGACTTATTGTGTGATTTTATATGTAAGGTTATTAGTTTAACCAATTTACATTCATTTAAATTATAAATAGAACATAGTTAACACAGCATTGCGTGAGCTACACTGAGCTAACACCTTCCTGATATGCCCAACCGGCCAGATGACAGAGATTGGGGAGCCATCCTAAGCTTACAAAGGAAATGTCAGAGAAATTAACCTCAAAAGGGGTAGCTGCGCACAAACTCAAACATATAATGTGGTTTGGGTAAGTGTTGATCTCAAGGTTTGCTTCTGTAGTGGGGCATAGAAGGGTAATTTCACGGTACCCCTTCCTTGAGTAAAGACTGCAAATGTGGAGTGCCTCTTTATCTGCGCTCCCAACCAGTGTTTATTTGAATGGGATACGTCAAGGTAAGTATAAGAACCCACAAGTTTCACTTAAACCATTAAATAGCTGACAGCAAAATTGTTCTTAAAGTTCCATGGGCCTCATTCCGAGTATGGCGGTAAGGGATAGCGGCCACCAGTAACGAGACCGGTGGCGGTAATCCCTTACCGCAATACTCAGAGTTCCCTTTGCACCCTCGCCCTTAACGCCTGCTTTGAGCAGGTGTTAAAGTCGAGGGCGCAAAGGGGCCTCCAAGCCAATAACGGTGACCGTAATGAACGGTCACCGTTATTTGCATCTTCCCCATTCCCATTGAGCCCTATGGGGGCTCATTTGGGGATGGGGAAGAGCCTTGGTGAATGGGGAATTACCGCCCCGCCAACCTTGGAATGGGGCGGTAATTCCGCCATCCACCAAGGCGCTGCCGGTCCGGGTACGGCGTCAACCAAGGCGTTAATAGCGCCATTGGTTAGCGCCGTACTCGGAATGAGGCCCCATGAGTTTTAATCAACTGAAAAAACGCCACGCCAACGCGTGTTTCAGCCCTCTCTGGGCCGTCCTCAGGGCGTTAGAAAAAATATTACTATCCAGAAAATGTGACAAATTGTACATATAACAACACATTAGGGCATATCCATAGTTATCACCAATTCATAATTGAAGCAACAAATACCACACATTAATGTAAAGGCATAAAAACAAAACGAAAACATGGTAGGGGAAGAGGGAAGAAGAAACCAAAAGAAGAAAAGCCATTCATTTACGCAGGCAAGTCCAAATTCTAAAGACTATTTTAAAAGAACTGTCACAATACAAAAGAATGAAAAGTGATAGGTGTGAAAACCCCATCACAAAGAAAAAGTAAGCGGGGTACCTGATATATATAACACATAGGGCCTCATTACACGGATGGCGGAGAACCATGGCGCTATTAGCGCCATGGTTCATGCCAGTAAAATACCGGCACCGCCTTGGCGGAAAGGGGAATTACCGCCCCATTCCAAGGTTGGCGGGGCGGTAATTCCCCCTTCCACCATTGCCCTTCCCCATTCCCATTTTTGCCCCATAGGGCTCAATGGGAATGGGGAAGGCGCTAATTACGGTACCGCAAATTGCGGTACCGTAATTAGCTCCATGGGTCCCTTTGCGGGTTGGTTTTTAACGCCTGCAAAAAGCAGGCGTTAAATCCCCCAACCTGCAAAGGGACCTAGTAGTTAGGCGGTAAGGATTTACCGGTATTTTACCGGTACCGGTAAATCCTTACCGCCATCCGTGTAATGAGGCCCACAATGTGGTCTCCATATATTCTGTGTGGAGAAGTAGATTAACCATGAGTTCGCTAGAAGACTTCCATACATTAATTCATGTCTGTAAAAGCAAACGGGACCTGTTTTTAGATAGATGAATAAGGCAAGAAATGACCCATTCCGTAATTAGAATAATATAATTCACTCCAGCTTACCATCGAGTCATAAGCTTTCTGTTAAATACACAAAGTCATTGCATGGTGGCTTGGTGTGCTATTAAAGTCTTTGCCTAGGTTTCTCGTGTTGTCTCATACGCCATCTTGTGTACATAAGTAAAATGAAACAGAAAAAGACAGAAAGAACATGGATTCCGTCAGTCCATTTCTCGGAAAACTGCGATATACGAGTTCCCGTAAACCTATGATTTACAGCGGTGCTTAGTCAGCTTACCATTAGCCGCTTGAATGCGTTCGTGCCTGGTAATTCTTGCCGGCTTGCCGGTCGCTCCCTCGTAAGAATGTGGGTGTTGTCTGAGCTGCCCTATAGCTGCTAAGCAGGAAGGATCCAGACATTGGTCATGTGACCTATTGAAGTACTGGTTGCCTAGCAACCCTCGTAGTTGTTCTCGCATTAGACGTGCCTTCCAAAACGTATTAGGTTTGTTTGCTAAGTCACAAAAACAGCTTACACAAACATTAGTACAAATATATAACTTAACAAAAGTGTTTTATAGAGCATATTTACATCCCAAGTGTTATCTAGACACTGGCAATAGTTTGTTAGCCAAGACAATGGGACTCACTCGTTTTTGTATATGTGAATTGGTTAAACTAATAACCTTACACATAAAATCAAAAAGAAGCCATACATTAGATATCAACATTTGAAGTTTGTAAAACCGATTTATAATACATTCCTCAATGTTAAAAGGGCATTGCTAAAATGAATAATTGTGTGCAGATATTTTAATATTAAATCATATTAATGGCCCTCCAGGTACTTTACTAGTGGTATCCTCGGTGAATATTAATTTCCGCTTGATGGTCTATACTAAAAGTCCTGAGTAGTCGGCAAATTAAAATTAATTTAAATTCTGCAATGAGTGCATTCACATAGCAGATGTAAAAATTTGGGGCAGAGGCTTCATCTTGTCCCTTATGTAACAGATTTGCCCGGTTGGAATGATGTTTAATCTAAACCGTAGAAATTCCCCCCTGTAATAAGAATCAGGGAACTTCTCTAAATAATGAGGTCGCACACCTAATGGTTTGTCTAAAGGTGAAAAACGTGCATGTATATTTAATCTGCTCACTGCAGCAAACGTGTCAATCCAATCTTTTTGAAAAGGTGATTTTTTTTTGTAACTTTGATAAGATTGGCGCACAGTGGACCTCATTAAAAATGTTGGCGGTAGCCTTGCTGGTAAAACCGGCAGGCTGCCGTCAAACTTGCAATTTTTTCCAGGTCATTACAGCCGAGCCGGACCCGGTAATTGCCCATTCGCAAGCGCCGGAATGCATTGTAGTTTCCCATAGGGCTCAATGGGAATGGAGAGATCGGATGCACCGGCACCATCGAGAATGATGCCGGTGCATCCGACATGCTCTGCTTGCGGGTGCCGGTACGGGCGCCAGGACAGACCTGGTGGCCATAATGGCACCCGCGAGCAGAACTTGTAGTTTGCTTGTCCGGAAACTACGGTGCCGCGAGCTTACCGTTACCGTAGTTCCCGGACCGGCAAACTTGTAATGACCCCCAATGCCTCTTTAGTTTGTTCAGTTTGATCCAGAATCATTACCGCTCTTCTTGAAACTTATCCATAGGAGCAATTGATCCATGTAACAAGGTTTCATTAATATCCCAATATAGGGATTTCTTTTCTTTTATAGGGACTAATATGTTCCTATAGAAAGTAGAACCTTCCATTCCCTCCATGCTCTCAAAGAAGACCAACCCAGTTTGTATCTTGGTGCTACCATCGCTAGTGTGAGGGGTCAGTAAAGTGAGGTAGACAACTGCTTGTTGATTTCTCATAATATGGCATTTTACTGGTGGGCATAACACCACCGGCCACAGATGGACGTGGAAACACCGGCACCATTACCACATGGTGCCGGTGTTTCCACAGCAACCATTCCCATGGAGTCCTATGGGACTCCACGGGAATAGGGAGAAACAGAATGCTGGCTCCGGAATTACTGGACCACCTGGGCTGTAATGCCCCGGTAATTCCAGCAAGTCCAGAGCCGGTAAATCCCCACGAGTCCGGCAGCAGCCTTCTGGTTTTACCGGCATGGCTACCACCGGACTCGTAATGAGGCCCAATATCTGAATGGCCTTCTTCTGTCCTGGCTCAGATCCCTTCCATAGGATTCAAATTTAACTCCAAATGTTAAAAGAAAAGAGATCGTTTGAACCAGCTCTTGAAAGTTTAAAGTCAAAGCAACAGTTCATCAAACCAAAATCCACTGGTAACAATTCTTTGTTCCTGGATGAGAAGATCCCCATCCAGAAAGGAAATGGCACCAATGGTAATATTGGTCATGATGGTAAATTTTCTCTTCAAGGTAAATAGCCACAGTTCAAAATACAGTGTAATAATCCCAAAAGTCTATAATACACAGTGCGTTATGGACTCCTTCAGTTACAACTTTAAATTTCATATATTTGTTATGATGCTTTCTCTGGGCTATTGCTTCTCTTATCAACAACCACACTTCTAATGTTGGTACTGGGACAACAGTCACATTTGTTCCATAATACGTTAATGCTTCAAACCACTTCAATGTAACATCTGCTGACGACTTAATTTTCCACCACAGTTCCAGTATTACTACCACTACTCAGTACTGTTGAATTATTAGGTAGGTTTTGACAAGGCACTTGAACCTCTTCAGGTATGTAAGGCACTCTTCCTTTTAGTGACTTCTTTAAAAGGGACAGCCTCTTTACCTCTTCCGTCTATTACTATCGCAAGATTTTTAAAGTTGAATAAAGAATTGTATTCCTGTGTAACTGTAAAGGATGCAATTCTGACTTTTTACAATTACAATTAGGCGCACACAACCTCCTTTTGATGTACAAAACAGAGGGGGGTCTGGGAAACTCTCTACCAGCACAAACACAGCCCATTGACTTGTTCTTGGGTGGATGGCCCCTGGGAGAGTCTCAACCAAGTCTTTAGCTCACTGTTCTTTTCACAGAGAAGAAATGTCCCCGCATATCAGTCTTTGTCCTGCCCAGGGGCAGTCCAGCACCGAAATGCTAGGCAATTCTCCTCTAAACAGTGCTGGTAGAGAGATTCCCAAACCCGCCTTCGTTTTGCATAAATTAACTTTGGATCTCACCCTAAGTTACCAGGGCGATCCAGACGTCGACCCCTTGCTGACTGTTCTTAGAGAGGCACAGCTTCACCTCACTGATGATGCCCAACAAGGCTGAAACATGTGTATGGGGTTGCTGTTGGTACTGTTGTTCAGAGGAGAATAGCCTAGCGTTTTGGTGCTGGACTGCCCCTGGGCAAGACAAGGACTGATATGCAGGGACATTTTTTCTATGTGAAAGGGACAGTGAGCTAAAGACTTGGTAGAGTCTCTCCCAGGGGTTATTCACCCAAGGACAGGTCATTGGGCTGTGTTCGTGCTGGTAGAGATATTCCCAGACCCCCCTTTGTTTTGCTCCTTTTGATGTAGTTTACGCTTTGTGTTTTGTAACTCAGAGTTGCGGGACCTGCACTACATCCAACACTCTCTTCCAAAATACCTTCCTTCTCAAGCCCTTCGCTCTGCTAACTTTCTAAGGCTTAGACACTTCCACAGGCAGAGAGTGGGCAGTAGATCTCTTTTCTCTGCAGGTGCCTCCTTCTGTAGTGGACTCCTTGTCCCTCTCAAACTTGAGCCGGACCTACTGAAGTTCCGGAAGCAGCTCACAACCTCCCTCTTCTCCTCTGCTTTCTCTCTCGCACCCTCCCTTGCTGACCTACCTGTCTGCTGTACCGACTGGTTGCTTGGCTACCCTCAGAGTCTCACTGGATACCAGGCTCTTTCTTGATCAGTCACCCTTGCACTGCCTCCAGGCCTACCAAGCACTTAAGGATTTGTTACTGTAACCCTACAGTCCCTTGTTCTCTTTGCACTACCCAGAGCCGCGCTGCCCTGGCTGCACTTACTCAGAAAATTGCTGCCCTGTTTTCCCCTCCCCTCTCACTTGCACATCCCCCTCCCTTTCCCCTTGCACTTCTCGTTCTCACACTTGCACTATCTGAATGAAACAAGGCATAGTAAGATCATTTGTCTTGTCTTCTCTCCCTTTTCTTGTCGCACCTAGAAACACTTGTGTACAGGTGTGTTATAAATGATTTACATCATATGTTAGGTATTCGGTAATGGTTTAGGTAGCGTTCCCTTTTGTTAATTAGGGACACGCGACTACTCTGTTACACAGCAACAGTCTTTAGATACTTCCATGGGTTTCAAGCGCTTTAACGTTTCACGTGAGTATTAATCTTCAATGTTAAACGTGAGTGCTACCATTCCATTGTTAATATGACTTGAGATGAAACAAACACCTTTTACTCACAGTAACCAATACACAAGTTACTTAGGAGCTGGCTACAGTTACCGGCAAGGCTCGCACACTGTATTTGAACGCCGTACTTCACTCACCAGATTCAGGGACACTGGCTTTGCAAGTTGCACTGCTTTCCTGACTTTCTCTACCGCTTCTGGCTTGCTGGGGACCCACACCCTTCTCCAGCACGGGTGTTTCTGGTCTGGCCACTTGATATGGGAGTTCCTTTTCCTCCTGAGACCCTCGGCTTGCAATCTGCTTCTGGTCTTAGTCTCTGGCACTTCCACAGCTCTGCAATCATTGCAATCGGACTGACATGTGGAAAAGCCAGCCTTCTGCATGTTTTCTACTGTGCAGCCTCTGCACTTCAGGTTTTGGAAGAATAGGACTCTCTCAGAACTTGCAGGTGAATGGCGTCCCTTCTGTGCTCCCACTCAATTTGCCAGCCTCATGCTTCTCCTCTAATACTGCCACTATAGTCAGCCTTCCAGTTCTCGTTCCAGCTCCTTCTACTCCTCCTTTCTTCCTGGGGCCTTTTATGCCTCACAAGTTCCTTGATGGGTTTCAAGTGTAGCCCATTAGCCTTAATTGCCTGACTACGGCAATGGCTACCAGGCTTAATTGCCTGACTGCTACTTCTGCATGCCTCTTCCATCCTCTTCCTCATTTCAGTACCTCTAGGATTCTGGGACCTGTAGTTTCTTCTACTAAAGTTAGGTTTTTCAACTTCTACAGTTTGGCAAAGGGCCATCAAAAGGGTTGAATTACGGTGAAATTTAAATAGGTGGGCATCCCAGTCTTCCTGGTCTGTTCCCCCTACCGACCCCCAATTGTGATCGTCCTACAGTACTCCACCCCCATGGTCAGGTTCAGGAAGCGTCTACCTTTCCCTGGCCACATGATGAGGGTGCCAGACCAGATTTCTCGGGACAATCATCTCTGATTCTTAACACAAGCAAGTGAGGAAGATTTAAATACTTTTTTCCAGATCACTGCCTCAAATATATCCCAATTCATATTCCTTAAAATATAAAAAAATCTTTTGCCCATACAAAAGAGCAGGGGCCACTTTTCCTCTATAAAAATCAATATGTGGTTTATGGTGAAGCGACCGTATGTAGAATGCATTATTTCCTGTCTGGTGGGCTGCTAACCGGATTGATTTATCATTTAATCTAGCAAACAAGGTTTGTTTTGGGACCTGGAGTCCGCTATCCTGAAACCCAAGAACATTATCAGTGGTTTATTGAGCTATAGGAACCTACCCTACCTTCCAGGAGTAGCCATAAGCCTTTCTTTAACATGAGGTGAGTCTAATAATAGTTGTTTTAGTGATTTTTTTTTTTTTGCCAAATCATTTAGCTAGGTGCATTCTCCTATAGTCTCTATCGGATGTTGCCGTTCACGTGGAGTGTGGTCTAGTAGGACCACGTCATCTGCATATCACGTACATGGAATAGTGTTTCCCCTGGTTTAGAATGGCAAAAGTGGCAGACTCCAGGGTTTCCCCAAGATAAAGATTGAAGAGGCAGGGTGCAAGGTCACAGCCCTGACGGAGACCTCTTTTGTACTTTGAATCTCTGTCAGGCTGCATTGCTTACAGGGACTCCTTGTAATGTGATCCTAAGATTAAGGGTTGGGTGGACCTGCTAAGATTCAAACCTATGGCCATGAGGTCAAACGGATCCCTGAGAGGATGATTTACTTATGTTAGCCAGAGGTCTGACTACCAGAGGTGTGGCGGTGCACCCCTTCACTTCCAACACTCATCAGAATGGAGCTGTCTCCCACTACCACTCAGTCGCAAAGCCAACATCTTGAAGTTTGAGATGATTGAAAGTCAACCTACCACCTGGTTGGTCCTAGATCCAGGGAGAGCACCTGGCCCGGTGGCACATTCACTGTCTTGATGAACATTAGCCCAATAACAATATTATGATATGGCATTTATGACAAGCTTATACAAGAGTGTTTCAAGGCGCAACAAGGCAAGGGAAGGGAACAGAGGGAGGACAGAGACCACAATCTTACTAGGCCAAGTGACATTGAGATTGTGCAAGTGCAGGGGAGGGAAAAAAGTGCAAGGGGAGAGGGAGGGGCAGTGCTGTACATGGAATCAAACAATAACAAGAAGTGTGGCCATCAGGTGGCAGGTGCAAGCTTAAATGTAGACAACAGGTGTCCAATAAGTGCAGGTAGGGGGACTGTAGGGTTACAGATAAAGACCCAAGTGCAAGGGTTGCTAGGAGGCAGTGCAGGTGTGCAACTGGGCGGGCAGGGACCTGGGCCCGAAAACCGAGGGTAGCCAGGTGACCAGTGCAGAATCAAGACAGGAGTTCAGCAGGGGAGAGGAAAAGGGAATGCAGAGGCAAAGAGGAAGGTCTTGAGGTGCTTCCGGAACCGGAGATGGTTCTCATCAAGTTTCAGAGAGGCAGGGAGGCTGTTCCAGAGGGAGGCCCCAGCCGAAGAAAGAGATCGACCCCCCCCCACCCCCACCCCCCAACTCATTGCTTGGAGAAGCGTCAGCCCCTGAGGGAGTTTGAGACGGAAGAGCAAAGCGCTTGAGTAGGAAGGTATTTACGAAGAGAGAGTTGGAGGTATTGAGGACCCAGGCCCCAGAAGGCCTTGTGGATAATGCAGATGGTCTTGAACTTAATCCTTGCAATGACTGTGAGCCAATGAAGAGATTTCAGTGCTGGAGAGATGTGATCCCTGGGCTTGAGGCCAAGGACACGTCTTGCAGTCCAGTTCTTAGAAAGAGACTGTTGCAGTAGTCCAGCCTAGAGAGATCCAGAGCTCTAGAGACTGTGAGCTTCTGGGAGAAGGAGAGGAAAGGAAGAATACCTCTGAGGAGGTGCAGTTGGTAGTTTGACTTCTTATAGACATCAGAGATGTGAGGAGAAAATGAGAGTGTGGAGTCCGACTCTGAGGTTCATAGCCTCACAGGTGGGAGCAGGAAGACGACCAAGGGAGGCCGGCCAGAGAGTGTCAGGAAAGGAGGGTGATGGCCTGCCGATGAGGAGAATCTCCGTTTTACTGGCATTAAGGCAGAGATCATTAGCGGCACACCACTTCTGCATAGCAGACAGGCAGTCAGAGATGGGAGAAGAGGTGGCAGAGAGGAGCCTGAAAATGAGCAGCATATCATCCACATAGCACTGAATGTTGGAGCAGAGGGCAACAATGCGGTGCGCGAGAGGTGCTAGGTATTGGTTGAAAAGCCAGGGCGTGAGGTTAGACTCCTAGGGAACACCACAGGAATATAGTGAGCTGGAGGAAAGGAAGGACCCAAGTTGGACCTGCGAGGGTTGGTCGGAGAGGACCAGCCAGGCTAGGGTCTGATCGTTGATACCCAGGTTGTCACAGAGACGGTTGCGCAGGATGGTGTGGTTGACTGTGTCAAAGGTAGAAGAGAGATCTAGTAAGATGAGGACAGAGGGGAGATTAGAATCAAGGATGGAGTGAAGGTCTTCACGGATGTTCAGGAGAGCAGTTTCCGTGCTTCTGGCTGCTCTGAAGGCAGACAGATGGAGACAACCAATAGATTCAGTGTGAAGATTAAGCTGGGAGATGGCCAGTTTTTCCAGGAGTGGAGATGCATTCTATCTATCCACATTCTACTTCTGCAAATCTCAATTTCACCTTCTTGATCCTCGCCATTTGTACTGGGCATCGGCATGGCTGAAAAATGGCGAACAGCCCTTTAAAAACTCTAGATCAGTATTATATTAAGGTGGTAGCCTATACAGCGAGTGCAGAGCTAGAGCTTAGTGCTAGATCACGTACATATTCTGTAAACGTCCAGAAATGGACCCTAGAGCAAGGGCCCAGCACCATATTCTGTACACAGCCTGTGAACATGGCTTCCAGTCATTGATTCCAGAGACAAGGCTCAGCATCATACGCTCTATAGATCCTGAACACATGGCTGTCTCGACAGTCATTCACAATCCATGGCTGACAATGATATCCCGCGGATCATTTCCATAGAAAATCTCGAAGGGAAGTAAAAGAACATATGGCGTAATTGTTCGGATTTCAGCTGTACTAAAATTTCATGCAGTCGAAATAGCCGAACAATTATGCCATAATTTCCCATTATGCCAAACCAGGGTAGAGGGCATTGCAGGGGTGTCCCCCGCACCCTGGTTCGCTATAATGGGATCAGGGTTTGCTGGGGGTGCCCCCCCGCTTTCAATATTTTCAAAGTGGGCGGGAAAACAAAAAAAGAAATTAAAAACAACAACAAAAAGATCCCTGTATCACTGGTTCCCATCCACGTAAGTGAAGGGAATTGGCAGTGCGGTGGGACAGGTGTGTCGGCAGCACACAGTGTGCCACCAAAAGGTAAGTAGGGGGAGTGGGTAAGGTATGTGAAGAAAGTACTGTGTGATTATACAGCGGCGTGCATTTCGAGTTGAAATGTTCGAATTCGTAATTTCGCGCAGCGGTATTATCCCGTCCATCCCCCGTGGATACCGTGTAAACGTGTCTTCCAAACCCTGATCCCGGAGCTCAGCACCTTAGCCTAGACCCATCCCTTTACAGGTGCTGTTTCCAGGGTAAGGGCTCAGCATCCCTTTACCTCGTGGTCTGCTGAGCTCTCTTATTATACTTTCTGGGTCGCTATAGATGGTGCTGGTCTGTGTAAAAGGACCAAAGTAAAGAACAGGGTTTGCCCATTTAACACTAGTTTTGATCCGTTCTCCACATTTACTGGTCCCCTCGACTAATACAATTGTCCCTTCCTAGCAGGGGTGCAAAAGAGTGAGCATTAACATTTTTAAGAAGTGGTTCTGTGGTTCTTCTGCTTGGCTAGCCAAGTCAGAATTTTGAAGAGGGAGCAAAACATGGAGAAAGAAGTTTAAAAATAATAAATCAATTATTATATTTTTCTTAATGTACAAATATGCAACAGAGGGGTCAGAAGTGTTTTATGTAACATTTGGAGCTATATACTTATTTTCCTTTCTTGCTCATTTCTAGGGGCCTGAGACTCAGACATCCACAAATCTGAAGGGCAGAAGGACCCAAGAAACACCAACACCTATCTATAATGTCTCTTCTACAAGAGTTGCCCCAAAGGACTGTCTGGAAACCCTAGGAGGGACCCCTGCCTGGAGCATCTGGAAACTTGAGCAGCTTTCCTAACCTGGAGTCTCTGGAAGCCGGAGCTGTTCCCAGCATGGAGCCTCTGGAAGCCTGAGCAACTCTCCCAACCTGGAGCCACTGGAAGCCTGAGCGGCACTCCCAGCCTGGTGCCCCTAGGAGTCTGAGCGGCACTCCCAGCCTGGGGCCCCTAGGAGCCTGAGCGGCTCTCTGAGTCTGGAGCCAATGGAAGCCTGAGCGGCTCTCCGAGCCTGTAGCCAATGGAAGCCTGAGCAGCTTTCCTAACCTGGAGCCTCTGGAAGCCTGAGCGGCTCTCCCAATCTGGAGCCTCTGGAAGCCTGAGCGGCTCTCCCAGCCTGGGGCCCCTAGGAGCCTGAGCGGCTCTCCCAGCCTGGGGCCCCTAGGATCCTGAGCGGCTCTTCGAGCCTGTAGCCACTGGAAGCCTGAGCGACTCTCCCAACCTGAAGACAATGCAAGCCTGATCGGCTCTCCCAGCCTGGGGCCCCTAGAAGCCTGAGTGGCTCTCCCAGCCTGAGGCCCATAGAAGCCTGAGCGGCTCTCCGAGCCTGGAGCCTGGAGACTCTGGAAGCCTGTGCGGCTCTCCCAGCCTGGAGCGTCTGGAAGCCTGTGTGGCTCTCCCAGCCTGGAGCGTCTGGAAGCCTGTGCGGCTCTCCCAGCCTGGAGCCTCTGGAAGCCAGAGCAGTCTTGATGCATTTGATCTTGTGAAGCCTGAGCCACTCTTCCAGCCTATAGACTCTGCACGCCTTGGGGCTTGAGTGAAGAGGTTGGGAGGCTAACAATGTCAAACAGCCTTTTGAATGGGGCCTCGCAAAACCTACACCACAAAAATGATAAAGAGTGTGAGACACGCAGCTGCAGTTTCCAGGCAGCATCCAGTGGGAGCTCTGACACTCCAAGGCCCCATGAGTCACAACCCCATACAGGTTATCTCCCCAACATGGCCCTCTTTGCCACGCTACAACGACTGGAAGCAAAAATGGATCACTTGCATAGTAGCATGGAGGACATGCCCACTAAAGTTGCAGGGCTTATGAAGCACATCTGGCTAACAAAGGGTGAAGAATACATGAAAGACAGTGCAACATTAGTAGAGAAGTTCAGCCCGCTAATGGGCACTGACCACAGTTTTTCTGCATCTCCTCCTCAAGTGAATTCAGGGGAGCCAAGCAGTTGTCTTCAGCCAATATTTTCTCATGGATCAGATCAACAAGTGGACCAGCGGATGCAACCGGTGTTTACTGATAAGCAGATGCAACAACAGAGCCAATGTGTGCAAGAAATGCTTGCGGCTGGGCAAGGCCCACCAAACCAGTGCATACAGCAAGGGTCTACTGATGGGCAGAGACGGCAGAACCAGTGTGTGAAACAAATATTTGCAGATGAGCAGAGAACCCAGAACCAGAGCATTCAATCGGGGTTTGCTGATTGGCAGAGCCCAGGGAAACACCTGCCTTTACGACGAGTGTTACATGTTGCACAAGGACAAGAGCAGAAACTTTGCTCAAAACCATTGTTCCCTGGTAAAAAGAATCCAGATGATACGGTCAAACGTGAGCCACTCTGTTCTGGAGAACAGGTACGAGAGGTGTCTCGGGTACTACAGGAAGCGTTTCCGGATGAACATGTCCCAGAATTGAACTACAGTATAGAAACGTTATGCATTGATGAGCAGGGTCAAGATCAGAATTACAAGCTTGAATCGATGTTCCCTGTTGGGCAGAATCAAGATCAGAACTACAAGCTGGAACCGCTGTCTCCTGATGGACAAGTTCCAGATCAGAAGCACAATTGTGAACCTTTGTATCCTGATGTCCAGGGCACCCTAGATCCTCTACCTTCCCTGGGATCATATACTCCCTCTGCAGCTGGAGCTGCCTTCATAGATTCAATGGGGAAAATAAATGCCAACCCTGGTATCCCGCTGTATAATGCCACCTCAGGTATGTATATTTTTTCCAACAATATCGAGAATGGGGTGGCAGTGAGATTGGGTAGTAGTGAAAGAATGCAAAATGCAGCCTCTATTAATCCTACTGTTTCTCGCTTTTAGTAATAAATCTGGTAATGTAACAGACATAATTGGTCGTATGGCAATAAAGAAAAGGGGTAACCGAATGATTGCCACTTTTACCGTCCTGCTGATCTACCAATTTGAGATGTGTGGCCTTTACTGTGGTCAGTGATTCCTTCTGTGGTAAAGTGTCAATTTAGTGGGGTTGATGCTGAGAACAAGCATCCTGGCAAATGCTGAAGGTCGGTCTTCCAAACCTTCTAAAAAGTCAGAATATGGTGGTGTATTGAAGGTGGTAGTAATTCAGTTACCACCACTATTTTACCACACTCTGAATGAGGCCCATTGTGTTTAACATTGTAATTACATTTTCTCTACTTCATTTCCTATATGCCTTTCGTTACCATAGGCTTTTCCTCCTGCTATATGGAGTAATTATTTCAGACATGCATGGTATTATCTGCTGCACTTTCACCATGCATTGCAGTCTAGACAAAGAAACCTAGTATGCCAATGTCTAACACATTATATTTTTAATTACTTTTTAAAAATTATCTACCAAATGCATATTGTCATCTTCTGTTTACCAGTGTTCATACGCTTGAAGGGCTTGTTAGGTATATTTATTATGTAAGCTATTCCACGGTTTTAAATCATGTCACTCGGGATAACACAGTGAATAAGAGGGGAGTGGGCACTGAATTTACTTAATGAATGTTTGTGCTGTTAAATAACCCAGGACCTGTTTCTTTCCACAGATCACGCAGCCAGATTCCTAAGGGAAAATGAATGTCTCATTAAAGGAGGACCCCATACATGTACAAACTGTGAAAAGAGCTTTATCCAGCGATCCCAACTCCTGGCACATATGAGGATTCACAGTGAAGGTGAAGCTTTTTCCTGTAATGTTTGTGGAAAAGGCTGCTCTAGCCAGTCCAGCCTGATAGTGCACAAGAGAACCCATATGAGTGAGCGGCGCTACAAGCATAGCCAGCACCAGAAGGCTCCAACTGGAGAGATGCCTTACAAGTGCACAGACTGTGGGAAATATTTTAGGCTGATATCACAACTAAATGTTCATAAGAGATATCATACTGGGGAAAGGCCATACCAGTGTGCATCCTGTGATAAAAGCTTCATTAATAAAGCCCATCTGGACACACATCAGAGGATACATACTGGGGAAAGACCGTACCAGTGTATGCTGTGCGATAAAACCTTCACCCAGATCTCGCATTTGTACATACATCAGAGGACACATACTGGGGAGAGACCGTACCAATGTGTGCTGTGTAAAAAAAACTTCACTCAGAGCTCAAGTCTACTTACCCATCAGAGGATCCATTCTGGAGAGAAGCCCTACAAGTGCACAGAATGTGGTAAACATTTTAGACGGACAACACACCTGAATCAACATCAGAGGATCCATTCTGGGGAGAAACCCTACAGGTGCACAGAATGCGGTAAGGACTTCACTGATCTATCTAACCTTAAGCGACATCAGAGATCCCACCTGGGAGAGATGGGAAGAGGGGGGCCTAGTACCACTGAACCTTTATAAATTTACCTACCTTCTCTGTCCTTGCTCAACTCTTATCCGGGTCCTTAACAAAAGCCTTATACTGGATGCTTGAAAACACTGCACTCCACATAGGACGTGTCTGTACGGTTGTGTGCTTTCTAGCTAGGAAAAGCTCAGATAGAGAGTCAATTAACTTTAAATGTATGCAAACCTCTACCCAACTTGAAGACATTCCACCTGGGAGAAATATAAAACATATAAGAATTAGAAGATAACTGTTTTTAAAACAAAACAAAATAAATCAATATGAGCAAAGTAACGCATTCAGCATGGAATATACAAAGACCTGCAACACGAGAAGCATGTTCATCCCAAATTGATAAAATATCAATTCTAGAAAACAGAATAGAAAATCTATTGGAAATGATCATGGCAGCACAGACTAGATGATTGCTTAGCAGATGGTGTACTAAATGTGTTTGCTATATAATGGACAAGTCCTTTTGGCAGGCCACCAATAAATATTTTATCATAATAAAAAGGCCTAGTCAGAGATTCACTCTGGTACTCTGATATGATCACCTGATCACTGTATGAGTTCCCCTAGATGGGCTTCTGATGCATCACCAAGACAGCCTGTTTGACCTAAAAAGCCATCCGCCACTCTGATGGGATGTTTGCACTACACACCAAGTAAGAACTAGGCCTGGAAAGCACACTGTTTGGACAACCAAAATCTAAGTAGCCATTCAGATTACTACATCAACAAATAAAATGAGCATGATACGGCTTGTTTAATTACTGGCCAGCCAATCTGGTGATAAAGATAAAAGGCATTTGTCAACATCAGCACCAGTTGTGTCAGCCCTCAGTTTTTTCTGTTATATCCTTTCATATGTCCACCCTTTCCTGTGGTCCTGGCAGTTTTTTTTCACCCAATACAACTTTAGCCGCACTGTAGATTGCAAAAGCTGAATGTGTAAGGCCCAAACATGCCGATTATAAAAAAAAGCTACTGTCCATAGTCCCCACATTATTCATCTCTGCCAACCCATCACATGCGTCCCGCACAACACCCCATCCTTATTTTTTTTACATCTGTTCAGCTTTTCTTGCATACTGTGGCAAAGTGCCCACATTTCTGAGGGAAACAAATGGGGAGTTCAGGGGTGTGTCTTCCCTTTCATAAGTCACATGCCTGGAACCATGATTGATTCAAAAGAAGAAAGGAGTGTATCTGCAGTGAGAGAGGTGCTGCCGGAGAAGCCACTGTCTAAAGTGCCTAACAGTTCAAGACAAGCAGAAAGGGAATGAGATACTGTTGCTATGGTTGGTGCTAGAAGCAATACGATGTTTATAGGAGACCCGCCTAAATGTTTAGACTGCAGAAGGCAGAAGTGTCAATGAAAGGCTACTGAGAGGAGAGTGTCAACAGAATACCAATATACCAAATGGAGATGATGAGGGGAAATATCAATAAGGAGACGAAACTAAGACCATGAGTGCAAGATGTGGGTGCCAGGGTGGGGTGGGGGCCCTGATTTTACCCGATTTGCCAACAGCATTTGATACCATCGACCACCCTACCCTGATCGCCCGGCTTAACTCGGCACGCTTCGGGGCCAAGTTCTGGCCTGGTTCACCTCTTTTCTAATGGGGCCCTCTCAAACTATCTCTCTTCCTCCTTTCTGTTCTTTGTTAATCTTCCTGCTCTGTGGTGTCCCCACCCAGGGGTCTTCACTGTCCCCTACTTTGTTTAATCTTTTAACCAACCTCTTTTGAGTATTATCCATGCCTCCGGCTTTCTGTGTTATTCTTACGCCGATGATGCCCAAATCATTGTGCGGTTGGATCTCACTCAACCTAAGACAGTGGATCGACGTAGAAGCTGCCTTCGGGCTATTGTTGATTGGATGGCCCTGAATTGGCTTAAGCTCAATGGAGAAAAAATTGAGGTGTTGTTGATGGGCACTTCCTCACCCTCACTGTTTTGGACTCCTGAGTTTTGGCCTGAGAGTCTGAGCCTCTTCCCCTATACAGTCTCTTTGGTTAAGGATCTCAGTGTCAAAAACTTTTCCACGTTATTTATGGCTGATCAAATCTCCCTTGCCTGGCAAAAAGCCCATTATAAACTTTGGACTCTTTGGAAAGTCCTGCCCTCCATTCCCCAGAAGTTCCATGCCCGAGTGATTTCTTCCCTGGTTATCTGTAATATTGACTATTGCAATGCTCTTTATCTGGCTCTCCCAAAACATCTGCTCCAACGTCTCCAGATATTATAAAACTCGTCTGCTAGAGCTGTTCTTCACCCCCCTTTTGGAGCCCGCATGACCCCGCTTTTGCACCAACTCCGTTGGCTTCCTGTTGAGCAGCAGTCCCTGTGTCTGGTCCAGAAGGCTCTCTACAAATCAGGAGCTGAGTTTCTTCGGGCAAAGTTCTGTTTTTACAAACCTGATAGATCACACTGCTCACAAACTCTGAAGACCATTCAGCCTCCAAGAGCTAGGTTTGCTCGCCTAGGTGGCTGAGCCTTGTCAGTGACCGCTGCAAAGGCCTGGAATTTACTCCCATTCACCCTGCATAATATTGAGGCTCATTTGCCCTTTCGTCGGGCGTTGAAGACCTTTCTCGTTTCTATGCTTGGCTGACCTTACCTCGCTAGCTCTAGCGCCAATATGCCTTTGGGCTTATGCTGTGCTTTACAAGTGTTATTGAGATAAGATAAGATGTGGGGTCCACATGAGAGGATGGCAATCATAGTGGTGATGCATCCTGGGGAGGGTGGTTCCAAGTCTCGTTGACAGTCAATGGGAGATTTGAGGAGTGAGAGGGCATTTGAATTACAAGTTGGATCATGTGTAGCCCAAAGATACTCCAGTCCTAAAATGAGGTCAGAGTCATTTAGGTTTCATACCTAGGTCCATGATGAATACAGTATAAAAGTACAGCAAAGACCTACTAACCCACTTAAGAATAAACCAAGTTGTAGGTGGAAAGAATGGTCCAAAAACCCAGCGACCGGTTAAGAATGAGTCGCTTATGAAACCCTTAAATTACACACTTAGTAGAGTGACTCAAAGGTCTCAGGTCAGTTTCAGACTGAGAAATGTAATTGAAAGATCCAGAGACTGTTTAAGAAACACTAAACTAGAGTCATTTGAGTTGTCTGCTGGGAAATGTGGTTCCAAAACCATTGACTTTCGAAGAAGAATTTCTCAAGAAGGTTAATCTATGTGGCATGCAGGGAAGTGCGGTTCATGGGCCCGGTGATATACTATGCAAAGGACTGAGAGAGTGTGCCGTCTTTGGAATAGTGTGATACGTAAAGCAAGGGCACCATGTACTCAAGACTGAGATAATGCCATGTATAACTATGGAGACAACCACATTTCCTGGACCCTGAGGTGACTAAGAGTAACTATCAGAGAAACCAACAAGAGACTGAGATATGACTCATCTCTTGGGTCCGGTTGTATGACCTGTGTGGAGATACCAAAACAAAAACTCCGCAGAGTTCTTGTGAAACTATAATAAAGAAAGATATGTTTAATATGATCAATAGTGTGTTGTCATTATTATTTACGTAGCCGTTGTAATGCATTAAATGTTCAACTCCTGAAACTGTCTTCTAAGACCTGTGTGCACTTATGCCCTGTCAGACTAGATGGTCCAGTGCTTTGGCGAGTAGCCCCTTCTTAATTATGATGTACCAACTGATATTGTTAACTAAATATTATATGTGAATTGGAAACAGTGGGGTGCCGTGTAGAGGTGGGGAAGCCAGCACATACATGAGTGGGGCCAAGCAAGAGAGGACCTAGCCTGGCTCCAAGAGCCAAATAAGAGCTAAGCCAACTCACCATTGGCTATGCCTACCATCTTGCCTCCCCATACACCACTGAGGACGGCATGGCCCCCTGGGCCAGCAGTGGCTTGGACACTGGCATGGGGGCAGGTGGCACATCTACATTTTTTGTTTTCCTTTTTTTTTTTCAATCAAGTTTTTATTGGGAAAAAACATGAAAACATACACGCTCCATGTCAAACGTTTTTTTCCACAAAATGTTTTCACCCCACACCTCCCAGCCCTCCCCTCCCCAAGAGAATGTGGTTTCTACCAAATCATTACCATAGTCACCATAGGCTGGATAAAATGCCAATCCGACCAGAGTGCAAATTCACCTTCTAGTCTGAAAATCGCCATAAATTCTTAACAGCCCCTTCCATTCCATCTGGTTCCTATAAATCCCAGCCTCCACATATATCTTCCTCCAAGCTCTTCACCCTCTTCTTATACCCATCTCCCACCAGTCCCTACACATCACAGCCCCACTTCTGTATCGCTGGCCCCCATTCCTCCCTGAAAATGCTTGCACAGTCATGGACCAGTGCAGACAACTTCTCCATAATAAACATTTCTCTTAGTAAACACTTCAATCGTCATGGGCCATAGGTTCAGCATTCTTCCATTTCTGTGCTACGGCCACTGGACCTGCTCTGAGCATGGCTTCCCACATTACAGGTTATCTAAAGAGATCTTTTCCGTCACCTCTGACATCCACTCCAGCAGGTCCTTGCAGTAACTCTGAAATTTAGGGCCCTGCCACCACGTGTGCCAGGGACTCCTGCATCCCCTTGGACATACTGCAGAGGCTCCCGCAAATATCCTCAATGGGTCTCAGTGCCAGCGGTGTAACATCTTAACATTGTGCTCAATAGATGCTGTAAACAAGTTCCCATGAAACACAATCTTAAATATCCTGCCCCATGTTTCCCCCGAGATCTCCTCTACACTCATTTAGTTCCAATATTTCTTAAAAATATTCCCTTTTCACAGTGATCAAGACCCAATAGAGCCTGGCTAAAATGCCTTTGCCCGAGACTGAGTCATCTAGCATCTTCTCAAATGCCATAAGTGACCTCACAAAATCAATGTGCCTCATTACGACCCAGGCGGAGGACCATGGTGCTAACAGCACCATGGTCCATGCCGGTAACTTACCGACTCTGCCATGGAGAAAGGGGGAATTACCACCCCATTACAAGGTTGGCGGGGCGGTAATTCCCCCTTCCTCCATGGCCCTTCCCCATTCCCATTTTTGCCCCATAGGGCTCAATGGGAATGGGGAAGGCGCTAATTGCGGCACCGTACTTAGCACCAAGGTCCCTTTGCGGGTCTCTACTTTAACGGCAAAGGGACCTCGTAATTAGGCGCTAATAGGTTAACGGCACCGCAGCCTTTTACGGTGCCGTTAACCCATTAGCGCCTGGGTCGTAATGAGGCCCAATACCCATTTCTGGTCCGTTAGGATCCCCTTAAGCCAAACTGTCATGCATGCTGGACGTGGTCCTACCTCCTACGCTCGTAGAACAGCTAGACCGTTCTATTCAAAATGGCGGTTGTTCGATACGTTGCCGGGAAAACGACGTTTGCACTTTTCACGTCGCTAACTTCACGTGTATTCTGCTTCGTCACGTGAACTACGGCATTACGTATTTAAGCAGCGTGGAAACTTCACTCGCTGCTTCTGATCGAATCATTTGGCGTTGTGTAGCTGAACCTCCGGTCTGCATCCTTGCAGGTTACTACAGCTACTTTTTGGGCCTTCTATAGCGTGTTTTCCACCACACGCTGATTCCTGGAGCTGTTTGGTCGCGTGTAAATCGTCTTCAAACGCGGCTGGCCTGGGCTGCGTGAATCCTGTTCGCGTGTAAATCCACACGCGCACGCTATCTTCAAGCGCTGCTGGCCTGGGCTGCGTGAATCCTGTTCGCGTGTAAATCCACACGCGCACGCTATCTTCAAGCGCTGCTCGCCTGGGCTGCGTGAATCCTGTTCGCGTGTAAATCCACACGCGCACGCTATCTTCAAGCGCTGCTGGCCTGGACTGCGTGAATCCTGCTCGCGTGTAAATCCACACGCGCACACTATCTTCAAGCACTGCTGGCCTGGACTGCGTGAATCCTGCTCGCGTGTAAATCCACACGCGCACGCTATCTTCAAGTACGGCTGGCCTGGACTGCGTGAATCCTGCTCGCGTGTAAATCCACACGCGCACGCTATCTTCAAGTACGGCTGGCCTGGACTGCGTGAATCCTGCTCGCGTGTAAAATCCACACGCATATATTGTCTTCAAGCGCTGCTGGCCTGGACTGCGTGAATCCTAATCGCGTGTAAATCCACACGCACACGCTCTTTTCTTCGCGGCTGTACAGAACCGCGTGTACTTTGTTTATACCTTAAAAGGAGCGCTATTTCCAACTCCTGCACCTGTGATATTAACAGGGGGATTGATTAATTTCTATACTTTACTCTACGTGGGAAGGAAGCTTTTCAAGGATAATTGGAAGGTGACAGTTAACAGTACTTTGGACGCTATCCTGTGGTGCATCAACCCGGTATCTAGCGTGAGCCTCGTTCAGTTCGGGATAAGTCTCCCTTACTAATCTTCCCTTCCTTGTCGTTTGTTCTACCTTGGATTCCTCAAGAGACTCTGCTGGATTCATCTGCCCTAGACTCAAGGTCAGTGTGTGCATTCATGACATTTTCTATTCCATCATACCCAGGTTGGGGCAGTTATTCATGATACTTTATTTTGTTCTAAGCTGATTTCCTATACCTTACCCAGGCCCTTTCCAGTGATCCATCGCTCTGCCTGTTTTACCAGTCAGAGAGTTGTATCATTTGGAAGGTCTTAACTTGACTTCACAACTATCAAAACGCGTGAACAGGGATCCGGAAGACCCTACCACCTGTATCCTTTTGAGTACCGTATCCTTTTCAGTTAATACTTTGGTGCTCTCTGACACAAACATAGTTGAAGATCAAAATTGATTCCCTACCTAAGGTGCCCCTGATCAAGTCATAGTCAAGAAAACGTTCCTCTCCAAACAACTGCCTTAACCTCTCCAATCCTGCATCCAACCATGCCTGCGCCCCCTGGAATACTCAACACCCAAGTCCCACCAGGGGACCCCACAATGATGAGAGATCCTGCAGCCAATTCGGCAACTCCTTGTGGGGGGCCCATAGTAAGTTGCGCACTTTCGCCAGGTGTGTATCAATATCCTACAGATATGTCCAAAACGCTCCCAAATCATCCCTCATATGTTCTACTAGAACTTGCAATTGGGCTGCAAAGTAGTACAGGTAGAAATCGGGATATCCAAAAACTCTGTGTGCCCTTTGAAGCAGAAGCGTGGTCCTCTTAATCCTGGGTAGCCTGTTCTGTGAGACAAGTCTACTGAACAATGACTGCAATTTCACAAAAAAGCTACTAGGAAGTTTCGCCGGAAGGGCCATAAAGTGGTACAAAAACCAGGGGAGAACATACATTTTTACCGCCGTCATCCGCCCTACTACATCAGCACTAAAGGGCCCAACCTCTGTAAACCACTCTTAATTGCCATGATAAGGGGATCGAAGTTGACTTGTGCCAGCTGGGGTAGCTCCTGCGGTTATATGATCCCCAGGTATCACATCCGCACCTTCTCCACCCAAGTCTGATGCACCTGTCTTCTACCCTCAAGATAAGAGGCCTGGCCCTTCAATGCCAATATGGATGATTTACAAGTGTTGATCTTCAACTAAGAGACGATCCCAAAACATTTGATAAGAGCCAGCAATTCAGGAATAGATGGTTCCACATCACCTAGATAACATAACATGTCACCAAACAAAGAAAGCTTAAATTCCACCTCCCCGCTCCTAATGCCTTTCACCCCGGTGTGTTGTCGAATTGCAATGGCCCTAGTTCCATAGTTAACGCATACAGTAGCAGGGAGAGAGGGTAAACCTGCCTCGTACCCCTGGACAGCAAAAAAAGCTGCAGTGCGACAACTGTTGACCTGCACTCATGCGGATGGGGTGCTGTATAGTGCTGCAACCCATTTACAAAAGTTGGCCACTACCCTCATTTTCACCAGAAGTGCAGACAGATACCTCTATTCCATCCTGTCAAACAATTTCTCAGAATCCAGGGAAAGCAGGCAGGCAGACCCTGACAACCCCTAACGAAACCCACATGATCCCCATTAACCAAGGAAGGCAGGACTCTCTCCAGCCTATTCCCACGCAATTTTGCCAGCATCTGAACATCATTAGTGAGCAGACAAATGGGTCGGTAGGAGGAACACTGCGTTGACTCCTTATCCTCCTTGGGAATTACGACAATGATTACCCCCATCATAGACCTCAGGAAAGCCTCCCCACCAGCACCACATTAAACACCCATGCCAAATAGGGAGCCAGGGTGGCACAAAACAGTTTATAGCACTTAACGGAAAACCTGTCCTCCCCAGAAGTGGTGCCCACCTTCATGGATTTGATCGTCTGAATCACTTCCTCCTCAGTGAACAGTTTGTCCAGAGGAAACCCTGGTCTCCTGCAAGCCTCGGGATCGTCAGAGGGTCAATACGCTCTGCCATATGCGACCTGTCCCCATCATACTCCGATGTGTATGTAACTCCTCATTATACCTCAGAAACTGGTCACCAAACCCTCCATATCCTAGTTAGTTACCCCACTGTCTGTCTTTAGAACTCCCACCATCTTACTCCTCTGGGCCTCCACACCAGAATCTTACCCGCCCGATCACCCTTCTCATAATTCTGCTTAAGGGAGAGTCATTTCTTTTTCGTATCATACAACATTAGTTCCTTAAGCTGTACTTCATATTCTAGCAACTTCCTTACCTAGACTCAATACTCCAGGTAAGGACCCCCTTGACTGCAAAGCCGCAATCATACCTTGCAAGTGGCCCTCCTCTCTCATCCTGGCTCTTTTCTTGGTACAACACATCCTAATCAGTTCCCCCCTCCCCCCTGATCATCGCCTTGAAACCCTCCCACAGTGTGGCTGGACCCCCCTCCCTGTTATAATTCAATTCAAAGTACTCCTTAAACTTGTCGAGAAGGGTTTGGGTAGACTCTAATAGTGTGTTGTTATATTTACACCATCACTGATGCAGCCCTCCCCAACTTCACCCACAACAAGTCCCGGTCAGACCAAGTCACCGGCGCAACGCGAAAATCGGAAACTTGCTCTCGCGGTACACGATTCACTAGAATATGGCCCACGGGCAGTACCGTCAGGGAGCCTACCACCCCCAACTCTTGGTTTATCCACTAGAACTGCTAAGAGTCTCCGTTCCTGTATTGGATGGCCCCTGATATCGCCATTCTCTTCATATCCCTGGTCGGGTCTTGAACCATATTGAAGTCCCCACCCACAATTAGGGGGTCTTTCACAAAAGAGATCAGTCTGTCCTTCACACTTTTCCAGAACGCGGCATGTCTTTCATTCGGACAGTATTCCATGCCCAGGGACAACGCGTTCCCCTGCACTGTACCCCTCAAAAGCACGTACCTGCCCTCCAGATCTTTGAGCTCCTCTGCCCTGAAGGCCAACCGACTAGACAGAATACCCGCTACCCCTCATTTTTTGTCACATATGAGGCATTATGGACACCCTCTAGTCTTGTGAACCTAAGGCGGGGTTCCCTGCCCCTTATCCAGTGCGTCCCCTGTAGGAATAACACATCTAGATTAGATCGAGATTACTCACAAAGAATTAGAGACCTCTGTCAGGGAATTAATACCGCTTGCATTTAAATACCTAGTTGTCCACGCTGTCATTATATTAGCCATCAACAGTGACAGACCTTACCAGAGATAACTCATCCATTTTCTGAATCTGGGAAGCCATACAAGCCAGCCCTATGCCCACTAGCATCCCTCCATGGTCAGTAATACCTGTGAAGACAGCCGAAATCCCTTCTGATAACCCTCACAGAAAAGTCACTCAACCCCGCCCCAACGCCCCCAGCACCCTCCACCCACCCCTGGCATCCAGTCAGGATCCTTAGCCATCCCTGGCACCTGTCCAGGCCACCAACCAGCCCGAATACCCCAAGCTACAACCCTAAACTAGTTCCTTTCCTGAGCCCTCCCCATAACCCCAAACCAATCACTGCAGGGTCCCCACCCCCTCTTCCCTACCTACCACTATCACCCCTCCCAAACAAAATCCCTTTCCACATACCAACTAAACCAGAGAAATTTCCCAAAATTGAAATAACCATCCCACCAGTGCCTTCTTCACAGCACTGTGGGAGCACTTTGCAGAAACCAAATCCAACCAAAGATTCCGTCAAACCCACACTGACGTCAGGGACCATGGGATTGGGGGGTATTCAACTTCTTGAATTTCCTAGAACCAGGGAACTGCTTGCTATCCCTGAAATGCTCCTTCCTGACCCCTGAAACCTTCTGCACCTTCGCAGGGTCGTGCTCCCCAATAGCTCCTGCAGTGTCCTCCGAAACCAGCCTATATTGCTGGCCCTCATACTCAAAAATGAGTGGAAAGGGAAAGGCCCAGGGACAGGGATCCCCTTCCCTCTAAGCCACTATTTTAAGGGGTGCACATACGCCTTCTGGCTAGGGGGAAGGAGGAGCGGTCCTGAAATGTCATGATCGTTGCATTGTTGCAGGTGATATGAGTTCGATTTACTGGCCTCTTAGCTGATCTTGGCTTTCTGAACATAATAGTGAAAACGGAGCAGTTTGCAGGTTTGGTACCCTGGGTTGTTAGTGTATGCAGGGGGGCTGTGTCCTCTCGGTGTATTTTGCAGCATAGCTAGGGAATTGGCCTCCTTAGCGCCAGTTATCGTTTGGTAAGTTATAAGCTGGTTATGTATCCGCCATGGGTATTTGCCCTTTAAATCTGGTAAAAGTGGAGCTTTCCATTACATTAATTTAACTAGGAGATTCTTGGAGTTTATGCAGCGGTTTACGTTCCTTTTTTATCATAGCGTGACTTTTATGTGAGGTGGCAGTCCACCTCCTATGTCAAATCCCCATCACAAGTTGGCTGCCACGCCAGCTCCTCGCAATCGTGAGTGCGCGTGAGGTGTTGCCATGGAGTCATGAGTGATCTATACAGATGTGGGGCACCCAACTGGTAATTCCGGTCTGCTAGTCCGCTGATGTGCCATTGTAAGCGTGTACGAGTTTGGCAAGCGCTTCGCACACTGGTCATGGCACCTCGAGGATCTTGACCATTTAAACCTTGGCGCCCGTCCATGGTATCCATGGCAACCTAAACGCCGAGTTTTATGAGCACAATTCCGTAACATTAACATCACGAGAGAAGGGCGGCAGGCAAGCGGTAGTGAGCGTTATTAATGTGCTGTCACTTGTCTGGGGAAGTAGGATATGAGACATGAGCAGTATCCCATTACTGCGCCCCAGCTGGCACCCTTTTGGCATTAAATTACAGTCAGCTTCCTGCCGAATGCACAGGGTAAATGTGCCTTTCTCTCTGTACCATTACAGAGCGACAGAGACTCATTCCAGTGAGGGAGAAGGAGTGCCCTCTGAAACCCAGCCCATCGGTACAGATGGTTGTTAGGCAAGAGTCTTCTTAATACTTTGGAGAGTTATCTAGTGAATAGACTACTCGCTGATAGGTTTGAGTAATAGTGTCTACTGCTGTACAGGTTAGAGTTCCTTCCTGAATATCAAGGAACATTTGAGGTTCCTCTCACCTTGCATTACCTAGTACAGAGATTGCCAATTTAAAACGTTACGGAGATGTTTAATACTGTGCTACCTGTTGTCGATTAACAGATGAAAACTCAAGTTTATTACACTACAGTGAAGGACAGCAAATAGCCCTGAAGAAACACGTTGCCATTTACAATTTGTATCATCCAATTTCATTGTTTATATTTCAGCTGTACCGATTGTCTTTGAATTCTTAAATAGTTTTTTATTCATTAAGGAAACTTACTACATGACATGTAGGTTAGCCCAGGGATTGCTTGATGTATCTCGTGTTCAGCACTATAGTGTTTGTGATAATATGATTAAAATGTCTTTGAAGAGTGTATACCTGTGTTAATGATTTTCTTTAAAGGACTACGTTCAACAATAGTGCAAGAGGGTTACCTGTTTGCAACAACAGACCTTTTCTAATGTTTACTTTTAAACATAACATTTCTACTCCATCTGCTCTGTTTTTTGGGATGCTACAACTCATCTCCAAAATCCAGTAGTGCATGCCATGCTGGAGGAAGGAAGGCACAGATGCCGCCACAGGCTTCTCATCTTTTTTAAAAGGACTTTCAGGAAGTTACCTTTTAGAGGACAAGATGTTCTCCTGTATTTTATCCCCTAGAAGAGATAGGATGGTATTTGAGTTCTTAAAGGATTGGCCTGCACAAGAACGCAAGATGTCTACTTCCCTTTTGCGAACAGGGAAGAAGAAAAGTACCATCGTGCATTCCTGGATCACTGATGGGCAATGGAGCTCCATAACCAAAATATCAGGGGCTATAGCCCCCTTGCCCCCCCCCCCTAGCAACGCCCCTGCTGTTAGGGGAGAAGGCGGGTCTGGGACGGGTCTGGGCTCTGATCCATGTGCCAGGAGGCTTGCAGCTTGGATTCCTGCTGAGAGTGTATACTGCTAGGGGAGAAGGTGGGTCTGGGCTCTGATCCATGTGACAGGAGGCTTGCAGCTTGTATTCCTGCTAAGAGCTTATACTGCTAGGGGAGAAGGCGGGTCTGGGCTCTGATCCATGTGCCAGGAGGCTTGCAGCTTGGATTCCTGCTGAGAGCTTATTCTGCTAGGGGAGAAGGCGGGTCTGGGACGGGACTGGGCTCTGATCCATGTGCCAGGAGGCTTGCAGCTTGGATTCCTGCTGAGAGCATATACTGCTCGGGGAGCAGGCGGGTCTGGGACGGGTCTGGGCTCTGATCCATGTGCCAGGAGGCTTGCAGCTTGGATTCCTGCTGAGAGTGTATACTGCTAGGGGAGAAGGTGGGTCTGGGCTCTGATCCATGTGACAGGAGGCTTGCAGCTTGTATTCCTGCTAAGAGCTTATACTGTTAGGGGAGCAGGCGGGTCTGGGCTCTGATCCATGTGCCAGGAGGCTTGCAGCTTGGATTCCCACTGAGCGCTTATACTGCTAGGGTAGAAGGTGGGTCTGGGCTCTGATCCATGTGCCAGGAGGCTTGCAGCTTGGATTCCTGCTGAGAGTGTATACTGCTAGGGGAGAAGGTGGGTCTGGGCTCTGATCCATGTGACAGGAGGTTTGCAGCTTGTATTCCTGCTAAGAGCTTATACTGTTAGGGGAGCAGGCGGGTCTGGGCTCTGATCCATGTGCCAGGAGGCTTGCAGCTTGGATTCCCACTGAGCGCTTATACTGCTAGGGTAGAAGGCGGGTCTGGGCTCTGATCCATGTGCCAGGAGGCTTGCAGCTTGGATTCCTGCTGAGAGCTTATTCTGCTAGGGGAGAAGGCGGGTCTGGGACGGGACTGGGCTCTGATCCATGTGCCAGGAGGCTTGCAGCTTGGATTCCTGCTGAGAGCATATACTGCTCGGGGAGCAGGCGGGTCTGGGACGGGTCTGGGCTCTGATCCATGTGCCAGGAGGCTTGCAGCTTGGATTCCTGCTGAGAGTGTATACTGCTAGGGGAGAAGGTGGGTCTGGGCTCTGATCCATGTGACAGGAGGCTTGCAGCTTGTATTCCTGCTAAGAGCTTATACTGTTAGGGGAGCAGGCGGGTCTGGGCTCTGATCCATGTGCCAGGAGGCTTGCAGCTTGGATTCCCACTGAGCGCTTATACTGCTAGGGTAGAAGGCGGGTCTGGGCTCTGATCCATGTGCCAGGAGGCTTGCAGCTTGGATTCCTGCTGAGAGTGTATACTGCTAGGGGAGAAGGTGGGTCTGGGCTCTGATCCATGTGACAGGAGGCTTGCAGCTTGTATTCCTGCTAAGAGCTTATACTGTTAGGGGAGCAGGCGGGTCTGGGCTCTGATCCATGTGCCAGGAGGCTTGCAGCTTGGATTCCCACTGAGCGCTTATACTGCTAGGGTAGAAGGCGGGTCTGGGCTCTGATCCATGTGCCAGGAGGCTTGCAGCTTGGATTCCTGCTGAGAGTGTATACTGCTAGGGGAGAAGGTGGGTCTGGGCTCTGATCCATGTGACAGGAGGCTTGCAGCTTGTATTCCTGCTAAGAGCTTATACTGTTAGGGGAGCAGGCGGGTCTGGGCTCTGATCCATGTGCCAGGAGGCTTGCAGCTTGGATTCCCACTGAGAGCTTATTCTGCTAGGGTAGAAGGCGGGTCTGGGCTCTGATCCATGTGCCAGGAGGCTTGCAGCTTGGATTCCTTCTGAGAGTGTATACTGCTAGGGGAGAAGGCTGGTCTGGAATGGGTTAGGGCTCTGATCCATGCCCCAGGAGGCGTGCAGCTTGGACTCCTGCTGAGAGTTTATACTGCTAGGGGAGCAGGCGGGTCTGGGCTCTGATCCATGTGCCAGGAGGCTTGCAGCTTGGATTCCCCCTGAGAGCTTATACTGCTAGAGGAGAAGGCGGGTCTGGGCTCTGATCCATGTGCCAGGAGGCTTGCAGCTTGGATTCCCGCTGAGAGCATATACTGCTCGTGGAGCAGGCGGGTCTGGGACGGGTCTGGGCTCTGATCCATGTGCCAGGAGGCTTGCAGCTTGGATTCCCGCTGAGAGCTTATACTGCTCGGGGAGCAGGCAGTTCTGGGATGGGTCTGGGCTCTGATCCATGTGCCAGGAGGCTTGCAGCTTGTATTCCCGCTGAGAGCTTATACTGCTAGAGGAGAAGGCGGGTCTGGGACGGGACTGGGCTCTGATCCATGTGCCAGGAGGCTTGCAGCTTGGATTCCCGCTGAGAGCATATACTGCTCGGGGAGCAGGCGGGTCTGGGACGGGTCTGGGCTCTGATCCATGTGCCAGGAGGCTTGCAGCTTGGATTCCTGCTGAGAGTGTATACTGCTAGGGGAGAAGGTGGGTCTGGGCTCTGATCCATGTGACAGGAGGCTTGCAGCTTGTATTCCTGCTAAGAGCTTATACTGTTAGGGGAGCAGGCGGGTCTGGGCTCTGATCCATGTGCCAGGAGGCTTGCAGCTTGGATTCCCACTGAGCGCTTATACTGCTAGGGTAGAAGGCGGGTCTGGGCTCTGATCCATGTGCCAGGAGGCTTGCAGCTTGGATTCCTGCTGAGAGTGTATACTGCTAGGGGAGAAGGTGGGTCTGGGCTCTGATCCATGTGACAGGAGGCTTGCAGCTTGTATTCCTGCTAAGAGCTTATACTGTTAGGGGAGCAGGCGGGTCTGGGCTCTGATCCATGTGCCAGGAGGCTTGCAGCTTGGATTCCCACTGAGCGCTTATACTGCTAGGGTAGAAGGCGGGTCTGGGCTCTGATCCATGTGCCAGGAGGCTTGCAGCTTGGATTCCTTCTGAGAGTGTATACTGCTAGGGGAGAAGGCTGGTCTGGAATGGGTTAGGGCTCTGATCCATGCCCCAGGAGGCTTGCAGCTTGGACTCCTGCTGAGAGCTTATACTGCTAGGGGAGCAGGCGGGTCTGGGCTCTGATCCATGTGCCAGGAGGCTTGCAGCTTGGATTCCCCCTGAGTGCTTATACTGCTAGAGGAGAAGGCGGGTCTGGGCTCTGATCCATGTGCCAGGAGGCTTGCAGCTTGGATTCCCGCTGAGAGCATATACTGCTCGGGGAGCAGGCGGGTCTGGGACGGGTCTGGGCTCTGATCCATGTGCCAGGAGGCTTGCAGCTTGGATTCCCGCTGAGAGCTTATACTGCTCGGGGAGCAGGCAGTTCTGGGATGGGTCTGGGCTCTGATCCATGTGCCAGGAGGCTTGCAGCTTGTATTCCCGCTGAGAGCTTATACTGCTAGAGGAGAAGGCGGGTCTGGGACGGGACTGGGCTCTGATCCATGTGCCAGGAGGCTTGCAGCTTGGATTCCCGCTGAGAGCATATACTGCTCGGGGAGCAGGCGGGTCTGGGACGGGTCTGGGCTCTGATCCATGTGCCAGGAGGCTTGCAGCTTGGATTCCTGCTGAGAGTGTATACTGCTAGGGGAGCAGGCGGGTCTGGGACAGGTCTGGGCTCTGATCCATGTGCCAGGAGGCTTGCAGCTTGGATTCCCGCTGAGAGCTTATACTGCTAGGGGAGAAGGCGGGTCTGGGACGGGTCTGGGCTCTGATCCATGTGCCAGGAGGCTTGCAGCTTGGATCCCTGCTGAGAGCGTATGCTGCTAAGGGAGAAGGCGGGTCTGGGACGGGTCTGATCCATTGCCAGGAGGTTTGCAGATTGGATTCCTGCTGGGAGCGTATACTGCTAGGGGAGAAGGCGGGTCTGGGCTCTGATCCATGTGCCAGGAGGCTTGCAGCTTGGATTCCTGCTGAGAGCTTATTCTGCTAGGGGAGAAGGCGGGTCTGGGACGGGTCTGGGCTCTGATCCATGTGCCAGGAGGCTTGCAACTTGGATTCCCGCTGAGAGCTTATACTGCTAGGGGAGAAGGCGGGTCTGGGACGGGTCTGGGCTCTGATCCATGTGCCAGGAGGCTTGCAGCTTGGATTCCTGCTGAGAGCTTATTCTGCTAGGGGAGAAGGCGGGGACTGGGCTCTGATCCATGTGCCAGGAGGCTTGCAGCTTGGATTCCTGCTGAGAGCTTATTCTGCTAGGGGAGAAGGCGGGTATGGGACGGGTCTGGACTCTGATCCATGTGCCAGGAGGCTTGCAGCTTGGATCCCTGCTGAGAGCGTATGCTGCTAAGGGAGAAGGCGGGTCTGGGACGGGTCTGATCCATTGCCAGGAGGTTTGCAGATTGGATTCCTGCTGGGAGCGTATACTGCTAGGGGAGAAGGCGGGTCTGGGCTCTGATCCATGTGCCAGGAGGCTTGCAGCTTGAATTCCTGCTGAGAGCTTATTCTGCTGGGGGAGAAGGCGGGTATGGGACGGGTCTGGGCTCTGATCCATGTGCCAGGAGGCTTGCAGCTTGGATTCCTGCTGAGAGCTTATTCTGCTGGGGGAGAAGGCGGGTATGGGACGGGTCTGGGCTCTGATCCATGTGCCAGGAGGCTTGCAGCTTGGATTCCTGCTGAGAGCTTATTCTGCTAGGGGAGAAGGCGGGTATGGGACGGGTCTGGACTCTGATCCATGTGCCAGGAGGCTTGCAGCTTGGATCCCTGCTGAGAGCGTATGCTGCTAAGGGAGAAGGCGGGTCTGGGACGGGTCTGATCCATTGCCAGGAGGTTTGCAGATTGGATTCCTGCTGGGAGCGTATACTGCTAGGGGAGAAGGCGGGTCTGGGCTCTGATCCATGTGCCAGGAGGCTTGCAGCTTGAATTCCTGCTGAGAGCTTATTCTGCTGGGGGAGAAGGCGGGTATGGGACGGGTCTGGACTCTGATCCATGCGCCAGGAGGCTTGCAGCTTGGATTCCTGCTGAGAGCTTATTCTGCTAGGGGAGAAGGCGGGTCTGGGACGGGTCTGGGCTCTGATCCATGTGCCAGGAGGCTTGCAGCTTGGATTCCCGCTGAGAGCTTATTCTGCTAGGGGAGAAGGCGGGTCTGGGACGGGTCTGGGCTCTGATCCATGTGCCAGGAGGCTTGCAGCTTGGATTCCTGCTGAGAGCTTATTCTGCTAGGGGAGAAGGCGGGGACTGGGCTCTGATCCATGTGCCAGGAGGCTTGCAGCTTGGATTCCTGCTGAGAGCTTATTCTGCTGGGGGAGAAGGCGGGTATGGGACGGGTCTGGGCTCTGATCCATGCGCCAGGTGGCTTGCAGCTTGGATTCCTGCTGAGAGCTTATACTGCTAGGGGAGAAGGCGGGTCTGGGACGGGTCTGGGCTCTGATCCATGTGCCAGGAGGCTTGCAGCTTGAATTCCTGCTGAGAGCTTATTCTGCTAGGGGAGAAGGCGGGTATGGGACGGGTCTGATCCATGTGCCAGGAGGCTTGCAGCTTGAATTCCTGCTGAGAGCTTATTCTGCTAGGGGAGAAGGCGGGTATGGGACGGGTCTGATCCATGTGCCAGGAGGCTTGCAGCTTGGATTCCTGCTGAGAGCTTATTCTGCTGGGGGAGAAGGCGGGTATGGGACGGGTCTGGGCTCTGATCCATGTGCCAGGAGGCTTGCAGCTTGGATTCCTGCTGAGAGCTTATTCTGCTAGGGGAGAAGGCGGGTATGGGACGGGTCTGGACTCTGATCCATGCGCCAGGAGGCTTGCAGCTTGAGTCCAGTTTAACATAGTCCCTAAGGCCGGGTCGGCCTGGCTCACCCACCTCTAGTGCCAAGCAGTATAGATTGTATGCATGGCATCGGCGGAAAACAAATACAAATGTAGGATTTGAAGAAGGTGCTTAGCTCTTGTGAGAGGTATTTATTTCATACACAACCCAGGTTTATAACATTTCAAATCGATACATCCTGTGTCAGTTAAGATGAGATAAATTATTCTTAGTCTGGCTAATTCCTTGTACATTCATCACCCTTTTCCAAGGACAAGAGTTCTATATCTGCTTGAATAGCCTTACCTTTTTGAAAGCTGATGTGCTAGGCTTACATATGTGCTGTCCCAGGGCCATGAGAAACATGAACGCTGCTATAAATACTTAACGTCAACATGTGTGAAATCCTGTTATTACACCCTGTCCCTGATGTCATGCCCTATGTTCCAGGTAACATAGTCTTGACACCTGGTATGGGCATACTGTGGAAAAAATGGCACAATATATAAATGATAAACGGCAAAAATGTAGACAGTCAAAATAAGGCAGAGCATCTTCTGTCGATGGAATTTTACACACCAAGTCGTATTACAGGGAGTGCAGCCATTGTACAAGTCCAGGACCAAACAGACACTCTGGGTACGAGCAAGAGAAAATTAGAGCAAATGAGGTAGGTGTGATCCCCTGGAATATCAAACAACCAACTAATGATGAGGATTCTAAAAGTAATTCCAGATGGGCCGGCTCACTGGCGTTGACCTATTTGCCCATCTTAGTTGTCTCAGTGTTCTCTAATTTCATATTTTATATTCTGTGCAAGATTAACCACAGTTCTAATGAAGAAAACACAAATGCATTGCCTGAGATTGTCTGTAAGGAAAGCCTATAAAATGCAATCTCACAGGGCACCAGCAATAGAATGACCAACTGTTCAGAGGAATGGGGGGAAGGAGTACCACAAAGGCATCCACAGGCTGTATGAGTAAGTAGTTAGGGGGAAACACTCATGTATTAGGTCAGATGAGAAACAAACGTGGTAAAACCACTGTATTGTTGTTTTATTGTTCTGCTACAGTGAGGTGGTACTCGCAAGTAAAGATGCAGGAAGCGCTCTTCAGGTCCTCCCAAGAGATTTATTCAGAAGCTTTCTGCTGCTTCTTTGTCGTACTCCGTATGTTCCGCCGTTAGTCCGGAAGACCACTCGGACTAGATGCCACTGAAGTAATTCAGACTTTCTTCCTGAGAGCACGGCTTGCAGGGCAATGAAACCTGTTAGGCCAAGGGCTCAGGCAAAAAGGCGGAACGCACAGCGGAGCTAGAGGGAAAAAACAAACAAGGCAAGTATTGCATACCGTTTGTTGATGGCAATAAACCAACCCCTCTACACCCTCCGAGACCCACAAGTTTACCTGTGAAATTCCTTTTTTCTGCGGAATACCTACTTGTGATAGAAAACAAGACCGGGTGTAGGTGAAGGTCAGTTGGCAACTTGAGAGTGTCCCAAGGATAGTGTCACTGATGTCCCAAGATCAGGTAAGGGGATTCCCTGACCCGGACGGCACGAGGACGCTACTAGGGAGGTGGTAGAACAATCCTTTGAAAGGCAGCAAAGCGTCCCAGAATCCAATGAGTGATGCAAACAGTAAAGCGTCCCAAAATCCAATAAGTGGTGCAAACAGCGAAGCGTCCCAAAATCCAATGAGTGATGCAAACAGCAAAGCGTCCCAAAATCCAATGAGTGGTGCAAACAGCGAAGCGTCCCAAAATCCCCCAAAAAAACAGGCCAATAGCCAAAATGTCACAATGTGTAAGCAAACAGCACCGTTTTTCCAAGTGCAGCAAAAAAGGTTTCAGGAAGAAAAAAGGCGTAGTGTTTGCTTTTCTAAAACACCTAAATGCAGGGTCTTTACTTCTTCGTTCGAAGAGCGGGTAACCAGGAGCGGGTAAGGGATACGGGATCAGGAGTCAAAAAGGGAGCCGGGAGCCAGCATGAGAAACGGAATCCCAAAGGCAGTTCGGTAAAAATTCCGTGGTCGTGCAGGGGAGGGCAGATCAGAAGAGTGCCAAAACAGAATCAGCAAGCAGGCAACGGAGTCCAGAGGGTAAGCAGAATTCAGAAGCCAGGCAAACAAAAGGTATGGAAACTTTTCCGAGAAGCGCTGCTCACCGTAACACAACGGTTTAGGAGCACCGACTTTCTGGGAGGGTGGCTAGATATAGGAAGTGGATTTGAAGGAGGCGTGGAACGCATACAAGAGAAAGAGCGTTCCAAGGGTTATGCCAAGCGCAAGTCCCATTGGGAGAGGTAGTATTTACCGGCGATGACGCCGGCGTTGATGTAATCGCCAGGACAAGCGCCACGGGCTTCCCCCATTGGCATAAGAATGTCGTAGGAATCCGGGGGGCATGACAGTACCCCACCTCAAAGATGGGCTTCCCCCGGGTCGCAAACCACAAGACCGGAGAAACGCCTGCAAAAGACGCGGAGCATGAATGTTGGAAGCGGGCTCCCAGGTACGGTCTTCCGGGCCGTAACCTTTCCAGTCTACTAGATAACGGCGGACACCTCGGACCACCCGTGTATCTAAAATGGCCTGTACCTCGTATTCCTCTTCACCCTGGATCGTAATAGGAGCTGGATGATTGAATAGTCGCGTACCAACAATGTAAGGACGTAATAGGGAGACATGGAACACGGGGTGGATTTTCCAACTAGAAAGTATGCCCAAGCGATAGGCGGCTGCATTAATGCACTGCATGATGGGATACGGACCCACGTAGCGAGGGTTTAGTTTACGTTTGCCCGGTATATGTAAGATGCACAGTAGATAACCAAACCTTATCCCCCGGGCGATACTCCGGGGCTGATCGGCGGTGCCGATTAGCATGCTTTTTCATGCGATCTTGTGCTTGATGCAGATGTTGAAGCACAGCAGTGCGGATAGACAGCAAAGATTGGGCCGTTGCTTGAGCTGCGGGCACCTGTGCCACCGAAGGAAGGCCGGACGGTAAAACCAGCGGATGTGGTCCATACATGGCATAGAAAGGAGAACAGCCAACCGATGCGTGACAAGCATTGTTATATGCAAATTCCGCAGCCCCCAACACGGACAGCCAGTCCGACTGGTACTGTAGACACAGACATCGAAGGTACTGTTCCATGGTGCATTAAGTCATTCTGTTTTGCCGTCTGTCTGAGGATGGTATGATGATGACAGACGGACGTCGATGACAAGAAATTGGGTGAGGGCCAACCAAAAGCGTGAGGTGAATTGGGATCCACGGTCTGAGAAAAGAACCAAAGGAAGCTTGAACAGACGAACCACCTGTTCGAAGAATAACTTGGCTAATGCAGGAGCAGAGGGGACGCCTTTACAAGGAACAAACTGAGACATTCTGGTGAAAGTGCCTACGATCACCAAAATAGTGGTTAGCCCCTGGACCGGCGGAAGCTCTACCACGAAATCAAGTGACACAGTGTGCCATGGACGTGGTGGGATGGGCATTCTCTGGAGAAGCCCTACAGGTTTCCCAGGTACAGATTTACACTGTGTGCATACAGCACATTTAGATACAAAATCCGCCACATCCCATTTCATATTAGGCCACCAACACCATCGGAGGAGATGGTCGAGTGTCTTGGTTTGCCCTGGGTGGACGGCTAAACGAGTATCATGAGACCAGCTTAGGGCCTGTAACCGAGTCCGGACATCAGGGATATACAGGCGTTCCTGTATATATGGTAGTCCCGATATCAAACGTGCTTGCAACCCTTGAAGAACCGTTCCATGGTCCGCTGTCCAACGGCGGATCTGTTCGAGTAAGGAACTGGTCGCAGCACAAACACACATAATAGTGTTTTTTGGCAAAATAGGAAGGACTGCCTCTTCGGGAGATGCATCAACTCCGATGCGAGAAAGCGCATCGGCTTTGCCATGCAAGGGGCCTGGCCGGTAAGAGACGGTGAAATTGAACAGTGCAAAAAACAAATGCCACCTGATTCGTCTAGAGTTGGTGCATTTTACCGTAGAAAGGGCTTGAAGGTTACGGTGGTCCGTATAAACCGTAACAGGATGTCGACCCCCCAGTAGGTGGTGTGGCCACTCTTTAAAAGCAGCCAGTATAGCCAGTAGCTCTCGTTCCATTATGGTATAATGCTTTTCCGGGGAAGTCAATTTTCTGGAAAAGAAGGCTACGGGGTGTAGTTGCCGAGTCGTGGGGCATTTTTGAGACAAGATGGCCCCAAGAGCAATGGCAGAGGCATCAGCCTCAATGATGAAAGGCAATAGGGGATCTGGGTGCAGCAGGACTGGGCCGTAGTAAAAGCCTCTTTCAGGGTCTGGAAGGCGACCTGGGCCTGATTGTCCCAACAAAAGGGAACTGAGGGGCTGGTGAGGCGTGTCAGCGGGGCTACAATATACGTAAATGATGCAATAAAACATCTATAAAAGTTAGCAAATCCTAAGAAGGATTGTAAACTCTTAAGCGAGGTAGGAGTAGGCCAGTCTAGAACTGCTCGTATTTTTGCATCATGCATGTGAATACCCTGAGAGGATATCACGAAACCTAGAAATTCCACAGAGGAAACGGGAAAGACACATTTTTCTGCTTTCGCATACAAACCGTGTTCGCGAAGACGAAGTAATACCGGCCGTACGTGCTCCTCATGTTGCGATAATGTTTTTGAAAATATTAATATATCGTCCAGATATATCACAACAAAAACATCCAACAGATCTCGGAAAATGTCATTGACGAAATGTTGGAATGTTGCGGGGGCATTACATAAGCCGAACGGCATCACTAGGTATTCGAAGAGGCCCTATTTGCACTTAAAGGCCGTCTTCCACTCGTCGCCTGTGCGCACCCTCACCAGATTGTAGGCCCCCCTCAAATCCAATTTCGTAAAGATTTTAGCAGAAGTGAGGCGATGCAATAATTCCGAGATGAGGGGTAATGGGTATTGATTTTTTATAGTCACCGCGTTGAGTGCACGGTAGTCCACACAAGGGCGGAGATCCCCCTCCTTTTTTGGGACGAAAAAGATCAGAGACGCAGCTGGAGAACGGGAAGGTCTTATATGACCAAGTCTTAACGACTTCTAAATGTAACTCTTTAAGTGCTCCTCCTCAGGTCGTGCCAAGGAATATATACGCCCGTGAGGGAGAATGGCATTGGGTACGAAATCAATAGGACAATCGTATTCCCGGTGAGGCGGGAGTTGTTCAGACAAACCCTTGTCAAACACCTCAACCAAATCCTGATATACGGAAGGTATTTCAGTTGCCGCCTTAGTGGTTGCATTAACAGTGTGTGTGCTTGATATTAGAGCCATGCATGGAGAGGGGAGAGGCATCCTCTGAACAGGAAAGCAATCCACCTTACATAAGGGAGAGGAAAAAAGCACTGTTTGTTTCACCCAATCAATGATGGGATTATGTTTTTGCAACCAAGGGAGGCCCAAAATAATCCCAAACTGAAGTGCAGGGATAAGATCGAAAGACAGGTATTCAGTATGCCCATCCGCCGTACTCATTTGCAAAGGTTGTGTTTGTTTTGTGACATGGCCCGAAACCAGACAGGAGCCATCGACTGTATAAATAGCTTCTGGTTTGTCTTTAGGGTCTACCGGGATACCATAAATTACTGCCACTTGTTCGTCCATATAATTGCCTGTTGCCCCGGAATCTATCATGACTGGACTAGAAAAGGTCTGAGAGTTGGGCAATAGAAAGGACATATCCAGGTATATGTGTGTGGCAGCTGGACAAATGAGTGAGTCATTGGAAGGCTGACCTGTCACATCGGCTCGATTTAGGGACGGGTCGTGGCGTTTCCTGCACGTTTAGCAGGTCGTTTAGGACATACACGAATGAAATGTCCCGTCTGTCCGCAATACAGACATAGATTATTTTATAGTCTTCTCTCTCTATCTGCCTTCGAAAGGGGACCTTTCACTGCCCCAATCTGCATGGGTTCTACATCCCCAGGGACTGGAGAGGATACCAGTTCAGGTTTACCAGGGCGTAGATCAGGATGTCGGCATTCTCCACGCCTCTGTTGCAGACGAGCATCTACCTGCAACACCAAGTCAAGAAGGTCAGAGAATACTGAAGGAATAGAGGGGACAACAGATAATGCGTCCTTATGTTCATCTGACAAACCCTTATAAAAGACTTCTGCCTTTTTCTGTTCAGGCCAAGAGGTTTCTGCAGCCAACTGGTTGAATCGGGCTAAGTACGCCAAGAGGGGTTGTTTACCCTGAGACAATGCCAGAAACTCCAGGTCCGAAGCCTGAGCTTTATATCTGGCATCAAAAACCAGGTTCATGGCTACTAGTAGGGCCTCAGAATCATATAAAACAGGGTCATCAGATTCCAGTAAGGGATTCGCCCAGGCCGCAGCCATACCCCCTAGATGAGAGAGCACAAATGCTGATTTTGTTGTCGAACTGGGAAATGCCAAAGGACGGCATAGAAAATGTAGACGACATTGATTGATGAATGTCCTATACGTTTTGGGGTCCCCCGTGAAATGCTCCGGTGGGGCCAATGGAAAGGGGCCAGGTAGTACCACCGGAGCTAAACCGGGTTGGGGTGTCGGAGGAACGGGTGGTGGTACAGGAGCAGGAGCATCCCCAAACTCCTCGTTCGCGGGCAAGGGCTGCACAAAGCTTTGCATGACATCCATTCGTTGATGCAGAGAAGCGTTTGAAGCTGCCATGTCTGTGCGGAATGTGGTAAAGGCCTGCATCATAGCAGCCATAGGATCTGCATTAGGATCCATCACAGACAGACAGGCACCAATATTAGGCTCCTAAATCTGTCAAACTCCGTATGTTCCGCCGTTAGTCCGGAAGACCACTCGGACTAGATGCCACTGAAGTAATTCAGACTTTCTTCCTGAGAGCACGGCTTGCAGGGTAATGAAACCTGTCAGGCCAAGGGCTCAGGCAAAAAGGCGGAACGCACAGCGGAGCTAGAGGGAAAAAACAAAAAAGGCAAGTATTACATACCGTTTGTTGATGGCAATAAACCAACCCCTCTACACCCTCCGAGACCCACAAGCTTACCTGTGAAATTCCTTTTTTCTGCAGAATACCTACTTGTGATAGAACACAAGACCGGGTTTAGGTGAAGGTCCGTTGGCAACTTGAGAGTGTCCCAAGGATAGTGTCACTGATGTCCCAAGATCAGGTAAGGGGATTCCCTGACCCGGACGGCACGAGGACGCTACTAGGGAGGTGGTAGAACAATCCTTTGAAAGGCAGCAAAGCGTCCCAAAATCCAATGAGTGATGCAAACAGTAAAGCGTCCCAAAATCCAATAAGTGTTGCAAACAGCGAAGCGTCCCAAAATCCAATGAGTGATGCAAACAGCAAAGCGTCCCAAAATCCAATGAGTGGTGCAAACAGCAAAGCGTCCCAAAATCCAATGAGTGGTGCAAACAGCGAAGCATCCCAAAATCCCAAATAAAACCAAGCCAATAGCCAAAATGTCACAATGTGTAAGCAAACAGCACCGTTTTTCCAAGTTCATCAAAAAAGTTTTCAGGAAGAAAAAAGGCGTAGTGTTTGCTTTTCTAAAACACCTAAATGCAGGGTCTTTACTTCTTCGTTCGAGCAGCGGGTAACCAGGAGCGGGTAAGGGATACGGGGTCAGGAGTCAAAAAGGGAGCCAGGAGCCAGACATGAGAAACGGAATCCCAAAGGCAGTTCGGTAAGAATTCCGTGGTCGTGCAGGGGAGGGCAGATCAGAAGAGCGCCAAAACAGAATCAGCAAGCAGGCAACGGAGTCCAGAGGGTAAGCAGAAGTCAGAAGCCAGGTAAACAAAAGGTATGGAAACTTTTCCGAGAAGCGCTGCTCACCGTAACACAACGGTTTAGGAGCACCGGCTTTCTGGGGGCGTGGCTAGATATAGGGAGTGGATTTGAAGGAGGCGTGGAATGCATACAAGAGAAAGAGCGTTCCAAGGGTTATGCCAAGCGCAAGTCCCATTGGGAGATGTAGCATTTACCAGCGATGACGCCGGCGTTGATGTAATCGCCAGGACAAGCGCCACGGGCTTCCCCCATTGGCTTAAGAATGTCGTAGGAATCCGGGGGGCTTGACATTCTTCCACACAACCACTCTCCAACTGCCCAAGGTGCTATGTTTGGCCTGGAGAAATAGATTAACCTGAAACCGGCAGAACACCTCCCACCCCAAACCGACTATGGAGAGTTTGCAAGGAACACTCTGCTCTTGTTCCACCACCGGCCATACTGTGTGATCACTCAAAATCTCCCCGAACCCTCTATGGAGAGTTTGCGGGAACACTCTGCTCTTGGCAACACCGGCCATACTGTGTGACCATTCAATATTTCCCCAAACCCTCTATGGAGAGTTTGCGAGGAACACTCTGCTCTTGTTCCAACATCAGCCATACTGTACGATCACTCAATATCTCCCCAAACCCTCTATGGAGAGTTTGCGGGGAACACTCTGCTCTGGTTCCAACACCGGCCAATACTGTACGATCACTCAGTATCTCCCCAAACCCTCTATGGAGAGTTTGCACTGAACACTCTGCTCTTATTCCAATATCTTGCCCAATCCATTCCACAAAGAACCTGTTTTTTTTGTCTCCTGACCATTTTACCTGTGCCAAAATCCGATGATCTGTCACAACAGAGGCGATTAGCTCTCTCCTTCATACTTCCCTTTTTCTCTTCTACAAGTCTTGTGACCCTCTTTAAGAACCCATCCTTGTCCACCTCCCTGGCCCGTTATTTCTTACTGTTGTCTCCTGAACAGCAAAACCAACTCATTCTCTGGTCACAGGGTCATTGTATTTATTTATTTATGGTACATATACAGCAAAAAGTGTTTTCAGGCACCACAAGACAAAAAGGGGGGATGGGGGCAGAGGAGAAAACACCAATAATGGTCCTACTAGGCCATGTGACATTCGGATTGTGAAACTGTAGTATCAGAAAGTGCAGGGCGAGGAGGGATATCAGGAAGAAGTGATGGGATAAGGAGATGGTGAAGAAGCACAAGTGCAAGAGAGAGGGGGTCCATGGGCTGGGCAAGTGCTGAGTGGAACCACGGAGGGCAAGTGCAAGGTGAAACAGGAATATGGGTCAGCTAGTGTGAGAAAGGGCGTGGACCAACCTCAGTAAGGCTAGTCAGGGAAGGGTGCCCAAGGGCAAGTGCTGGTGAAGGCATGCCCCTAAACGCTCACATTAGAGAGAATACAACCTGCTAGAAATACAAACTTCTACAGTAAAAAAATCTGGAATGCTTCTGCGCGCCCGTTCCCCCGTCTCTGCATCCACATATGGCGAGTCCCCTTTAATGGCACCCAAGCCCTACAAACTCTCCCCCCTATTGTCAAGCTGATTGGCCCGAGAGGACCGCGTACCTGTAGTCTTGGTGGTTGGTCTCGCAGAGGTCGCCAGTCTGGAGTCCAGGAACTGATGAGATAGCGGCACGAGGAATCAGCCTCTCCACCACCCAAATGAGGAACTGGGTGAAGGATGGACCAACCCCCAATGTCACAAAGGCACTCTCCCAGGTAAGCGTGACAAGAGGATGTAGGCTCAGATGGAGGGAACCATAGTCCAGGTAGAGCTTGTTGTCCAGACCATGAATCTTCCAAGAACCTCAGTGCAGCGACAGTTGATAGATAGACCAGTGTAGCAGAAAGGTATTCGTAGTAGGCAAAGGAGCTTGGCTGGTGCAGATAGTTCCAATGGTACACAGGATGAGATTCGGAGTCAGGCAAGACAGGAAAGAGTGAGGACAGTTGGAACTAGTAGTCTGGCCAATTAGAGAACTGTAGGAACGTGCCCAAGATGGAACAGGGGGAATGCAGGCTAGTGTGGGATAAGTCCCCTCTACACAATGATGACTCAGGACAGAACTCCGGAATGGGCTGAGGGAAGACTGACCCAGGGCAAAACCTAGGTAGTAGCTGGAGGCTGGCTGGCCCAGGGCCGAACCCAGGTGAGGATTGAAGGCAGGCAGGCCCAGGACAGGACCCGGATAAGAACTGGAGTCAGGCTGGCCCAGGGCAGGCCACAGGTAAGGACTGGAGGCAGGCAGGCCCAGGACAGGCCACAGGTAAGGCTGGAGGCAGGCAGGCCCAGGACAGGCCACAGGTAAGGCTGGAGGCAGGCAGGCCCAGGACAGGCCACAGGTAAGGCTGGAGGCAAGCAGGTAGGCCCAGGACAGGCCACAGGTAAGGCTGGAGGCAGGTAGGCCCAGGACAGGCCACAGGTAAGGCTGGAGGCAGGTAGGCCCAGGACAGGCCACAGGTAAGGCTGGAGGCAGGTAGGCCCAGGACAGGCCACAGGTAAGGCTGGAGGCAGGTAGGCCCAGGACAGGCCACAGGTAAGGCTGGGCAGGAACAACGAGGAAAGCGAAGCAAACCGCGTTGAGACGCGGGCAGCTTTGACTAGCGGCCTCTTTTATGGGCCGCCGGCGCCCGAGAGGCCTGGAACGCAAACCGTTCCGTTTCCGGGCGCCGGCGAACCCAGAACGAGGCTTGGAAGGCAAGCCCCCACGGCGCATGCGCGGAACCGAGAGAGAGGACCTCCGCGCATGCGCCGAAGGCCGCCGGCCCTGTAATCCGTTGCTCCCCTCCCGGCGAGTCCCCAGACGCGAACGCGCGGGTAGACTCGCCAGGAGGAAATGGGAGCGGCAGACCCCAGTCTCCCGCGTGACATGACACTATGCCCCCTCCCAGGAAGACCCGGGGCCCCAGGCTTCCAGGGAAACCGTACGTAGAACTCACGTATCAGCCGGGGAGCATGCACGTGCTGGCGCGGTTCCCAGGTACGATCACAGGCCGGGTACCCCTTCCAGTCAACCAAATAGTGGAGCACCCCTCTACGGTACCGGGCATCACAGATCTCGTGTACCTCAAACTCAGGGCCCCCCTGTACCAAAACAGAGGCCGGACGAGGAGAGGTGCGGCCATAATCATCGACCACATAGGGTTTTAACAGGGACACGTGAAAAACGGGATGTACACGCCAGGAAGAGGGTAGGTGAAGACGGAAGGCTACAGAGGACAACCGTTTGGTGATAACAAAGGGTCCCAAATATCGAGGGGCCAGTTTGACGGGCAGATTGCGGAGAGGCAGGTTCTTTGAGGACAACCACACCTTGTCGCCCTCCTGGAAATTAGGTTCTGCACTCCTCTTCCTGTCTGCCTGTCTCTTCATCCGATCCTTGGCTTCACTTAAGATCTTGTGTGCAAGTTCTTGCTGTTCCCGGATGTGTAAGACCAGACCATCAGCAGAGGGAACAGTACTAGACGGAACTGGTTGAAAAGGCATTAACCGAGGATGTAGACCAGTGGAACAGAAGAATGGGCTGACTCCAATGGAGGCATGAACAGTGTTGTTGTAGGATACTTCGGCCAGATCTAGCCCACCTTTCCAATTAGACTGTGTGGCATTGGCAAAACAGCGGAGGTACCCCTCCAAAGTCTGATTGGTCCTTTCGGTTAGCCCATTTGTCTGTGGGTGATAGCCTGAGCTTAGAGCTCTATGTATTCCCAGATGACCACACACCTGTCTCCAAAATGATGAAAGGAACTGGGTACCTCTATCCGATATGATTTTCTCCGGTAGGCCGTGCAACCGGTAGATGTCGTGCAGAAACGCTGAAGCCATTTGAGTAGCTGTAGGGATTTTCCGGAATGGGATGAAATGGGCCAGTTTGGTGAAGCTGTCCACAACCACCATTATACAGGTGTACCCTTCAGATGGAGGCAAATCCACAATGAAATCGGTGGCGATGGTATGCCATGGATAGGGAGCCACTTCGGTGGGCATTAACAAACCCAATGGTCGTCTTCTGGGAACCTTGCACTGGGCACATATTGGACAGCTGTCAATGTACTTCTGGACCTCGGTCGCCCAACCAGGCCACCAGAACTGTCGGGATATCAACTCTCGAGTGGCTCTGACCCCGCGATGTCCTCCTATGGGTGAATCATGGAATCCGTGTAGAATGCCCCTTCTAATGGCTCCTCTGGGTATGTAGAGTCTTCTTTGAAAAAACAACAGTCCGTCTCGTTCTGATACTAGTTGCCGACTAAGAAGGGACGTTCTTTCTGGATCCGACCGAGTGGCTTCCGCGATGGACTTAAGGTGAGAGGACAAGGCCAGCAGAAAATGGCGAGGAGAAATCAGTGGCTGTTCTGGACAGGGCGTCCCATCTACGTTTTCCAGGGACCTGGAAAGCGCATCCGCTTTCGTATTGGAGGTTCCCGGGATATAAGTAACATGGAACTCAAACGGAGAGAAGAAGAAGGCCCACCGGGCTTGACGAGGAGTCCGACATTGCAGAGAGCGAAGATATTGCAGATTGCGATGGTCTGTCCGCACCTCCACAGAAAAGCGTGCTCCGAGGAGAAAATGTCTCCATTCCTCGAATGCGGTCTTGATGGCTAACAGTTCCCTTTCAATCACCGCGTAGTTTCGTTCGCTGGGACTCAACTTGCGAGAATAATAGGCTACTGGATGTTCTACCAACGTGATAGGATCTTTCTGAAGAAGGACTGCCCCTACAGCAAAGCTGGAAGCATCGGCCTCCACTATGTAAGGCAACTCTTCCTGGGGATGGCGCAGGATCGGGGCAGCCATAAAGGCCGACTTCAATACGTCGAAAGCCCGGGAAGCCACGAGATCCCATTCGAACGTGATCTTGCTGCTGGTTAGCCTGGTGAGGGGCGCCGAGATCTGTGAGAACTGTGGGATAAAGCGCCTGTAAAAGTTTGCGAATCCCAGGAAGCGTTGGAGAGCCTTGATATCGTGTGGATGTCTCCATTCTTGTATGGCTCGCACCTTCTTGGGATCCATCCCAATGCCTTCTTGATTGATAACAAATCCCAAGAATTCAATGCTGGGTTGGTGAAAGCTACATTTCTCCGCTTTGGCGAACAGGTTATTGACGGACAGCCGATGAAGGACCTCACGAACATGTTCCACATGCTCGTCTAAGGATTTAGAGAATATCAATATGTCGTCCAGATAAACCCAAACGGATAACCCTAACAGGTCACCAAAGATGTAGTCCATGAATCGTTGAAAAACAGCGGGAGCATTACATAGGCCGAAAGGCATAACCCTGTATTCAAAATGCCCAAAAGATGTCTTGAAAGCTGTCTTCCACTCGTCCCCACTCCTGATGCGCACCAAATGATAAGCTCCGCGGAGGTCCAATTTGGAGAAGATTCGCGCAGTATGCAGGGTTTCAAGGATGCTGCGAATTAAGGGTAAAGGATACCGGTCCTTGGCTGTTATGTCATTCAACTGCCGGTAGTCGACACAGGGTCTCAATGTACCTTCTTTTTTCTTTACAAAAAACAGGGGGAATCCTGCAGGCGATTTCGATGGCACAATGTACCCCTTTTCTAGACTCTCCGACAAATACTCCTGAAGAACTAGCTTCTCGTCACGTGTCAAAGCATATAGTTTCCCATGGGGAATAACGTGGTCCGGTAGCAGGTCAATGGAGCAATCAAAAGAACGGTGTGGAGGAAGGGGTATGTTGCCAGGTTCAGAAAACACATGTTTGAATTCGGAATATTCCTGTGGGACCAGAGACGTGGAACATAGATGAACCCCATTGCTGTCCGTTATTAGAGAAGTCGAGACGGTCCTGGTGGGAACGGGTAGCTTGCATTCTTGAGCACACCGTTCGGATGAAAAGGTCAAGGTCTGGGTTCTCCAGTCTATCAAAGGATTGTGGTGTTGCAACCAAGGTAATCCCAAAACCATCTTGTAGTTCGGTGACTTGATAACATCAAAGGCTAGTTCCTCGTAATGATCAGCAATCAGAAGGGCCAGTCCAACTGTGAACTGACTAACGGGTCCAGAAGACAAGGGAGTACCATCAATAAGCTCCACCGACAGAGGCGTGTGTCTGGAAACGAGTGGTATCTTATGTCTGGTGACGAACGTTTCGTCGATGTAATTGCCGGAAGCCCCACAGTCCAGTAGACCGGATACTTCCAGGTTCTTGTCTGGTAGTTTAATTCGGACCTTCAGGGTCTGTAGTACCGCTGGTTGCATGGGCAGACGTATAGAACAAATAACAGAAGGGTCTGAGGAAGGAATGGGACCTGTCGTTGCCCTTCCTGTATACGACAGGTCTCCTAGTTTCCCGACTTCTTCTTCTGCGGACGCAAAGGACACGTACCCAAATAATGTCCAGCTGCTCCACAGTAAAGACACAAACGCAAAGACCTCCTTCGTTTCTTCTCTTCTTCCGTCAAAGGTCCCCTCATGGCTCCTACTTGCATGGGCTCAGGTCCGGACTCGGTCGACCCAAACGAACCAGCAGGTGTGTTGGTTGTCCGGGGACCGCTTCTGTCAAGCCGACGTCTCTCAGCCTTTCGTTCGGCTAGCCTTTGGTCAATACGGAGTACTTGATCGATCAAGAGTTGAAGGCTCTCTGGTTCAGGGATGTGAAGTAACTCATCCTTGTACTCCTCTCTCAGGCCTCGACGAAACAGTGTCTTCTGTGTAATTTCGGGCCACTGGGAGTCAGTAGCCAAAAGTCGGAAACGGCTGATGTAGGCGACGACGTCATTGCTTCCCTGTTTGTAGTCCATCAATTGATTCTGTGCAACGGAGGCCAGGTTCGGCGTCTGAAATACCTCAAGAAAGGCCTTTTCAAAGGCAGCAAAGTCATTCAAAATAGGACTGTTCGTAACCACAAACGGAGTTGCCCAAGCTAATGCGTTCCCAGTTAGGTTCCCCAAGATGTAACCAATCTTGGCCCTATCAGTGTTGAAGCAGGTAGACCTGAAGAGAAAGTGTATTCTGCAGTGGTTACAAAACTCCGCCACCCGTCTAGGGTCTCCGTCGAATTTGATGGGTGTTGTATGAGCCAATGATCCCTCTCCTTGAGAGGTACTAGGTGCTCCTTGCGTTATCATTTGTCGTAATGTTTGATTCTCCTGACGCAGGGCGGTCATCTCGGCCCTGAGCGCTAGCAACTCGTTCCTCATGTCCTGCGATTCATCCATCTCTGAATCAGGAGGAAGGCGTCTCAATCTGTCAAGCTGATTGGCCCGAGAGGACCGCGTACCTGTAGTCTTGGTGGTTGGTCTCGCAGAGGTCGCCAGTCTGGAGTCCAGGAACTGATGAGATAGCGGCACGAGGAATCAGCCTCTCCACCACCCAAATGAGGAACTGGGTGAAGGATGGACCAACCCCCAATGTCACAAAGGCACTCTCCCAGGTAAGCGTGACAAGAGGATGTAGGCTCAGATGGAGGGAACCATAGTCCAGGTAGAGCTTGTTGTCCAGACCATGAATCTTCCAAGAACCTCAGTGCAGCGACAGTTGATAGATAGACCAGTGTAGCAGAAAGGTATTCGTAGTAGGCAAAGGAGCTTGGCTGGTGCAGATAGTTCCAATGGTACACAGGATGAGATTCGGAGTCAGGCAAGACAGGAAAGAGTGAGGACAGTTGGAACTAGTAGTCTGGCCAATTAGAGAACTGTAGGAACGTGCCCAAGATGGAACAGGGGGAATGCAGGCTAGTGTGGGATAAGTCCCCTCTACACAATGATGACTCAGGACAGAACTCCGGAATGGGCTGAGGGAAGACTGACCCAGGGCAAAACCTAGGTAGTAGCTGGAGGCTGGCTGGCCCAGGGCCGAACCCAGGTGAGGATTGAAGGCAGGCAGGCCCAGGACAGGACCCGGATAAGAACTGGAGTCAGGCTGGCCCAGGGCAGGCCACAGGTAAGGACTGGAGGCAGGCAGGCCCAGGACAGGCCACAGGTAAGGCTGGAGGCAGGCAGGCCCAGGACAGGCCACAGGTAAGGCTGGAGGCAGGCAGGCCCAGGACAGGCCACAGGTAAGGCTGGAGGCAAGCAGGTAGGCCCAGGACAGGCCACAGGTAAGGCTGGAGGCAGGTAGGCCCAGGACAGGCCACAGGTAAGGCTGGAGGCAGGTAGGCCCAGGACAGGCCACAGGTAAGGCTGGAGGCAGGTAGGCCCAGGACAGGCCACAGGTAAGGCTGGAGGCAGGTAGGCCCAGGACAGGCCACAGGTAAGGCTGGGCAGGAACAACGAGGAAAGCGAAGCAAACCGCGTTGAGACGCGGGCAGCTTTGACTAGCGGCCTCTTTTATGGGCCGCCGGCGCCCGAGAGGCCTGGAACGCAAACCGTTCCGTTTCCGGGCGCCGGCGAACCCAGAACGAGGCTTGGAAGGCAAGCCCCCACGGCGCATGCGCGGAACCGAGAGAGAGGACCTCCGCGCATGCGCCGAAGGCCGCCGGCCCTGTAATCCGTTGCTCCCCTCCCGGCGAGTCCCCAGACGCGAACGCGCGGGTAGACTCGCCAGGAGGAAATGGGAGCGGCAGACCCCAGTCTCCCGCGTGACATGACACCTATGTGCATACTCTTCAGGCGATGTAACACTTACCTGGACTCCTCTGGATGGTAATGCCTTCTCAGCCTGTGGAGCTGGTACTTGACACCTTTTGGATTCTCTTTCTGTTTTAAAACAACATTAGAACACTAGAACACTATAACATCTATTAACTAAAATACTACTGAATGATGTGTGCTCCTTTTAATTCCTCCCTTCTCACCTTTGTTTATTTTTTGTGGAGCTCTCCATCCTGCTTTTCTACAGGGGCGCGTTGAGGTGAAGAAACAATGGTAACTTTGGTAGATGTTGTGCTCTATAGCTTCTTGTCAAATAAATGTCTTTGCTTTTAAGAATGAGTCTTGGGGTAAGTAGCTGGTGAAAATGCTGTAATCATTGAGGGCTTAAATTAGATTCCTACGTTGGAGAGATCTCTCTTTCTAATAACATGCTCTTTTTCTCTTTCTTTCTCAGGTTCTCTGAATTTAGGAAAAGGGCTTATGGCTGAGAAGGACTGCAGAGTTACCCAGAATGAGATAACGTTTATAAAATGTGAGTTTGCCTATATGGAGTAACTGCAGCCTTCAGGGATGAGCGCGGAAACAACTGTGAGGTGAAAACTTGAAGAACCTTCAGGCACGTAATGCTTATTTAACGTCTGCTTCTTTTAACTATAAAGTTTTTATATTGTTAAACACCTTTTGTTTTGTCTGCAGGTTTTCGGAAAGCTGAGGAAAAATAACTTTGGAAGATGTGGTGGCTGTGGAAGAAACTTCTGACTAAAGATACTGCAACTACGGTTGAAACTGCTGACTGAAGATGATGCTGCAGCGGTGAGTGATCTTCTGACGGAAGATAGTCTCTACGGAGATAACCTTGGTCAGGTAAGTCTTTTCTATTAACTATTGAACTCTGTAAATTTCTGTGAAGCTAATGTCTCTATTATCTCCTTTTACAGGTCTGTGAGGAGAATCGCCAGTAGCGTTACCAGCTGTCAGTGGATCAGACGTGAAGTGCACGTTCCAGCGGAGGCTGGGCTTAAATAGCTCCCTCTGCAATATGAATAGAACATGCTGCAATTTATGAATGGATAGTGCAGCGGCCATGTCAAGTGTATGGAATTTACTGTAAAACATCACAATAGTCTATGGAAGTGTATGCTGAGAATGATGTAAATGCCATGTTTGCCAGGCTAACACCCACCTTTGACCTGCTGGATTATTTAATGTTTCCTGCCTAGCCTGAAAGCCTGAATGAGGATTATGTCCACTGACTGGGATCATGACAGATGAGCAAGTCCTATAAATGCATCTCCCCACCCCTGCCAGGTCCACCCAAGCCCCCTGTGTAATTATCTGGATCAGTGGGTGGGGAAATGATAGTGTGATATAGAGGATCAACAGCATCTCCATATACGGGATGGGGAACATTTCATACTCCGGGCCATCCTGTGGGACATCTGTTTGTACTTCAATTTCTTTTGTTTCGTGAGGTGCTTTTGGAAACCCAATGGATACCATCATTCTTGTGCTATCAGGTGCCACAGTGGCACAGCATCGAAGGACCAGCTGACAAGTGCAGAAAATGACCAGGATGAACACAATGATGGGCATTAACATCTTCACGATTGCTCGTAGCCATGACGTGCCCAGTTAAATGCCACAGTCAGCCAATCGCTGTCCTGTATTCCTTTCACCTCCTTCATGCGACCACCCAGGCCTTGGACAGCTGCAATGATGTGGGATAATGATGCGTTCTCTGTGTCCTCTGGAGGCATGAATGTGCAGCAGGAATCGCTAAATTGTTTGCAAACCCCATCCTCTATCGCTGTTAACATGTCCAGCACGTAGCAATTTTGCATTGTCCGAATTCTCAATGCCCGCAACTCAACCTTGATCATGTTGAACCCATTCTCTGTCGTTCACGAGCTGGCCCAGTTCCCACCTTACTAGTTGCAACCATTTCTCATTGGCTGCATCCTACACTCCTGGCAAGAGTAAAGATGCGAAAAAGGATTCTACTGAGCTGAAAAGCCTGTATTCTTCTGGTATTTTAGCAAGCAATGTGGAAGAGTCTTTGGATATGTAATTTGATCTTTTCATCCTCTGCGGTTGTTGGAACTGTGCTTTTCCTAACCGAATGTGGGGCTTTTGTGTGGGTACCATGCTCTTATCTTCATTTTCGACTGTGGAGAAACTCGTTGGCCCCTCTGCAGGCAGTGTTCCCCCCCTTCAGGTGTTCTTCTAGGATTACTAATAGTGCTGAGTGAAGTGTGGCCAGTGAAAAAGAGCCCCTCCATGATGATGGTGGGAGGTGCACGTAAGCTTATTGGCCGCAGACCCAGTAGTAACCCATCAGCGCCGCCGTTCCTTTAATGTCTGTGACCAAGAGTTTTATTGCAGTGTTCATTTGTGCTGACAGACTGTGACTGTACCTTGCTGTGGAAACAGTCTATATTCTTTTAACTTGTGCACTCACACCAGCTTGTCCATTGTTGCAATCCACGTCAGCTTTGTGATATGCTCAGATTTGTGCACAGAAAGCGTCCACTCGTGCTATCCTTTCCTTACTATGTTACCAGTCCCTCTGCCAAGCAAGGTAGTGTGATGTCCTGCCAGTTGTTATTGACATGTTTTTGCCCTTTCACCATCAGACTGGGTAGCTCCACACACTTGGTTTTCTGGGTCTTCATTGCACTTTACAAAATCAGGACCCACCATTTGCAATTGCACACTATAAGTGCCTGAAACGGTCCTTTTATTCTGCATAGTGCAAGATGAACTAGGCATTGTGCCTCTATAATTGGGATTGCTTGTGGTACACATGTTGAGCCCCAGACGCATGTTGAATGAGTGAACACACATAAAAGCTCCCATTCACAGCCTTTCTCCACACACCACTCATATCAGAGTACCATGAATTAGGGAACTTGGGGTGATAAATATCCTAAATCACAACAAAACCCAGTCTTTGATATGTGTCATACTTTTGTTGTACTTCTCTTTTTATTCTACTATACACATTCTCCGGGATGGGCATTTTTAGCAGTACTATCGGAAATAACATTATATCGTTCCATAGTGGTAGACAATCCCCTACTTGTTGTAAACAACCTATTCTCTGCTTACCTCACTGACGTATCCTTCATACTAGAGTCATTAAATGCATTGCCATTACTATTTTTAGCATTCACATTAGTGCTCATACATGTAAATCCACTCGTATTATTAACATTAATATGTATTGTTCCATTTGGGTAATATATAATCCTATTTTCCCCATTCCCCCTCTTTATAGGACCTTCCCTTATAATACCCTCCCCCAATAGACTTCCCACAGTACTAGCAATATCACACACAGTCCTCCAGCCATAACTGGTCCACAAAATAGATACATGTCCATATTCTCTCATTTGTGTGTCAACACCTTGTGTCCCAATTTAACAAATTATTTGCATTAGTTGCGTCCATCTTCTTCTTTCCTGAAATAGAATCACAGACACAGAAGACAATAAAAAGGGAGAAAGGTACAATACATACTTTGAACACAAAAGAAGAAGAAACGAGAGGGAAAGAGAGAAAGCAGCTGAGCTTTGGCCTGCCACCTGTTTGTACCACCAGACCCGTACGCCCCTGGACAGGCCGGTGAGATAGTCGAGGTACAAGTATTGTTACCCCTTGTTTAAGATAACTGATGCACCAGTGTGTTCTCTGGTGGTGCCCTACGACATTTTGGCTGCATTCCCCATCGCTATTTTTCGTTTGTCCCGTTAGTGTGGGCGGCGCACTTAATGACTGCCACGCAGATGACTGTGATAACTCTTCAATCAGTATTACTAACAGTGGTGCATGCTGCACCGGGGATCCATCTGCCCTCCGAAACCCCTCCTCTTCCAGACCGGCGTATACTTTTGTTGTAATGAACACAGAGTCAGAAAATATTTTGACATGACACCCTTGTGACGCCCTCAGTGCTTCGATGAGCGCCATAGATTCTGCCGCTTGTGCAGAATAATGCGTAGGCCGCCTTTTCATTTGTACTCCCCTTCTTTCAAGTGGTACCATTGCCGGCCCAGTCCGTCTCTGCCCACCCTCCTGATCAATTGTGGATAACCCATCATCAAAGAGTGTCTCACCCTCTGTCAATGCACAGTCCCTTGCTTTGGGAGTGTCATGCTCCTCGTGCTCGCATGTGGCACAGTCGTGTGAAGTCAGATCATCTGTAGTAGGCATGTCTTCTAAAAAGGTGGCAGGATTCACTGTTTTACACTTAACCACATGAATATGGGGTTACAAATGATAATATCATATGCCGACAACCTTTGTGTAGTCAGGTTAGATTTTGACTTTTCTAGAATGACAAAAAAGAATGTTCCACATAAAACATTACTGAACACCCCATTACAATCGTAGAACTTTTCTCTATTGCAATGGCAGCAGCTGCTAAAGCTTGTTCGCACGGGAAATGCCCTTGCATCACTGCATCCAAAGTGCCACTATAATAGGCCAATGGCATATGGCTCACAGTGCTTTTTTGCATCAACACCGCTGTCATAGGTTGACCATCAGAATGTGAAAACAAATACAATTCCTGTGTATATTCTGGAGTGGCCAGTAAGGGTGCCAAACTAATCACTTCTTTTGAGTTGTCAAACTGTCTCCTCATCTCAGCCGTCCACTATAACATATGGTCCTTTGTCTTTGTGCTTCCCAAGGACCTGTAGAAGTGGTCTCATGTACGCCACGCAATCTAGGATCAAAGCCCTACAGTAATAACACAGGCCCAGAAATGTATGCATTTCTTTAACTGAGGCAGGTCTGGGGGTTGTACATACAGAGACTGTCCTGTCGGATACTATTCTCTTACCATTTGCTGCTATGAACTGTCCCAAATAGATTACTTACTGTTGGCAATATTGCAATGAGGCCTTGTCGACCTTGTACCTCTTATAGACCAGCAATTGTAGGATTGCAATGGAGTCCCTTCAACAGTGCTGTTGTCACTGTCGGTGTAAGATTTCCCCTGTTCTTGGTCACTTCACTCACCCGAGGTCTCGTCGTCCTCCTGGCGGCCAAATCTCTTCTTCCAGAGAGACTTTTTTTGTGTGCAGATAAGGTCTACCCTGGAAGAAAGCCACCCTGACCTCAGGACAGGGAGGTCTAGGGGGGCCCCTCTTTCGGAACAAACAAATTAGGGGAAATAGCAGAGCAGCATAAAAAAACCCTCTCTGGGCAATTGTAGTGAAGGACTCCGGAGGCTGTCACTCTCAGTATAGATGAAGGTGGCTGGAGTAGAAAGACGTCCAATACAGACAGAGCTGCTGTACAACAGGAGGGCAATACAGCCGGAGATAATAGTAGGGAACACGGTGGCCTAAATAGGACAGCAAGGCAAAAAGAGAGAAAGAAATCCACTAAAACAAGAAAGAAAAAAAAAGGTAACGTCAGAAGTGGGGGCTGCCAAAGGAAAAGGAACGTGAAGCGAAATTGAGAAAAAATGAGGAGCCAAGGAAACTTAGCAAACTGGAACTGGAGGGAACAGAAAAGTCCAAAGCAGAGCAAGTAACGAGAAAGCTGTAGTGTATCCACCCGAAAACCTAACGTGAATGGGTTGCAATGCATAGGCTTCAGGGTTCATCCGACGGAAAAGGCTTCCTACGGCCGCAAGGCTGCAGGAAGCTAGACCGTCACTCTAACAACGTGAGAAATATGATGGGACGTTCAATGGCCGTCTAGGCGCCATCTACTCCACACATGCCAGTTCCCTCGGCGTGTGACAGTATGCCCCCTTCTACTACCTACACCAACTGGTTTGACCGGGTGGGCACGATGGAACCGCTGGGTCAAAAGAGGAGCGTGGACATACGACTCTGGTTCCCAGGAGTTCTCAGAACTGGGATAACCCTTCCAGGCCACCAAGTATTCCAGACGTCCTCATCTATATCTGGAATCCAGAATGCGGGACACTTCATACTCTTCAGGGATGGAAGTGGGACAACTAGGTAGACTGTGTCTCCTGATTGTTGGTGTGTCTGGGTCCACAGTGCGGAGAAGGGAAGAATGAAAAACAGGGAGCATACGACTCATGCTTTTTGGGAGTTAAAGTCTAAAGGCCACCGGATTGATCTTTTGAGTGATCTCAAAGGGCCCAAGATAGCGAGGCGATAGCTTGGCCGGATGTACCCAGCGAGGTAAATATCTAGTGGATAGCCAGACCCAATCGCCCTTCTTCCACTGCGGGCAGGGCAGGCGATGACGGTCAGCCAGGGCCTTGTACCTCTCTCGTGCTGTAGACAAACTGTGCTGGCCCGTTTTATAGGCGGTGGCTATCTCAGAGTAGACTCAATGGTAGGTACATTGATGTGGAAATTAAACACAGGAAGTATACCCTGTGGATGTAACCCATAAGTACAGAAAAAAGGACTGAGACCCTTAGCGGAGTGGATAGTGCTGTTATAAGCGAATTCTGCAGTGGGCAGAAGGGCTACCCAGTTATCTTGATAGCGATATATATAACATCTAAGGTATTGTTCAAGAGTAGTGTTAAGTCATTCTGTCTGACCGTTTGTCTGCGGATGGAACCCAGATGACAAAGCCCTCTCTATCCCCAATCGTTGACACAAGGCAGCCCAAAACTGAGATGTGTACTGACTGCCTCTGTCCTAAATAGTCTTGTTAGGTAGACCATGCAACCAAAATATGTCTTTGAGAAAGACATCTGCCATCTCTGAAGCTGAAGGGGAGACCAGGAAGTGGGAAAAATAAGCTAGCTTAGAGAATGAGTCTACAGTGACCATAAGGCAAGTAGAACCTTGGGACAAGGGCAAATCGACAATAAAATCTGTTGAAATCTGGGACCAGGGCATGGCGGGTACTGCAGGTTGTTCTAATAAGCCTAAAGGTTTACTAGTAGGATTCTTGTTCTCGGCACAGACCATACAGGATCTGCAATATTTCTTAACATCAGAATGGAGGGTTGGCCAAAAGAAAGAATGAGAGACAAGCTCAAAGGTACCCCTTTCAATCCAGTGGCCCGCGGTGGCATGGTCATGACACCACCCTAAGATCTTCAATTGCAGAGCTCTAATAGGGACGAACAGCCTCCGGCTAACCAACAACAAACCATCTGTCCATTGAATACGATAGTGTTTGTTCCGAGGTACCTCCGATTCAAGTTCAGGAGTGGTAACAGTCCTGACTCCTGTAGGAAGAAGAGACTGTTCCAACGATCTTGTTACGTGGGAAAAGGTATTCTATGAGGGGGACAGAACATACCTCAGGGGTGTCTCATCTAGACCAAGCATCTGCCAGGCTATTTTGGGTGCCAGGTATATAAGTGATGGAGAAGTCGTACTGACTAAAGAAGTGAGCCCAGCGTGCCTGCCTGGAATTAACACATTCCAAACCCTGCAGGATCTTCAGGTTCATGTGGTCGGTGCGAAGAACGAACGGATGGGGGCTTCCTAGTAACAAGTGTCTCCATTCTTTGCAGGTGGTTTTTAGAGCTAGCAACTCTTTCTCAATCACCAAGTAGTTACTTTGACTCACAGACAGAGTTTTTGAGAGGTAGGCCACAGGGTGTTCTTTACCCTTCCTTTCCTGGAGTAGAACTGCCCCTAGTGCTCCGGCAGAGGCGTCTTCTTCAACAATAAAAGGTTTGCTTTGATCCGACTGGCACAGAACTGGGGCGGAACACAACATCTTCTTCAGACAAACAAAGGCATGTTCAGCTTGGTCCGTCCATTTAGAGGGTTTGGCTTCTTTCTTGAGTAGAGCAGTTATGGGCAACACTATCTGAGAGAAGTGAGCAATAAACTTCCGATAGAGGTTTTCCAAACCTACGAACCTCTGAACATCTTTCAGTGAGGTGGGAGTAGGCCATTCTAAGATAGTAGAAACCTTCTTCAGGTGCATGGTGATTCCCTCCTTAGAAAGACCATAGCCCAGATATTGTATTGAGGCTGTGTTGAAGAGACATTTCTCTGGTTTGACTAGGAGATGATGGGTCTGTAGCTGATGGAGGACCATCCTGAGATGAAGGGTGTGTGAGAAAATACCAAGATATCATCAAAATAGACGATGGTATTTACGAACAGGACATCTGAAAACAAGCGGTCCATGAAGCGCTGGAATATAGCCGGGGTGTTGACGAGGCCGAAAGTCATGACATTGTATTCGTATAAGCCAAAGGGAGTCCGCAATGCTGTCTTCCACTCATCCCCTTCGCGAATATGAAGGAGATAAAAGGCACTCCGCAGGACCAACTTTGAAAAGACTGAAGCGCCCTGGACCGCCTCAGGAATGTCTGAGATAAGGGGCATAGGGTAACGGCCTCTAATTATGACCTTATTGAGACCTCGATAATCAATACAAGGCCTCAACTCTGAGGAATCGCGTTTGGGTATAAAGAATAACAACGCCCCCGTGGGGATCTTGATGGCTGTATGAGTCCGTTGATCAAGTGAAAGTCTAGATAGGTTCGCAGAGCCTTCTTTTCCGTGAGCGACAAGGAAAACATGCACCCGAAAGGAACTAAAGCATCGGGTACCAGATCAATACGCAATCCTCAGGGCGATGTGGAGGCAGGCCCACAATAGTCTTGTTGCTGAATACCTCTTGGAACTCAGAGAGTTCTGATGGAATGCAGCATACATCACAATGCCTTCCCTTGTTCTGGAGAGAGGATTCTTATGGTTTCCTTTAGTTGGGCAGACAATGAAGCTTACCGTATGCAGCTTCAAAAGCCATGGTGTTTCTAGACCAGTCAATGACCAGGTTATGATTCCTCAACCAGGGAATGCCCAGTATCACTGAGAAATGAGCCGCCCGGATGAGATCGAACTTTAACAGCTCCGAGTGTTGCAAAACCCTCACAGTCAAATTTTCCGTGGAATGGGTTATGGGACCGGAAGACAGAGGGGAGCCATCTACACTCTCCACCTTTTGTGCATCTTCGCGCTGCACGAATGAGAGTCCTTGCTTGCCCATATGGTGTCCATGAAGACTCCTGCGGCTCTGCAATCAATGAGGGGCCATGGTATTGAGTAGCTTTTGCTGTTTCTCCAACTGTATTGAGACCACCATTAAGCGAGAATCCATCAATTCAGACTGAGGAGCTATGGTCAAGGTAACATAGGGACTGGGAGTTAGACCTCGTCAACTCATCCCCATCAGGTCCGAGGTCTGTTGTTTCCCGCCCACCAGGGTGGAACTTCATGACAGTTGCGGAGAAGATGGGTACTGGATCTACATTACATGCAAAGCCCTGTATCACAACGTTGCTTCCTTTCTTCAGGGGTCAGGGGTGCCCGAGTTTACCCGATCTGCATGGGTTCTTCCTTATTAGCGGGTGTACGTAGAGGAGGTAGAGGAGAGGCTGCTGGAGTCTGAGTGACCCTGGTCCTATGCTTTCTTCTTTCGGCTCGTCATTCACTCAAACAATACTCAATCTGTAGCACAATGCGCATCAGATCCGTCAGGGTAGTAGGGCGAGCAATGCGAGCCAACTCATTTTTTATATCCTCCTTCAAGCCACAACAGAAGATTGTGTACTGCGCTTGTTCTGGCCACCCTGCATCAGTGGCAAGGTGGAAATGTAAGAGAGTAAATCACTAGTCCCTTGCTGGACATCTAGAAGCTCTTCAGCAGCCACATAAGCAAAGTCAAAAAAGCCTCATGGTCTTGGAGCATGGGGTTATTGTTGGTAACAAGTGGGGTAGCCCAAGCCAGGGCATTTCCAGTCATGTTCGAAATCATAAATCCCACTTTGGTATGATCACTGGCATAGGTGTGGGGACGGAAAGCAAAATAAATTGCGCAGGCTTCCAAAATCTCTTTCAGGCGTTTTTGGGTTCCATCGAATTTGCCCAAAGACAAAGCCATAGGAGGCAGATCAGTCTCCCGGAGTTCTCGATTGGAAACCATCTGTCTTAAAGCAGCGTTCTCTCCCTTGATGTTTTGCAGTTCCACGTTCATCCCTTGAACTGCTGTGACCAGTTCTTGGAACTGTTTTGGGGAAGCCATGGGTTCTGTATGGCGTTGCAATCTGTCACTGTCGGTGTAAGGTTTCCCCTGTTCTTGGTCACTCCACTCACCCTCCTCCTCACCTGGGGTCTCATCATCCACCTGGCGGCCAAATCTCTTCTTCCACATAGCCTTTTTTTGTGTGCAGATAAGGTCTGCCCCGGAAAGAAGCCACCCTGACCTCAGGACAGAGAGGTCTAGGGGGGCCCCTCTACCGGAACAAACAAATTAGGGGAAAAAGCCGAGCAGCATAAAAAACCCCACTCTGGGCAATGGTAGTGAAGGTCTCCAGAGGCTGTCACTCTCAGTATAGATGAAGGTGGCCAGAGTAGAAAGACGTCCAATACAGACAGAGCTGCTGTACAACAGGAGGGCAATACAGCCGGAAATAATAGTAGGGAACACAATGGCCTAACTAGGACAGCAAGGCAAGAAGAGAGAAAGAAATCCACTAAAACAAGAACGAAAAAAAAGGAAAGGGAGAAAGAAAAAAAAACAAGTAACGGCAGAAGAGGGGGCTGCCAAATGAAAAGGAACGTGAAGGGAAACTGGGGAAAACACAAGGAGCCAAGGAAGGTTAGCAAACTGGAACTGGAGGGAACAGGAAAGTCCAAAGCAGAGCGAGGAATGAGAAAGCTGCAGCGTATCCACCCGAAAGCCTAACCTGAATGGGTTGCAACGCGTAGGCTTCCGGGTTCATCCGAGGGAAAAGGCTTACTATGGCCGCAAGGCTGCAGGAAGCTATACCGTCACTCTATCAACGTGAGAAACGTGATGGGGCGTTCAATGGCTGCCTAGGAGCCATCTACTCCACACAGGCCAGTTCCCTCGGCGTGTGAAAGCTGTTCACTCTCACTACACTCTAGCAGATCGTTCATATACTGGATAAACTTGCTAGGCACCTGAATATGCCCAAGATCGGCATGCAGTATTCTGTTAAATATGCTCGGGCTCTCGCAGTACCCCTGAGGTAATCTAGTATGTTCGTAGTGCATCTGGCCCTGTGTACATGTTGTGGGGTACCTCAACTCTGGATGGAGTGGAATCGTGAAAAATTGATTTTTCAAATCCACTACAGTAAAATAGGTGGCTTCTTTGGGGATGATTCATGAAATTGTCACAGGATTCGGAAACAACTGTAAATTATTTCTGCACCACATCATTTAGTGGGCACAAGCCCTGAATATTTCTCCAATTGACCCCTGTTGATTCTTTGACGGGGTGTATTGCTGTGTCACACAGCGAAGTAGATGGCACGATAATCCCCTGGTCCATTAGGGCCTGTATTGTTTTTCCAATTCCCTCCTCCGCCTCACTGGATAGCGGATATTGTCTTATCCTGGGCTGCAACGCACCTGGCTTCAATATGTTATACGCACAGGTGTTACATCTTTCAATAATCCTCCATCATGTGGTTTGTAGCTCACAACTGTGAAGGCATGTGCTGTAAATCTTCATTAAAAAATGGAGATGGGTTTAATGCTGCCATTAGGGGACACTGCACTCTTCGGTACGGTATCATTATGTCACATGGGATGCAGATCTCTAGGATTATTTCCCCTCTTTGCTGTTATTTTCAAACAATCCGTCCTCTACTTTTGTCAGAGTCAATCTCCGTAGAAAACTCTTCCTCCTCTGACTCCAACCCCCCTTCCTCCTCCTCACCTGTGGTGTCGGTTACTTCGGGTTGTTCGAGTCTCTTCTTCCACCAAGGCGTTTTTTTTGTAGGAGGAGAGGGCCTACCCCGGAAGGAAGCCACCCTGACCTTGTACAAAGAGGTCTAGGGGGTGGGCCACTCTGCCGGAGCAAGCCGATTGGGGGAAAAAGCCAGATGGCATTAAAAAAAACCTCTCCACGGTAATATGTCAGTATGAAGGTCCAGTACGTGGAGTAGAAGCCAAAACTAAATAGACAAAACTTCCAGAGGAGCGGCAATGAAGGGTCGCAGTAGCAAACAAAGGGAGAAAAAATAATAACAGGGAAACAAAATATAGATATGCAAACGGGAAAACACAGAAGTGCCAGGAGGGGAAAATTACATAAAAAACTAGAGAAGGAAAGGGAAAACAGGGAAGGGAAGGCAGGCGAAATATACGGAGAGCACACGGAGCAGAGAAAACTAAGAGCGTCTCACCCGGAGCCTCACGCGATAGGGTTGCAACGCGCAGACTTCCGGGTGGGACAAGCAGAAAAAGCACACCGCGGCAGACGCCCCGGAAAAACTAGACCACTGCTGGAGGTGTGCAGTGAGACTTGAAAGGCAGCTAATGGCTGCCCAGTCTCCACCGCGACCATACACCCCAACGACTGTGGCGCATGACAGTATGCCCCCTTCCTTACCTGGACCACCCTGGCTTACCCAGGTGGAAACGATGGAACCTTTGGGTGAGAAGGGGGGCATGAACGAAAGACTCCGGTTCCCAGGAATCTTCGGAACGGGGATAACCCTTCCAGGCCACCAGATATTCCAGTCTTCCTCTTCTAAATCTAGAATCTCTAATGTGGGAAACTTCGTATTCTTCTGGACTGGGGGCAGGACCAGAAGGGAGGTTGAGTCTCCTGTTGTTAGTGATATTGGGATCAACAGAGCGTAGGAGAGAAGAATGGAATACTGGGTGTATGCGCCTCATGTTTTTGGGAAGCCTGAGTTTAAACGTTACTGGATAAATCCTTTGTGTGATCTTGAACGGACCCACAAAGCGGGGGGGAACGTTTTGTAGGGTGCAGCCAACGGGGCTGGTACTTAGTAGATAATCAAACGCGGTCACCTTCCTTCCACAGGGGGCAGGGCTGACGGTGAAGATCGGCCTGCATCTTATACCTTTCCCTAGCTGAGGACAGACTGATCTGAGCACTCTTATGGGCGGTGGCTATGTCTGTTAATGTGGACTCGATTCAGGGTATGTTGGTAGGGGAACAGTATAAGGGAAGAATTCCCCGAGGGTGGACCCCATACGTACAGAAAAAAGGGCTAAGGTTGGTAGCAGAGTGTACAGAATTGTTATAGGCAAATTCAGCAGTAGACAACAGGGAGACCCAATTGTCTTGGTGACGGTTGGTGTAGCACCTAAGATATTGCTCTAAAGTGGCGTTCAGCCGTTCTGTCTGGCCATTGGTCTGAGGATTGAACCCCGATGACAACGCTCTGTCTAAATCTAAGCGTTGACACAAGGCTGTCCAGAATCGAGAAGTGAACTGACTCCCCCTGTCAGAAATTATCTTTTCTGGGAGTCCATGTAATCTGAATATATCCTTGAGGAATACCTTGGCTAATACAGAATCAGTAGGAATTCCTGACAAAGGGGAGAAATGGGCTAACTTGGTGAAAGAATCTACTGTAACCATAAGACAGGTAAAACCCTGGGAAACGGGCAAATCTACTATAATGTCCATTGATATCAGGGACCAAGGCCGCGATGGTGTTTCTGGTTGTTCTAGTAAACCCAAGGGTTTATTTGTGGAGACTTTGCTTTGCACGCAAACAGGACAGGCCTTACAATACTTCTTAACATCTTCAGACAAAGTGGGCTAGAAGAAAGTACGAGTCACTAATTCCAATGTGCCTTTCTGCCCTCGGTGACCGGCTGTAGCATGGTCGTGACACCACCCCAGAATCTTCAATTGTAAGGCCCGCGTGGGCACAAACAACCTCTGTTTGAACCATAATAGTCCCTCTGACCATCTTAGATCTTGCATCTTATTTAGAGGTAACTGGTCTTCCATACTCCCCGTGGTGGCTGATCTAACCTCCTGCAGGAATGTCGATATAATACCCACAATCCTATTGCGGGGAAAAAGATTTTCTGCTAGCGGAGTGGCACGCACACTAGGGGTATCTCGCCGGGAGAGGGCGTCAGCAAGGCCATTTTGGGTACCTGGAATGTAAGTGATGATAAAGTCATATTGACTAAAGAAGTGCGCCCATCGTGCTTGTCTGGAATTAATACATTCCATACCCCGGAGTACCTTCAAATTCTTATGGTCGGTGCGCATAATGAATGGTAAGGCGCTACCCTGTAGTAGGCGTCTCCATTCTTTGCAAGCTGTCTTGAGTGCTAACAATTCCTTCTCAATAACAGAATATTACTTCTGACTTAAAGACAGGGTCTTAGAGAGATAGGCCACCGGGTACGCCATGCCCTGATGATCCTGGAGTAACACTGCCTCCAATGCTTCGGCGGAGGCGTCGGCCTCCACTACAAACAGTTTGGCTTGATTAGGTTGATGAAGCACTGGAGCAGAACAGAACATCTTCTTTAATTGCTCAAAAGCGCTGTTAGCCTGTCCCGTCCAATGAAATGGACCGGCTTCTTTCTTGAGTAGGGCTGTGATTGGTAACACTATCAGGGAAAAATGACTGATGAATTTCTGTTAGAAATTTGCCATACCTAGGAACCGTTGTACTTCCTTCAAAGAGGTAGGTGTGGGCCATTCTAAGATGGCAGAGACCTTCCTCGGTTCCATAGATATTCCTTCCTTTGAAAGAACATATTCCAGATAAGAAATAGAGTTGGTCTTGAAGACACTTCTCGGGATTCACTAGTAGGCGGTTGGTCTGAAGGCGATTTAATATGTTTCGAAGATGCTGGTCATGTTCTTGTAAGGATCGAGAAAAAATCAGGATGTCATCTAAGTAGACTACGGCATAGATGAATAGGACGTCCGAGAACAATCGATCCATGAAGCGCTGAAATATAGCTGGGGCATTGACTAGACCAAAAGGCATGACCCAATACTCGAAGAGCCCAAAAGGTGTTCGGAATGCAGTCTTCCATTCGTCTCCCTCGCGTATGCGGAGAAGATGGTAAGCACTACGCAGGTCCAACTTGGAAAAGATGGTTGCGCCTTGTACTGCCACCAGGATGTCAGCAATGAGAGGCATAGGATACCTGTCTCTAATTGTGACCTTGTTGAGTCCCCGATAATCGATACATGGTCTCAACTCTGTGGAATCGCGCTTGGGGATGAAAAACAACGAGGCCCCTGCGGGGGACCGTGAAGGTCGGATCAATCCGTTGGCCAAGTGGGCGTCCAAATACTTTCATAGAGCCTTCTTCTCTGTAAGGGACAGCGGAAACATCCGCCCAAAGGGGACTAAAGCACCTTGGGAGAGTTCTATGGCACAGTCCTCTCGCCGATGTGGCGGCAACTCCAATATGGTTCTATTGATGAAGACTTTGTGGAACTCTTCTAATTCAGACGGTATGCAACAGATATCACAAGCGGCGGTTGTCTCAGGCGAGAGGACCTTCACTTCTTCCTGCGTCTGGTGAGGCAAACAGTACTCCTTACAGAATCCTGACTCAAAGGTGATGGTGTTCCTGTACCAGTCTATGGAGAGGTTGTGTCTTCTCAACCATGGGATACCCAGAATGACGGAGAAGTGGGCTGCTCGAATGAGATCAAACTTCAGGAGTTCGGTATGATGTTGGATGACCACGGTGAGTTGTTCTGTAGTGTGAGTTATCGGTCCCGAGGAAAGTGGGGACCCATCTACATCTTCCACCTTCTGTGCGTCCTCGCGCTGTACTAGAGGGAGTCCTTGTCTATCAGCCCATAAAGTGTCCATAAAGACTCCTGCGGCACCGCAATCAATGAGGGCTAGGGTGGTTAGCTTTCTGGACGGAGTTTGTAGCTGTAGAGATACTACCATCAAGCGAGAGTCCATGGTGTCTAATTGAGAGGTGACGGCTAAGGTAACATAGGGACAAGGAGATAAACCTCGGAAACCTGTCCCCTTCAGTTCCGAGGTCTGTCGTTTCCTGCCCTACGGGGAGGGACCTCTGGACAATTGCGGAGGAGGTGAGCATTGGACCCACAGTACATACAGAGACCCGTGTCACGCCGTCTCCTTCGTTCTTCAGGGGTTAGCGGGGCTCTTGCGGCTCCTATCTGCATTGGTTCATCCTTACAAATGGCCGAGGGCTGTTGATGAGGAGGAGGATTGGAGGAGGGTGAGGTGACTGGGGTGTGATGTTTTCGCCTTTCAGCCCGTCGTTCGCTTAGGCGAAATTCTATCTGAAGAGCTATGGACATCAAATCTGATAGAGTGGTTGGTCGAGCTATGCAAGCCAATTCGTCTTTCAATTCTTCTTTGAGGCCGCAGAGAAAAATTGTATACTGCGCTTGTTCCGGCCACCCGGCCTCCGCAGCAAGGCGTTTAAAGGACGAGATGTAGGTCCTGAGATCACTACTGCCCTGCTGAACGTCAAGCAGCTCTTCTGCGCCTACATGAGTTATCTCAGCCTGTTCAAACGTCTGCTTCAACAGGGTCACAAAGGCACCATGGTCTTGGAGTACCGGATTGTTGTTGGTCACCAGTGTGGAGGCCCAGGCCAGGGCATTGCCCGTCATATTCTAGATCATAAACCCCACCTTGGTGTGAGCGCTGGCAAAGGTATGAGGGCGAAAGGCAAAGTAGATTGCGCAGGATTCGAGAAACTCCTTCAGGCGTTTCGGCGATCCGTCATATTTACCAGAAGACAAAGACATGGGAGGGAGATCAGTCTCCCTTGATTCTCGAGCATAATCATCTGTCTCAGGGCGGCATTCTCGGCTTTGACATTCTGCAGTTCAACACTCATTCCCTGAACTGCTTGAACCAGCTCCTGAAGCTGTTCTGGGGTAGCCATGGTTCTTTCTGGGCATTGCAATCTGTCAGAGTCAATCTCCGTAGAAACCTCTTCCTCCTCTGACTCCAACCCCCCTTCCTCCTCCTCACCTGTGGTGTCGGTTACTTCGGGTTGTTCGAGTCTCTTCTTCCACCAAGGCATTTTTTTTGTAGAAGGATAGGGCCTACCCCGGAAGGAAGCAACCCTGACCTTGTACAAAGAGGTCTAGGGGGGGGCCTCTCTGCCGGAGCAAGCCGATTGGAGGAAAAAGCCAGATGGCATAAAAAAAACCCTCTCCACGGTAATATGTCAATATGAAGGTCCAGTACGTGGAGTAGAAGACAAAACTAAATAGAAGAAACTTCCAGAGGAGCGGCAATGAAGGGTCGCAGTAGCAAACAAAGGGAGAAAAAATAATAACAGGGAAACAAAATATAGATATGCAAGCGGGAAAAGACAGACGTTCCAGGAGGGAAAAATTACATAAAAAACTAGAGAAGGAAAGGGAAAACAGGGAAGGGAAGGCAGGCGAAATATACGGAGAGCACACGGAGCGGAGAAAACTAAGAGCGTCTCACCCGGAGCCTGACGCGATAGGGTTGCAACGCGCAGACTTCCGGGTGGGACAGGCAGAAAAAGTGCACCGCGGCAGACGCCCCGGAAAAACTAGACCGCTGCTGGAGGTGCGCAGTGAGACGTGAAAAGCAGCTAATGGCTGCCCAGTCTCCACCGCGACCATACACTCCAACGACTGCGTGCATGACAACTTTAGCTGCACAATTGGATCTACACAGAGCACTGTGCGCCACTCGCACCCATCCCTGTCAATTCCCAATAGGATAACCCCCTTGTCCGACACCAACAACCCCTGTACATCCAGCGATAACATTGTTCCTGCCACCACCTCAGGTGATAACACTGGATAAAAGATAAAATCAGTGGGCACTCGCCAGCATTGCTTGGCAATTTGAGGCACCACCTTCACAGGCACTGTAATACCATAAATAAACATGTACAGGTCTACGGGAATTCTGTGTACAACCACCTCCCTTGTCATTGGGCCTCATTACGAGGTAGGTAGTAAGGGATTATCGGAACCGGTAAGGACACTGGTGCCGGTAATCCCTTACCACCCTATTCCGAGGTCCCTTAGCGGGGTCCCTTCCTTAACGCCTGGTTTTACCAGGCGTAATGGAAGGGACCCGTTAAGGGACTTCAGAGCTAATAACGGTACAGCAAATTGTGGTACCGTTATTAGCTCCATCCCCGTTCCCATTGAGCCCTATGGGGGTCGAATGGGAATGGTTCCCGGAATGGGGACTTACCGGGTCCTCCAAGGTTGGAATGACCCGGTAAGTCCCTATTTCGGGAACCCAGACCTGGAATGCGGTAAGCTACCTCCTACCTCGTAATGAAGCCCATTGTGTTTATTATCACCATCACCCTTTCAGTGCTCATCCCAGTCATGGAACAGACTACTCCAAGATCTGTAAAGGATATAGGGCCTCATTACATGTTATGCAGTAAGGGCACTGGTGCCGGTAATCCCTTACCGTCCTACTACAAGGTCTCTCAGCGGGTCCCGTCCTTAGCGTGTGGTCAGACCACACATTAAGCACAGGACCCGCCGAGGGACTTCAGAGCAAATAACGGTACCGCTAATAGCGGTACCGTTATTTGCTCCTTCCCCGTTCCATTCAGCCCTATGGGGGCTCAAATGGGAATGGGGAATGGTAATTGGCATGGGGATTTACCTGGTCCTCCAGGGTCGGAATGACCCGGTAAGTCCCCATACCGCCTACCAGAACCCAGAAGGCGGTAGGGGGTAGCCATGGCGTTAATACCGCCATGGTTACCTCCTACCATGTAATGAGGCCCATATTCATGTTTAACTTCCTGAGCAGGTCCCTTCCCAGTAAATTGACAGAGGAACTCTCGGAATGTAATAAGGGCGCACGTACTACCTTCCCTCCCACCTTTACGTCTTAACTCCTCAGTGTATGGAATCTTGGAAATAGCCCCATAGAATCCCTGTGCTTCAAGATATTTTCCTGATAGTGGAAAGTTTCCTCCCATGATACAATATTTAGTTGCACCAGAGTTCACCATGAATATGAATAATCAGGATACGTGCTCGTTCCGTGGAACAACTAGTGGTTACCTCCTACCACTGCTTCTCCCCCAAAGGGAGCAGCAGTCCCATCTGGTACACTGTTCACCTAGGTAGCACCACCCTGCTGTTTTTGTGGCAGGTGCTGCGCTTGCATGTCCGGTGCTTGGGACGGCTGATTATATGTTTGATATTACCCCTGTGGATACTCTTGATTCTGATACCCTTGACCCTGTTGCGGTCCTTGGCCCTGTTGCTGCAGCCCATAATTATACCCCACTGCAGACCTGCTCCTGCATTCCCTTGCGAAAAGCCCCCACCTTAAACAATTCCAACATTGAGACTGTCCGAACCCACCCCACCGGGTCCAAACCCTCCTCCTGCTCATCGAAATCCCCCTCTTCCTTGCTGTGGCCCCCCTTGGTACCACTGTGGGCTGGGGTACTGTTGCCCCCTACCCCACTGTCCTTGTTCTCCATCAGCCCAGAGCACTCCAATAGTGGCACTCACCACTTCTGGGTACTCTCTGTTCCTTCTACCTGTACTGGTGTCGATACAGGCACCTGGACCCCTACCGTTCCCAACTTTTTCTCCACCAATTTCACTTCATCCCCCTGAAGTCTTTGGACTGTTTCCCTCCTGCTCCTTAATCCTGTTACAATGATGCACTATTGTACTCTGTATTTCCGGCCACCCCTTCGCCTCAATACCCACAATCTTATCCAGCGGCTTCTGAACTTCCTTCGGCAAGCCCCTCTTTACAATAAAATAGAAGAATGGTATTGATTGATCCCATGGCCCTCCTGTCTCGGCTCTCGACTTCTCTTGCATTTTAATAATAAATCTAGCTGGGTCCTCATTGTCCCCCATAGTATTGTGAAAAACCTAAAGGTGTCTCACCTGCTAGTCCCAGCGTCACTATCTGTTGTTGATGGTCACTTTAGGTGTCTTGCTGACCTGCTCTCATGTGCCCTGAAACCTGCTGCACCAGAATTATCTTTGTATCTCCTTTGAAAACTGAGAGACAATCGTTCTATTCTGAACCGCTCGGAGCCCAATCGACGCAAAACTGCAGGACTCTAACCTAATAATGACCTCGACTAAACAGGCCAAGTTTGGTTCTGACTGTGCTGAGGCTCGGTGAGAACTTGCATCCCTTACTGGTGACCCCCTGGCACAACGGATCTCTTTTACACATGAATATCCCTGGAAAGGTATTCGCTTTTGGCTGGGTTAGCGTGCGCTCCCTAGCTTTTCTCTCCTTTTGAAAACTGCTCTGCTGCCAAGGGCAGACCCTACTCGAATAGTGTGAACTATTTCTTCATCATCTCAAGCCCCTTCCTGACTTGCTACAGCTCTCCCAAGAAGACCCGCTTTTTGTTCTGCCTTTGCGATCGTGTGTTTTTACGCACAACTGTACTGTTGAGCACAAGGCTCCACACTTCTAAGGGGCTGGACTCGAAAGTTAGAGAACGGCGCCGAAGATTAGTCTAAAGCTCGTAGTGTGTTAACTCACCCTTCTCTTTACAGGTTGTGGCTGTGTTTTACTCCTTTGTCACATTAGGAAACATATTGTATATATGTTATATAGTAGAGTATTTTGCGTGGTAACTGTTTTTACATACTTTAAGTTTACTTGTGTCTGTTGGTCCGGCTCACAATAAATGTATAGATATTTTTCATATACACTTGTCTAACAGTAATTTGTGGTTCGTTACTGTGTGTGCTCATTGTGGGCTTCCGATCGCTCTCACCCCTCCTGAGACTTGGTCTTGACCTCCTGCCAAGCTACCTAGATTGGACTGGCTTGTCCAGAAGGTTCCCCTGTGTCACTAAACTGAGGGTGGCCTCCTAAACTTCTGCCCACCAGGTCATAGTTTAGAAATCCATCTTAACACTGCTGCACATTTTCTGCTCTCTCTCTCCCGGAGTTCTCCTCCAGTCTTGGGCGCTGCCAAACTGCTTCCCACTCTGCAGCCTTCCGTCTCTCGTTTCCTTTGTTCCCGACTTTCTCCTTGTCGTCTCCATTTCCACAGCTGATTGGGGGATTTAATGTCCCGCATAATTGACTGGGCTGATAACAACTAGACATTGGGCCTCATTACGACCCAGGTGGTAAGGGGTTAACGGCACCGTTACCCCCTTACCGCCTAATTACGAGCTCCCTTTGCGGGTCCCCACCTTAACGGCTGGTTTTACCAGCCGTTAAGGAAGGAACCCGCGAAGGGACTTTCGAGGTAATTACGGTACCGCAATTTGCAGTACCGTAATTACCGCCTTCCCCATTCCCATTGAGCCCTATGGGGGCATAAATGGGAATGGGGAAGGGCCAATGGTGAATGGGGAATTACCGCCCGCCAACCATGGAATGGGGCTGTAATTCCGCCATCCACCATGGCCAATCGGTAAAATACCGGCATCAACCATGGCGCTAATAGCGCCATGGTTAACGCCTAGGTCGTAATGACCCCCATTAAGTCACATTTCCTCCACATAAACTCCTTGGCCTCCTTGTCCTGATGCTTAGAGTTTATTTGGAGTACCCATAAGTTTCAAAGGATGTTGAATCACATTGTTGAACAGTTTTGTTTGAAACACAATCCTCAAAATGAGATGTTTTATATACTCTATGTTGATTGTGCACATATGGAGATTGAATTAATTTCTGTTTAAAAGTGGTTTTCATGGTTTTACAATCAGGTGGTTTTGAGTAATAGCAGCAATCCATCAAGAAATGTGGAATTATGGGACTTTCTTCACAACCAAGAGAATGCCACTGCTTCTCTCCCTGTGGAGTCACCACTCTCCCCTGACAGCCCTCTCCTCCCATGTGATCCACTCTCTGAATACTGCCCCCAGGGTCAGGATCAGGCAAAGTATGGCCTTCTGCTGGCCACATGGGAGGAGACTTCAGGCTGAGGATCAGTGATGACTTTGCAGGATTCATCACACCTGCTACAAAGTATTCTGAAGCTTGGAAGGACTCACAAGCTAGCTGTGATGAAAGTGTTGCATGTGGAAGGAGGCCATTGAATCCAAAGGTCCTTTGCGGCCAAGGGCCATACCACTGGCAACAAAACCCCCTGAGGAGCAGCGCAAGCCATGTACTGTGTGTGGTGGAAAGTTCCTACATGCTCTATTGTTTCTGGCTTTGGGCCATGCCTTTGTTTGGTATGGCAAAAACCAACCATTTTTTGATAAGATGTGCTGCATGCCGTGGCCTATTGCACACACCAATCGCCCAATGCCACCATCATGAGTTTAAGGATGGCAAGTGTCTGCTGTAGACAACGACCAGGGTTCCACTCTATCGAGGACAGAGGGGGAAGACCACATTAAAGACGTGTTCTCCATCTCTGTGGTGCACCAGTATGGCCAAAGAAAACAGACAACCTGCTGGTCAGTGACAATACTCTCAATGGGGAGGCCAATCCTCAGGCACTGGGACATCCATAATTGTTACGCCAGCGTCCCAGTTTTGACGGTACATCCCTTCCCCAAGACTAGCCAGATCTCACATCCACATTTTTACGTATGAAGGATCATCACCCCTCCCACTAGATGGTGTGTTTCACACTCTGGTCGAGCATGACCATGGGCCTCATTACGAGTTTGGCGGTAAAGGGTTAACGGCAATGCTAAGGGTGCCGTTGCCGTTAGCCCCTTACCGCCGCATTATGAGGTCCCTTAGCGGGTCCCGCTAAGGGACCAGGGAGCTGATAACGGGCCCACTATTAGCGGGCCCGTTATTAGCTCCATCCCCTTTCCCATTGAGCCCTATGGGGGCTCCAATGGGAATGGTTCTCAGAATGGGGATTTACTGGGTCCTCCAAGGTTGGAATGACCCGGTAAGTCCCTATTCCGAGAACCCGGACCCGGAATGCGGTGAAGGGGTAGCCATGGTGCTCACAGCACCATGGCTACCTCCACCCTCGTAATGAGGCCCCATGTGTCGGTGCTGGCATTTTTTATGTCACTCCTGCAGCGACACACAGCCTACTCAGCTGCACTTAGGCGAAGGATTTGGGGCCTGTGGATTTTGTGCACCAAGTGTACCAGAGTGACACTGAGAAGTTGCTGGAAGAGTTCAAGCATCTATTTGAAGGCATGAGTTGCCTGAAGGGACATGAGGCTCGGCTGCACGTTGACCAATCCATACAGCTGATAGCCCAACACCACCATCTAATTCCTTTTCACCTGAAGAGGAACTCTGCCAGCTGGAGATGGCAGACTTCATCGAGAATGTGGATGGGTATACGCAATGGGTCTCCCTAACTGTCATAGCAAAGAGGCCCATATGCCCTGAGAAGGTGGGACTATGTGTTGACATGAGGCTCCCCGACTGCCCCCTGGTACTGTAGTCCAGTACAGTACCAGGGGGCACGCAAGATGAAAGCTTGCCTTCCAGAGAAGGTGTTTTTCTCAGATCTTGAAGCTTAAGTTGATATCACAAGCGGATATGTCTGGTGTCAGGCGGTCAGACAAATTGCAAAAGAACTCATTGCATCCACTGTAAGAGCCGCTGAACCTTGAAAGGCCCACAGCATTGACCTTGGCATGGTGTAACAATCCTGTTACTTCCTGGTGGTACCTGATGAGTACTTCAGGCATACAAAAATTACGTTTGTAGCGCCTATGTGGCAGATGCAGTTGTCGCTGTGCTGGAGGAATTGTTTACAGCCCACTGGATCTGTGACTACACCAGATCAGACAATGCGTCCCCATTTCAAGACAGGGAATTTGAACACTTTCTGAAATTGTATAGAGTAACACATCGGCTTATCACACCCTGCTCGCCCCTGGGCCAACAGGGATGTCAAACATTTCATGAGAATACTCAACAAGGCATTCCGTATCACCCTTGTCAAGGGCTAGTCTCAGAGAGGTGCTGATCTTGTTCCGTATGGCATATGTTACCCGGATGGGTAATAAGGAATAAAGGACATGGCACCGGAGAGCATGGATCAACGTCTTTATTTTTTGTAATACAACGCGAAACTGAAACTCCCTTTCAAACTCCTCCCTTTCCTCCCACGTTCTTTCCCTCCTCCCACCAGTCTCGTGTCTTGTCCTTAAAGGGGCAACAATGTGTAACATCACCCCCGGACAAATGTTCATACGTCCGGCCTTAGCATTCTTCAACCAGGCTAGTGGGCTTCCTGATCAGGCGATGGGGCCATGCATTTCTCTCGCCCAGTCACGGGCAGCCGATAGCGGGCTTATTCTGGAGGGATCCATAGATCATCTTGCTGCTCCCTCAGTTCCGGGTCCAGCCCTGGAGGGAGTGGTTCACAATCTTCTCTCTTGATGAGACGTTTGAATTGCAAACTGTTCCTTGTGATTTCACGATCTCCATTTTGAGCAGCCACAATGGTTCCTTTGATGGCGACTATATTCAAAGGTCTCTGCATGGCTGGAGTCTGTCTTCCTTGTCATGGCCTGCTGGACAAGGACTTTGTCTCTCACGCGGAAGTCTTTAGGCACGGCTCTTTGTCTGATGTCTGAATCCGACATGGCCCATTCTTTCCTCTCAGAGTCTCTTCTTATGATTTTGGTGTCCGCCTTTTCAGGGGTATTGGGATGTCTCACGATGCTGGTGTGTACTACGTATCGTATCATTTGCTCTGCCAGTGACTTATTGGTGGCTTCATGTGGGGTGTTGCGGTAGTCTCGTAAAAGTCTGCATAGCGCTTGGTGTGGGTTGATGCCTTCTATGCGTGATCTTTGAATTGTTTTCTTAATGGATGCCATGAAGCGTTCACCCATTCCGTTAGCCTGTGGCCACCTGGGGGTTATCTTCTGGTGTATGAACCCCATATGTTTCACAAAGGTTGCAAACTCGTGGCTGTTGAATGGGGGTCCATTATCCGATTTGATGGACCTTGGGCTGCCCCACTCGCTGAGCACTTCGTCAAACATTGCTGCCACTTGGGAGTACGCATTGGTTGTCACTTTCTTGATGATGGGAAATCTTGAGTACTCGTCAATGAACAACAGAAGATATTCCCTCGACTCCATCGGCCCATAAAAGTCAACTGCTACTCTGTCCCATGACCGGTACGGGATGTGCGTCGGCTGGAGTGGGATAGGGGCTTCCGCTATTGCTGTACACTGGCATGCCAGGCAGTTCTTGACCCAGCTGTCCACCAGTGAGTCTAAAAAGGGGGACCATTCATGGCACCACAGTTGCCTCTTTGTGTTGTCTGCTCCTCAGTGTCCATTGTACAATGTTTTAATTACCTCTGGTCTGAGCATCGCAGGGATGATTAGCCAACACCCTCTCTGTAGGATGATGTGGTATTTGACTGCTAGTTCAGTTTGTATTCTTAACAACCTCTCCAGCTCTTCTTTGCACACCCCTGGATGGTTCAAACCTGCACGGCGGTAGTCTTTCCACTTGTTATTGTTCGTCAAAATGATGGCTAGCACCATGGATGGGTCGGCTGCGGATGCAGCCGCAACAGTCTCGAGTGATAGTGCTGGGGGGAGTGCATTTGCAGCCACGTGATTGATGTACTCATTGTCGCCTGCTCGGGTGGTCGGCATGCTGGCTGGATGGCGAGATAGGTAGTTTAGCCGGATTTTGGTCCCCGCCCCACCTGTGGATGATGTTGTGATCATATTCTTGCAGCCTGATGCCCCACCTCTCTATCCTGGGAGCATCTTTGTGCGTGGATTTCCAAAAAGGGACAACAACGCCTGGTGGTCTGTGATCAGCATGAGTTTATTTCCAATGATGAAGTTATAGAAATGTTCGCAGGCCCCGACGGCCGCCAGGCTCTACTTCTCAGCCTGCAAGTAAGCAGATTTGGAGGCTGACACGGCTCTGCTCGCATAGGTGATGATGTGCCTGGGATGTGTATTGGGTCTGCTCGTCTGCGCCAGGATGGCCCCAAGACCTACTGGGTTAGCATCTACTATGAGTTGCGTGTGCCAGTTGGGGTCGAAGTACGCCAGGCGGTGTGCCTCTGCCAGGGCTTTCTTGATGGAGTCAAACGTTTCCTGGCAAGGGGGGGTCCAGACAAATGCAGACTCTTTTTGCAGTAGTCTTTGGATCGGCTCAGTGATGGACGCGTAGTGAAGGATATAGTGTGCACAGTACCCAGCCATTCCCAGGAATGAACAGAAATCGGCTGCTTGCAGGGGTTCTCGTAGGTTGGTGATTGAACTGACTTTGTCGGGGTCAGGTGTCATGCCGTAGGCAGCGAAAATGTGGTGCCGTGATTTGAAATGAGGAGTGAGGGCCAAAGAGAACAGTGTGTGTGCCACCAATCTGCTGCACACTCTGTGCTCCAGCACGTGTCACGCCCATGCAGGTCTGCCGTCAAGAAGAAAAAATGCAGGCGGTTTGCTGCATCGCCAACACTGGAAGCACCAGTGTTTTGCTCCCCTTATGGAGCGTCGGAAAAGGGATGCCTAGAATGGCTTGGTTCACCCGCCTTGGATTGGGTGAGGTGGCTGGTACGGTAGGATCGGCATTACAAGTGGGAGTATGTGGAGTGCGTATCAGGCCTGGAATGGTGCTACGGCGCAGTGGGATCACCTGTTGATATTTGGAGGACGGCGCAGTGCGATCACATGCCGGTAACAGGAGCTCCGGTCTACTGGAACCAGTCTCGTCGCCAGTTGTTACAAGGATGGGTAATAAGGAATAAAGGACGTGGCACAGGAGAGCATGGATTCATGTCTTTCTTTATTGTAATACGACTCGAAAGTGAAACTCCCTTTCAAACTCCTCCCACCAGTCTCGTGTCTTGCCCTTAAAGGGGCAATGACGTGTAACAGCATATTGAACAACCCTGCATGCCAATGCAGGGGGGCCTAAGAAGAGGCTTTTCTTGGTAGGAAGGTCTTCTTCCAGACCATGGTCTAGGAGGATCACAGGGCTAAACTATGTGTGGCACAAGGAGTGGTGAATGAAAAAGAAATCACCAGAAGACGGCTACAGATGTCCCAATGGAGGTGGGAGATGCAGTGTTTGTGCATGCATACAACCCCTACACAAGGTGTGCTTGCCATACGAGACTACTCTGTGGACCATTGCTTGGAAGCAGGACTCCATGGTGACAGAAAAGAGTTGATGCTTCAGTGACACAGACCAGTAGCTGGTTCTGCAAGTTCGAGGTGGAATATCCATGTACTGATCCCAGAAATGGACCAAGAGGATGATGCAGCGCCAGATCCTGGCCCATTACCTCAGCTGTCGATGACAAATGGAGTAGAGAGAAGCCTTGCTGTTCTGGAGAGCGTCCAGAATCGAGATTCCAACGAAGGTTAGGAATGGACATTGTTGTGCTGTGATTTGATGACTATGTGATTGTAGTTGTTTCAAGGGAAGGTGAAGAACTGGTGTTTTTGACAGGCTGCTCATTCGTTGTTTGATAAAAATTGCGTCTCCTGTCAATGAAAGGAATAGCCATGTACTACCTACCATCATGTGTGTGGATTTCATTACATGGAGCTGCTGCTATACCAGAGGCTCCACACAACCACTTGTCAATGGGTAACTATTTAGACACCATGCACTTTAATAATTATAAGAATTCCCCTTGGCATCTATTGAATGAATCGCTGGAGTTCTGTGTTATAAATCTGTGACCAAAAGCGCCATCATGGAAAGGAAGAAAACAGGATGGAGAGGCATGTGCCAAATGGCAGCGCACTGTTGAAAGGTGTGGTGGTCTGAAATTGGTTTTCTTCGGGGAGTTAGTGTTTGCAGCAGCTGAGGCGGAAAGTGCATGTGGGGGGAGGGACGGGGTGCTTGTGGGATGTGCTCTGCATTCACCACCAGTATCCGGTTTCTTCTTCTAAATAAATGTGTGACATCATCATACGGCAGCTGCTTTTCCACGGTGATTGGAGGAAGGGAGAAACCTAAGAAAGAACTCCCGCGCCGGAGATCCGGTCAGGAATGGCAGAGACAGAACAAGCAGGGCAACGGGCCGGAAACTATTTAATCAGCTCCTCGGAGACTCTATTGATGCGATGCCCTTGTTTTTACATCATCACGCGTGAGCGGAGAAAGCAGAGTTTTTGCCGCGTTCAAACTGAAAAGGGAAAGCAGAAAAGAATAGTATTAGAATCAGAGATGCACTGCTGCCGGGAACTTGGCATTGGCTTCCGGCCGCTCTTCCAGTGTTGTCGTGAATCACTTCCGGCGTTGCCGTGAATCACTTCCGCTGTGGCCGCGAATCACTTCCGGCGTGGAAGCTCCTTTCTAGGCGCCCGACGTGGCTGCTGCACGTCTATTGGCGGGGCGTTCCTATGGTGCTTTCCTCGAATGGGCACTGGGCTCTGCAGGGAGCGGCTGCTTGTGCTTCGCCGCGGGCGTCTCGGCGCTTTCCTTGAGTTTCTAGCAGAGGCTCCACGGCTGGAAGGGCTCAGAATGCGTAGAATGGGCTTCTAGCGCCACCCTGGGGTGAGAGGAGGCAACTGCTCAGCAGGAGGTGGCTACGTGCTCCAGCTCCATCCAGTTGAATCCCAGACCGAGGTGAGGGGGCGCCCCGAGGTCTGGGCTGGTGGCAGCTCCCTTTGGAATTGTTATTTTCTTTCACATTCTGTTGGTTTCTATCAGGGCCGGCCTTAAGGGCAGCAGCGCCCTAGGCGAATTGGCGCCCCTCCTCGCCCGCCCCGAGGCGGAAGTGGGCGGGGCCAGGAGGGGCCACTTTTTTTTTAACCTCCTTGCTTCGGCGAGGAGGTTAAATAGGGCGCGTTTGATATGGCATTTGTAACGCGCCTATACACAAGTGCTTCGAGGCGCGACGAGGCATTGATATGATATGGCATTGGTAACGCGCCTATACCCAAGTGTTTCGAGGTCCGACGAGGCAGGGGGGGGAACAAGGAGAGACAGACAACGATCCTACTAGGCCAGGTGTCATTCTAGGCAAGTGCAAGGTAAGTGCTGGGAGGAGGGGCTGTAGGATACAGAGACAGTCCCGTAGTGCAGGGAGGCAGTGCAGGGAAGAGTGGCTGGGCCAAGGACCGAGGTCGCTGACTGGACCAGTTGCAGAATTCAGTGCGGGTTCAGTGATATTAGCAGGGGAGTGAGGGAGAGAAAGCGGAGGCAAATAGGAAGGTTTTGAGGTGCTTCCGGAACCAGAGATGGTTCTCCTCGCCACGGGTTCATTCAATGGCAATGAGGCGTCTGTCACGCCCTCTGCCACCACGCAAGCTCGGGGGAGCCCTTGAAAGACTCCCCGGAGCTGGCGTGGTGTGGGGCTAATGGTGCCTTTTCTTGTGAAAAGTGCCCGCGGCAGAGGGGCACATTTAAATGCACCCCCCCTGCCGTGGGCACGTTCTACAGTACAAGGCCACCTGCTGCGCCTTCTCCCCCTTTAACAACCACTTCAGAGCACAGCATGTAGCACTCTAGGGGAGAAAATAAATGCATATCCTGTATAAGTAGTTGCCTGAAGAAAAACAAACGAAGAGCTCATTGACAGATCCTGTGCTTATTCTGTAAAATTGGCATACAGACTTAAGAGGCAGGCTAGTGCCTGATCCTGTACTTGGCCTTTAAAGACGGCTGCTAGCCACTGGATCCAGAGTTCCTCACCATATCCTGTAAATGTCTTATAAACATGGCTGTCCAGACAGTGTCAACAGAGAAAGAACTTGGCACCATATGCTCTACATTCCTTGTATACGTGGCTGTCTGGACTCTTGAGTAAGAGGTACAATTGGAAAGCATAATCTTGGTGCAGGATGATATCCCGTTACATTACCATGCAGATTATGATTGTATAATCGGGGATGAACACCTTCGGACCGGCTCTTTAGTGATGATAATAATGCTGCTGCTGTTCTGTCTTCATGGGAGTTAGGTAAGAATTGATGTAGTCGCACTCTGTGAGACTACACAACGCGTATCTGCTTGGTATTAGGTAACACAGCTTTTGTTATAGGTCTGTACTACACAAGTTGGTAGTGTGACTGAGCAGCCAGACTTATCTCAAGAGGGGTAAATGTGAGCTGTTGCAAGGCAATTCTCAAATACAAGTAGCCAAGTAACACTTACACTCAAGATTTCAGTTATATATAATTATTTAAATTGACAAGGGGGGGTCCTGGGAGTCTCTCTGCCAGACTTTAGTACTGGTTACGAGAGACTTACCCAGAGTCTTTAGCTCACTATCTTTCACAGAGAAGAAATATCCCAAGCATATCAGTCTTTGTCCTGCCCTGGGGCAGACGTGGACCCCTTGCTCACTATTCTTAGAGAGGCACAGCTCCTCCCTACTGATGAGGTCCAACCAGACCGAAACACATGTGAGGGTAACATATTTAACGTAGTGAGGGTAACATATTTTTTTTTACATGAGAATGTAGGATAAGGGGCTACTAGGTAACCCCAGCACTCTACATAAGATGGTATGTGCTGGACCCACAAAGAGAAAAGGTAAGGAAAGGCAATTTTTCTCTTTACTATTCTTGTGAACAGTCGTTCACACAAGAAAAGGTATTTAAACCTTAGGAGAAATCTAAAGGATTTCTCAGTGACACTGCACTGAAGGTGCTATGTGTCACCATACAAAAAGTAGATGCCTGTGGAATGTGTCAGACTCCAAATACATGGAGAAACAGAGAATCCAAATCAGGTCAAAATGCTTGTGAGAGTGAGAAAAGGGTCTCACTCAATCCAGGGTTAAAATTAAAAAGTCCTAAAGTCCAGCAAAAGAGCTGGGGGTCTCTAGGGTTGAAAGGAATTGGCACAGAAATGAGAATTCCCCCTAACAATGGGGTGGTCTGTGACAAATGTCTCACAGAGTAGAATTGGATGCAGGCCTCAGAAATCCATTCTCTCATTTCTTATCTTTCTTCACAGATTACAAAACACTTGGAATTCCTCTACTTTCTAGGTTTCCGGATCTTTCTCTTTTTCTTGAGATGAAATATTTTAGTCTTGAGGTTGGGCTGATTCAATTGGCATCTCCTAGTGGAAGGGGTGAGGAGCAGGAAGAGTACCAGTTAAAAAAAATGGTTCAGCATTTTTCTTGAATGGACCAATCAATTAAAAGATTTTTGTCAACCTGACATATTGTGTTCTATAATGGAAAATGAATACATTGAAAGAAGAGTGTTTAATAGCACAGCAGAGGGGATGGGAAGGGAGAACATGTGAACATTTGATCTATTTAGTTCTAATGGTTGGTTTCTTTTTCTTTCTCTTTAGAGACAGAAGACTAGAACATCCACAAATCTGAATTTTACAGGAAGACAACACAATCACTGAGCTGACCTCAGTAACATCTGTTTGTAACTTTTTTGCTACAAGACTCCGCCTCAAGCAGGTCTCCGAACATAGATCCTCTGGCAAGCTAGAACTTTGCTAGCCTGGAGCCGCTGGAAGCATTAACGCTGCTGTGGCCTGCAGCCCCTGGAAGCAAAACCTCTGAGCAACTCTCCGTGCCTACAACTCCTGGAGGTGTGAGCAGATGGCACCCGGCGAAGCTCTTCAGGCTGGATACCCTGGAACTCTACGAAGCTCTCCCAGCTTGGGGACCCTGAAAGCATATGAAGCTCTCCCAGCCTGGAGACCCTGGAATCTGGAGCAGCTCTCCAGGCGGCCTTGAAATCCTGTGAAACTCTCCCAGCTTGGGGGCCCTGAAAGCCTGTGAAACTCTCCCAGCCTGGGGGCCCTGAAGGCCTGTGAAACACTCCCCAGATTTGGGGCTTTGGCAGCTCTCTCAGCCTGGAGGCTCTGGAAGCCTGAGCAACCTTTAAGCCTGAATTCTATGTACATGTGGAGAATATGGAGGCCAGAGCAGTCCTCCCAGTCTGTATCCTATGAAAGCTGAGTTCCTCTCCCAGCCTGGAGCCCCCTGGAATCCTGAGCAGCTCTTAACATCCTGGTAGCTCTGGAGGTCTGAGCAGCACACCTAGCCTGGAGCCTCTGGAAGCCTGCACAGCACGCCCAGCTTGTAGCCCTTTGGAATCCTGAGCAGCACACCCAGCCTAGAGCCTCTGGAAACCTGAGCATTTCCCTTACTGTGCAGCTCTGCAAGTCTCAACATTCAAGTCGGCCAATAGGAAAAAGATTGAAAAGTTAATAATGTCTGTCAGCTTATTTAGAGGGGGCCCTCAAAACTCTGACCCGGAAATGACCAAGAACAAGAAACAAGCAGCTCTTTTGTGAATAAATACCGGTTCCTGGCCGCATCCACTGAGAAACACTCATACAGTCAGAGATTTAATGCGTCAGAGCCTATTAAAGGGCTTGTCCTCAACATGGACCTCTTGACGACGCTACAGCGCCTGGAAGCAAAAATGGATCACTTACATAGCAGCATGGAGGACATGCCCACTAAGGTTGCGCGACTTATGAAACACATCTGGCTAACAAAGGGTGAAGAATACCTAAAAAACAGTGCAACATTTGTCGAGAAGCTAAGTCCGGTACGGGGCAATGACAACCCCTATCCGGCATCTCCTTTTCAAGTCAGACCAGGGGGGCCGAGCACTTGTCTTCAGCCTGGTGATTTGCATGGGTCAAATCAACAAATGGACCAGAGAATCCAACCAGTGTTTACTGATCATCAGATACAACAACAGAGCCAGGGCCTCACAGTAATGTTTGCTGCTGGGCAAATCCAGCAGAACCAGAGCACACAGACAGTGTTTACTGATTGGCAGGGACAGGAGCCAAAACATCGCATGCAGCCAGTGTTTACTGATGGCCAGGGACAGCACCAGAACCAGTCCGAACAGTCAGTGGTAACTGATGGGCAGAGACAGCACCAGAACCAGTGCACAAAACCAGTGTTCATTGACAAATGCATTCCAGATCAGATTGTTAAGCTAGAGCTGCTTAACCCTGATGATCGGGGACAGGAAGAAAACCTGGCTCCACAACATGTGCTTTACGATGAACAGAGTCCAGCCATAAACGACGGTCTAAAAACATTGTTCACTGATTGGCAAGGGTTGGATCAGTACGGCAAGCTTGGGCAAGATCGTGATCAGAGCTCTAAGCGAGAGCCATTGTTTCCTGATGGAGAATTTTCAGACGAGAAGCATGATCTCAAGTCACTGTGTCCTGATGGACATGGTCTGCATGATCCTCTACCATGTTTGGGATCAGATACCTCCTCTGCAGATGGAGCAGGTTTCATGGAGTCCATGGGGGTAATGGATGCAAACCCAAATACCCCACTGTTTAATGTCACATCAGGTATGGTTGTGTTGCCATTGATTCCAATTTATGAGAGATAGGAACTGAGACTTGGTAATGGTGCAGGAATGCAAACTCAACCTCAGAAAGCCTTCTGGACCTGGGGGGGAGGGGTCATGATTGCGGATAATGATCCTCCCCCATGGTATTGTCCGAGGAGAAGACGAGGGTCTGTACATTGGGCAATGGTCCATTTCCCAAGCGATCATGAACCCTCCCAATGGCTGCAGGGCTACTTGTATATGGCGTTCTGTAGCGAAGAAGGAAAGTGAATGGTTTTATTCTGCTCAAATCCGAATGTTTGAAATGTGTCCACGCTGGAGATTGTAGCTTGTATTACAAGCTTTGTGATTGGCTGAGCAGATGCCTAAAATGGGATCCAAGTGCTAATAAGGTTGCTAATGCTAGCTTTAAGAGATGTATTGTATTCGTAAGGATGTTGGGTTGGTTTTTAAGTGTCCTCCCCAACACTACTGGGTGGCTTCTCCATGGGTTCAATGGTATAGGCTCTTGGGTCAAGCAAAGTCTCTGGATCTAAACAGAAGTTTCCCCGCTCTACCAGAATGTCTCTGGTACAAACTGTCCCAGGATGCAAGCAAAACACCCAGGGCTTTAAGATCTGGTCTGTGGGTTCTAATGACAGTCTGTGCAGTGGTGGCAGCGAGTGCTGGGTGAGATGACATGAGCCACTGAAACTTCTAGTAGTAGGCCACATGAGTCTCTGTACAGGTCATGGCAGAGTGCATTCTTTACCGACCGGTTTTGAAGTCCTGACTCTAGTCTTACCCTGTTCTACCTTCTAAACAAGTCGCAACAGGCTTGTATCTAAAGGAACATTTCCTGCACCTTAGGGTCACTTCTCTTCCTTCTCTTCACTTTCCAACTCCTCAACTCAGGCCTGTGCTTGCACCTTTGCCACTCCTCCTCTTATACCCCTCAACCGAGTCCCTTCCCTTGCTATCCAAATATCTCCTCCAGGCTCCGCTGGTGTATCTTTCTTCTCCCACTCATTAGTTGAATTCTTTTACCGCACCTCCTTGATACTCGGCCACGCTCTCATTCCTTTACTCTTCCCAGGGTCACCCTTTGAGGTTTAGGGCCGCTAGAACCTCAACCACCTGAGTTTTCTTCCGGCCTGTTCTGCCCTATCCTCCAACTTCCTCCACTGCCCTCAGGATATTCCCTCCATTCACCTAGCCCCTTTGTCACCTCGGACCCTCTTTTTCTTATGTTTTATTGAACAAGTCTTTTATTGCACAGACCATGCCGCAAGCATATGGAGCGCTGTACATGCAAAGGTAACATCGAGGTATAAACAGAAAGAGCGGATATCCAGAAACTACCGCAGGGTAATGGCGGAATGGAAAGGACTCTCCCGGAAAGGGTTAGTTGTTCTGTCAAAGTGTTCCTAAAGCACAGAATGGCAACTGAGAACCAATGTTTTGTTTTACTGTTTATGATTCACACGTTTTGGGGATATTGAAACGTTAGAATGTCTTGTTTCATGTGACTCTGGAATCCCTCCCAATGTGTTGACTTAAAATAGAGGGGCGGGGGGTTTCCTGTAAAAAAATTGCATTATAGGCAATGGATCCCATTTCAAAATAATTACTGCTCTCTAGAGGTAGCCAGTGCAAGTATGAAAAGAGGGGAAATAAGATCATGTTTCCTTGTTCTTTAGAGCAGTCTAGCAGCAAAATGAAGCGCAGAACTAGGGGGTCGTACAGTGAATTTAGAAGCAGCCACAAGAACTCCACTGATTGAATGTGGCACAACACCAATGGCTGCTTTACTGGTGTAGGGCACAAATAGCTTAATGGTCTCAGGTAGATCAAGCTGAAAGTTGGCTATTTGGCCCTTTATAGCCATAGGTTTGTTGAGTGAGAACTTCTTGTAAAGCCAAAAGTCAAGACATGTTGCTGAAAGAGCAACAATTGACAAAGAACCATCTTTAGTTAACAAGAAATCCAAGGGGAGACAAACTCACCCTTATCAGTGGAAAGCAAAATGAATGCAGTCTTGCTAGAGTTACATTTCAGGTTGGCTGCTGCCATCCATTCCTTATATTCTGGTAAGGAAGACTTTACCCATTTGGTTTCCTCAACCCACGATACCCACTTGTAAAGTTGGGTATCGTCAGCATATTGGTGAATCCCCATTCTTTGTTTTTAGTGAAAAGACCCCATTGGATCTACATACAGATTAAACAAAAGAGGTGAATGAATGGAGTCTTGTGGAAGACCACTTAAAACGGGCAAGTCAGAGGGGAGGAGCTGTCCGAGTCCACATGGATAGCCCGAGGTCCCTGCTAGGAAGCAGAGAATCCAACTCAGAATATGACCCAATACCCATATGGACATTGAGAATGGAACTATTAACCATTTTGAACGCTGCTGATAAATTGAGACGCTCAGAAGGCAGGCATTTCCAAAGTCTGTCCTTTGGAATATATTGCCCATTGGTGCGGCGCAGCACCACATGATGCCCAGACTGATAGCGTAGGGCAGATGGACCTGATCTAAATGGGCAAGTAGTGAATTAGAACAACTCTTTTCTTTTTTCGAGTCTGTTAAAACATTTCGAAATACAAAACCTCATAAATGACATATCAACGTACAACATAAATACTTCGAAGTTCATCAGTTATTCAGAATGCATCAATTATTGTAAACAGATTCAGCTAATAATTAATGGATTCAAATAAAATATGAATTGGAACGATAATTAAGGACATTTTAGGCCCACTCATAAGTTGATGCCAAAAAGAGTCCATAGCCAAAAAGTAACAATTCAGAACCAATCTGCAAAAGGAATCTTCCCCAGTATCAGTGGTGCCCTCACAGTACATTACAAGGTGTTTTAAGAGATTCTGTGTGTGAAGGATTTGAGTCTGCAAAATCTACGCTCAGATGGAATACCCCTCATTGAACCCCATCTTTCCAATGTTCCCAAAAGATTAAAATGGAAGCGCATATAAAAATAGCAAAACTTAAGGTTCAAATATTTGTGGAGACTGGCGTAGTGTCTATGGATTTTCCATACTTTTGAGTATAGCTTATATTTACTTAATCGATTCTCATATCTGCTCCATTCAAGAACTTGTGAGTTTCTGTTTTACAAGATCCGGGTCAACAATGGGTTTTGTCGACTACTGTTCCCTTCCAATAATAATTTATCACAATCACAAAAATATTTATGCAGGGCACAATTTAGCTGGGAAAGCATAATTAAGTTCTGCAAACCATGAGTGGTCTACGGGATGTAAGGAACACATGGTGGCAACAGGTAAGGCAGCAACAAGTGATCACAGTTCAAGGGTGGTTTATTAAACAATGAATGCAGTATGCATGGTTGGAAAACCGCCTATTCTAACCCTAGATCTAAGATGAGAGCAAGCGTCGACCATCAAATGAAAATAAGGCAGTCCTAGTGGTGTGTTAAATAAAAGGGCCTATACTAAGAAACCTATTGCCAAATTTTACAACTAATACAAAAAAGGTGTGGCATAGTTCTCAGGAAAAAAAAAGTGTTCTCAAATAATACGTCAGGATGGGGTAGCCTGGGTCTGCACTTTTTTGTGTACAGGATAAGGTGGGATCGTGGAGCAAGGTACACTCTCTCTCGAGCTTGTCCAGCACGAGATGACAGTTCAGTTTTCAGCTATCAAGGATGTCGATGGCCAAGTCTCGTTTCTCTGAAAGTCTCTTGCCTTCGAGGACCTGATATCTTCAAAATAATAAAGCAAAACGTTCCTTTACATGAAAAGTTCTTTAGGATGATAACGATTCACCCCTTGGTCCCCCCTTCTGGCCGCTGACCCTTCACGTATTGTAATATACAAATTATTTAATAGTTCCTTTATCAATCAACTTTGGGTGATGACTTCACCCCTGGATCTCCCTCGGTCGGGCTCGGACCCCCTTGGCATTGGCAGGATTTCTCCTCCCTTAGTTTCTCAATGTCTTTTCAAACAGTTCATAGTGATCATCCCCTGGCCTGGTTCATGTCTGTCAACACACTGTTTCTCGGGACTTTAGACTTCACCCCTCTCGTCGGGTTCACTCTTGCTAACTTCATATTTACAATTGTTCAATGTCGCTAGGATTCACTTCCCTTTTTTTCACATTGTTTGTAGATCAAAGTCTTTCGATTGTAAGGGGATTTTGCTTGACCTCAGTATGACCCCACTTTGACCTATTTCGGTGCCTCTCCTAGGGGTGCTTGGTTTCTATAGTTTCGCTTAAATGGGGATCGACCAGAGTCTCTTGAGTTAGCACCCACATGGTGCTGGTTTCCCCCTGTAGCAGGTCTCCCCTTAACACTTTTACAGTTCTTTAATAGTTCATTGAACTTGGTTCAAACATGCCACTTTGCGATTCCCAATTAGCGACAATCCGGTTCTTATCAGTTCTCCCCTCGACTCACCGGCTGTGATGAACCGCTTGGCTTCTTCCTTCTCTGGAGCCAAGGGCGGTATCGCGGGCACGGGTGCTTCCCTTGCTCCTGTTTATCAGCATAGGTTTGCCCCGTGTACCGCTGACATCTGCTGCAAGACCTCCTCAAGTCTTTGCTTTTTGAATAGTCTTTCTGGTTGGATTGTTCCTTGCTATGTCCTTTTATGTATATTCATTATTCAATGTGGACCTCTATTCCAACTAAAAAGTGATAGAAAGACCTAACAAGAACATTCTAAAAAGGTTGCTTGAATCTTGATGTGTGGTTTGAATTGAAATAACATCTTGGTCTAATGCTGTAAGACATTTTTCTTCTTGTAAGAAGTCTTTTGTTGTAAAATGAAGAAACGTTTCTCTGTTACCAGGAGAAGTGTCTCTGTGCTGCTAATGCACGTTGTGCATGTTCCTGTAATCTCTGTATACTATGCTGTGACACACAAAACTGTTTCCTGGAGCCAACTCTCTGTTCTGCTGCTTCTCAATGGCCATGTTACAGTGGTCTGGGCCTCTGCAGTCACTAAGATGGGGACCCTTCCTCCCTTGAAAGCCGGACAAGTAACACGATTGCTGTTGCAGTGCCCCTTGATGTTTTGGTGAAGTCTTGAATTCAGGGAGTATCTTTTTGGGTAGGTTGCATAGCACATCTATTATCCTGCACTGTCTATTAAGATGCAATTAAAAAACTGCTGAATGATGCAGTCCGGATACCAGGATCATGTCCCATGAAGGCTTGGCCAGATCTTTTCAATCTTCTTTTATTTTTTATCTAAGCTTCTCCAAATATGATTCATTAGTTTCTCAGAGACCTAGTCCCTTCACATCAAAATATGAAAGGCTGTTTAGAATGCCTCTGGACCAGTCAGCACATTGAGTCGTCCCCTCCATCTTGAACAGGGAGAGGCCTCCTGTCCAGGAGGACATATCTAGTCAAGGAAAGAACCCTAAACACAAATAGACTGGCACGCATTACCACAAATACCTCATTCTGACTCTGAAAACCTGTCAGGTGGGAGGCAATCAAGGGGAGCACAGTGTCCTGGATCCAAGGGTGAGAAGGAGAAACTGGAGGGATCAGAGAGCTCCATATTCCAGGAAATTGAGGAGTGATCAATGGAGCAAGCACCAATCCAGGCAAGTGCTATATCATGGATCCCAAGGGTAGAGCGGGCCAGAAGAAGAGTGGGCTCCACATTCCAGGGGAGCAGCGAACAAAGGTGCAGGAGGCAATCCAGGTGTCCTGGATCAGAACGCCAGAGGCGGCACAGTCCTTAGAGATGTTGGATGAGGAGTAAAGTAGAAAGGCGGAAATAGAATGGGGGAAGGGGTGGCAGCATGCAATGGCATTTATAGGAGCATTTTTATGGGGAGAAGGAATGGAGGAAATTAGTTTGGAGAAGTAGCTGGACTTAAAGTCCAGAGTTTTATTAAATGCCTTTTAGGCATTTAGTTGCAGGCGAGTGGAAGATATATGCGTGCTGTGCAGGTGAATGTACTAAAATAAATTCTGGGGGTGGATTTTGGTAGGAGAACCTATTATGTTGTACAGGAAGACACATAAATCCAGCCAATCCAATAAAGATAGGTAGAAGAGCGGCAAGGCTTAGACTCATGAGTGCTGTGAGAGTGGTCTAGGGCTACTATGAGACACACATGGAGCACTCCACATTTACAGCTAGACAGGTAAGTACAGAAATATACAATGATTTATTATACCTTTAAAATACACACCAAGCAACAAAACCTCTAGTCAAATAGTGTCATACACTTACTATAAAATACATATAAACACTCTTGTGAGAAGATAAAATAAACATGGGATTCATAACTAGTGCAATACAGATAAGTAGTTGAATGCGTAAAACACAGTAGAGACAATTTAGAGCAACACTAAAACAGTTCTCTATTACTTAATACGTGCAACCCTGAAATGGATTCGGGCCCACTGCCCTAAAGCCTTTGGTTCTAAAGATCTACTTTTCAAATAGGTTTATTATGTGATTGAACAATGCTAGAGGTTGCAGTTCAGAGTTAAAAAAGTTAAAAGTTCAGGAAAGTACTTCTCTTAATCCCACTTCACTAGAGTAGGGCTAGGAGGCAACCCTTTACTAGACCACCACTGATAGAAGTCAGAAAACGAGAGACCGGGATAGGACTTTATGCCCATGTAACCCTATGAAGGATATGGGGAGCGGAGGGGGGGTGGGCAGGAAGAGACAGGGGTAATAACTTACCCTAACTGAGATTTCTCCAGAAACCACTGCAGAGGTTGCAGATACCATTGAGGACACTTTCTTCTGGGTTTGGTCTGGATGAGGGATGCCATGGAGTCACAGGTTTAAAGGTCAGTTTCGGATGCAGTATTTAGTTTCAGTCGGTTGTGGTATCTATACTAGGGTTCCAAATACCGTCCAGCTGAACACCCTTGTGAGGAAATGAAGACGACGTCTACCGAGCAGGAAACCTCAGGACACTTCCATGTAGCAAAGAAGGCTAGTTGCAACGGGAGTCAGCATGATCAGTTGCTGACAGGCAATCTTCAATGGACTAACAAAGGTGCAGGCCTTGAAGTCTTCCATTGGGACTAGAAGGCTGGAAATGCAAGAACAGGTGTCTTGTAGTACAAGTTGAAGATCCCCCAAGTTCCAAGGATGTACTCAGAAAAGGTGAAGTCTGCAATGAGGTAACCCAGGAGTGAGCTGGTCAGTCAACCTGGTGGTCCAGGGACACTTCTGAAGGCACTGATCCTTGAGCAGGGATCAGAACTGGCTTTTCCTACTGGTCTAGGGGTCAAAGCACCAACTAGGGTCTTGAGATCAGGCAGAGGAGCAGGGCTTCACTGGGACTAGACTGCCGTTTATGCTGGTTTGCTGCAAAGGTCGTCTTCGGGTTGTCAAATGGCTGCTGGAGTCCTTTAATCCAAGAGCTGGACTGGAAGCTTATCCAGGTTGATTAATGGTAAGGATGTGCACCTCACCTTGTTTTGCAGTCAGTTGAGGGGATAACCTGACACTCCTAATGGAGCCACCTGAAGGGCTGCCTTCAAACTGATCATGGTGAGGGTCAGATTCTTCTTCTTCGCTATCTAAATCCAGTAGCAGTGCTTCCATTTAAACGCTTTGCATGAACGCCTTCAATCCATTGATGTGAAACTATTTAGGTGACTGGTTAGGCCTTCCAAATTCCACTAAATACGTTGCCTCACCAAGTCTTTCAACAATTTAGCAAGGACCTGTCTATTTGTTCTGTAAGGCTCTAGACATTATAGGGTCCATGATCATAATTTCTTTGCCTAGGGTAAAATACACAAGTGAAGCTTTCTGGTCATAACAGTGCTTGATCAGCCTTCAACTTGTTATTGGCCCGAGCCATCGGAAGGGCCATCCTCTTCCTCAATTCTAGTACATACTCTACTACATTTAAGGTAGTTGAAGTATAGGGGGACTCCCACCCTTCGTGCACTATGGCCAACGGTCTGACTTAGAAGAAGTTCAAAGGGGCTGAGGCCATCCCCTTTCTGAGGCAACTCTCTGTAGGCAAAGAACAAATGGTAGCAGAAGGTTCCACATATTTCTCTCTGAGGCTCGAAAAGAGCTCCAGTCATGCCTTTAAGGGTCCTGTTGAATCTTCCAACTATCCCATCGTTCTGTGGATGGTAGGCCACTGAAAGTGTCTGACACCCCACACTCCTTCTACATGGCATATCATTGGTGATAAAGCTAGAGCCTCTGTCAGACACAACTCCTGTAGGGATGCCAACCCTAGTAAAGATGCCTAATAATTTGCTTGCAACTGGCTTGGCAGTTACAGTTTTAAGTGGCATGGCTTCAGGACAAGGGCACAAGTTGGTGGTCTACTCCGTAAAATTAACCCTTTTTTTCGGTAAATTATTTTTTATTGAAAATTTCATAAGAAAGGTTATGTTTGGGTGAATTAACAAATTGATATTATAGAAGAATTCATTAAATGCAGTGTAACAGTAAAGGTACACTATTCATTTGTATATGCTTACAGCAAATACTTATACTAACAATATTAAGTAATTAAAATTGCTAAAGTTATGAATTGCAATTAAGACTCATAGGGGAAGATAAACTGAACAAACCGAGGGAAATAATAGGAAAGAAGAGGACGAGAAGTATTGTACAATATAAGATGTAGCATAATTCCACGATAGATATGCAGTAAACACATTCCATTTGTTGTTAAATTTAGGTAAAGTTCTATAGGTTAATGCATACATTTTCTCTATGTTGTGAAAAGAACAGATGGAATTCCACCATAGACTATACATCGATTTTTGTGTAGTGTTCCGATTTGTCTTAATTAGATGAAAAGCAACAAACAAAAAAGCAGACTCGGTCTAATAGCCCCCCTTGCCTTTTTTTTAATGAGTTTCATAATATGGGACAGTATAGTAACCTTAACATTCCAAAATACTTTCTCCACATCCTTTGCTATGCACATTTTACCAAATGACAGACACGTATGTTCGTTTTTGCTTCAATACCAAAATGCAATGCAGCTGAAAGAAACTGGGTCTTCTGATGTCCAGCTAGTTACTTTTTTGTTTGCATTACCTACAAAGTTTACACTCTCAGTTTTCGTTTCATGGTGAACATACATTTCGAAAGATTGGGCTGTATTTATTTTTTAAGTTGTACTCTGTTCTAAAGTGTCTCTCCTTTTCATGCAGAGCATTAAAGGGACCTGGGTGCAGCATGGAGTTATCAATGTGCTGTTCAATGAACAAAAATAATGACCTAGAACATGTGTTTCTTTCAACAGAAGCAGGCAGCATCCTGATGCACCAGGAATGTCATGTTAAAGGGAAAGCCTTAAAATGCAAGTACTGTGAAAAGAGCTTCAGCCTGCATGCAGAGCTTATGGTACATCTGAGGATCCACACAGAGGAGAGCGTGTTTGTGTGTTTTGCCTGTGGGAAGTACTTCTCTAACCAGCCAAGTCTAAGCCTACACAAGAGATCCCACGCAAGTGAGAGACACTACAAATGTACTGAGTTTGAGAAAAGCTTCATCTCGCCATCACGCATAGTTCGGCATCAAAAGAGCTGTAGTGGAGAGATGCCCTACAAGTGTACACAATGTGGGAAATATTTCAAGCTGAAATCACACCTTAATGTACATAAAAGATCCCACACAGAGAGACCATACCAGTGCACATTGTGTGAGAAAGGCTTTCTGAACAGGTATCATCTGGACACGCATCAGAGGATCCATACTGGAGAGAGACCATACCAATGTACATTATGCTTCAAAACCTTCTCTCAGAGCTCAAATCTGTTCAGCCATCAGAGGACACACTCAGGGGAAAAGCCCTACAAGTGCCTGGAATGTGGTAAGTTCTTTAGCCGGATGGCACACCTGAGCCGGCATCAGAGGATCCATTCTGGGCAGAAGCCCTGCAAGTGAACAAACTGTGATAAGCATTTTAATGATGGTTCCAGCCTGAGAAGAGTCCCAAATGGGAGACTTGTATAGTGGTGATGCAGAACTTTCATGAATGGATAACTAGCCTTCTCTGGCATTGCTCCATTGTAATCTCTATGCAGCGGTCTCAACAGAAGCCATATAAATAAATCTAACGTCTTAATTATTTGACGATATGAATGTGTGCACTGGACATGGGAAGGTTAAAGGGGAACCGATGTGCCACTGTGTACGATGGACTATATTATCCACATAGAGTTTAGCACTGTGTTATAAAAAATGTTCCTCACCTAGAAAGTTCTCTCAGGTGGCTTCCATGCCGATATTGCAATAAATGTGTAAGGTGTTCACACACAGCAACAATTTTCATGCATTCAGCCAATGTTTGTATCTCGCCTATTTTATTTCATTTCCCCTTTCCACTCGTCCCTCGGACCCTGACTATGTTCTTTTGCTGAATAACAGGTATTACTACCCTTGCATTTCGACAGTCTATTGTGTAAGGCTCAAGTCGTCTAACATTGGCTGCATCTACCTGCACATGTTTTGTTGTGCACCTTATAGTTTCCACCCATTAACCTTTCTCGGCCAAGACTAATTGCCTTCCGCAGGTATCCTCTTCTGCTGTTCTACTTCCTTCATATCCACCAACCTCCTTGGATATGTCCTAGAAGACCCTGTTGATGCACTCAATATCTGCTCAATCTTATGTAGTAACTTGTCTGATGTTGTTTGACTTATTGCAGGATATTTGCTCTGTATCTTGGTAGACTGTTCATCTTGATGTAACCACTCATGTTAATTATTTACTTAATATTGCATTTTACTTGTTACCATTGTTGGTCCTATCCACTACTGTGCACATGCCAGAGGACCACAAGGAATATGAATTCTGCTATAAATGTGTGTTCATCAACATAAGTGAGATTGTTATCACATATTGTCCCCGATTTTCCACCCATATTCTTTGTACAGTATACTGACACATGTTAGGTCCTGCTTTGTGCATCCAAAAAACCTGCACAATAAATAAATAACTATTGGAGAAAAGAAGAAAATGAAAGGTTAGAAGGTGTGTAACCAACATAGGTTTCTAATACCAAGATACATTAAGTACACAAACGAGTGGAAATTACAGAATATGACGACACAATGACATAGGAGATATTATTATGAAACCAACTATTGTAGTATGAATTGTGAAAGTCCAGAGTCCCTCAGTGAACTGTAACTTCACAGTATCCTTTATAACAGAAGACATATCTATAAAGGAGCAAATGCAAGTATTGCCAGGTAGAATATAAAGTCTGGGTGATGCAGATTTCATTACATATCGCCAGCTTTATCAAAAGACTCCCAAGCATATCTGGAGCTAAAGTCTGTGGTAGTGACAACAAATGATTCAAAGAAGGAACTAAGAAGAAAGCATGCAGATTGTGAACTCGGTGTGCCCTGACACAGGTATTGGATGTATCCCATCATCACACGTTCAAAGTTGGCAACAAGAACCATGAGGAATGCCTCTCAAGTGTGCCTTTCAGTGTTTTAGTTACAGTTCAGGGTCAAATAGCGAATGAATTCCAAACAAACACACACCGGATCCTAAAGCAATGAGTGAAAAAGTAAGCAAAGGATACTGTCAAAGAGTAAGGCCCTCATTACAGTTTTGGTGGCGGGTGGGATGCCACCAGAATGTAACACAGTTTGCGCCACTTGGAATTCTGAAATTATCAGCGTATTACAAGTGGCAGAAACGCTGGTAAATCCCTATTCAATGGAGTCGATTGCGAGAATTACTGGCACTGGAATCACCGGTGCCAGTAATTTTGGTATTTCTTTTGCTGGTGGGGGCAAGATTTACGGTGGGGGACCTGCTTTTCTGGAGGTAAATTAGTTCACCCACCGGCAAACCTGTGTTTTGTCAGTGTGGTAAAAGTGCTGGAATTACCAGCGATTTTACCTGCCCTTTTACTGCACTGGTAAAACTGTAATGAGGCCATACAACTAGGACTAAACTGGGCCTTGATATCACACAACTGAACACAAACTTCAAAGCAATTGCTCATTCCTCTGCTATCGTTCCGTATCATTGATTGGTCGAAAAGAGCTTTACACAGATTGATCAATCAAGCAGGGCCTCAAATGTTTCAGTTGGTGGATCATTTGGAGATTAGAAATGGAGAATTGCAAGCGAGTACAATGACACTGTGGCTGGGCTTTCCCCCTTTTCCCTTAGACTGTTAGTCATTAATGAGGCATTGCATGTTCTGTGGAGCTGGTGCCAAGCATGGCTTAGTTTGCAAGAGCTTTGCCGCTCTTAGTCATCCAGTAAAATATAGCCCCTGATTAATCGAAAGCGGTAAGAATCTAATTGATGCTAAACGAAACAAAAAGAACGATCCCTTAATCCGTAGGATTGGGTCTGTAGGTGGTTGCATGCAGTGAGCGAGTGTTGACTCAACAGTTGGAAAAAACATCTGGATACAGGGTTGTATCTACACCCGATGCCCTGTGCCGTACCAAACCTTAGGGGTAATTGAAAGAACCTGGCAAAGGCATTGTCATGATAGTATTGTTAGACGTGTCCAATGCCTTTCCCAGGATGTATGACAAGCTGCTGATTGCCTTGAGAGAGAGCAGTTGTTGAGGGGGGTATCCTAGAAATTGATTAACAGCTTCATAGCCAAATGGGCAGCATAGGCTCTTGACCCAATAGTTCTCAGAGCACTGTGTACGATGAGGCTTCACCCTTCCTTGCATTCTTTTAATTGTTTATTTGGCTGCCACCATGTGCCTATTGGGTCCCTATCACGGCGGGTGCATAACTTGGATTAGTGTACCCTTCGGTGGGATATGTTAAGGGATATAATCCCCTACCCACCCACTGGCACCTGCCTTCTCCCTTTTGGTACTTCCCATCCCTCTGTCTCTGAGCCTCCGCTCCATCCCCTCAATCTTAAACATACACTAAAGATCGAGAATCTCTTTTCTTTTCTGTAGCTGCCTCCCCTTATATTTTGCCACTAGAAACGTGGACATGTGTTCCAAGATGCTCTTGTTGTGTGAGCAGGGCATCCCCCTCCTCTTGTCTCCGTGATCCACTGCTTATGATATTTCTCCATCCTGTCACGATACAGTGGCAGGGCCTTATACATGTGCTCTTTTGATGATCCCCGCACCCCATGCTAGTGATGTCTACTTCTTACTAGCCCGTCAAAGCCCTTCTTGCGCCCCGCGCACGCTGCCACTTGCTTGTAACCACCAGTGACATCCATATCATATTCATATGTTCCTACTGCATAAACTGTATTGCAATGACTAACTGTACCAACCAAAATATCAGTCTTATGCCTTGTAGAATTCATAATGTACCACTGAATGCCACTATGCCTGTAACTAAGCTCTTGCAAGTAACAGCGCCTCAATGCCCATGGGCTGCTAGCGCCCTACATAAATTTAAATTTAAAAAAAACAATAAATCAACCCCCACAATTCCCTGCACGCGCACACCACTCCACAAACACATCCAACACCACACCGCTACAGACATTTACCGCCCCTTCTAGGGCCTGCTCCTTACCCACAAAGTGCCTCATTACAAGTTTTTCGGAACGGGTTAATGGGCTCCGCTAATGGAGGCGGACCCGTTAAACCTGCTCCGTGAAATTACGAGGTCCCCTCAAGGGACCCGGTGAGGACACCTGGTAAAACCAGGTGTCGTTACCGGATCCCGCGAGGGGAAGAGGGAGCTAACAACAGGCCGGTCGTAATCAGCCCGTTGTTAGCTCCCTCTCCCATTCCCATTGAGCCCTATGGGGGCTCAGATGGGAATGGGGAAGGTCTGGCCCGGGTTCCCAGAGGGAGGAATTACTGGGCCCTCCGAACTTGGAATGGGCCGGTAATTCCCCTTTCTGGGAACCCGGTAAGAAAGCCCGGTTTGGCGGCATCCATGGAGCTAATATTGCATAATATGCTAATATATGGAATAATTTGCAGCGCACTCCAGACCCGACAGTAAAAGGGCGCGAAGGTTACAAGTAGGTTCTAAGCTTAGTTAAACTCAAGATAAATTAACAATACAGATACATAAATTCACAGAGTAGTTACTAGATATAGGCGGCACGTAGATATAGTTGTACATAGAAACATGTTATACATTTCTTTGCCTACCACTTAGTGGGATTGTACAGTTAGTGGGCACACGGCTGGCTTAGATATTGGCAGATTTGAGCCAGATGGTGCATTTGGATCTGAAGTTCTGGTAAGGCTGATCGTCTCGGATAGCAGGAGGCAAAGTGTTCCACAGTTGAGCCTCTTTTGTGGGGAAGCTGTTGCCACCTACCTTAGACAGTTTTAATCTAGGGACAAGGAGGGAGTTGCGATGGGTTAGTATGGAGGGTCTGATGGAGGTCCTTTTATGGAATCTCTCCGCAAGATAGACGGGTGCAGCGTTGTTCAAGGATTTATGGGTAAGTGACGCAGTTTTCAGTTTATGGAGAGCCATTTGTTTTGCCACCTAGTCTCTGAAATATGGTCTGTCCTAGCCACTCCGAGAGCCGCTCTGAGGGTGTTGTTTTGGAGCGTTTGGATTTTTCTGACAATTGTTTTGTTAGAGCCAATGTAGAGGGTGTTGCAATAATCAAGCCTGGACAGAATAAGGGCTCTGCCAGGATGATGCAGCTATTGTTTGAGAGGAAGTGTTTACCGGTTCTGATGAGATTACACATGTAGCCAGTGGTGTAGGCCAACATGTTAACTTGCTTGTTGAAGGAAAGGGTAGAGTCTAGATAGAAGCCGAAAGTTTTAACCTCGGTGGCCACTTTGATAAGGTTGCCATCAATTATTTAAGGAGGTGTATTCAGCCCCAGTTTATTGAGGTTAGTGGAGGTGCCTAGGATGATGAGTTCTATTTTTTCATCATTCAGGCATAGACCATGATTAGCCATCCATGTCTGAATGATGAGATACACCCTATTCACCAAGGCCAATTCCTTAACATAATCCCCTGAAAGCGGGAGGAGTATCTGTGTATCATCTGCATAGTTGGTGTAGGTGATACCAAGACTGTCCAGATCATCGAAAAAGGGCTTAGTGAATATGTTGTATAGCATAGGAAAGACGCAAGATCCCTGGGGGACAGCGCAGGTGATAGGGATAGGGTCTGCAGCTGCTGAAGGCAAGAATACTCTCATGATCCTTTCACTAAAGAATGATTCAATTCAAACTATGGCCTCCCTAGAGAAGTGAGCAGCTGAGTCTAGGTGGCTACATAGGACTTTGTGATATACAAGGTCTAATGCAGAAAGAGGTCAAGGAGGAGGAGGAGGGCAGACTTCCCTTTGTCCCTTAGTTCATCGACTTAAGTCTATGAGAGCTGTCTACGAGTGATTGCCATACTTCCAGGAGGTGGTGTAATTCCAGGTATTTCTGTTTTTGTGTGTAGGCGACCTTGTCGAGAATTTTTCACAGAAAGGGTATGGTTGTGATAGGTCGGTAGTTAGTAGGTATTTCAGGGTCCAAGGTTTGTTTCTTTAGTAAAGGGAGCACCCATGATTCTTTGAGACTAGCGGGGATGATGCCAGAACTGCCATGATTAATGAAGCATTAATAAGCTGGGCTGGACATGGGTCACCTTGGCAGTTGGATGGTTTGAGAGAAAGTATGATTTTTTCGACTTCAAGGATTGAGATTTTGGAGAGTTTGAAGCACGTTGGAGGTGAGCTAGGTTAGATCAGTGTCTTAAAGTTGGGTTGTGTGATGGTGGCCGGGCGGATGGTGGGTTGCGGTGGATTAGACGGCGAGTTCAAGGATGCTTTTTTTGGGCTATTTTAGTTTGGAGGGTGTTCATTTTATTGGAAAGCGCATGTTGGATGCCGGCACACCATTTTGTATCTTTGGTGCAGGTGTCTTGCGTGGCGATAGGGGTTTCTTTCTCTTTGAGGATTGTGAATAGCTCCTTCATGCTGGAGTTAGCTTGGGAGATCCGGGTGATGTAGGATTCTTTTTTTGGCCAGGCAGATTTCTCTTTTGTAGAGGGTGGAGATCTTGGTGAGTTTAGTTTTGTTGGCTTCCGATGGTAGTAGTCGCCAGGTGGCCTCACAGGTTCTGTTTTTTAGTCTTAGATCTTTGAGGTATGGGTTGAACCATTTGTTCAGATGGGTTTGGGGTTTACTGGGTCTCACTTTAAGTGGGGCAATTATATCCAAGGTTGTAACCATGATTTTGTTATACTCGTCGACCAGTGTACCGGGATCGGTGCTGTCTGGAAGGGAGTTGAGAGTGGGAAGGATGGCTGGGATAAGCCTCTCAGTTGTGATGTTCTTTTTACTTCTGGTTAATGTCGGGGGCGGTAAGGTTCTTGATGGGGAGAGGTCTGGTGGTGTTGAGGTCAAAGGACACGATGGAATGGTCTGACCAAGTTAAAAGGGAGACAGAGGTGGTATTAGCCTGACAATTGTAGTCAGCTACCCAGTCTAATATTCTTCCTTTATTGTGAGTGGGTGTGGAGACTTTTTGGAATAGGCCGAGTTCAGTCAGGATAGTGGTGATATTCAAGGCAGGTTTATGGAGGGGATCGTTAAATCCCAGGTTGAAGTCGACAAAGGAGTAGAACTTGTGAAGAGTTTTTGAGGTTATTGGAGAGTATGGAGGAGATAGCCTCCTTGAATGAGCCAATGGGTCCAGATGGTCGATAGATCAGGTGTAAGGTTACAATTTGTGAGTTGGCCAGTCGTAGTTTGACTGTGAGGATTTCACAGGGTTGACGATTTTGAGTAGGGGCAAGTTTCATGATGAGGCTAGATTTAAAGATCATGGCAATACCTCCTCCTTGGGACTCGTCTATCTTGCCTGGGAATAGTGCAACCATCACGTACGGCCAGCATAAGTATGGGTCCTGCTGCAGGATGTAGCCAAGTCTTAGTTAAGATGAGAAAGTCGAGGTTATCAGCTAATATCAAATCTGCAATTTCAGTGGCATGAGCTACCAGTATCTGGTGTTAAGTAGGGCTCCTTTGAGCGGTGGTATATGGGAGTCTTTGCTTGCAGTATGGTGTGTGGTGTTGGAGGTCTTGGGATGAGGAGCTGCACGCTGCTCCATGGTGGTCTTGAAAGAAGGGCGGTTGTTGTGGAGTTTAGAAGTGGTTGTATTTGGGTTCGGGGAGTGGTTAATAATGATGTTAGGACTGGGTGAGAGTCTGGCCGGGGGGTTGAATAATTTGTCCAATCTAGATCGGAGTCTGGCGTTCCTGATGTTTATGTTACAGGTATAGGAGGTGGCTCAGCCCTGTATGGAAAGGTTGGACTGAGTTATGACAGATGCAAACATAGTGAGGCAAGTCAGGCTCGGATGGGCACGAGAGGTGGGACTGGCGATACCCAGTAAGGTATTGATAATGGCTAATGTACCTAGAGCGATAAGGTAGACTGAGGGAGTCATACTAGGGTATAGTGCTAGGCTAGTTCAGCTTATCACAGGGCAGGGCAACACAGATAGTTCAACATATAACACAAGGCTAGTCAGCACAGTTCAGTAGGCTAGTTCAACTTATCACAGGGCTAGGCAACACAGATAGTTCAACATGTAACAAGGCTAGTCAGCACAGTGGAATAGGCTAGTTCAACTTATCACAGGGCTAGGCAGCACAGTGGAATAGGCTAGTTCAATTTATCACAGGGCTAGTCATCAGGCTAGTTCAGGTTAGCACAGGGCTAGTAGCACAGTGGGGTAGGCTATTTCAGTTATCACAGGGCTGGTCAGCACAACTATTGTAGTGGCATAATGGGCTAGTTGCTGCAGTAAGTTATACAAGAGTGTAGTAGGCAGCCCAATTATAATGGCATAAAGGCTAGTTTACAATCAGCAATAGGATATGCAAGTATACAATAGGCCGGGAAATGGTGGGTAATTCAGCTTAATATCAAGGCACAATGGGTTAGTTACTGTCGTTAGAGTATACTCAGGCGAGATAGGCAAAACTACTTACTCACGCTTGCATAGTCGGCTAGTTAACTATGGCAAGGAGTGCTGTTCGATTACTCTCAGTAGGCTGTTCACATTGATGTGTTAGAGTGAATGCCTATGCACTCTATGCTAGAATCATATGATTAGAGCATGTAACAATGCAGAAGCAATAATTAGGGCAGATAAAGCGTGCTTCTCGTAATATGCTAAGGTAGACGAGTGACGGACAATAGTATGTATGGGTGATATCACAAGACGGGATTGTTTGTTGAAGCTGCGTCAAGGGGTGGGATTACCACATTATACAGTAATGTTGGAGCTGTGTTCAGGATGTGGCAGCGGTTTCGGTAAGCAGGTGATAGGCAATGTACTTACAGCTATTGTAGTTCTGCACAGAGTGCGAGCCAGCTTGGACCAAGAGCTGTGTGCCCGTGAAGAGTTCACCCGTGTTGAGAGCACCGGTCACTGAAAACTGCGGTTTCATGTACCGTTGTAGTATGAAGGTATCAGAGGATAGACGTCAAGAGGCTCGGCTCGCCTCGCCGTACAGAGGCAAACAGAGAGCCTTATACACAGCTTTAGATCAAAGGCTGGCGTCCGTCTGCAGGCGGAAGTGGGCGAGTTGAAATTGTGGCTCGGTGCTTAGCAATGGGGAATAGCCTCATTATGAGGCCACGTTGAGCCGGCCATCTTAGAATGGCACAACAGCTGATTCAGCGTGCTGGGCTTTCTTTACCGCTAGGATCACTGCAGTGATGTGGGGTCGAAGTAACAAATGAGCCGAACGGGTGGGGTGGCTCACCGGCTCACCAGGCTCAATCAATGGATTCACTGGATTGCAGGAATGCGCGGCATCCGTCGTCTGGATCGCAGGCAAAGTCACTGTGATGAGGTGGGGAGAAGGGCTCCTGCCCTCTCCATGTCCAGGGGCTCTATGTGTCAAAATTCCTCTAAGCGTCAAAATCCCTGAAAACAGGAGGACATAAAAATCATTGAATTTAGCAAAAGAGGAAGAAAGGATTCCAAATACTTACATCTTACTTCTCGTACCGTAAGGTCAACACTCCTGAACACAGTTAACAGCCTACGAAAACTAGGTTATGATTTAAGAGAAGCTAACCGAGCAGAAAGAGGCATCACCGGACGAGATGAGGTCTTAGATTCCACCCGACAATTGGGCGGGACAAGACATAATGAGAACAACAGACCCCAGAAAGAGAACCGATATAGAGCATTGAATCAAGGGTCCCTTAAACCAAGGCATAGTGCTATACAGAGGAAGAACCGATTGTGCACACCATCACCTGATAACTACAGACAGAAGCTATTCCAACTAACTCAAAATGATACTGCATGGATTCAAACCGTTTGAGAGACCTGAGACGAACAGTAATAGCAAGATCACAGAACAACTATCAGGAAAGAAAACAAGAGGGAAGGACCAGACTACGAATAGCAGGACATAGCCCAGAAGAATTCTGTGATCCAGATCGAAAAACCAACAGGGTCACAGTCCAAACTCAAAAAGACGTTTAATCAAAATAGACTGGATAACAACAAATCCTCCTCAGCAGATGTCCATTTAAACCTTCTTCAAGACTAAGAAGCTAAGAGATGGGCCTGGATTCCAGAGGCGCTGGCTACTAATACACGTCAATAGCCACCATCAAGCGTGATTGAAATGGATTCAGCCGAGCCAAACTCTGAAAGGAATTTAACAAAAGCACAACTCACTCTAGGATCATGGAATACCAGAGGGCACGGGCATCTAACAATCCCGACCGATATAACTCTCTCTAAGTTTGAACTATTATGTCTCCAGGAGACTTGGCTCATGGCGCCTCCAAGTATTGATGGATACAAACTATCCACTTCCCAAGCAGTCAAAGGCCGGGAGGGCTGCCTGACCTCAGGACTACTAGTTGCTGCTCGTTCAGGAAACTAGTTGAATATTGATAAAGAACTGTTAATCTCAACATTCATACAAATGGTCTTGGTCAGAGGGACCCAGTCTGCAAACATTGTTAAAAAGACAACAACTACCCGGATCCTAGTAACAAATGTTTATTGGAACCCGAAAGCTCAATCACTCAAGATATTTATGAGAAATCTGATCCAAGCTTTGGACGAGGCAAACACTAAGGCCATCATTACGATTTTGGCGGTAGCCAAATAGCTCCATGGCTGCCACCAAACCGGGCTTGTTTACCGGGTTCCTGCAATGAGGAATAACCAGGTAATTCCAACATTGGAGGACCCAGTAATTCCTCCTTGCAGGAACCATTCCATAGGGCTCAATGGGAATGGGGAGGGAGGTAACAACGGGCACATTACAGGTGTCCCATTGTTACCTCCTTCTTCCCCTCGCGGGTCCCGGGATGGGATGCTTGTAATCGGCCCTGACGGAATGAAGGGGGCCGGTCCCGTACTGGCCCCCTTCATTCCGTCAGCGCCGGCCTCGTAATGAGGGCCTAAGTATCCTATTCACCAAACCATCATCTGCAGTGATTTCAACTCCACTATTCTGGGAGTGGGACTTAAAGACACAAAAGCTACAATCAACCAGCAGTGTTCAAACAAGTGGTACCAACAAAACTCAAAGAAGCAAGGTGGTCAATGATCCAAATTTATGGATCAAAGAGACATGCATAACCTTCATCACATGATCGATCCCTCTAAACCCAGAATATCAACGTGGGAGAGAAATGGCGGGACTCTATCATAGACCATATTTACGTCTCAAAGAGTTTGCTTGCCATCTTGGAAACCTTTGAGGTGAGGAAAACCACTCACAGTGACCATTGGGGTCATTACGACCCAGGCGGTAAGTACACCAACTTAACCACCATGGTGTAAACTATGTTTACACCATGGTGGATGGCGGATTTACCGCCCCATTCCAAGGTGAGTGGGGCGGTAAATCCCCATTTCCCATTTACCCTTCCCCATTCCCATTTTTGCCTCATAGGGCATAATGGGAGTGGGGAAGGCGCTAATTACGGCACCGTAAATTACGGTGCCGTAATTAGCACCAAGGCGGGTTAGCGCCATGGATTTTTAAATGCCTGCTAAAAGCAGCCGTTAAAATTGGAATCAGGCGTTAACCCTTAACGCCTGAGTTGTAATGAGGTCCCATAACATTTTAATAACCACTTAGCCAAAAATGAAAACTTCAAATTACTATATGAACCTCCCGGTAGAAGCAAGCAACCAAGGGGTAAGGTTAAACCTTACAAAAGAAGCGATCGGAGAAATAACACGCCAGTACATGACTAAGACGACAACTGAGCACTGTAATCTATAGTAGCCAATTTTGGAATATTGTCCTTTGCTGACTAAATATCAACAACAAACTAAGAAGAGGAGAAACCCTGCCAAACAGCACCTGCACGCCTATGTTGTAGAGCTAAATGAGAGGGGAATAAAACATGCAAAAAGCCATTAAACATCTGTCTTGATATGGGCAAAATCTTCCTCGGGGCCAGCCCTTTGAGAGCAAAAATACCCAATTCAGCCCAAAATACAGGTTCTATTGTGCTGAGCAGTGATCTCATGCTAGTGACAAATGACACCCTCAAAGTTTTAGCATATTTATTCTAAGCAGTGAATTTCATATACATTTGGGATTCAAGTTAGAGAATATTACAAAGCATAAAACAAAGAGCAATGCAAAATATAGTGAAACATGGAGTAGATAAACATAGAGAAACATAGAGAAATATAGAGAAACATAGAGAAACACAGTCTTACGTCCCTTTAATCAGCACTGGGAGACCATGGGTTTTTCATAGAAAAACAATGCTGGAGGACACCGTGAGAGCCAATTCCGGGCACCTGACTGTACACGAATCAAGTCCACAGGACGATCTCCCCCTGATCCCATGTGTGCATGGATATTTTATAATCTCTTGCTGTCAGTCACCATGACGCATAGTTCAAGAACTTTCCCTGTGAGGCTGGTTCATGGAAAAAACCCAGCTCTCTCTGAGATGCTCCCTGCTCGCTCCTACCCCCTCCCTTGGAGCCCTCTCCGCGAACACTGGAATGTCCTTATCAGTGCCTTCCCAGAGAAAAGCAAGATTAGCTTGGAGCCAGGGCTACCGTTAGTGAGGCTGAATATTCTAAGGGAAGCAGGGATGTATTAACCCCATCTGCAAGCTCTAAAAGGCATGCACTCATAGCTTAGTGTTTATAGCGCTTAAGACTGGCTATCTAAGCGCTATATAGGTGCCATAATGTTCCAAACACTCCAAAAATACCTATTAGGTACAGAGCTAGGGGCCCTCCCTGCCTGTCTATCAACAATGCTTAATGTGACCTATTTCATACTAGGCCTGCATATTCCTTGTAGCTCACTACTGCATAATGGAAGTGCTACAACAGACTACTGTCAGCATTTTTAGCACATACTTTGAATACACTATTGGCTTTCAGCGGCTAATGCTGTCATCTAAAGCCCTGATTGGCAAGGTTGCAATTTCGTGTATCACTACATTCCACCCCTATTCAACGTTTGTGCGACAAATGCTGACTAATACCTATCAATATAGTATTTAGTGCAGTGATAAAGACCTTGGGGCTTTGCAAGAGGTTTAAGCAAACTATCTTATAGCGGTTAGTTAGCGTGGCATGCAAGGTAAAACACTACCTAAACAAAAATGTACACAAAGTGAACAGTGACATATACCCTTGCCAAAACCTGGCCTACACAAAAAAAATACCTACACCAAGTGAACATGGACAGTTACTCTAGCCAAAACATGGCCTACACAAAAATACCTGAATCAATTTTGTATAACTGATTGTCAGTTAAAAAGCAGCATGCAGTTAAAATGTCAAGGCAATCCGGTGTAGTCTAATCTACAATGCACTATTGCATCTATGTATGGTTACCAATTCTAAAACCTGGCAGCCTTTCACTCTAAGGGCCTACCCTCCCCCTGATCCCAGGGCATTCAAGCGTGACTATGGGCTGTGTGACTAGACACTTCCCCCAGGTAGGTGGAACCCAACCAGAAACCATCTAATTTCGTGAACAAGGTGAACCCATGGGCACCAGGTTATCTAAATAAAAACAATTCTACTAATTTACATCAAAGCATGGCATGTGTTATTCATGCAATCAAAAAGCAAGCAATTCAATCCATATGTATGCTGGTAACTGTAGCTCTGCGTGCCAGTGTGTGGAGGATGGTTGCCCCCACCCAGTAAAAAGCCAACACCTGCTGATTTAACAATGTTTGCCATACAATGCATTGTGTGTATTTAGCAGTCTTGTTGGCCTGCCCTATTGCAGAAAAAATGTCTTCATACCTAAAATTCTGCCATCTTCAGTTGGCTGTCAATACTTGTAGCAGTGTTGGGCATATCAATGGGCCCCACTAGGCCAGAAGTTCTATAGCAGAGCTGGCATCAGAACCCATAGTGGCTAGCTTATTGTGCACAGTTTCTATGTCACAAGCATATAAAGCTCCTGTTACTCCCCGCTGCTCCTGCAATTAATGAATCTAGCTCCCTAGCTACGCGCACTCTAGTGATGGGCCATAGAAATGGACTCCATTTGTAGCAGCTTGGTAGTACTAAGGAAACATTGCCTCATGATAAATCTATGTCTAAGTGTATCACTGTAATTATGGAGGTGTGCATTACCAGCCTGCAATTGTGACTTGGAGAATACTCTTCTTCAAGTGGGATATCTACCATATACAATATTAACTTTAGCCACAAACACCATACTACTATCCGGCAGTGGCTGTTTCATCACATTAAACAAATTCATTTAGTCAAGTTATAGTCCATAAAATCTTGGCGAGAACACTCGCTGCAGTTCTTGGTCAGAAAAACATCACATTAGACAGATTAACAAATTGTTGTATCCATTCAGTGACAAAAGATGCCCGACAATGTGCCAGGCCAGTACACTAGCAATTCCATGTGGATACTCATTTGTAGCGCTTTTCCAAAGAATTATTCCAAATGTCTACAATCAAAAGGTGACTCTTTGCATTAGTGTGCTGGAGACAGCTGTCCCCACAAAAACATGAAACTGGTTGGTTTAACAAAAACCGTGTCACACTCTGTGTCATATAATCAAACATCAAGTCAGTCATGGTTTCATTTACCTGCCTTAAGCTGGCTGTAAAAGTATCCAGTGTTTCAAAGATTACCATTTCAAATTATAGCTCACACACTTGGCAGCATTACTTCAATTAAGAATCTTAACCTACGCACAGGTGACTTTGATGTGCGCATTCATCTTATCTCAAAATAAATTACGCTCCTGCTTGCATAATTCTGCTGCCCCAACAGTTCATAAATCATTTTCCTGCCTACGTGCAATGTAGAATATTTTTTTTTTTCAAAAAAAAAACAAAACATCTCTGGTTAAAGCAATTCAGTTGGAAGAGTAAAACCATTTCGTTTTTTCAGATTCATCTCAACAGTGCATTTAAAAACCATTTTTCAATGTGTTAGCATTCAATTGCTGTGTCACACAGCTGTTTGTGGTGCCTGATGTTACAGTCCACAATTCATTGTCCATAGTCCTTTAAACAAGAAAGGGCAAAACATGTCAATTAAGTTATTTCCAGCAACTGAGTCATTTGAATGTGTGGCATCAAATACTTGATAATTAGCCAAGTCTGCATCGTGCCAGTTCAGCAAGAGTTATTACTCTGTTGGACACTTTTCGCAGGTTGCAGCAGCGTTGAGTGCGGTGCAGGGCACGTTAAAGTTGACTCGCATATCAGTAACTCGCATACTCTATGAGATCAGTGTCACCCACAAACTGCATACATCTATTTCTGATATTATGAAATGCCTTGTCTTGCTTTTATGCCTAGGCAAAATACAAACAGAAATGTTAGGATGTCATCAAAACTTCAATATCAGCGTTATCCACCCCTTCCCATAATACCACCCCATCTTCAAAAAGTCTCATCAGGTAACTACACACTTTATCATTGCTACTGCAATTATTTATCACCCTTCTGCATGTTTCTGGGGGCTTATTTACACTCAACCATAAGGGGTGTGGCTGCCTAATCACAAACTTATTTGTGCAATGCAATCATAGCTGGTCAATGGTACCTCAGACTGATCTGTGCTTTTACAAAGCCATATAGTAAGTACCCAGGTCGCACAATGCTTTTCTTTTTTCACCAAAGCGATCACAAATGCCAGGCGCCAACTTGCTTCCAGTGTCTCATGATCTTGATTTAGTTTGCCCTGCTGGCATCACTCCATTTTTCAAAGGTAAAGTCTTTCAGTCCAATACCGCTTACAGTTGCACAAACAGCTGTTTATTTTTTTTTCCTTACAGGCAGTGTTTTTCAAGCCTCTGGTTTTTTCACTTGTCATTTTTTCAAAGGGTGTTTGCTGTTTCTTGAACCACCCCTTTGAGTGCGATAGTCTAAGTCAGTTTCTTTTGTTGCTTCAACAAATCATTCATTCTTGCACTAAGCCGTGTGGCTTCTGGATCATGGCTAATGTGCAGTGTTCATGTTATACTTCAAAGCCCCGCTCTGCATGTTGTCTCTTGCAAAACGGCTAAGCACTTTTGTCAGTTTTGCTTCCATCTGGAATGCCATAATGTCTTTGTCAGTTACTCCAGCCCTGGCAATGTAGCTTGCAGTTTGCCAGATGTGTATTTTCTCTTCTCAAAGCGCCTAGAGGTTTCTTCTCCAGTGCACAGCGCTTTACTTCAGTTCACATCACATGGAGCATTGGAATGCAGCTTGCACAGCAATAGCGTTTCACTTCACTTCACATCACATCACATGGGAATGCGGTTTGCACAGTAATGTCTGTTGGAATGGGCAGCTGTCTTTTCTTGGCCCATTCACAGATGCATAGGTAAATGTTCAGATGTGATGTGCCCGTCTGCCATCCTGCATGAAGCCTTTGCTCCGTACCACAGTTTACTGGGCAAATTCTTTACTTCTGAACTGCTCTCTGTTTGCTCCCCCTTCCTCAGGAATGCAGGCATGTTTATCTTTCGTGTGCACCTGGCAGCGCCATGAGCACGCAGCTTATCTCTTTTGCCTATAACTCTTATACTGTGGCGGCTTCAATGGGAAGCACTCGTTTCAGACAGTTCACCCAGATTAACTCTTTCTTGTACTGTTTCTGTCCAGTAACTCAGAAAAGCATCATTTCACTAAACAGAAGTGCAGTATTCTGCTTTTGTTTGCCTTCACGCACCTCGCCCAAGACAGCTTCAAGGCACAAGCTCTGCACACACAGCAAGACTCTTGTTTTCAAAAGCGGCACTTTTCTTGTCATCAGATTCTACTCCATGTAATTTTTGCAAAATGTCAAAGCGTCTTTTTTTTCTTGTAATGTGCGATCTTTCAAGAGAACTCACAACCCATTAAATCTTTGTGCTATCTTATCACACACAGATGTCAATTCTGTTGTACCATTGCCAAACTATAACCACTCATTTCAGTGCATTTAAAAAATAAAAATGCCATATTTAGTTTGCAGCTCCCTGCACGTTTTTTTTTTTTTGCAAGAACAACCCACACTCTATTGCTTGTGGGCTGTTTAATGTGTCAACAACATTTTTCCCCATGTATCACAGTCAACAGGACACTATTTCCAAATCATACATCACTTATAAGGCAACAGCACAAATCCATGGCATAGCATGGGAACAAAAATACTCCAGGGGCAATTTAGAAAAATATAAATTGTTTTTCCCCCCAAACCATTGCAAACTGATTCTGCAAATTCAAATCAATACACAAAAATCGAAAATCCAAATAACATTCACTCACTTTCCTTTTAAGTGAGTCTCTCACCCAATATAAGCATGGCACAGCCTAAAATGCAATATAGTCATTTTAGTGTGTTTCCTTTAAACAGAATTCGCCACTACCAGCACATGGAATTTTACAGTTGCCAAAAGAAAGAAAAAACTCTTTAGGCTCTCAGCACAGATGTTACTCATTCTCCTAAGCATGGCTCCTCATTATTCAGGAATGCCAACATTCAAAAGCATACATCAAAAAAGCGAACCTTCGCCTCCGAACATTACAGCCCCCACTCGCTAGCACACTGGGGCTGAGTCAATGGTTAAATCACTATTCATAATTTGCATGTCAAATTCTTGCAATTATTTTTTTTTTTCCTGCCCTCATGACAGAATAGAGATGAGAACTCCGTCTCACTATGCATTCCAAATTACAACTTTAAACTGGGGAAACCGCATGATAAACTTCTTTTCTAATTGAGCATACATCTTTCTTAACCATTCATCGGAGTGCTTTAAACAAAGCCATTTCCCGCTCGTTTATCGCCTTGTACTCCCTGGCACCAATCCCATGCAATAAGTCAGTCACGACTGATTTACTGAAGGGAGTCTTAACCACACAAGCTATCGGCCACGGCAAGCCGACACAACATTGCTGCCTTTTGAAGTCTCAGAGCTGCAGTGAGACCATCAAGGAAATGCGACAGCCTGCTCCCCACTCTACACTGTGTTCTCTCACACCATTTGTCATGTCAGCATGGCACTGCTCTTCACAAATCCCACAAAGCTGCCACCAAATGTCTTGATATGGGCAAAATCTTCCTCGGGGCCAGCCCTTTGAGAGCAAAAATACCCAATTCAGCCCAAAATACAGGTTCTATTGTGCTGAGCAGTGATCTCATGCTAGCGACAAATGACACCCTCAAAGTTTTAGCATATTTATTCTAAGCAGTGAATTTCATATACATTTGGGATTCAAGTTAGAGAATATTACAAAGCATAAAACAAAGAGCAATGCAAAATATAGTGAAACATGGAGTAGATAAACATAGAGAAACATAGAGAAATATAGAGAAATATAGAGAAACACAGTCTTACGTCCCTTTAATCAGCACTGGGAGACCATGGGTTTTTCATAGAAAAACAATGCTGGAGGACACCGTGAGAGCCAATTCCGGGCACCTGACTGTACACGAATCAAGTCCACAGGACGATCTCCCCCTGATCCCATGTGTGCATGGATATTTTATAATCTCTTGCTGTCAGTCACCATGACGCATAGTTCCAGAACTTTCCCTGTGAGGCTGGTTCATGGAAAAAACCCAGCTCTCTCTGAGATGCTCCCTGCTCGCTCCTACCCCCTCCCTTGGAGCCCTCTCCGCGAACACTGGAATGTCCTTATCAGTGCCTTCCCAGAGAAAAGCAAGATTAGCTTGGAGCCAGGGCTACCGTTAGTGAGGCTGAATATTCTAAGGGAAGCAGGGATGTATTAACCCCATCTGCAAGCTCTAAAAGGCATGCACTCATAGCTTAGTGTTTATAGCGCTTAAGACTGGCTATCTAAGCGCTATATAGGTGCCATAATGTTCCAAACACTCCAAAAATACCTATTAGGTACAGAGCTAGGGGCCCTCCCTGCCTGTCTATCAACAATGCTTAATGTGACCTATTTCATACTAGGCCTGCATATTCCTTGTAGCTCACTACTGCATAATGGAAGTGCTACAACAGACTACTGTCAGCATTTTTAGCACATACTTTGAATACACTATTGGCTTTCAGCGGCTAATGCTGTCATCTAAAGCCCTGATTGGCAAGGTTGCAATTTCGTGTATCACTACAACATCCAACATTGGAAAAATAAAGATTTGGCCTCTAGGTCGACCAAGACGTATAAAATATGGCTTAGACAACAGCACCGGAATATATACCAACATGACTCAGAAGTCATGCTCAGAGCAGTATGTAGCAAAAACTCAATGAGATTACAATAATGATGGACAATAATAAAAACAGGTACATCGACCATCAATAACTTGCAGAACTGTGTGAGCGAATCCAAATGGTTGTCGCACTTTGCAGACCTTTTCTCCTAGGCACCATCAACAGAGAAAGACACTCATCAACACAAATTAATAAAATGGGACATAGAGTTTGATAAAGACTCTATATTGGGGAAAAAAAAGAACTTAAAAAACTCGAGGGCCCCAGGCCCAGATGGGATAACAAACATTGCTCTGAAATTACATCAGGAGGAATGGTCTGATTTTCTCTCAAAGATTACACATAGATGTGTGACACAAAACCTTGTTCCAGCGTCCTGGAAAACAGCCAATATAGTTCCCATTTTTAAGAAGGGAGATAAGTGCAACCCAACAAACTATCGGCCTATAGCCCTATAGCCCTTCTGGACACACTGGGTAGGTTTTTTGGCTCACTGTTTTTGGATGAATTTCTGAATTTGGTGAAAAGAAGCAGGATACATAGACCCCTTTCCATCAGGATTCACTAAAGGCACCAGAACAAATGCTAACACAATGCTCATCAACACACGTAAAGCAGAAATTCTTTCAGGATGACCTAGAGTTTCTCTTGTGTTTATTGATCTATCACAGGCCTTTGACCGGGTAAATCATGGAAAAATATGGTCAGAATTGGCCAAATGGAAGTGTCCGGCCTCTCTAATGGAGCCAGTCAAGTGCCTGTACTCTGGAACCTCAATGAGGGTAAGGCTTAATGGAGCAGGTCTATTATCAAAGTCTATAAACACTGATAGAGGCGTTAAACAGGGATGCACGTTGGCACTGGCCCTGTACAACATGTATATCAGAGACATAGAAGAGATAGAAGCCGCAGTTCGTTCATTCCCGCCAACTATAGGAGAGGAAAGAATTTCGCTCTTCCTCTATGCGGATGACATAATTTTACTGGACCAAACAGAAATCTGTCTTCATCAGCAGCTGAACTCTCTTTCTATATACCTGAAACAAAATGAATTGGAAATCAACAAGGAAAAAACAAAAATACTTAATACTGGAAAAGAAAAGGACCTGGGGAGTGACAAAATATCATTGGAACTTAGAGAGAGTCACCCTAGAATCGGTCTCAACATATAAATACCTAGGTATCATGATTAATAAAAGTCCAACAGAAAAACCAATTCCAGAGGTCTTCCATGCCAAGATGAAGACACTTACGTCACAGGCGTTGATGATCGATAAAAAGTACAGTCGTTACTCTGCAACACCAGTACTGAACTTTTATAAAGCAAAAGTGGTCCCAACGATCATAGACGGAGCAGAGGCGACACCTGGTATCTCGAGTCAACTGGAAGAAACTAGAAGGCCAATTCTGGCGAAAAGTGTTGAAACTACCTAATTCAACGCCTATAGCTAGCATAAGGAATGAACTAAGTTTAGTTTCGTTAGAAGGCCATATGGAGAAAACCAGATTACAATTTTACGGGAAGATTCAACGAATGCCCAAATCCAAAATTCTGGATTTAGTCAATAAAGATATCGATGGAGGCAAAAACATTGTCTTACTAGACTGGGCAAAATGGAACCTAACTCTTTTAAAAGATGTAGGCAGCTCACTCGAAGAATTGGATCGTTACCCTGCAAAAGTAAAGTTAAAATGTATACAATGGGATTGGATCAGCTCAATAGAAACAGCTTCAAAATACAAACTGACGAAGCATTTGCCACAAATTACCACACAAAAGGTTAATGAAACAAGAAAGTACCTAGAAAAATTTCCGGACAGGATTCTCTGTACAAAATACTTGAAAGCCTGATTAAATGTGCTAGAAACACATGAAATTAAAAAAAATAGGGGACAATCCACAGTCAACAGATGCCGGTTCTGGAAAAATGAGGAAGTTATAGAAACAATTAATCACCTATTATTGACATGCCCAGGCTCCTTTGCATTGGGAAAGACTTACTTGGCACACCATATGGAAAACCTAACAACATATAATGAGGAATCATGGTGGACCAGGTTGATGAACGGTCATAGTATGAGGCTAGTTATCGCAGTAGCCAAGATTTTGCAACACCTGGGCTTGCAACAGGAATCAGTCAGCAGAAAAGAAATTTGAGGGTGACAGAGAATTTGTAAAAATTGTTTAAATAACAATTAAACACAATAAAAAAAAGAAACTGCACTGGTTTACCTGGCTACCCCCTGATCTCGGGGATTGTTTCTGTATCACTACAGCCCCTACTAACACTTGACACCTGATGTCTACACTTACCCTTGCACTTGCCACCTGCTGGCTGCACTTTTTATTTATTGTCTATTTATTTTACTGTCATCCGATGTACTGCAGTGCCCCCTCCCCTTTGCCCCTGCACTTTTCCCCTTCCCTTTCCCCTGCACTTGCGCAATCTCAATGTCACCTGGCCTAGCAGGATTGCTGTCTGTCTTCCCTCTGTTTCCCCTCCCTTGCCTTGTCGCACCTTGAAACACTTGTGTATAGGCGCGCTATAAATGCCATAACATATCATGTCATATATTCTATCATATCATGTAAACAACCAACGAACTCAGTGTGTTGGGTCAGTTGGGAAAAGACAAACTTCTCCAGAAGTTTCCCAAGGAAGGGTGTAGGAGAGATAGGGAAGTAATTGGCCGGACACGAGGGATCGGCTGAAGGCTTTTTTAAGAGGGGGTGCACGAGGGAGTGCTTGAGAGAAGAAGGGAAGGAGCCAGATTCTAAGGAGTGGTTGTAGAAGTTGGCAAGAGCTAGAGCGAGGGAGGAGATGTTTTCCTTAATGGTTCTGGAAGAACAGGGAGAAACCTGTTTGGATGAGACCTTCATAGACGGGACTCCTCTGGAGATCATCTGTTGAGATAGGTGAGAAGGAGGAGAGAGTGGGTGGGGGTGGAAGAGAGGCCAAGGCAGGTAAAGGGTGCCAGGGACAGAATGGAGGAAGGGGGAGAAGAGAGAGAAGTCATAATGACCTGGGTTTTAAAGGTGAAATGGGTAGCCAGTGCAGTACAGAGGGCCTGCGAAGGAAGTGGTGAGGTGGAGACTGCAGATAGATTGGCTAGTTTCTTGCAGATTTTAAAGAGTTCAGCAGTGTTTGAGGCTCAAGAGATACGAGCCTGGATGTGAGCCCTTCTCTTCTTGGAGTGCTGAGAGCATTTCCATGGCAAGTATCTCCCATACTTTAATCCACCAGTATGCCAGAACGGGGCCCTCCAACATTTATCAGAATCAGGCCCACATTTTTCTTGCCACCATTAAGAGGTGAGATGCTGGGGGCGCTGTTGCGTGGCACACAAGATGGCCACTGCCTGAAAGGCTCCTGTAACAGCGTTAATATCTCGCTGAAAATCCTTCCTCAAATGGTCTTGCTTGACCTCTGGAGACTGCACACACCTGAATAAGACATTGGGGCATCGACAGAGCCAAGCTCCATATCGGAAGGCTGTACGGAAAGATCGTTTTGCATGGCCTCTCAGTGGAGGCGGCTACGAGTTTGCCTGGCGGGGAGTGGAGGAGGGGCAGTCCTACCGCACTGACCGAGTTCAGAATCCTGTTCCTCTGTGGATCGGCGGGGCTTGCCCATGCGGGCACTGTAGAAACTCTGTACTGCTGCATGCAGCATGATATTTCTCTGAAGAGACTAGCACGGGCTCCTTGCCCCTTGGCATTGTGCTGGGACTGCTACTGATCCGGTGGGCAGAGTTGGGCCCCGTGGCACAGCCGGGCACACTACTTCACAGCGCCAACAATCCTGGACTTCCCCATATACCAAAGGGGGCTGCCATAGTGGGAAGTGGGGTTGGGGCCGGCCCCTCGACGTGCCACCGGACCTGTCAGCGCCCCTCACGGAGCTGGGAGCCTGTAATAGGCAGGGCCTCGTCCTGTGGTGGACTGCTCCAAGTGAACTACCGGAACAGAGGCGAACTAGAACACCTGTGCCGCTTGGGCGCACAACATCCGTGGTGCTGGGCCGCCCTGGCTCGGTGAAGTGGGGAGCGCACGCTATCCACCACCATTCTGCACCACGGAGGTGGGCTCGCCCCGCGCTTCTCCGGCTGAGCGCTCCCCTCCCACGTAACGCCTGAGACAGGGCGCCTGCTGCCCAACCCATCTGACCACTATCTTGGAGGAGTTGAGCGCCTTAGACCCAAAGGGCACAGCTGGGAAGGCGGACGTCGCTGCTGTCTTTTCTTCGCAATGCCAAGTCTGGACTTTGATCTGAGACACCTGGCCGAGGCACAGAGCGGTGCCCTGCCGCCCCCATCAGGGCAAAACTCATAATATGTACAGGTTTGTGTGCCCTACCACTGCAGCCCCTCTGAGGGGGGGGACTGCCCCACCGATTCCTGGGTCCAGCCCACCCATGCACAGCCCTTGGGGTGGCTGTGAGGGGCTTGGGCCGGTCCGACTGCCTTCCCCATCAACGCTGCTACGTACTCCGGACCGTAGATATCCTGTAACTGGAACTCTCCACCAACAATCGCCTCCCTGTGGTGTAGCCACCCTCCATATGGTTATAAGGTAGGTGGGGGGACTCCTGAGGATATCTCGGTATGTACACCTGCCACTCTTGCCACCTTCAGGTGCATGCCGCGGACGGCTCTGCCTCGCACCTCCTTACCACCCTACTCCATCGGGACTACAGATCGGCCTGGGATGCTCTGCCGCAGAACCAGGAGCATTGGCCCATGATAGCTGGGCCGCTGCGGCCACCTTGGTGCGGACCCGAGCCGCCTGGCTGCTTGAAATCTCGCTGTGCTGAGCTCTGGTGGCACTGGGTGTGCATGGACTGTGGTGGTGGGAATGATATCTATGGCGAAAGAACTGTGAACTCCGTGCAGGTGACTGGAACTGAGCAATATCTGGAGCCAGCAATACAGCGCCAGCCCTGATTGACTGAGCAGCATAGGGAAAGTCACCAGTCATGTCTGATTTCGGATACGGACACTGGGACAGGAGGCAATCCAGCTGATGGCTACTGTGGAACGCCCCTACACTGCGACCTACTTCACCTTACTGTGGCACCGCGAGGAGGGAGTTGCCTGAAGATCCTCATGCCCCACTGCATTGCGATATACCATTATACACCCCCACCGCCCTGATCCCTTCAGCCTCCTACCGGTACCCTTATTGCTGCTGCCGCTTGTCACAGGAGTCAATATCATGGGCAACCCTAAGAAGCAAGCCAGGATGGAGCCGTTTGCATGTTCAGGCCAGTCCCAACCTCCGCCAATCCCCACCACCGGCCCAACCACCATCTCAAATAGATGTTGCCGCCCTGAACCAAACACTACTGGCACTCAAGAACAGCACGGACAACTTGGGCGCAAAGATAGATGCCCTGTCATCCAAAGTAGATATCTTTGCTATACAGATAGATAAATTGTGCGGGCGCATGGCGGAAACCGAACAACGTATTGGGGAAGGGAGAGGACAAGGTAACCGTTCTTCAGCGGGAAATGGCGGAACTGCAACAAACTGTCAAGAAGGTGGTGGCCAAAAACGAGGACCTGGAAGGGTGCTCCAGATGCAACAATGTGAGTATTGTCGGCGTCTCTGAGAAAAAGCTATTGGGCATGGCCACGGCTGTGGCTAGGCACCTAGTGGCAAGAACATGGGGCCGGCCTATCCCCCCCACCTTTTTTCGAGATGGCTAGACAATATGGGGCTGCGCGAGCAAAGAGAAACCAGATATGCTGCAACACTATCAGCCTCCAGCCGCCCCTTCGATTATTGGCCCCCCTTTAGACAATATTTACTCGACATTTCCCAGAGGACACAGTCCCCAGAATCAACTCCAGGTTGATGACTGATACCTAGTGGGACCTGCCAGCAAGGACAACCCCAACAGGATGACGTAGTTAGCAGCTCCAAATGCTTATCTAGAGATATCTACAAACCTAAATGTAATATGTAATTGTTGTTGATCTCCTTTTTTCCACTGCAGCATTGTGAGAGTCGACAAGGTGGGGGGGCGGGGTGGAGATGATTGCCTGGTTTTGACCTGTAAGTGTTGAATGTAAAACAATAAAGAAGGTTTTTTTTAAAAAAGAGGAGAGATGTCAATATCGCCCTTCGGCCCGAAATAGGATAGGAGCCATCCACAGGAACATCACCTAGGATCACCACCATGGGATTAGAGGGTAATAGGTAACCCGGGATATCTTTTATATTGAATATCTGAATATTCTTCCAATATGTTTGCATTATTGGATAGCCCCACTGCATTTGAGCCTCGTCCCCCTTTTGACCACATTTGTGCCAGCAACTGTCTGGGAATGTTGAGTATGTTTTGTGTAGCCTCATGGGGGGCATGCACCAACAGAAACATAGTTTGATGGCTCCTTATTTGATCAGCGTGCACTTAGAGCTCTTGACCAGATACGCTGCCACAACTCCCAGGAAATATGCTGTTCCAGTTCTTGCTCTCATATAATCATGTAGGGTAGTTTCTCCCCCTGCCCTACATTTTCCAAAGGTTTATAGCAATGCCAGATCTTCTCAGTCCTTCTGCCTTCATGCATCAAGAGTTCTAGGCCTGTGGGATTCCTAATGCCGGCCCTTTTCATTATGTCATTGGAGAGCCGAGAGTGTCTAATTTGCGCATATCAAAAAAACGTTCTGCTTCTGGAAGGAGAATTCTCCTTACATTAAGAAAGTATTAAGGGCGTTTGTGATGCTGAGGGACAGGGCCTCCGTATCCTTGTCCTTTACTGCTTTTTATTGTGTGTTCTGTCGTGTTTTCCGCGCAGGAGTTCATGTGGGACTCCTGGCGGTGCAGCTCTCTCTCTTTTGGTTTGGTGAACGGACCCGTGGGATACCCTTATGGCACCCATGGGTGGGGGTACAACCCTGTGCCCCTAGTGTATGTTTTTGGGCACCTGTGGGTGGCCCGCAGAGCAGGGTATGTGCTGGTGGCAGCTCCATGCTGAATTTGACCGGTGCACGGAGTATCCTCCATTTTGGGGATACCCCGTCCCTGCCATTGGGATCAGTTGATTCCTGATGGAAAACAAGATGGCCCCTGTGGCCTCTTGCTTTCTATTACCTATTACCTTTTTTTCCCAAAGTCCTGGGAAGCCCTGACTCTGTCCCTTCGCCCTGACTGGCTGTTGGGTGGAAATGCCATATATGGTGTTGTTGTAAAGGCCCAGCCAGACTAGCTGGAGCCTTCCCAGTGATGTATGTTGTGGGTACCTCCTGTGGGTGGGACCTGGGTGAATAGAGTGTGTGACGAATATGCATTCTGTGTTGTGGATGTCTAGAAACTGGTGGTTGACACAATGATTGAGACAGCCCTGCCCGAAACCGGTATGAATGCAGTTTGGAGTGTTGAATGGCTCGGTACTTGTCCCAATACACATAGCTTGTTGTGAGTGTCTGGAGAGAAGTGAATGGCCTGAATACCTCGTGTGCCTGATTGGCTGCCTGCCTGCATGAATGCTCTTAGTTGTGATTGGATGCTTGAGTGTGACCCAGCGGAATGAATGGGAGATCAACAGTATATCTGGGGACCTCTCACTGCTAGGAATCGTGTTCAGAAGCTGAAGTCCACTACGACGAGTAACTGGAGTAACTGAAGCTTGACCTTGAAGCCCCGATGGATGAGAAGAAGTGCTGTTGCTCTCCTTCACAATCTGAAAGCTGCTGTGTCTCCAAGGACTGACCCAGAGAGGACCTGGTAAGGCGCCCTCTTGCCGAGCTACGAGGGACCATTGTGCACAGCTGATCTTTGCCAAAGCTCCCTGGTAGACAGACCTTCGACAGGCTGCCGACCCGAGACGGGGACTGCCGCTGAATCTCAAAGAGAAGCACCCGGACTGTTGTCCGCCACTGTCGACGACCGCCGTTGCCGACCGGAGCCGCCGTGCTCCCGTTTGCCTAAGAACTTCATTTGATCATCGGACGCTCTTGTCTGCATCGTCGCCCGCTTTATCCCGCTGGAGAAGGCCCGACCGTCAACACGCCGAGGAGTATCTGCCGGTGGGTTTCCTGCCACCTAAGGACCACAGAGACGCCGACGACTCAACGCCCTTGCTGGGCCACAGTTCTTCATCGTCTCTTTGCGGTCCAGAACTATCATCACCGAGGTGCCCCGCATGCCTCTTCCTTGCAGGACGCCAACGCTCTGTCGTCGACGAGCACCGCTAGGAACGAAGCTGCCACTTCACGGCCGTAGTTCAACCTGTTCGCCGTCGGACGTCGACGACCCGTGACACCTGCCTTAAAGGGAAGGCACTCAAGAAGGGCCGTTGATTCCCCAACACTGAATGCCGAGTTCCTCGACGCCTCTCGACGATCCGTGGCTCCTGCTTTAAAGGGAGTCACTCAAGAAGGATCGGTCAACGCATCTTCGGAGAACTCTACTCTACCAGGTACATTCGGGGAGTAAAACCTTAATATGAGGAACTAACACTATTGAACAATATATGGACTGGGCTTGTGCTATATATTTTTATTTACAGGTTGCCCAGGTGGGGGGATCTCCACACAGAACTGTGTTTAGTGGTAGGGATCAGCATTCTGCCTATTGTTTCAACCATCTTGCGTTCCTTCCTATCTCTATTGCTGGTTTCCTCGTTATTGATCTGTGTGACATTTTAACCGTACAGTTGATGCACTTTAATGAGATTCGATAACATTGGTGGTACCACTTTAGAATTGTATATATTTATCATTATTGACTTCCGAGTATAAAGTGTGTTATTGTGATCGTGTACATACCTTTGAATATTAATTATATAAAGACTGTGTTTTCAGTAATACAGTGTGTGGACATTCCTTTGTGGGGGTTCGGGGACTACACTGTACTTAAGAACCAGCCTGCATCACTTCCTGAAAAGCTAGGCCTTGATTGCTCGTCCAATGCTACCTCATAGAGAATCTTGGCTGGGGTCTTCTGTGCCTCTCCTCTACCATATAGAGAGCAGAAGTACAGACCACCCCCTACCAGTCTTTACAGCGTTCCCTTCTCTGTATAGTTCCTTTAGCGTTATTGGACCCCCTACTTCCTAGATCCTGAATGCCTGTTTGTCCTGGCCTGGGGAAAACTCTGGGATTTGGGTAAGTGGTGAGAGGGGGCCCAGCCCCATGTTGCACCCCAATAAACGTCCCGCTCTATCCCAGTATTTTAAGGTACACCCGATCGTTGGCAGAAGGCCCTTCAGATTTTGCTTGACACCCTTACCCAGAAAAGGGGGGGAGCAGCGGGAGAACTAGAGCTGCTGCTTTGTTGTCCTTCCACTTCGGCTCTCTCATAGCAACTGTCATGGCTGCTGGGCAAGGGCCCAGCATCTCAGTTCCTGCAGGGTCCCAATGGACCCAGTCATGGCGCCTATGGCACCAAACTCATTACAAAGTGTGCTTTGCACACAGAACACAGAAGGCACTTGCATCAAGGCCGGGCGGGGCCCTGTTAGTACAGGGAAGGCACGTGCAGAAGACAGGAGGAGGAGCAAGGTGGGACCACAAGGCCGGGCCTAAGGGGAGTGGCTGGGGCCAGGCTATATAAGCCGTCCCCAGCCGCATACTGGCTCTTCGCGTTAGTCTGCTACGAGCAGAGTAAAGCTTACCGCCGTCCAGAAGACCCTTACCTGGTTCAGCACGTGCGTCTTCAGTCTCCGGAACCCCTAGCACGTTCATCTTCAGTCTTCGGAACTCTCCAGTATCTTACCTGGATTCACCGACGCAATTGCTGGAAGCACTGCCATCAGCTTCCCACTCTGCAGCCGTTGTGCGCATCTTACCTTGAAGCCTCACCATCGCTGGAAGCACTGCCATCCGCTTCCACTCTGCAGCCGCAGCACACATCTTACCTGGATTCAGCCATGCAATCGCTCGAAGAAGCACCACTATCGCTTCAATGCAGCATCCGCATTGATCTTACCTGTCTTCTTGAAGCATCCGCGGGTGCCGCCCAGCATCCTTACCTCCCATCTACATGGGGCCATCTTCAGGCGCAGCATCCAGGCAGATCTTCATCTCCGATAGCCTGCAGGAGTTTGAAAACCGCTCACCAGCTAACACCGATCAGCCGCACCTGCAAAGGGAATAAGAAACACAAGGTGAGCAATCACATAGACTTTAACACACTAAAGCAGTGCAACTCACGAACTTGGCGCAACTTCTGGAACTGCCTACTTACCATCAGTGGGTCATCCGGAATAGGCTTTTTCACCATCCCACGCTCCTGAGCCATCTTCATCACTAAGGGGAGAGAAAACAATATATGGTTACGAACAATAATCATTGGGGAAGAATGAACATGAAAATATAGACAATCATAGTTATAAACACTTACCTTCGAGACGGAATGGTCGCAGCCGGCCGGGACCTCCACAATTTGGACCAGTGAGGCAACTAGGTCCACCCACAGCACCCCTACTGAAGGAAAGCAGGACAGAGAGCTCATCCTTACATAAAAACAGGTGAGCGTACATGGGCAAACTCCTGCGTACTAAATTTTGGCACAAGAGGGATGAGGGGAACCGCCACACCACCACGCTATCCTCACTCCCTCTCATCTTCTTTCAGGAACAGTTCCAGTATTCCGGGTCCACGAAAATGCAGCAGTTGGGAGAGAGAAGCGATCCGAGAGAGTCAACTCCTGGGAGGGCTCCAACCGTGCCCCAAAGCCCCCGCAGAGACCAGGTGAGCCTAACAGCAACTGGCCAATCTGACATCAGGGCCAATTGCGCAGCCAGGAAGTACCTACGCAAGAATGTGGCGCCCAGTCCCCCAACTCCCTTTGACCTAGTTAGAACACTTCAGGGGAACTGTAGTGGGCTTATGTCCACTCCTTGGTAGTTTGGGATCTGATTCCACTTCTAGTCGATGATGAGGAAGCCAGATATCCTACATGTATAATACTAAAGGTTAGTCGATGTAGTCAGGGCCCGCTCCTCTCGCTTCCGCCCCAGACCGCCACAATGTCAGGTCCTGGAGTGGTCAGCACTCTAAACAGGACCTGCATTGCTGACGTGGAGCCTGGCCCTTCTATTCCAAATCCCAGGCGTGCCCTCTGGAAAGGCTAGGGACTTCAGATTCTTTTGGCTCTGCACCCTCTATGAAACCAGCCCAACAAGTAACTCCCAGCTATTCAGAGGCCTACAGCTCCAGGTGCACGGGTTCGGTGCCCGGACCAAGGAGCTCAGGCAGATGGACGCACCTGACCTCTCAAGCCTACACCAGCATGATGATCCACTGCTTCACAATCTTGGGAAGGACCACCCCTCAGGCACCACTCCCTCTCATCAATGCAGGTCAGGCCAGACCACCATACTCTCGGCCTCTCCACATGGCCAATGTCATACTCCAGAGGTCCTCTACTCCATGTTCAGAGGGTAGGCCAACGTTGCAAGGGCCGCTCTACTGGGGTCTACCCCAGACCACTAGTTTCATCAAACTCGAACCTCACCTCTCTGATCCTCTGCATGGCCCCAGAAGAGCCGGGGGACTTCAGGCTCCTGTTTCGAAATGTTCGCTGGCACCGTGCACTCATTCCGGGCCGCTCAGAACTTCACAGCCCCGGCGAGGCCCACAACCTTGGGTGCATGGCCCACTTTCAGGGCTAACAAACTCTCAGCTATGGATCACTTTCACTTCCCTCTCCTCCTCTAGCATGGGGATCTCCACTCAACGCACCCCAGGCTCCATTTTAGGAGCTGCAGGTGTTCCTGTCTCTCACTCCTCTCTCCCGTTCGAGTACAGTCCTGGAAGCGATTTCATAGGTCAGCAGCAAGGGCTCCAGTTCCCCGTGGCTCCAAAGTTTAATTCCAGGCACAAAACATGCTTTAAAAGCTTTTGAGCAGTGCCAGTTCTTCCGGAACTCTCTAAGGACACGTCCGTTCAGTCCGCCGCATGGCCATGCCCCATCACTGGATCGCTTTAAAAAAGTGAATAACATTTTAATACTCTGTATCTGCAATCATGTCTATGACAGGGTTCGACATTGCTGGGAGCTATGTAGCTTCTTGTTATAGCCAAGGGGAGCCTAGTTAGCTGAAAACCAAGAGCTACCCGGAGCTGCTTGTGACTCCCCAGGAAAGTGGTGCTTTACAAATATAGCTATGTAATATTAACTGTGTAGGAGGTCCACATGAGAGGGGACGGCAGCCGCTACCTGATCCTAACCCTGTGGCTGGTACTATGAGGGAGGATCACATGGGAGGGGACGGCAGCCGCTACCTGATCCTAACCCTGGGGCTGGTAGCTTCTACCTCTTCGGATTCTCTACGGCACTGGAACTCCTAGAGGATCTGGAGAGAGAAGCATTTTCAACAGACAATTTCTTCATCTCTAGCTCATGCTTGAGCTCCATTTCTCTGAGCCTTAGTTCACATTGGGAAGTTAGTTTCCTGAATTCTAATTCAAGCTTCATTTTTTCTAGTTCCAGATATTGAGGACTAAATGTGGGACCTGGCAAAGGTCCAGTAGGTACAGCTGGCAGAGCAGGCAGAGGCCTAGGGGGGACAACTTCATCATCCTCACCCTCCTCTTCTGGTTCTGACCCAAGATTATCAATACTTTGATCAATATCAATATCATTACTGTTATCTACATTTGCTGGAGTGGTAGGTTCCTCTGAACCACCATCCAGACTTTGGTTTGCTAACAACCTTTCTATTAGCTCCATTTTCTTGCCTTTAGTCAGGATATTCATATGCTTACAGAGAACTCTTAAACAATCAGCAGTTTTTGTAGCAAGGGACTCTTGACTATATCTTTCCATAGTAGACAGGTTAGCAAATAAACTTTTTAGTGCTAAGCTTTGTGGTTAGTTGCACTAAGGTATCTAGAAGCACACTAAAATGTATACTCAATACAAATCCCACCGCTGCACACCAGTGTTGGGCAGAAACCTGTGCAGTTCCCTTAGGGACCACTGCAAAAGGCTTAAGACTACAGGTGTTGGCAGTAAACCCAATTGGTAGCAGTCTGCACCACCCAGATTTACCTGGTAGCTGTGGCTGAGCAGTCAGACTTCTCTCAAGAAGAGTTAGGCAGTATATAGAGTATACACATTAGGTACCAAAATACAGTAGCACAAGCAAACACTGACCAGAGCTTTGGTATAAAAGTATATAATTATTTATTTAAAAACACACTTGTAAAAATACACTAACACTAATATGGAAAGCAAGTTCAAAACACAGTCACTGTCAACATATATACATCCCTGATTACTTATTGAACAAGTCTTAGTTAAAACACCACTTATTTGCAGACAGAGGTGAGTGCTTAACCTAAGATGGCACTCCAATAAGTTAGTTAAATAGGGAGGGAAAAGGCAGAATTAGGAAAGCACACAATACCAACACTTTTTAAAAGAACCACAGCAAGTCAAGAAAGGCAGAGTCTACTGTAGATTAAGAAAGTTCATAGGCCAGGCCCACTCTTGGAGAGAGCAAGGTGGAATGTGTCCAAGATCACACAGTTGAATTATACTTTAGGAGTCTTTGCAGATAGTTCAAAAAGGAGTTGTATCAGTTCAGAAAATTTTAGTTAACAGGTCCCACGTCACCCCAGGATAGAGAGTCAAGGATTCACGGGACACCTTGAACAGTCTGTTGCAAGGGAGACTAGGCAGAACACAGTACCCGAAATGGAGAGAAAGCTCCAGCGGGGGCAGTTGTTCCTGGCAGCGGGTGTAAGTCAGTGCTTCATACAGGGGAAGAGAGGATCTCGACGTGGAGGAAAGCTGGAGGTTGTTGCACTGCCAGGAAAGAAACCAGCCGTGGAGTTTCAAGGTTAAAAAGGTACTACCCTTTTATTTGCGGTAGTGGTGAAGCGTGGCTATCCGGCTGCCGGGGTGCTTGGCACGGGCAATTCGACCACGAGACGATCCAGGAAGGCGAAAAAGAGGGCGAACTGGTTATCCCCACCAGTTCAAAGGAAGAAGACTCTCCGGGATGAAGATCTTCTCTGTGATCGGGAAGTGGTGAGGCAGTTCAACAGGGCTCCACCGCTGGTGTTGTCGTCGCAGTTCGGCTCAGCTTCTCCCTCTTCAGATTCTTTGGTCCTGTGGCGACTTCTGAAATTCCAGTCCCCAAAGCTCTGCTTTTATGCAGAAAACCCCCATTCATCAGTCCTAGCTGTCACTCAAACATGTTAAGGGGTGAGCCGGGCGGCTCACCACTGGGCCAATCACACAAGAGTGCGACTTGAGTTGCCGAGGCAACTCAGTCCAGGTTGCCTAAACCCCCCTCCCACACATCCTGTAGACCCAGACAGAGTGGCACCATTTTGGAGGGCTTCTGTGCAGAAGCCCGCCAAAAAGTGGAACACAGGGCTCGACTTGGGTTAGAGTTACAAAAGCGAACACAGATGCCATTTTGGCACCGAGTTCTGGCAAAAAATCCCAACCGGTGAATTAATATTAATTTAATAAACCAGCGGTATGTTTGAGGCTATGCTAAAAAGTGGTAGCCTCGAACAATGGGAAAATCCCATAGGAATATATTTGCGGTCGAATATAAAAAGTAGTATCCACTGCCACCAGCCAAAACTAGATCAGGGGGGACTGGACAGTGCCCCCTCGAACAACAGACCCAGGGGCAATCGAATTGCCCCTACCAGTACGTCCACAATATAATGGTTTGTACTGGTTCTGTTCACAATTTAGGACTAATAAAGCCAATGGTGACTTTACATGCCCTGGGAGACAGTAGTCAGTCCCAGGGTATGGAGTCTATGTTTGGGGGTCACTATGACACCCCTGTGTTACTGCACAGAGGGTGCTGTGTAACACACATACCAAAAACACATGAAGCCCTATGGAGTAAAAGACCCCATAGCCCGTAAAACACATTCAAAGTCAAAGGAACACCTCAAATCATGTCTAAGAGTGGGAGTAAAAGAGTCTCACTCTTAGCAGGAGAAAAAAATAAACCCCAATAATCCAGCAAAGCTGCTGGGGGACTCACTAGGTTTGGGAAATTAGCCTATACAGAGAATTCTCCCTAACATGCGGGACATTTAAAAATGGGGTCCGCACTCAAGACAGAAGGAGAGCCAGAGAGGAATGCAGAACCGAGTTGGTGGGGTGGCCGAGAAAGGAGTGTTTGCGAGGGAAGCCCAAGCAGTGTTTACAGATGTGAAGACTGAGGAGGAATGTGATCGGGGAAGGGGAGGTCACAAGGCTGGGAGAGGGTAGTGCGGAAGGCGAGGGGCAGGGACTGAGGAGGGGGGACAAAGGGAGATGTCTGAGCGGTGCAGTGCTCCCCCACATAGGAAGGAGGGGGTAGGCAGAGGGGTTGGCTGTGTTGCTGGTGCGCCATAGTGCTCCTACGATCTTGGAGTTGCTTGGCATGATGGTAAGTCTGTTGCGTCTGCACAGGCGGCTAGATTGGTCATTGGGGGCCTGTTACACTATAAGTGCACTCAAAGGAAGCTAGATCAGAGAAGGAGGCAGTGTTTGAGGTGCGGCTGGAATCAAGCCTGTGGCTACAGTGAGATTTAATGCTTTGGATACACCCCAAATGCAGCTTGATTTAAAATGTGGCAAATTTCAAAGCGCTGCTAGCGTTAGAGCAGCGGTAAGGTTCAGGCACTGCTAGAATGAAACAGTGATTATACTCAGAATGCAGCAAGCTTGATGGTGCAGGTGATGCAAGAGAGCAGGGGGGGCCTGTGTTTTATTTGGCTGCAAATTCTAGCATCCAATTCTCCATCTCATATGCCACATTATACTAGCAACAGAACAGCCAAAGGAAGAGCCAAGTCACACTTCTGCAGAAACCACTTTCCGCAGTATCAGGTCATAACGTCCCCATATATAACGTCCCCATAAATAATGTCCCCCTACATATTGTCGCAGGGAAAAGCCATTGCCAACATTATATATGGTGACAATTATGTATGGGGACGGGTTGCGGGGATGTCCCCTGCTCCCCTTGTAAAATAAAATTCACAGATTGTGGGGGTGTCCCCTGCATGTTCAATGTAATAATGTCTCTGCAAAAAACAGGGATTTTTTGGTCAGGAGACATTTTTGCGGGTACATTATTACATGGAACCCTTTCTGCATGATCCCACACTCCTCTCATCATCGGCAGCATCAGAAATGGAGAAGGTTAGCACAGGTTGCGCCAGAGCGAGTACACATTGGGCTACGCTGCATTGTGTATGTTGCAAATGATTGGGATTTGCATGAACACAAAAACAATCAGGCAAACAGGGCGGCGAGGATGCCTGGGAATTTCACCCCTATTCTCAATAGCCAGAGCCAGCTGAAGACAGCTGGTAAGAATGCCACAGCACAGAGGGAGGTCTGTAGCTGGCCAATAAGGGCACCTGAAGGATACAAATGCTTAGTGAATGCGCGCCGACTGTCATCTAGACCACTTGGCGCCACATGCTGCAAGCACCTCGCATGGGTGGGGCCAACCACAGCCCCGTCCGGCTCACGTCCTTGAATCCTTCTATGCGTCGGTACTATAGGGTTGTGACTGAGTTTTACCCACCCTGGGCTACTCAGTGATGGAGAAAATGCAATCTACCTCTGCAGGCCCAACATCAACACCTCCCTGTGTACATGTGAGATGCACAACACTGTATCCCAGGCTCCTGCCAGTATGGGGGTGTTAGCTGGCATGGCAGAGGTTCTATATCTCCAGACCACACGCCAGTGCGTGAAAGAGAGAGCGAACATTACAGTCTCCCTTGTGTACAGTAAATAAAGGACACATCCAGCGAGATGATGCATGTAACAAAGCTCTCCAGAGCATTAAGGAGGGAACAAGATTATCATTCCTGTTCATGCCAGTGGTTTGGGGTTAGGAGCTACTCTAACTCAAGTGGGGGTGGGTGGTGAGAGTGATGTGGCTTTTGCTTCAAGACCTCTCAAAGAAGCTGAAAGCACGTATTCGGTGATTCAAAGGGAGGCTGTGTTTTGGGCCATTGCATATTTTAAATTTGGGCAGAAGAGTTTACGCTAAGGTCAGATCACAAACCATTGGTGCAACTATTCGCTTCAAAGGGAGTAGCAGAGAATGCAGCGCCATGCAGCGCCAGGCGGGTGCTGGGTTTACAAGGATACAGTTTCGGAGAGCCGTACTTGCATGGTGAGAATAACGCTGCTGCGGTCTGCCTATCGGGGCTACCAGTAAGGAATGGGCGATGGTGTGGGTGAGGAGATGGGGATGGCTAGCACAGGGTGGCCTGCAGTTGATGAGGATGTGTGGACAGAGGCTGAGAGGGAAGACTCCATTTTCCAGTGCTTAAAGGAATGGGCGGTTAGTGGTTGGCCCAATAGAAGTACACTTGGAAGGGAAATGGATGCATGGTATGAAGTGAAGAACGGGTTGTGTCTTACTGGTGGGAGATTAAGGTGAGAAAAGCAAGTGGTTCCGCCTAGTGGATTAAAAGAGAACGTTATGGATCTGGCCCATGAGGGTAATTTATAACTCTGTTTATTGAATCCAAAGCAATACATAACGACATTAAACACATACATATAACTGGTCACATGACAAGGTCTTAGATACAGCGGTTAGTTAACAGAAATCAATCTTAGGCTGGCCTGAGGGCATCACAGAGGCCACAGGACGCAACCCATAGAGTCTGGGACTTTAGTGCATCCGGGAGCATCCTGGGGTTGCCAGGGCCCTCAATTGCAGGCAGTTATCAGGAGTCCTCCCATTCCCCCAAGACCTTCTGCAACTTCCTGGGGCATCGTCTAGCGGTATATATACGTCTCTCTAGGGATGCACATCTGTCTACATCATTAAGCCATCTGTTTATGCTCAGTTTATCAGCGGAGCCCCAGGTTGCAGCGGTTTGCCTCTTCCTCGCACCCAGTGCAACCGCCAGGAATGTCTTCTCATGCTTAGTCAAGTCCGTCTCGCTCCATATACTCAGCAATATTAGTTTCGGATCATGTGGAACCGGGTACCCCAGGACAGTTGGTATATTGTTAATACATTTCCTTTGAAGTACATCACCCCCTGCACACTATGTGAAAGAACGTGCCCTGCTTTCTTTTGCAACTTTCTTTATTGGCATTTTGCATAGCAACAGAAACAAGCGACCAAGCAACCATCCCAACCCCCCTTCCCCTCCCCCTCCGGCACACACATGAGGGCTATACACAAGAACCAGAAGCAATCTGGGCAATACGGTTGGCGCACCCCCAGCAGTTCTCTCAGTCCAGCCTCCAAGCCGATGACGTCCCGCAGTGCAGAATGCCCAATCCCAGAAAGCACTCCTAAGGAGTCGGCCCTGCTTTGTTTTGCATCGCAAACATTCTATACTCTGCTTCCCTCCGCCCCCCCCCCAACGTGTCATCATTGTTTGAGAATAGTACACTGAGTGCAGTATTTTGAGTTAAATCATTCTTAGCTTAGCATCAATACCGATATCTCGTGGGGACATTAGCGCCCCCACCCACTCCTCCGGCTCCAGTGGACCCGGGTCTCTTTCCCATTTCTCTTTTAGTCTGACCAGTTCATGTGTTCCAAAGGAATTGAGGACCTGATATAATGTGGAGGTAACCTTGGTCGGGATGCGATTTGGAAGGACATTGGTCTCAAGGGGGGAACATTTGGGGATCTCACTTAGGTAGGGGAATTGGGTGTTCATGGCATGTGATATCTGCACATGCTTGCATTGGTCGTCCGGCTGGATCCCAAATTTCTCTTGCAGAGCCCCGAAATCTAGAAAGTGTCCGTCCTGGATCACATCTGCAAGTATCCATATGCCCTGTCTCTCCCAGGTTGAGAAGTACCCCATTTTCTGGATCTTGGGGAGTTGTCTGTTATGCCACAGTGGTTGCTCGAGTGTCGGTCTCCCTCTCCACTCGATGTGTTTGTGAGTCTCTCCCCAAACCTGACAGACATGTAGTGTCATTTTTGACATCCCCACCATCGTCTTTTTTACATCATATAGTATGTGAATAGGGGTGGTCGTGCCCGCCTTATCCATCTCTGCCTCAATATCAGGGAGTGCAGGGTCTCCATGTATCCAGTCATACACAAACCCCAGTTGCGCTGCCCAGTAGTAGGTGCACAAGCACGGGAGCCCCACACGCCCCTCCCACACAGAGCACTGTAAGGTCTTGAGGGCAATGCCAGGTTTCTTCTCGCCCCACAGCAACCCACAGAGGATGCAATCTATTGCAGCAAGGGTTGTGTAGGGGATGGAGAGCGGGGCATTGTGAAGGACATATAGGAAACACAGGAAAGTTAGCATCTTGAACAGAGCTGCCTTGCACATTAGTGTCAAGGGGAGAGTTTGCCAATGGGACACGTCGGCTGTGAATCTGTCTATCAGAAGCTGTAAATTAAGTTGGTGAAAGTCAGGGCTGGGTTGATGTTTATGCCAAGATAGGTGAGGCTTAGGATCGAAACCCTATACGGGCATTGTTCCGGGAGGGCAGCGTCACCTCCCTGGAGTGTGAAAAAGATTGTTTTTTGTTTGTTCACTTGAAGCCCCCCATATTTTTGATATTCGGAAAGAATGCGAGACACCACCAGGGTCGATACTGTGGGGTTGCTGGGGTATATGAGAAGATCGTCTGCATACAGAGAGATGCGTTCCTCTCTCCGTCAGAGATCGGAGAATCCAGTCCAATTCCTATCTGTTCTTAGTCGTATTGCTAATGGCTAGATGGCAAGGAGAAACAACAATGGGGAGAAGGGACATCCCTGCCTGGTCCCTCGACCTAACGTGAATATTCTAGAGGATTTGCAGTTCACTCTTACGACAACTACTGGAGAGTCATAGAGCAATTTCACCCAGGATATGAATCCCTGCCCGAAGCCCATACGACCCATAATATCCCACAGGGCATCCCATCCCACAGAATCAAATGCCTTTTCGAAGTCCACAGCCAAGAGTGCTAGTGGTTCCGGGACGGCTGAGGCCAGTTCTATAGCGAGGGGTACCCTACACAGGTTCATCCGGGTGGATCTGTCGGGCATAAATCTGCACTGGTCTGGATGGACCAGGGATCCTATCACTCCCAGTAGTCGGTTTACCAGGATCTGTGCAAGGATCATAGCCTCCCAATTGATTAGCGATATGGGCCTATATGATGCGCACAGATCCTGGGGCTTCCCGGATTTGGGAATCAACACTATGCATGCCTTCCTAAAATCCAGGGGAAGCCGTCCCTGTTCCTTGCTTTGTATAAACTTGCGGTACATATGTCCAGTTACCGTGCTCCCGAGCTTCTTCCAGGTTTCAAGCGGGAAGCCATTGGGCCCTGGGTTTTTTCCAGATTGGAGCTGTGATAATGCTGTCATTACTTCTACTTCTGAGATCTCAGAATCGAGGTCAGCTGTCTATTGCTCCGAGAGATGGGGGTGTTCGATTGGCTCTAGAGAGTTTGGGTCATCCCTCTCGATCGTCCTTGCAGGGAGGGTAGGAGTAGAGCTTTTCGTAGAAGACAGTGAATGCCTCGACGATGTCAGAGTCTGTTGTTAACTCCTCCCCTCCTTCCATGAGTATAGCCCGTACCTGTCTTTTGCTACAGTTTCATCTTTCTAGCCAAGCCACAGTCTTACCAGCCTTATCCCCATTCTCATATATTTGACTCCGGACTGACCAGTGGACAGTTTATGCATTATCTAGTGCAAGGTTCCTCTGAACCTCTTGTGCTGTAGGTTTGAGGCCAGATTCCAATAGCTGCCCTTCTGCCCTCGTCACCCGATCCTCTGATTCTACAATCTCCTGAGGGTGTTGTCGGTGGTGCCCCAATACCAGGGAGATAGCTTCACCCCGGAGGACCATCTTATATACTTCCCATATCGTTATCGGAGAGTCCACCGATCCCTCGTTCAGTTCAAAATAGTCTGTGGTTTTACAAGAGACGAGAGAGGCCCTCCCTCCATAATCTCGGGTATTCCTAGATAATAAGCGTTCAGGCTCCAGGTATTTTCAGGTTTGGTTTGCCCATTTTTCAGTGTTATCAGCAACGGGGAGTGATCCGAAATGCCCCTTGCAAGGAACCTCGCAGCTATCAATCTATGGACTATGTGTCTATTCTGGAGAGTGACCTATGCATGTTGGAGTAAAATTAGAATCTGAGCTCTGTCTCATGGAGTGCCCTCCATGTAACTACCAGTCCCATTTCCTCTCCAAAGGAGTGTAGCTTGGTCAGAGTGTTCCTGTTTCTACTGCCCCAGTGTGATCTATCCCTACTAATGTCCATGACCTCATTGGAGTCCCCCAGAACCCACGTGGCTGCCCGTTCAGCTAGTAATGCTAGTTGGCAATTGTTCAAAAGTTCCCCTGTGAATACTGGGGGGGCATAATCTGCACCATACCCCAGTTACATCCCCTCATGCCCCCGAGAACCATCACAAATCTGCCTTGCAGGTCTGTGTGTACCTTCTTCAGCTGGAATGGTATTCTCTTGTGTATGAGAATCAGTGTGCCGCTAGTCCCTCGTGAAAACCCGGTATGATATGCTTGTGGATAGTTGGATCTCTTAAGGAAGTGATAATCTGTGCTGACTAGGTGAGTTTCTGTGAGGAGGGCAAAGTCAGGGGACTGACGATTAAGAAACTGGAGGATCAGCCTCCGTTTTATGCTAGAGCTAGCCCATTGACATTCTATGTAAGTATAGATAATTCCGCGTCGATCATGTGTAACATTACAGTGTTTTGCAGGGCCCTGGGGAGGTGTCATGTGTCTTCGACCCAGCCGCTCTCCCTTTGTTTCGGTTTGTTCCGCGTGTATCTTTTGCTGCCAGTGATCTCTGGCCATGTTTCTGTCATGAGACCAACCAAGTTGAACGAGGTTTAATAACCGGCCCCTGGTTAGGGACTTAACTCCCAACAGACCCCCCCCACCCTGCACTTCCCCACAACTTGAAGTACCTGTCGCCCAGACTCATAAAATTAAGAACTTATAACAATGTACATGGGCTGTCTTTCGGAGTCAACTTCATGCCCCCTCAGACAACTCACACAATTTACGCAACAGGCAATAAGAAAAAGATATTTTCAGCAGCGAGCTGTCCCACTTCAGGGGAGGACAGCGTGCCGGGCCGCACAGAATTGACTAGAGTCTTGAAAGTTATGTTCCATGCATCTCTGTGTAGGAGTGATGCGATATAGGTAAAGGTGGCACATCCTTCGTTGTTTGCGATATCAGCCTGTGCAGTGTGTTGTCTCATTCATCGCTCACCGGGGGGCGGGGGGGTGGTGTAACCTGGTCCAGATTTCGCATTGGTCGTTCCGGCGGGAGTCTTTCTGCTAGAGCATTGGGAATATTGTTCTTGTTTTTCTTTCCTGGCCTCCAGACGCCCTCGAGATGTTGTTCTATTGATTTATTTATTAAAGGTTCTTATACCATCGGGCCACATGCTCATGGGCCTCAGGGCGCGCACACAAAAGACCACAGGACAAACAACCAAAACAAACAGTATTAGAGTAGTGCGAGGACGAATACCAGGGGTGAAACTCTGAGTCAAAATAAAACCAGCTTCGAAAGAATCAAACAAAGTAATGCCTAGTCGTGCGGTAGATGAAAGGGGAGCATCTTTAACTCCTTTTTAAACTTAACTGTGGTCTCCAAGGCTCTCATGGGAGGCAACAGATTCCACAGGTCGGGTGTACCTTCATCAGCATAAATCTGGGATTAACCAGTATCATGCGATATTGGGGCCCAAGTGGACGAGAAGAGACTTGATGTTGAAGGCAATCTATGAGATACTGGGGAGCCGTGTTCATCACACATTTGTGTATGCCTGATTCTAAGTTTAACAGGGAACCAATGCAGGCACTGCCTTGCCGCAGTGACATGAGCTTGCCTAGCAAGATCTGAGACTGCCCTCACTGCGCTATCCTGTGCGACCTGCAAGGTGGCTATGGTGGACTGTGTACAACCACTGAGCAGACTATTATTTCTGCCCATCACCATGCCTCCTTGGGATCTGTGAAGGGCACTGTTGTTCCCTTATAGTATACTTTGAGTTGCATGGGGAACAGGAGACCATATGTAACACTCCGGGATTACAAGCATCTTGCCCGTTGCACCTCTCTAGTGTAGTCCGGAAAGAATGCAATATGGGACCCTTTGTACGTTATGGATCCTTTGGTGCAGACCAACTGGAGCAGGGCATCCCAGTCTCTGTAATTCAGTAGTTTTGCGATCACTGTACGCGGTAGCAGTCCCGGTATGGGTCTTCCAGTCGGCATGCGGTGAGCCCTGTTAAGTTTGCATTAAGCAGTGTAGTAAAGCTGTTGTGAAAGTCTACAAAGCTCACCTTGACAGATCGATGAAACCAAATGGGAGGACCAATGCAGCCGTGAAGGTTACCCTGAGACAGCCCTGACCTCTCTTACCCAGGATAAAGCAACCCAGGAGAAAGGGCAGGACCACCAGGGAAACCCTCTAATGGGAAGAAAAACCTGGTTGAGTCCCTCTTCGTCTGGATCGGGAGGACGTTGAAGTGGAAGCTCCCCGACGGATGGCAGAAAAGGATTTCACACGGGAGGCTTCTCCTACGGGCACAGGAGAGGGAAATTAGGAGAATGTCAGAAGAGGAATAAAGTAGAACAGTGTGTAAGAGGATTCAATTCAACACTACAGCTAAGTCAATGCCTAGTCTGGGATACTGAATGGAAACCCTTATTGATATATCTTTATGTCCAGTTCATGCGTTCTGGATGACTACCCCTATATAACACCCCTCTCTTGGAATCCCCCTGACCCCACTGACCCAAGAAGTAGTTCTTTTTTGCAAGTTTAAAAGGTTTATTTGAGAAAAATTAAACAATATATATATGATAAATTAATAATTAATATCACACTTCAGAACATGAGCAGATAACAACAATGGGTAATGTTCTACTAACAAACTGATTGGGTTACTCAGAAGTAGTATAAAAGATGAGGTAGCACGCTTGGGAATAGGAACAGAAGAATAAGGTGGTAGAGAATGCTTTATCTAGTTTCAGATGGATGCAATGTTGAATGAAAATGCAATACAGAAAATACTCAATATGATTTCAACAAAACAATGTAATCACTTTTCTCTGGCAATCCACTCCCCCCTTATGCAATGTAAGGAAATGAAGAGGAGAGCACACAGTTCTTAGAAATGCAATCAAATGTAATTCAGCTCACCCCAGCAAGCTTAGACTACAGAAGTTTGAAACACAGGCCCAAAATGCTTTTATATGTGCTGGCAATGAAGTGAGGAATATGCTGAAAATGGTTTTAATTCCCTTCAGGAGGTTCAGGGTGAGTGGTATCTAGTTAATATGAGTTCAGGCTCACTCTAGCAATGATTCAGGGACGGTTCTTAAGAGGCAAACGAAATTTAGCAGTTCAGGCAAAAGCAGCTATCTTTTTACAAGTAAAGAAATCGGGCCAAATCGCAAATCGCGGCAAAATTCGCGAATGCGTGAATCATGATTACGGCAAAAGTATAAGGAGTTATGAACGATTTTGTGAAGGTTGTTTTTCGGATTTGAAATTTTAAAAGTTCAAAGCGACAGGTTACAGCTTGCAGCTAGAAAATGACAGGTGACAGCTTTGCAAATGACAGGTGACAGTTAGGAGGCAGTTCTGGTTAGATTAAAATAGCTTGGATTAGATTATTTTAACTAAGAGATTGGTTCTGCACAGTTCTGCTAGGTACTCACAATATATTTTGAAATAGGCCTCGCCACGGATCTGGTCAGGTTTTGGACTGGACTCCGGTTCTAATCTCGGCACTTCACAGTGATCTGGGTCAGCTCTCTGGTTCTGCTAACAGCGGTCTGGGTCACTCTGGATCTCTGGCCTCTGGTTCTGGATACTGCTCTGCTTTCTCTGGGTACAGCACTGCTTCTGGATCTTTCTGGCACAGGGTTTCAGGCCAGAATCAACAGCTGGGTCCGGCTGTGAATAGTCCGCAAATGATTTTTGGGCCTGCTGACAAATACTTTTGCTTGCAGTGGGCCTTCTTGGTTCAAAGTTCTGTAGTCTCGGTTTAGCTTGGAAGTCTAAGTGTAGGATCTCTGGATGTGAAGTCGTCGGTCAGCATGCTCCGCAGCAAATGGAATTGAATGTCTCTACCTGTCCCAGCAGTCTCTTTTTATGTGTTTTGAAAGTGGGTGTGTGCTTGGGCCTAGCTAAGCCTGCCCCTTTCTACTTGTCATTGGCCAAATTCTCCCCTCTCCCATGATTGGGGGAAGGAAATGTGAGTCAGAGTGATGCTGTAGGTTTTATGGGTCAGAGGATCCTCCCCTGGTCAGTTTGCCCACAAATCTGTATTTGATTCAAATACATATTGCACAGATACACAGTTGTTTAAAATTACATGCACCCATCACATATCACATGAGGTATACTCTGTTCAAACTCTGCTCTTCCTGAGGGCTTGCATTCAAAAATGGCAACTTATTTTCGATTTTAGTGGGTTATGCAACCTTGGTTCTTCATTAAAAGTTATACACATATACACAGGCTGTCCATACCTACTCCAGTAAATTCCCATACCTCTAGCTTAAACACAGAGTATGTGGTGTCAATAAATAGCGGGGTTTTGCCCCAGAACATCACACAAATTGGAGTTTGGGCTTGAATCAAAGGTACATTTTTTAAATTAAGGCTCTCAAAGTTATACATTCCTGTCATTTGATTACAAAGAGTTATCAGTGTTTCTGTAAAATATATATTTTGCTTTCAATTCAGTTCTCAGGGTGTTGGAGTCCGCCTCCAAGACTTGGGTGGGTCAGTGATCACATGTGTCTTCTGCTGGGAGCTCTTTGTGTACAGTCAACATCAGCATATTCTATTCTAGTGCAAGAGCCTATTGTGTGGTCTCCAGGAGGCTGCCAGCCAGTCTGCCTTCTATCAATCAAGAGGTCATGTGAGATTCTGACTCCTGGTGTGAATCTCTGGAGGTGAGAGGTTTCCCAGCCTTTGGCCTGTTAATTAAATCAGATTGTCCTCTGGGAACAGCATGTGGTTAAGATTTTAATTAACTCCCAGCCTTTGATGTAAAGGCCTCTCCTGCAACTCCTGACATGCAGTTTCCCTGTCAGAGTTTAGACCGCTAGCGCCGCATGCATTTTTTTGGATCAGTCTTGAATTCAAGCATTTCAAACAAGAGATATTACATGGAAGTATATTGTCCAGGTTCAACAAATGGCATTGATGTAGTTCTGCAGTAAAATAATTTTGTGCCCATAAATTAGCCATGTTTGACCTGAAGAAAACGAATTCCCAACAGTTATGGTTTGCTTTTGGCAATCAGCATTGCCCCTTTTACAATGGTTTTAGGCTCTGTGACCTTCTGTGCTCACAACATAGGCAAATGCAAAAATGGGTGGTACCTTGGGTGACCATCTTGGTGTGCGCACAAACTGCATGGTTCTCCTGGATTCTGGCGCACATGTGGGCTTTTTGGCCATCTTGGATTTTCTAAGCTCACAGCACCAAATGTTGCAGCATGATAGCTCAAACGTGGGTCAGGACACCCAACAAAGCCCCCCCACCTGACTGCACTTTAAATCTGAGTCGATGGGGAGTCGGGTGCAAAGAGTGTTTTGACCCATGTACTGGTATGTCCGCATAATCTTCTCCCAATTCTGCAAATGGCACAGTTCAGCATCTTTTCCTCCATCTGGTACTGATCGATCGGTTCTCCTCGCCGGTCCTGATGGGAATATTGGACGGTACCCCGGGCCCCTTGCGTCTCTGCTCCCGGTCTCCGGATCGTCCTCCTTGGCCAGTCTCCAGGTTTTCTTTCTCCTAGGATGACAAAGGAAGAGCGGCAATACCTATTCATGGACATTTCTCCCCCACCATTGATATAGTGTGGTGGCATATATATTTTAGAACTCAACAGATATGAACATGCACATTTTTTTAAATTAAGAGACAGGAACACATAAACCTGAGAAACACAGAATATGATAGGCTATATGTAGGATCTTTTAGGGTTGGAATTGAATTACTCTGGAGCGGTACCCTCTGGGATTACCAAGGACTCCTCCAGTTGCTGCAAAGTGTGCCTGGGATGGTTTATGTGGACCCACTTGTCTTCCCCCTCTGCCAAACCGCCTTTGGGGATGCAGATCTTGTAGGCCACAGGGGAGATCTTGTCTATAATCTCAAAGGGTCCCTTCCATGTAGGCAAAACCTTTCGCTGTTTGGCCTGGTTCCTTTGGAAATTGTATAGATAGACCCGGTCCCCCACCTGATATTCCTTCCTGGAAGTTTTCAGGTCATATTGGGTCTTCATACTCTCGGCTGATCTTTCTAGATTCCGTTGAGCATAGGCAAAAGCATGTTGAAGGTGTTTCCTTAAATTCTCCACATACTCATGAGTTGTGGAGGCATTTATCAATATTTGCTCTTGGGTTCTGTAGAGCAAATGCTGAGGAAGCACCATCTTGCGTCCAGTCATCAACTCAAATGGTGACATTTTGGTTGCAGATGAAGGGGTAGATCTGATGGCCATTAGGACCAGAGGTAATCGGATATCCCAACTTGGCCCAGAATCTGCCACAAACTTTTTTAAGATGCTCACAATTGTCCGGTTGTAGCGTTCCACTGCTCCAGAAGAAGCTGGTCTGTAAGCAATGTGTAGCTTTCTCTTGACCCCCCAGTATCTCCCACATCTTTGTCATTACTTCACTGGTGAAGTGGCTACCCCTGTCTGACTCAATCCTTTGAGGTAGACCAAAACGGGAAAAGATGTGGTTAATCATCAGGGCAGCTGCTGTTTCTGCCTTGCAATTTGGGGCTGGGAGACATTCCACCCACTTGGTAAGCAAGCATGTCACAGTCAACATGTACTTATTCCCCCTAGCGGAGCGAATCACGGGGCCTACAAAGTCAATTTGTAAATCTGACCATGGGAGTGTCATTCCCCTCTTTTGGAGAGGTGCCCGGTGTGTGATGGATGTTGGCTGAAATTGTGCACACACAAGACAGCCCTTCAAGTATTGGTCGAGGTCCTGCCCCATGTGTGGCCAGTATGCAACCTCTCTTAAGATTTCCAGTGTTGTGTGAAACCCCCTATGACCGGCGGTAGCCGCATCATGGGCGTGACTTAACATCAGGCTTCGGAAGGAGGTAGGAACCACCCACTGATCATGGCCAGCTTGGGATTTCCTTACCAACAAACCGTCTTGGATCCGGAACATTTTTGGACATTTCATCAACACTCTAAGGTCCTCTTTCCCGTTGTAATTGGTATCCGTCAGGGGAAAGTTCTCAGGGTCCTCAATGTGTTGGTAAAATTTACCAATTATTGGATCCCCCTTCTGTGCGGTAATCAAATCAGCATCAGGGGTCTCCTTACTCCATTGTGCAATTGAAAGATCATTGTGAGCATTTGTCTGGGACCTAGTGATAGCAGTGACCTGGATTTCCCCCAACAGGGACTCAATCTCAATTAGATCCCCTTGGATGGCCCCGGTTTTGGCCAGCTGATCAGCTAAGTCATTTCCAGTTTTGTCTGGTCCCTCTACTTTGGAATGACCCTTGATCTTTTTCCAGTAGATGGTCATCCCATTCGATGTGACCAGATCATCAATGTTTTGGATTAACTTCCCATGTTTCAAGGGTTTGTTATTAGCACATAACATGCCTCTGGTTTTCTAATTAACCAGGTGCTCCACGAACCCGTTCCGTACATAATCCGAATCTGTGATTATGACCAGTTCGTGGAGTTGATGTTGGACAGCAGTGAGGATGGCCTGATGCACAGCCATCAATTCTGCCACCTGACTACTTCGGGGACCAATTTTGTATCCAGCGGAGGGTTCTGGGATCTCATTTACCCATGCATTCCCTACGCCGGCCACCAGTTCTTTCTCCCCGTTGTTGTCAACATGGTAAGAGCATCCGTCCACATAGACAGTGGGCATTCCCTCACACTTGTCTTCTTCAAAGACTTTGTGTGGGGAATTAAGGTATGCCTCCATGTTGTCCTTGATTTTTATACTTTTGTCCTCGAGACAGTTTTCTCTGGCACAATCATGCAAGTCAGTCAGACCTTGTTTTGGCCTTATCTGACCTCCACAGGAAAGCCTTGCATTGACAGAATCCAGGAAGTAATTCGGGAATTACTCACATTTCCGGCCCGGATTCTGTCACTTTGGAGATATTGCAGAGGCTGGTGTGGAGTCTCCACTATGATGTGTTCCCCATGGATGAACGGGCGGTAATTCTTCAATGCCCACACCGTTGCCAGGAGTGCCTTCTCACAATCGTTGAATTTTTCCTCCACAGAGGATAAAGTTTTGCTCGCATAGGAGATTACTTTATTGACCTTGTCATGCTTTTGGTATAATACTGCCGTCAAGCACGTATTAGAGAACCCCGTCTCCAGGAAGAACTCCTTGTTTCTGACAGGGTAAGCTAGGCAAGGCGCTTGTGAGAGGCTTCTTTTGAGTTGTTTTACCGCCTCGGCTTGTTCTGGACCCCATTCCCACTTGACCCCCCCTTCAGGAGATGAATCAGGGGTCTGGTGATCTCTGCGTAGCCCTCAATGAACTTTCTGCTGTAATTAGTCAGTCCAAGGAGGCTCCTTAGTTCCCGCAGAGTTGTGGGGTCTTTCAGTTTCTGAAGTGCTTCTACTTTCTTTTCCTGGGGACAGAGACCCTGAGGAGTAATCTCATGCCCCAAGAAATTAACACGGGTTCTACACCACTGTGCTTTCTGAAAGGAAAGTTTTGCTCCGGCGGCCCTCAGTTTTGCTCCGGCGGCCCTCAACTGGGTCAGAACATAACGGATCTCGGCTATGTGTTCCTCCACAGATGAACTTTTGATGAGAACATCATCTACATAAGCCAGGTTACCCCTTGCACCCAGATCGGGCATGGCCTTGTGTAGGAAAATGTTGAATTCATTGCCGGAGTTGAGGTATCCGAAGGGAGTCCGGGTCCATGTGTACTGCTGGCCCCCAAAGGTAAAAGCCAGTTTGTATTGGTCCTCCCTACTGACAGGCACGGTCCAGTACCCATTGGTCAGGTCTATTGCAGTGAATACCTGTGAACCCTGGATCTGGGCCAGCCCTTGGTCAATGTAGGGCAGAGGCCATCGGAAAGTATGGACCCGTTTGTTGAGCTCCCTAAGGTCAGCGCAGAGTCTCCACTGGCCGTTTGGCTTCAATATTCCCAGCACCGGATTATTGAAGGTGCTGTGGACTGGACGGATTATTCCCCGGGACTCAAGGTTCTTAATTATTTCAGTAAGGGACTCAATGGATGCGAGAGGCAAGCGATATTGCTTCACAAACACTGGAGTCATTCCAGGGTCCGTGGGAATTGTGGTGGTGTGGATGTCGGTGCGCCCACAGTCATATGAGTCTACCGCAAAGAGATCTTGGAAATCCAAGAAAACTTGTTTCAACTTTTGCTTTTGTTCCAGAGTCACAAAGGCATCAGCTAGGTTGACTCTCTCTTCCACCATCTGCCTGAAGCCTGGAAAGACTTCTGGTTTGGCTATCTCAGCGGCCTCCACCAGCTGGGTGGAGAAGTCCCTGGTCAGAGGGCTGATTTGGACTGGAGGCCCCAGGTGGGAAAGGCAGCCTTCATGAACCTGGAAAATCACCTCATCCCTTCTGAAGTCACAAGTCACATCCTCCTTACCATAAGGGCAGGAAGTGTACACCAGGAAGTTCCCCCCATGCCGGGTGAAGATCCTGTCTGGTGTTGTATGGTCATCACTGTCACTGTCAAAACAGTCCTTGGGGATCGGTCCTAACAGTTCATTTCCTAAATCAATGTCGGTCATCAATCGCCATTCCAATAATGGTGCCTGCTCTTTAAGTCGCTGTTATCCACCTCTATTGGAATGGTGTCATGTTCTATGTTGACTAATGGTGTTGGGTTTACCCCCAACCCTTGCTGTTGGAGAGAAGCATTTAGATGTATATAAGCATCAGGGTTTTGCAATTTTTGTCCTCTTTTAACTTTCACTTCCAGGGAGAATTGTTGGGTCCTTTCTGGGATGGTGACTTCCTCTTTGATCTGAATTTCAACTGCATAAGGTAGCAATTGAGCTGACCTAAATGCTTTTCCTGGATCATCAAAGCCCATGGGATTACCCGCTAATCGGGACCAAGCTTTGAAGTTTATTAGGTCCAAACTAATGGCAAAGCGATTGAGAATGTCACTGCCTAAATAAAAGGCGGCAGTGACGTCTCGCACGACCCAACAATTATGGACTATGCTCTTGTTACCAATGGAGATTTTGAGCATACACCTGCTTGGCAGAAGATGTTTGGAATTAGGTGCTTCCAGGTCCATTTCCCATTTGTCTATCAGTTTGAATGTGGGAATGGCTGGATCTTTTGGGAGTTGGCGCAACATGGCTTCGCTGATGAAGCTCTTACCGTTGTTCACGCACACTCGAGCGAGAACAGAGTCCTTCCCATCATTTAACTGAACAGGGATGAACAACTGCTCTCCAATTTGCTGAATATCAGCCAGGCTCTGAGCTGATTTCACATCCTTCTGAAATATAGGAGTGGGAGTTTCTGATTGTGGATTAGTAAAGAATTTCAGGGTGTTTCCTTCCAGTATGGAATACCACCTTAAACTGGAAGGAAGGTTGATTTTCAGAAATAGAGAGGACCCCCCATCACCAGTCTGTTGTCCTACTGCTATTACTGTCACGTCTGGAATTTGGTTGTTCTGGAAGTGAAATTCTACTTGGTCAGATTTTTGTTCAACCATGTGGCAGGTGCCGTTTAAACTAACAGGGTTGACACTCTGTTTTAATTTTATTGGTCGGCTAGTCTGGGTCCAGAGGACCTTGTTTACACAATCTATTAGGGGTGACAACCTTCTCAGGAGGTCAATCCCTAGTAAACAAGGGGTGCCCTCTGGAGTCACTACTATGGCCGGGTGTTTCACCTTGTGTCGCCCAATTTTGATGTCCAAATCTGCAGTCCCCTCAACAGGAATTTCCTTCCCGTCAAAGTTCTGCAGTTGTCCAGGAAGAGAGGTGAGAGGAATACGGTAATTCTCCCCCTTCCTGCATTTAGTTCCTCAAAGGCCCTTTTGGACAGAAGGGTGGCTTGGGATCCAGTGTCCAACAGTGCCAAAATTGTACCCTGCCCCTGTACTTGTACCGGGGCATATTATCTTCCCTCCTTCTCCTCAAGGGGGCACAGATAATGCACATTTTTGGACAACTGGTGGGCTAACTTTCTGGTTTTGGACATTGCTAGCGAAGAGATTTGGGCAGAATTCTGTGGAGAGCCTTGGGAATCTGAAAGAAAAAGTTGGCAACTGGAGATCAGAGCCATTGCGGGTTCCCCTGGTTCCGGTTCTGGGCCGCCCCCCCCTTCTTGGAGGCAGTCACTAGGATGGGTTTGAACCAGGGGATTTCGATATTGTGGGTTCTAGGATGAGATGATGGGCGGCGGTAGCTCAGTCTCCATATCTCCTCAGTCTGAATTGACATCCCTTGGGACCCATTTTTCCTTGGGAGGAGTTCCCCCATCTCTGAAGGGGAAGATCCTTTTCCCAGGATCCTCTGAGGATCCCTCGCCCTCAAATTGGAAGACCTGTACCTCCTCCACAAAGTGGGTCTGTTTGGGTCCTTTGTTTCTCCTACCCCCCCTCTGCTCCTTGGGAGGCAGGCTTTCAGGGGCAGGAGATTTTGTTTCCGGTTCCTGGTTTTCTAGGGGCTGTTTACAAGTTGGGAAGGAAGCTTCCTCCAAGGCTTTACACCCCACTTCCCCTTGTGCCTCCTCCCTGGGAACCGGTGTGTTATCGGGGTGCTGCCCCCGTCATTGTTCTGGAGCACCAGGTCCAGAGTTTGGGGCATTCTGCGGTGGCATGCTCATCTGAGGGTTCTGTTGAGCCCTCAGTATGTGACCCAGATCCTGTGCCATATTTTGGACCTTGGGCTCTAACTGGGAAACGCGCTCAGGCTGATACGGGGCTCTATTTTCTCCCCTGGGCTGATCCCGGATAGGGTAGCTATCCCTTCTCTGGTAGTACCCCTGGTTGGGAAGATTTTGGTACCCCTCCACCCTTGGCCTCCCCTCTCCCGGATTAGGCTGTCTGGGCTCAGGGAATTGGGGAAGGAAGGATGGATGATTTTGGGGCAGGAAATTGGGTGGATACCTGGGGAAAGAGTTCTGCCCAGGATTTGGAGAATTTCTGCCCTCCTGTGGGAAGTGGGGAGGGAAGTTCCCTGGGTTAGGTGCTTGGCTGGATCCCCCCCCCTTGGGTTGGAGGAGTCCATACATAACCCAGGATTGATCAGTTTCCCTTGTAGCGGGGACTTACATAGTCAGAGGAGCGGGGGACCCCATTTGTGGGACTACCTCCTTGACTCCCTGTCTGTGACTGGCCCGAGGGCCTTCTGGGCTGTGAATTATTTGGTGCAGGCAGGTTTTTAGGCCCCCCCATCTCCAAATCTAAAACGGGGGCAACCTTTACCTCTGCCACCTGGGCAGCAGCAGGGGTGCTGTTGGTTTTGGGGTTTTTTCGGCGCGTTATTTCTATTTTCGATAGGCTTCTGCACCTCATAGATCCGGGTAGCCTGTTCAATGACCCAGTCTAAAGATCTTTTCTCATGAAAATCTCTCACGAGCTGGGTCATTATGTATTTGGGCAAGGCATGGAAAAACGTATTGATAAATTCTCTGCTATCCGTGCGCACCCTTCTGGTGGTCTGCGCAAAAGCACGTTTTAATTCTTGCACAAACTCTTGTGGGGCCTGATCCTCCCCACATTGCAAATTGTAGGCTGCCTTGCGAGCCTCTTGAGGATTTCTGTGAACAGAAAAATGTTTCAAGATGGCCGCCTTATAGGTGGACCATCTTAAATGATTTTGGTCCTCCAGCCCCGCAAAGAAACTGGAGTATTCTGTGGAGAATGTCCATTTGACGTACTGATGCAGCTACTGCTGTCCTTCAAATGGAAAGTCTCCATCATTTGCTCATAGAGCTCCAAGTGTTCCCATACGGAATACTTGGCGTTCTTATGATAAGGCGTGATAACACTCCTTATTGCCTTTATTTGCTTCAATGGGTCCTTAAGCAAGGCCCTTTTTGCCTTATTGGCCTTTTTGGTTCGGGTAACCCTGGTCCATTCATCCTCTGACTCAGAGGCACTGTTCCCAGAGGTTCCTGTCTGATCTTCCAGGTTTTCCCAGATTCTGCGAGCCTGGGAATGGCTGGCAGAATGTGGGGACCTGGTCTCCTGTGTCCTGCGCCGGTCAGAGGAGTCTTCAGATTCCTCTTTGCTGCCAGGTTTTGATGGGTACCCCCCCACTGACCTAACTGGGCAGACGTTTTCAGGATGCCCTTAATGGGCCTATTCTCCTGGGGTTCCCCACTAAATTGCACTGTGCTTGGGTGCCCATACCCGGATGCCCGCCCATCCATTCCTGGGAGGTACTGGCCTATGAGCCCCATGCTTCTGGCTGGATAGTAATCTGCCATCCCTGTGGCCCAGTGCTCATGTGCGCCAGGGGACATGGGGGTGGCAGAGTCCAGGGACTGAGAGAGATAAAGGCCTCTGGTACTAGGGCTCCTGAGGTTATGCTCAGGAGTTTCCCTTTCCCAACGAACCTGGTCTCTATCCGCCCCTGCTCCCTGTTGCAATGCAAGAGCCTTCGCCTTCAGTTCCTCAGTTAAGGCCTTACTAGACTATATCAGTCTCTCCTGCATCGCTACCTGTTGTTGGAGCCTATCATTGTGCTGGCAGAGAGCCTCATTCTCTCTCTGCGTTTCCTGATTGGTCCTGGAGCACTGGGCCAGTCTTTGCTGCAGGAGGGTTACCTCCTGAGCTGTGTCCCTATTGGCCTGCTCCTGTCTTGCCAGAGCCTCCTCCACCCTCCTGGTGTGCTCTAGCAAGTCCTGGTGTTCTTTTTGGAGGTCACCCAGTCCCTGGTGGGCCAGGTGATTTTCTTCCATTTTTCTTCTTAAGTGGCAGACTTCCTGGCCTAAGGTGTCCCTTTCCTGACCAAGCGCTTTAATTTGCCTTTGGGTCGTCCCTTTGCCTTTGGAAGGCACCAGCTTTCTGGCGCTCCTGATCAAACTCTGCCTGGGTATCCAGGTCTTTCAGGATCAGTTTATTGCTCTCCTCTTTCTGTCTAGTTGGATTTGCAGCGTGGCTACCTGCTCTGTGCATGCCCTGTTGAAATTGATCTGTTGCTCCAGCTTTTTCTGGCTCTGCAGTAGGGAGTCCAAACTGTCTTGGCGTTCCTTCTGCAAAGCCAGAATTCTGGTATCCTGGTCAGCCTTTTCCTGTTGCAGGATATCCATATCCTTCTTTATTTTAATGATGTGCTGTCTACTCTCATTTTCGGACTCCTGGCTTCTGTGCAGCCTCTGCTCAGAAGAGTCCAGATCAGATTGGGCCTTCTGTAATGCCAGCAGTTGCCTACTCGCCAGATCTTGGCCTTCAGCACATTTGTCCTGCATGGCTCCCATATGTAAATATAAATATGCCGCTACCCTGGCAATCTTGTGGTGCTCATCCTTGGCCTTAGGGGCCATATATAGTTCACTCAGGGCCACATGTAGGGGAACCTGTTCTCCCCATATATCTGACCCTGTTTCAGTGATCTGGGGTGCGATTGCCTGCAACCAGACCGTCTGGTCCTGATGAGTCCACTCACCTCTCACAAATAGCTTATGTAAGAAGTGCTCTCTGGCTATTTTCATATCTACCAAGGTCGTCATTCTGGAATTTGAGTTCCTTCCTGACTTACAGAAGTTTGTATTTTATTTTTGCAAAACAGACCTTTTCCTTAGAGCGTTCCTTTGAGGAGTGCTTTACAGCGTAACACAGCGTGGTGATCCGACCGGATATGTGTAAGAGATTTCAATTCAACACTACAGCTAAGTCAATGCCTAGTCTGGGATACTGAATGGAAACCCTTATTGATATATCTTTGTGTCCAGTTCATGAGTTCTGGATGACTACCCCTATATAACACCCCTCTCTTGGAATCCCCCTCACCCCACTGACCCAAGAAGTAGTTCTGTTTTGCAAGTTTAAAAGGTTTATTTGAGAAAAATTAAACAATATATATATATCACACTTTTATGATAAATTAATAATTAATATCACACTTCAGAACATGAGCAGTTAACAACAATGGGTAATGTTCTACTAACAAACTGATTGGGTTACTCAGACGTAGTATAAAGGATGAGGTAGCACGCTTGGGAATAGGAACAGAAGAATAAGGTGGTAGAGAATGCTTTATCTAGTTTCAGATGGATGCAATGTTGAATGAAAATGCAATACAGAAATAACTCAATATGATTTCAACAAAACAATGTAATCACTTTTCTCTGGCAATCCACTCCCCCCTTATGCAATGTAAGAAAATGAAGAGGAGAGCACACAGTTCTTAGAAATGCAATCAAATGTAATTCAGTTCACCCCAGCAAGCTTAGACTACAGAAGTTTGAAACACAGGCCCAAAATGCTTTTATATGTGCTGGCAATGAAGTGAGGAATATGCTGAAAATGGTTTTAATTCCCTTCAGGAGGTTCAGGGTGAGGGGTATCTAGTTAATATGAGTTCAGGCTCACTCTAGCAATGATTCAGGGATGGTTCTTAAGAGGCAAACGAAATTTAGCAGTTCAGGCAAAAGCAGCTATCTTTTTACAAGTAAAGAAATCGGGCCAAATCGCAAATCGCGGCGAAATTCGCGAATGCGTGAATCGTGATTACGGCAAAAGTATAAGGAGTACCAAGTTCCTAGCCCAAACGGTTACGGAGTTATGAACGATTTTGTGAAGGTTGTTTTTCGGATTTGAAATTTTAAAAGTTCAAAGCGACAGGTTACAGCTTGCAGCTAGAAAATGACAGGTGACAGCTTTGCAAATGACAGGTGACAGTTAGGAGACAGTTCTGGTTAGATAAAAATAGCTTGGATTAGATTATTTTAACTAAGAGATTGGTTCTGCACAGTTCTGCTAGGTACTCACAATATATTTTGAAATAGGCCTCGCCACGGATCTGGTCAGGTTTTGGACTGGACTCCGGTTCTGGTCTCGGCACTTCACAGTGATCTGGGTCAGCTCTCTGGTTCTGCTAACAGCGGTCTGGGTCACTCTGGATCTCTGGCCTCTGGTTCTGGATACTGCTCTGCTTTCTCTGGGTACAGCACTGCTTCTGGATCTTTCTGGCACAGGGTTTCAGGCCAGAATCAACAGCTGGGTCTGGCTGTGAATAGTCTGCAAATGATTTTTGGGCCTGCTGACAAATACTTTTGCTTGCAGTGGGCCTTCTTGGTTCAAAGTTCTGTAGTCTCTGTTTAGCTTGGAAGTCTAAGTGTAGGATCTCTGGATGTGAAGTCGTCGGTCAGCATGCTCCGCAGCAAATGGAATTGAATGTCTCTACCTGTCCCAGCAGTCTCTTTTTATGTGTTTTGAAAGTGGGTGTGTGCCTGGGCCTAGCTAAGCCTGCCCCTTTCTACTTGTCATTGGCCCAATTCTCCCCTCTCCCATGATTGGGGGAAGGAAATGTGAGTTAGAGTGATGCTGTAGGTTTTATGGGTCAGAGGATCCTCCATTGGTCAGTTTGCCCACAAATCTATATTTGATTCAAATACATATTGCACAGATACACAGTTGTTTAAAATTACATGCACCAATCACATATCACATGAGGTACACTCTGTTCAAACTCTGCTCTTCCTGAGGGCTTGCATTCAAAAATGGCAACTTATTTTCAATTTTAGTGGGTTATGCAACCTTGGTTCTTCATTAAAAGTTATACACATATACATAGGCTGTCCATACCTACTCCAGTAAATTCCCATATCTCTAGCTTAAACACAGAGTATGTGGTGTCAATAAATAGCGGGGTTTTGCCCCAGAACATCACACAAATTGGAGTTTGGGCTTGAATCGAAGGTACATTTTTTAAATTAAGGCTCTCAAAGTTATACATTCCTGTCATTTGATTAGAAAGAGTTATCAGTGTTTCTGTAAAATATATATTTTGCTTTCAATTCAGTTCTCAGCGTGTTGGAGTCCGCCTCCAAGACTTGGGTGGGTCAGTGATCACATGTGTCTTCTGCTGGGAGCTCTTTGTGTACAGTCAACATCAGCATATTCTATTCAAGTGCAAGAGCCTATTGTGTGGTCTCCAGGAGGCTGCCAGCCAGTCTGCCTTCTATCAATCAAGAGGTCATGTGAGATTCTGACTCCTGGTGTGAATCTCTGGAGGTGAGAGGTTTCCCAGCCTTTGGCCTGTTAATTAAATCAGATTGGGCCTCATTACGACCCAGGCGGTAAGTTACCGCCTGGGTCGTACCTTTACCACCATGGCGTAAACTACGTTTACGCTATGGTGGTTGGCGGACTTACCGCCCCATTCCGAGGATGGCGGGCGGTAAGTCCCCAATCCCCATTTACCCTTCCCCATTCCCATTTTTGCCCCCTAGGGCATAATGGGAGTGGGGAAGGCGTTAATTACGCCACCGTAAATTACGGTGGCGTAATTAACAACAAGGTCCCTTAGCGCCATGGATTTTAACACCTGCTAAAAGCAGGTGTCAAATCCTCCATGGCGCTAAGGGACCTCGGAATCAGGCGGTAAGGGTCGGCGCTGTTTACGCCGCCGTAAACCCCTTACCGCCTGGGTCCTAATGAGGCCCATTGTCTTCTGGGAACAGCATGTGGTTAAGATTTTAATTAACTCCCAGCCTTTGATGTAAAGGCCTCTCCTGCAACTCCTGACATGCAGTTTCCCTGTCAGAGTTTAGACCGCTAGCGCCTGCCTCAGTCAAAAGCGGGTACTGCATGCATTTTTTTGGTTCAGTCTTGAATTCAAGCATTTCAAACAAGAGATATTACATGGAAGTATATTGTCCAGGTTCAACAAATGGCATTGGTGTAGTTCTGCAGTAAAATAATTTTGTGCCCATAAATTAGCCATGTTTGACCTGAAGAAAACGAATTCCCAACAGTTATGGGTTGCTTTTGGCAATCAGCATTGCCCCTTTTACAATGGTTAGGCTCTGTGCCCTTCTGTGCTCACAACATAGGCAAAAATGGGTGGCACCTTGGGTGACCATCTTGGTGTGCGCACAAACTGCGTGGTTCTCCTGGATTCTGGCGCACATGTGGGCTTTTTGGCCATCTTGGATTTTCTAAGCCAACAGCACCAAATGTTGCAGCATGATAGCTCAAACGTGGGTCAGGACACCCAACAAGTGAAGGAGAAGCAGAAAGTAATCCTCTCACCAATGAAGGAACGAAGTTGTAGGAAGACTGATCAGAACTGGAGATCGGAAGTATCGTGGAGCAGCGGGAGACTCTGGAAGAAATGAACAGGTGAGTAAGCTAATCGGAGAGAGGGGGGAGCCCTAAAAGGACTAAACTTACTCTAACGGAAGTCTACGAGAGACGGGAAACAAACAAGCCTGCCAGATTGGTCTGAATGAACAGTGTGCAGGTGAAGACTGAAGGGAGAATCTGAATGAGGGGAGAGAACAGAGTTAGGAGAAATGAAAGGTACAAGTAGTTTTGACTAGTGGAGGTAGGTAGAAGATTCAGAAGCGAACTCACGGAGCGTCAAAAGCAGAAGCGACGCGTAGCACTGTCCGCTTTGATTCCGGATAAAGGATCACGTAAGCAATTGGCCGTACGTCGAAGAGACGTGCAAAAACTGGACCGCTGCAGGTAGTACGGGGAAATCTCACGGGCATCCATCTTGGAACTGCTCGAAAGCAGAGTGCCACACAAACGGGTACGTGCCCACAAAGACCATTTGTAGCGATGTGTAACAGTATGCCCCCTCAAGTAGAAAGAAGTGCCACACAAGACGAGGCGCATGAACTCCAGAAGCCGGCTCCCAAGTCCTTTCAGCAGGCGAATAACCCTTCCAATCGATCAGGAACTGCAATCAACCATGACGGAAGCGCGAGTCACAAATAGCAGCCACCTCAAACTCAGGACCACCGTCCGTGGGAATCTGAGGCGGTGGAGAACCCTCATTCCGGAGAAAGCGATCTCGCACAACCGGTTTGATCTGAGACAGGTGAAAAACCGGATGTATCCAAGACCAAGAGGCCAGCAAAGAAAGTTCGACAGCAGCCGAGCGATCCTGGATAGAACCTGAAATGGTCCAAAGTACCTGGGAGACAATTTAGACAGAACCAGGTGGTGAGGAAGAAACTTGGACGCCAACCACACCGAGTCTCTGACGGTAAGTTCCCGATCGTCACGACGGTGCCGATCAGCATTCCTTTTAACCCGATCTTGAGCCATCTGTAAAGATTGCTTAGCCAGTTTCTGCCCCTCGCGAATGTCAGTAATCAAAGAATCCACACCTGGGCAACCCGAATCAGAAGGAGACACATTCGGAACAAAGGATGGATGGTAGCCATAGGAACAAAAAAAAGGACTGGTCTGGATTGCCGAATGTCTGGAATTATTGTAAGCAAATTCCGCAAACGGAAGCAGCTCCACCCAATTATCCTGAGCAGCCGAAATAAAGCACCGTAAGTAACTTTCGAGGGTTTGGTTCAACCGTTCCGTTTGCCCATTAGTTTGGGGATGGTATCCATAACAGAGACCACGTTTTATGCCCAAAATGTGACAGACATGTTGCCAAAAGAGAGAAGTGTATTGGGGACCTCGGTCTGACACGATAGTATCTGGTAAACCATGGTGAGAGAAAATATTAGAGAGGAAGATTTTTGCCATGCAAGGTGCACTAGGTAGCTTTCGCAAAGGTGTAAAATGCGCCAGTTTGGTGAAGTAATCAATGGTCACCATGATTGCAGTCTTATTTTCTGATAGGGGTAAATCTGACACGAAATCAGTTGAGATGATCTGCCAAGGCCGATCTGGAATAGGCATTCTAGCTAGTAATCCTAAAGGTGGTGATCGAGGAGTCTTAGCATGAGCGCAGATTTTACAGGCTGCAACATAGTCCCGGACGTCAGATCTTATAGATGGCCACCAAAAATGCTGTTGAATTAGTTCTAAGGTGGAAAGGAACCCACGATGCCCTGCAGCCTGTGAGTCATGGCAAGTCTTCAACACTTCCAGTTGTAAGGTAGGGATGGGAATCAGTACTTGAGTTCCATGAAAGTAATATTCAGTTTCCTTGGTAAGATGATGGATCGAAGCAATACTTTCACACAACTCTTTATTAAGAACTGTAGCTGTTCGCAATTCTTGAAGGAAATCAGTCAGAACTGCAATGAATTGAGCATTGGGAAACATCTTTTCGGAGCAGAAAATAGATGTCGAGAATCCTTACGGGATAAGGCATCTGCCCTCAAATTATGTTTCCCAGGCCAGAAGGTGAACTCAATTCGATAGGGCAGAAAGAAGTAAGCCCATCGGGCCTGTCTGCAATTAGTGGTATAAGCGTTCTGAAGAACTTTGAGATTTTGGTGATCAGTGCGCACCCTTCCTAGATAAGGAGATCCCAAAAGTAGATGTCTCCACTCTTCGAAGGCACGCTTAATAGCCATCAGTTCTTTCTCAAGAACAGAGTAGTTCAGTTCAGCTGGATTGAAAGTCTTGGATAAATATGCTACAGGTCGTTCATCCCCCTGTTCTGACAGTTGTAAGCGAACAGCTCCTAAAGCATTCTGAGAAGCATCTGTTTCAACAATGAATTGTTTGGATTGATCTGGGGTGATCAAGATGGTTTCGGAAATAAACATTTTCTTCAACATGTCGAATGCCTTCTGAGCCGATTCATTCCAGGAAAATGAGACACCTTTCTTGAGAAGTCGAGTAATGGGAAGAATGATTTCTGAGAAGCATGGAATACATTTCCGATAAAAATTTGCGAATCCCAGAAACCTCTGGATGTCTTTTATCCCAGCAGGAACGGGCCAGTCCAATACAGCTGATACCTTTCTAGGATCCATAGAAATTCCCTGAGATGATAACACGAACCCCAGATAAGTTACTTGTTCCTGGTGGAATTCACACTTCGACACTTTACAGTAAAGGCGGTTTGCTTGAAGGCGTTCCAATACAGTGTTCACATGTTGAATGTGATCTCCTGAGTTGGTGGAATACACAAGGATATCATCAGGATAGATGATAACAAACCTGAATAATATGTCAGCAAATAGATGATCCATGAACCTCTGAAAGACCGCTGGAGCATTTACCAAGCCAAATGGCATGACATGGTATTCATAATGTCCAAATGGTGTACAAAAGGCGGTCTTCCATTCGTCCCGGGAGCAATGCGTATGAGATGGTATGCACCTCGGAGATCCAGTTTTGTATACAGAGAAGCCCCTCGAACCGCTTCATTGATGTCCGTAATGAGTGGCATTGGATACTTGTCGGCAGTGGTTATTTTATTGAGTCCTCAGTAATCAATACAAGGACGGATCTCATCAGAGTCTTTCTTGGGAATAAAGAAAAGTGACGCTCCCGCCGGTGACACTGATTCGGTGATAAGACCGTTACGTAGATGGGTTTGAAGATATTCTTTCAGAACTGACGTTTCACGTTGAGAAAGAACATACATACGACCAAACGGAATGGGTTTGTCTGGAAGTAAGTCTATGTGACAATAATCCCTTCTATGAGGAGGCAGAGTAGGGAATTCATGGTCTTCAAATACTGATCAGTATCGCAAATGACATTCAGGAATCTCTAGTTGATTTATGGAGGATACCGCGGGATGCAGTGTCTCTTCAGAAGGAATGCAGGTCCCCACCGACTCTTGAGAAAGACAATGGTGGACGCAATACTCTGACCCCAGAAAGAGGGTCCCAGCAGACCAATTTATGAACGGGTTGTGAAGTCTTAACCAAGGGAGCCCCAGGATGATAGGGAAATGGGCAGTCCTAATGACATCGAAGACTAGGGTTTCCTTATGATTTGCCAGCATGCACGTAAGTGGAACGCTCTGTTCTTTAATAGGCCCAGAGCTCAAAGGACTACCATCCACTCCCTGAATGGGAGTGACAACAATCTTTGGCACCTGAGAAATTCTGTGTTTCTTTGCCCAATCATTATCCACAAAGTTTCCAGCCGCTCCGCAGTCAATCAAAGCGGGGATTCCTGGTATAATGTTCTCAGATAATATCAGAGACAAAGATACTACCACTATGGACTGGTTAATAGGAGAATTGTCGAGTGACATACTTGTCTGATATGGGGAAGAGTGCTTCTGTACGCTTACCGGTCTTCCCCTAACGGTAAGGCTTTGAAGTTTCCCGACTTCTGGTTCGGAGAACGGCGTGGAGGGACTAAATGGCAATCTTTCAGAACATGAGAGGAGGACCCACAATACATACACCGCTTTAAGGACCTTCTCCTCTCCCTTTCAGTAGCAGATATCAGTCCTCGGACGGTCCCGATCTGCATTGGTTCTTCGGTTTGCGAAAGAGCCTTTTGTATCACTGGGGAATACTCAGACTGAGATCGAGTTCCTTTGCTCTTTTTTTTCTCACATGTCCGTTCATGCATAAGGTAATCGATTTGCATGGTTAGTGTGATCCTATCCGCCAAGTTAGCTGGGCGAGGGACCTTAGAAACCTCATCCTTGAGTTCATCTGTAAGGCCTCTCCGAAAAAGAGTAAGAAGACCTTCATCGGGCCAGCCCAGTTCGGATGATAGTTGTTTGAATTGCGTAATGTACCACAGTAAATCTCTACTGCCTTGTTTTAGATCGAGAAGCCTTTCCTGAGTGGCTACCCAAATTTCCTTTCTACCAAACATAGTTTTGAGACTGTTGCTGAAAGCGGAGTAGGAATCAAGGATAGCATTGTTGGAGGTAACTAAAGGAGTTGCCCATGCTAAGGCAGGCCCAGAAAGATGTGAAATCACATAGCCTACCTTATCTTTATCCGTAGGAAAAACCCGAGATTTAAAGGTAAATTGGATTGTGCAGCTGTCGAGATATTCCTTAAGTTTATATGGATCACCATCACACATGAATGTATGTAATGATGACGGGGGAGTGTCAGAAAAGGCTCTGGCCACTTGATGTCGCAGTTGTGCATTGTCTTGTTTTAAGGATTGCATCTCAAGGGACATGGCCTGCATTGCCGCCATCAGTTGCTGCATTTGTTGTTCCATTTGGGATATCGACTGTCAATATTATTGGCGTCGCTTACTGTTAAGTTTGTATTAAGCAGTGTAATAAAGCTGTCTACAAAGCTCACCTTGACAGATCGATAAAACCAAATGGGAGGACCAATGCAGCTGTGAAGGTTACCCTGAGACAGCCCTGACCTCTCTTACCCAAAATAAAGCAACCCAGGAGAAAGGGCAGGACCGCCAGGGAAACCCTCTAATGGGAAGAAAACCCTGGTCGAGTCCCTCTTCGTCTGGATCGGGAGGAAGTTGAAGTGGAAGCTCCCCGACGGATGGCAGAAAAGGATTTCACACGGGAGGCTTCTCCTACGGACACAGGAGAGGGAAATTAGGAGAATGTCAGAAGAGGAATAAAGTAGAACAGTGAAGGGGAAGCAGAAAGTAATCCTCTCACCAACGAAGGAACGAAGTTGGAGGAAGGCTGTTCAGAACTGGAGATCAGAAGTATCGTGGAGCAGCAGGAGACTCTGGAAGAAATGAACAGGTGAGTAATCTAATCGGAGAGAGGGGGGAGGCCTAAAAGGACTAAACTTACTCTAACGGAAGTCTAGGAGAGACGGGAAACAAACAAGTCTGCCGGATTGGTCTGAATGAACAGTGTGCAGGCGAAGACTGAAGGGAGAATCTGAATGAGGGGAGAGAACAGAGTTAGGAGAAACGAAAGGTACAAGTAGTTTTGACTAGTGGAGGTAGGTAGAAGATTCAGAAGCAAACTCATGGAGCGTCAAAAGCAGAAGCGACGCGAAGCACCGTCCGCTTCGATTCCGGATAAAGGATCACGTGAGCAGTTGGCCGTACGTCGAAGAGACGTGTAAAAACTGGCCCGCTGCAGGTAGTACAGGGAATCTCGCGGGCATCCATCTTGGAACTTCTCGAAAGCAGGGTGCCGCACAAACGGGTACGTGCCCACAAAGACCATTTGTAGCGATGTGTAATAAGCCCACTCAATCGGGAAAAAAATTGGAGAAGGTCTTGGGCGCCAACAGATCTGTCGGCCATTGTTCGAAGAAAAGTTCCATGTTTGGCCCCTCCGTCTTCTCAGGCAGGCCCAGGATACGGACATTGCTGTGTCTTGTTCTCCCTCTTCCCATTCCTCCCGTGTCTTATGGCATGACATTACTCTGGCCACTTGGCTTGCATTCCGGAGCCCATCTTCCATCTCGGATATGCGATGTTCCGCCTCACCCATGCAGGATATCAACTTTTGAAGATCATGGCACAGGAGGAACACTTCTGCACTGATTCCGTCCATTTTAATTTCCAAGGACACCAGTGAATTGGCAATGGCGTTCATTATGTCTTTCAGGGAGATGTTGTCTTTTCCCATTGCTCCGCTGTCTGGTTAGATTTGCCCAACGGGTGTGGAGGTCATGGGGGCTGTGTATTAGTCTTTCTTACTTTGAGTGGATATTTTCCTGGGTTTGTCTTTGACCATGGTGAGGTATTCTAGGCGAATTGACGTCTGATGGCGTTAGGTGGAGTCCGGATAGAGGAGTCAGGGAAGACAGTGCAGTCGGAGTAAGAAGTGCTGTGGATTGCACAGGGTTGTCGGTTACCCGCAGGAGCCGCTGAATTGGTAGTATGCTGTGTTGTTAGTTTGTACCTAGATTCTTGCCGGGTAGTCACCGGCTACTGGCCTCCCCTCTAGCTGGTATGCAGTTCTTGCTGCCCCGTCACTGCATATTTGCTACTTGTTTTCATTAGATGTATGTGTCAGTCGGCAAGACTGGCACTGTTGCTCCGGGCCATGTCTTGCCTCGCTGATCTGGTATGCCGGATCTGCGTTCTGTGTGATCCCCAGTCGCAGTCCCAGTCTTTGTTCATTTGGGTCTTTGTTGTACGTTAATTCCATTTGTTGCTTTACATTCTCAATATTAAAAGACCAAGGCAGTATTCCCCCCAACTGCAGCACTGTCTTGTGGATTGTTTGTGTGTATGCCTCTTACAGACCAGGGCTCTTCTGCCTGCTCAGGGCACCATTGCGGTCGCCTTCTTCCGCCCGAGTTCCACCAAAGGTGGTGGGACAGGAGGGGTGGCATTGTTCCGGTGTCTCAGCGTGGGGGGCAAAGCCGATCGGGCTGGAAGGTTGTCTGAGGCAAATCCGGACTGGAAGGCCGTCTATCACCCAATATCGTACAGTGGACCGGGACCACCCAGTAGGGTCGCTGCAGGGGAGGCCCGGCCGTTGTAATTCCCCAGGTGTGGTTTTCTGGCAGCTGTTGCTGGGATCGTGTTAGTGGCCACTATTTAGGCTATATATGCAAGTATGTGTCTAGTTATATCCTTATAACTAGCTTATCCCCCATTACTAGCCCTGTGAGGGAGAGGCCCTTGTGGTCCCAGCGGGTTACTTGCTTCCTTTAGTGTAGTTTATGCATGTTCGTGCAGTGTCATGCTTTAACAGGTATCCCAATGCAGATTGTGTTGCTCGACAGTTCCACAACTATCTGGACTCACCGTCCGTGACGCTTGGGGCAGATGTCCATCCCCCGTCCATTCCGACAAAGCAGGTAGGGTTGCAGGTCTTGCTGTAGCCTCATTGGGGATCCATTGCACTAGGGTGCACCGGCATCCCCAGAGAGCACCTTGCAGGTTCCGTTAGGTGTGCTCCTCCCACGGTTGACGTCAGCAGTTTCCAGCATTCTGTACGACCCCCGGTCCTCGGGTCGGTGGGTCCGTATCCGCCTCTGGCACCTCTGTGGTCACGGCGCTCTGTCCGGACTCCTCCTTTACTCTCCATGGTCACGCCAGTAGTTCTGTCAGGGACTGTGCAGTTTGAGGCAGGTCGCGTCTGCAGCTTAACTGGATCAGAGACCCTGTGTGCAGGCTCCAATGTCACTGCACTCGGCAGGCTCCAGTTCTGTTGCTTTTATCCCTGACGGCAACTCGCCTTTCGTAGTGTCTTCTCCCTGATCTGACCAATGCTGGCCGCCATTTTGCGGGGGTAATCTCGCCAGCAGGTCATGTCTTCTCACACTGATATCTCCTGCTGCTGGCAAGTTTCATAGATCTTTTTTCTGACTGAGTGCACCCCACATATTATTCTTTCAACTAGGGATTTTCTTGTTCTGTTTCTCGCCACATAACCAGGATATTTATCAGGATTTCGCTGGTGGCCACGGGAGCTTGACAGGACTCACGTTCGCATTGCTTGCCGGCTGGCCACGCCCCCCATGAGAGTAATTTAGACTATAGCCTTACCAAGAATAGGCTGTGTAAAGCATTCTGGTGGCCGAACATTGATGTTATGATGGACTGTAAGATTAAAGAGTGTTGAGAGCGGTTGATGTCTAACAACAGTAAAAGGTGTAGGAGTGTACCCTTGTGCCCTGTTCCTAAATAATCTTGGAGCAAGGTTGCTGTAGATGCTATGGGACCAATCCAGGGGTTAGGATGGAGTACTAAATTCATTTTCGTTATGGTCGACGATCATTCAAAAAGGGTAAAGTGGCGGGCGGTTAAAGAGACAACCAGTGAAGAGATGATTTGGTTCTTAGAGTAGGTGCTCTTCAGGGAAGGCTTTGTACAACAGCTGATTACCAGCAATGGGGTTCAGTTTACTTCGAGAAAAATGCATGAATTTCTCAGGAAATTTGTCATCAGACACCTTAGGCCCGCCCTATGGTAGAAAAGGTGAATAGAGTGATCAAAGGAGGTATACAGTTGGCTATAAGAGCAGGGAAATTTTGTGGTAAGACAAATGATAAGGAGTTATCATTCCCCTCTGTATTTTGTGACAGGGATGTCACCATTTGTGTCGCTCAATGGGAGGAATCCTGGGACCAGTTTCTGTCTGGCATGGCTGGGATTAGCTACAACAGTGAATCTGGATCATAGGATGGTGGTGAGTAGAGTGGCTATTGCGCAAATGCACAATAAGGAGGTAAATGATACTCGTCGCAGGGAAGTGGTGAAACACTTCCAAGGTTGGAGATGTGCTTGTGCGGAACCCCAGGGTGAGAGTGAAGTGTCATGGTGAGAAGTTATCTTCGCCCAAAATGATTGCATTGGGGGGTGTGTGGTCCCAAAAGTATATTGTTATCGGTAGGAGTAGTGCATTCCATGATGATATTAATGTGAATATAGCATTGCTTGACACATATACATGCGACACAAAAGAGCATTTAATATGGAAATGTGCTTGAATCAAGCTCAAATTATTATTATTGAGTGGTGTTCATGTAATTCAGTTGGCCCTCTATGATAACACATTGTGTTTCGGCATATACTCTGCCTTTGTCAAATCAGGGCAAATCAAAATTCAGCAAATCCAAATTCGGTCACGTATAGTCTTCTATTCTTGAAATGGGAGTTTGCTGCATCATGGGTTAAATCCCTTCTGCCAAGTCCTGTGCCCCTCATGTCCGTTTTCGTCCCGTGTTACCACTCAATAATAAAAATTTGAGCTGGATTCAACCACATTTACGTATCAAATGATCTTTTGTGGTGCATGTATGTGTGAAGCAATGCTATACTAATTGTTTTTACGGAGTAGAGGAACTCATATCTCCGTTCATGTCTTCACGCACATGTGACATTTTCAGGAGATTTTAATAATACACAGGGCGCAGAGGCCAAGAGGTTGATATCCCCAAATAAGTTCCTCATATTGTTTGATGTTAATGTGAGGTCTGGAGAGTTTGATGAAGGGGCAGAGGCAGACATAGGTCAGATCTCCGTAGAAGCGTAAGGGAGCAGAAGACTCCCTGAAAATGGAATGACTATGCAGTCAGTTCGAAATGTCACAGGACACCATACCAGTAGGTCGCAAAGTAGTAGCCACTTTGCGACTTTCATTCAACACAGTTTGGTTTCTTCATTGGTTCCCCCCTCATCTCACCGGCTGTGATGAACTGCTTGGCTTTCTTCATATTGGGAGTCAAGGCCGGTACCGTGGTAGCAGGCGTCAACCTCTGTCCAGCTTATCAGTGTAGGCACACTCCGTGTACCATTGACATCTACTGCAACACTCTTGGGCTATTGTTCCTTCCACAGAGGTCTCGTGGGTCGAGTCGGAAAGGGCAATGTCACTTCTCTCCTTGTCAGCCTTTCGTTTCTCACCACCTTTCTCCTACTCTTTAACTGCCTTTCCTGGATAGCTGTCTCATCGTGCTGTCTTCCTTGCTCGTATTGTGCTCCCGTGCTACACCGTTTATCCCTGTGGGGATGGGCCGTTGAGGGGTGTGTGATCCTGATCAATTTCCTGGCCCTTGTGTTGTGGCATGTCAGGTAAATGGCTTTGGTGTTTGTCGTCTTTCGCGGTGTATGAAAATGTTTGTGGGCCGGGTGTACAGTTTCTGAGCTTCCTATATAGCAGGATGGGGAAAAGGTATTAAAAGAAGAGGGATACCGCCTCTCACCCGTCGGTGTCCCACTTCCATTCCCCATTGACCCCCCCCATCCAGTTGATCCTCCCTCACTGGTCCACTCCAGGAACTGGATCCAATAGCGATGGCCGTATCCTGGCCACCTGGATGACAGATCCCCGGGGACTAGTCAGGGAGACACCTTCAGGTTTCTCACACTGGTGAAACCGGATGTCAGAGCTTGACTTTCAAATGCATATGGGCTATCAAATTTAACAGCCCTTACATTAGCACTTTTGATGAAGGGTTTGAATTTTGCCCATGAAAGGATTACTGAAGACTTACTTGGTCCCTTAACCCACATTCCACGAATTGCTGCCTTCTGGCCAGCTTTTAACTGACAAAGAAGTTGCAAGTCACAGCTTCCAGGAACAGCACAGAATGAAAATGCAATGGTCTGGCTGGTGGGCTGACGCACACCTTAAAACCCAAAAGGCTGCTTCTGTTTCTAGGCCCCTGCTGTCTGAGTCTTGAAACTCATATTGCCCTTCCACGCATGAGATCAAATTCGGATTTATTGTCTGTGAGCTGGACACAGCTCTTAATATACGGTCAGTTCAGATTAAATCCAGATGCATGGCCACTCCAAGTACAGTCCTGGTTTTTACTTTGGATTCTGTTACCTAAATGTTTGGATTTCCTCAGTATAAGCCTATAACTACAAATTCCGAATGCAAAGTTAAAAACAGGACTACCATCTCCCAAATGGAATGGATGGGGTATGTATGCCAGTGAAGCAGGCGGTTAAATGGGGGCTAATTTAGAGGGTCTATGTTCAATGGGAGGCTATTGAAGCATGTATGGTGGTTAAAAGGTGATTTAATTAGGGGCAATGAAGGGAGATGTTGATTAATTTAGAAAGATCTAATTAAGCAGTGGGTCATATGAGGCATATTAAGAGGGTGTGTGATTGATGTTGGAGGGTTTGAATGCATGTTACTTCATAGGGGTGGAACTGCATTCTAATTTAGAAGTGGCTTGGGTGGGGACTATGAAGAGGTTGGAACAGTGGGACTAAAGCAGGAGGGGTTTGGATGGAAGCTATTGAAGGGTTGTAGACTGGACAATGTAACAGGCACCGGATCTTGGTTCTGAGGGGGTAGCACCTCAGTGGATCTGGATGTAGAGGGGTACCTATACTATGGGTATAGAGGATGAGGGGTACTACAATAACGATCTGGGGTCACCCAAGTGTGGGTTTCAGTTCAAGGAGGATCACCAGTGTGTGTTGAAAGAGTGCCACCTGAGAGTGGGTCTAGAAGAGCAAGTACTGGGGTGAGATCAGACGCGAAGAGTGGGTTTGGTTTGGGCTATGTCAGATCTAGCTCTTGCTGCATTCTAGATTGGGCAGTGCAGAGACGCCTAAGAGTGGCTCTAGAAGGAGGTCTGGGGTGGGGATAATGAAGAGGGGGATGCAAAAGGGTGCTAATTTAGATACATGTCTTATCAGAGGGGGTCTAATTAAGAAGGATTTGATGGAACTAATGAAGATGATGGTAGTATCAGGGCTAATGAAGCAGGATTCTACAACGGGAAAGGTATAGGACCCTGAAAAGTGGGTCCAATGGGGGCACTACAGAGGAACACCTCAGAGTGAGCCTGGAGGTAGGTGATCTGACAGTCTGTCTAGAAGCAGGAAGACCAGAGGGGTGGTTGGATAGGGTGGCAAATGAAGATGAACGCTAAATTAGATTTGTGGTGTGTTCAGAGAGGGGCTAAAATAGAGGGCGGGATGGTGCCACATTTAATGGAGGGTTTAGATGTGGCTTATGAAGAAGGGGTACTGATGATGATATGGCATTTATAATGCACCTATACACAAGTGTTTAAAGGTGCGAAGGATGGAGGCTAATGTTTCTGAAATTAATAGATGGAGTGCCTGTGGTGTGTAGTAAGGAAATTTCAAAGAACTGAAAATTGTTTAGGGAAGGCCAGTTGCAGAGGGGTCTGGCACCACGTGGGCGCTCACTCGAAACACTCTGGTTAATCGCATGTTTGAAGGAAATTACTGATACCAGAAGGCCCTAGGGGAGACGAAAGGAAAAGGTCAAAGAGGTCATACAGGGGTCCAGCAAAATCCCTGTACAATCTAAAGTCTTTGACGGATAAACCAGTGAGAATGTAAGGGAAGTGAATCCTGCATCAAGAGAGAGCAAAAGGAAATGTTAAGCGGCAAGAGAGAACACGACAGAGGGATACCAATAAAGAGGGGCGAAGTCCAAAGTCCTAATGAACAGTGTTGACAAAAGTGAACCCAGCAGAGCGATGTCCAAGGCATACATTAGTTTTCAAAAGTTGATTAGCAGAGTTTGCTAATTCAAATGTTTTTGATTAGCAAACAGACCCATTTGATTAGCAATTTTGTACAAATATTGTTAATGTCATCAGTTGTTATTTGTACCCAAGGCATGAAATGAGCAACAATACAGCTGTTTTGCTTACCGCTGAAAAAAGATATTGTGAGTCGGGCCTTGCAAATTCTTTAAATTTCAGCTAGACCTGCAGGTCAGATTACTTAGTTTACCTATTCAACCTAAGAGAAATGCACTTGACCCTTAGCAACAGAGGACACCACATTTCTGTAAAACGATGCATATCACTACAAACCCACTTTATGTTTAGCACACTGCTGCCACCCATAGTCCAGTCATGCACAGTGAAACTTTTATTTGACATTTACTGCAAACAAAGTAGATGTTAAATAAAAGTTTCAAACATCAATTCTAAATGCTACTCGCCCTTCATAAAATCTACTTGACCAAGTGGGCAAAACGACACTGCGAGCCATAGATGAGTGTCTGTAAAATGTAAAAGGTTAGCTGCATAAATGCACACAAATAAATAGATATGATAAAAAAGGCTCTGAACACAGTTTGGCCAGCTGTCGCCTGCAGGTGGTAATATATAATACATTCATAAAGCAAAGCAAGCTCTAGAGGCTAACTACAGTATAGAATGTCAAGGAGTATGGGTTCGATCATGGGTTGAGCACCAGTTGCAAGATGTATGCAACCTGCAGCTTATAGAACCAAGTGTGCCATCAAAAGCATTTGATCATGTGATAATGTACATTTTCAAAAGTTCATTAGTCAACATGATGCATCTACCCCAAAATGAAACAGTTGAAACTATGAAATTCAGATACTCTATCCTAAACTTTACTGTGAAACATGGATCGGTGCAAGGTTTTACAGTCTCAATACTGTAATTATGTATTAACAACTTACATTTTAGGAAAGGAATTGCATGACTGTCTTTTTAAAAGATATAATGTTGACGCATACTTGTCTTTGCCAGAAAGGATATAAAAAGCTTAATAAAAGTATCATCCCGATTACTTCTGGTTTGCAATTACTTCAAAAATAAATTGCACTCCTACACGTGCATTTGGCACTAAAGAGTAGAGGAGTGGATTACTGCTGCATTTTCCCTCCATTAGCACTTGAAGTGAACAGAGAAAAGAGGGTGAAGAGAGCACCGGTGGCAAGAGAGGAATGCAGGGCTAGCTGTGCTGTCAATGAAGAGGGCAACTTAAATAGCTAACTTTGCTACACAAGTGTTCATTTGATTAGCAAAACTACAGAATTGCATAGCAAATTACTATGCGATACTGCTTATTTTATGCCTTGGATGTCCACAGTGAACTGTTTAAAAAGACATTGGGCCTCATTATAAGTTTGCCGATCCAGTAGGTTGTTACGGGACCGGCAAACTACGAGTTCTGCTCGTGGGTGCCTTCCCGGCCGCCAGGTCTGACCTGGCGGGCGTACCAGCATTCGCGAACAGAGCATGTCGGATGCACCGGCACCATTCACGAATGGTTCAGGTGCATCCGACCTCCCCATTCCCATTGAGCCCTATGGGGCTCAGATGGGAATGGGGAGCATTGTATTTCAGTGCCCGCAAATGGGCAATTATCGGGTCCGGCAAGGCCATAATGACATGGTAATTGCCCGTTCGTGGGCGCCAGGAAAAAAATGATACCAGTACGGCTACTGCCAGTATCGTAATGATGCCCATTGAGAGGTGCGAGTGTCAAAAGAGGGATTGATTTGTGAAAAGCCACAGTGAACCGAATGGAGGGAAGCAGACAGTCAAGAAGGGTCTAAGTCCGGAAGAGGGGGACCCAGGGGTGAAGGCATCACCCACCATACCTTTGGAAACAACTGTTTGTTATTTTTTTAGCATATCAGGTTCTCGGAGGAAAGAGACTTTTGTAGAAAAGACACTTAACCACCAAAGGCCCCGATAGCTGAAGCTGGAACTGTTGTCTTGTGCTGAGAAAGCCTGAGCGTGTACGGTGCTCAGGAGTGCCACCTTGTCCCATGCTCAAAACGTGGGGAAGGGAGAACCCTGTCTCTCCTCTTCCGTCTTATCATTTGTGAACACTTCTTTCTTTCTTGTGAATCATATCTCACACTGTTTTTGGTATTTAGTTGTAAGGTTTGGCAATAGGTTTTTTAGTATAGGCCTTTTTATTTTGACAAGATGCCATAAGGACTTCCTTATTTTGATTTGATGGTCGTAGCTTGCTCCCATCTTATATTTAGGTTTAAATTAGGCATTTTTCCAACCTACACAAACAGTTTAATAAACACCCTGGAACTGTGATCACTTGTGTCTGTCTATTCTTGATACCAAGCATTCCTTACACCAGCCATTCGCTTTATTTGTGAAAGAAAAGGAAAACTATATATTTACAGAAATCTACAAAGCTGCCTGCTTGCTTGAAAGCAAAACAAGTACTTTTTGCAAAACTGCACATTTTATTTACACCTATGCACAATACACAGAATAACTCACTGCAGGCTTAAGACACCTGCAGAGAAACACTCAGCACACAATGCTTCACTCACACCTGATCGACATAGCTTTAGAGAACAACCTCTCTGCTTCACAACCACCATATAGAGTAAGGAGACAGTGTTGGGATAGAAGCTGGCTAGTGTTCAGCATTTGCTTTTTAGCCAATGTAAATCTGCTTTTGATTTGCAGTACACACATTTAGGAAAAGCTAAACTGCAAGTCTCAGAATGCAAACTGCTGTTGAGTGAACAGCCAGGGGTGGATGGGAGGTGTCAGACACGTTATGGGCCCTTCTCTGTACTTACATCTTTGTTGGATGTAGTCCCCTCTCTTGGATCCGTCTAGCTAACCAATTGAGTTACACCATACATGGCAGCTAGATTCACAGCAGCCTTCATGCCTGCTATTTGTAATCTGCATTTCTATTGGGAACATTAAATATCTTTATTCAGAGCCTCCATGATATTGCAGCATGAAACTGAAAATGTTTAAGATAAAGAAAAGAAGGGTTTGCAGTACAAAATGTATTTGTTGCAGCACATTTTTATCGACTGGAGGGTTAAAGGGAGCCAGTGTGCAAGACTGTAAAAGCTAGATTGTTATTATTTCCATCTTTTTTATGTGTTTTCTGCTTTCAATTTAATCCCAGGCTTGACAGAACATTGTTTTTTTGCCCTCCATTTTTGGTTTAATGCGCAAGCTATTTTACATTATTACAGTTCAGTATTTGCAATGGTGCAACTATTCCCCATCTATGTTTTCTAATTCCTTCCAAGCACTGACACGTCCCCACTCACGAACACCCCTCACCAATTATCATAACTTACCCTCCCAAACCACTTACTCTGTCATTCATGCGCATACTTACTTGCTCCGTTGCGCTACACTCCCAACTCACAAGTATCCTCTTCAACTCATTTCTCTTCATCTATTCCGCTCTTTCCTCATCTTCAGCTATCTCCCTCTTTCCGACCCACCGCTCCGTCTGTTTCTGGCCACTCTTTCCCTCTGTTTTCTGGCCTACTGCTTTCCCTACAGTACCCAGATTGCTCTCGGGCCCATCCCTCCCACATTGCTTTCTGGTCCACTGCTCCGACTGTTCCCCCTGTAGTCCACCACTCCTGCTTTCTTCTTGCCAAATGCTACCCCTCTTACCCATCGCTAGCCCTCTGCGTTCTTACCTAGGTCTCCCTCTGGCTCTCATACGGGTACTAGTTTTTTTAAATGCAGATTCTTTTTTTAAATTGCCATTTTTCGGTGTGCTTTTGCAAAAACATCTGATTTCACGGTTTTTGTTGAAAACATCCTATTTCTCTCGATTTTAAGTGATAGACAAATCACTATAAGCGAGATATGCTTAACGAGTGCAACAGCAAATATAAAAGAGTGAGATTTAACAACAAGCCACAGTATCTGTAAAAGGCGAAGGAGAAACTGGGACAACTCTATTGCAACTCCGCCTCTTTCCTAATCTGACAAAATGTATACGATTCTGGTGAAAAATAGGAGGATCTGGCCTAGGTCTGTAAAAGGTTGGTAGGGATCAGGAATAGACAGCTTAATGCAAGAAGTGCCAAAACCCATTTTTAAAATGTCCTGATCTTATACTATTATTTGTTAGGCAATAATGGGAGCATTTGTCAAAAAATGCAATATACCAATCTGTTCTTGATGAAAGCTTTATAAAATGGTTAAAGAATCACTGCCACCCATCCTCCAGGTAAGAATCATTTGCAATGTTGGCTTGGTGGGTTAATGGGCCCTCTCCAGTGATTTATGAGATTACTGCAGGTAGAGCTCTTGCCAGTTCCAAATTAACTGAGCAAGTCCAAGCTTTCAATGTTTAAAGTACATCTTTTTTACCTACTTTTAAAACGAATATTTTCAGAACTTAAAAGATCAGCGTCATCTATTGATCTGGCAAGATGGTCAAGTAGGTCAAGGCATATGTGATTTTGGGCTTACTCATTTTTTTAATAATGGAGATTGCTTTTTTGTTTTAAATGAATATATTTACGTAATAGTGGCAAATTTATAAAAGGGGCGGGGTCTCAAGGCTGGTTTTTGCTTCACACGCAGCCCTAACTGCACTACCATCATCACCCGAATGACCGCCAGGCCTCTTCATCATTGGTGCCCTCCCCCCCAATCACCCAAATGACCACCAGGCCTCTTCAACATCGGCGCCCCCCCCCCAATCAACCGAATGACCGCCAGGCCTCTTCATCATCGGTGCCCTCCCCCATCACCCGGATGGCTGCCAGGCCTCTTCATCATCAGCGCCCTCTCCCATCATCCGAATGACCGCCAGGCCTCTTCATCATCGGCGCCCCCCCCCCGCACCCCCCATCATCCGAATGACATCCAGGCTTCTTCATCACCCGAATGAGCGCCAGGCCTCTCCCATCACCCGAATGAGCGCCAGGCCTCTCCCATCACCCGAATGAGCGCCAGGCCTCTCCCATCACCCGAATGAGCGCCAGGTCTCTCCCGTCACCCGAATGAGCGCCAGGCCTCTTCCATCACCCGAATGACTGCCAGGCCACTTCATCATCGGCGCCCTCCCCCCATCACCCGAATGACCGCCAGGTCTCTTCTTTATATCAGCGTCCTCCCCCCCATCATCCAAATGACCGCCAGGCCTCTTCATCATCGGCGTCCTCCCCCCTATCCTCCGAATGACCGCCAGGCCTCTTCATCATCGGCGCCCTCCACCTCTCACGCACACCCGAGACTCACACCACCACAGGGGCTTTCAGGGAAGTGTTGAAAAGATCCCGCAATTCTTTGCAATCTGCCCCCCCCCCCTTCTGGCGGGCCTGGCGTGGGCGTCGGCATCTCAGGGACCCCACTTCATGGACACCTAGTTCTTTCCAGACCGCGCAGGAACGCACGTCACGTAGCAGGACACGGCACGCACGTCACGTGATGAGAAGTACGCGTTGCTAGGTTCCTTGCTCTAACAGGAAGTGGGCGCTGCCCAATGGGAAAGCGCTGCTTGCGGGCCTCAGCTCCGGGTCAGAAGCGGCAGAGGCAGAACAGGGCTCTGGACACCAGGGAAGTGCTTTCAGGAAGGACTGTTGCTCGCCTACCCAGTGCCAGTCTCTTGCGCTGCCAAGAGCCGGGGCGTTCCCGGTTCTCGCTGGGCCTTGTGTATTATCAGCAGCATGGCCCCCCGAGTCCCCCAGTGCTTCCCTTTCCAGCAGAGGCGCCACATGTGAGATCTGCATGTGCAGCTCCTTGGTGCAGGTGGTCATCGTAGAATGAGCTTCTGACTCCCTGCATTTACACACACACGCTGTGTCTTAGTCCGGTGCCCTTGCTCACTATCCCCCAGGGAAGAAGACCTGGGGACAGGTGAGTGCATTACACGCAAACTGCAGACAGTGCCTTGGGGCTGGTGGGGATGTGGTGGTGTATGTCCCACTTTTACTCCTTGCTGCTCTCTCTGTGATTGTTCGATCAGCTTGAGTCTTTTATTTTCTCTGCACACTGTGGATATTATTCTTGTAATTCTCGAACAGCTCTCAACTTGACACACCTAATTGGTAGCATGAAAAATAAACGGGGTTGGGTTAAAAAAATACAATGACCTCGCTGTGGTATTTCTCCTCCCAGATGCTCTGGCAAACAAATCTGTAGCTTTCTTTAACAGAGCTCTTGTATTTCGTGTGCTTAAAAGTTCAGCCCATGTTCGTTCCCAGTAGATGCCACCCCACACTCCTTTTCAATTTTGAAAGTGCAGCTTGTCCATTAGCGGGGATGGAAGTGTACCCTACCCTTGATCAGCCACCACTGCAAAGAGAGACAATGAGCATGGGTGACAGGAGACTTCCCGCAGCCTCCCTCACTCATGGACATTCTCTTTCTGTCATTTGCATGGGCACTGGAGATGAGCAGTCCTGGTTTGTCATCGGTTTCTGGGGTAATATCCCACACTGTAGACTTTGGGTGCTCAAAGTAAAGGGCCTAGGGTTGCCACCCACCCGGACTGCCCGAGTCTCTGGTTTACTGACAATAACTCTTAGATTTTCTATCTCCCGTGGATCGGCAGTCTTAAGTTTAAAGTCTCAGAAGCCAGTGATATAACAACGGTAGCGGCCACTGGTTTTAAGGTGTCTGTCAGCCTGCAAGGCTGTCCGTTGTATTTGAATTCCGTAGTATTGCTTGGAGCTGTGATTTGAGGCTGCCCAGTAGGCGGCACCTAAAACAGAAGGGTCACAGTGCAAGTTTCATTTCAGTTACCCTTTTAGGTACGACATTCCAACTCTCCATCTGTTGCAACCTCTGTATTACTTGAATATTCTCAAGAGCGCTGAGCAGGAATTTTGGAAGCCAAGGAAAGATCAGCCTTTAACCCTGCACCCTATTCGGGTAAATTTCCAGGGACGAATAAGGGGACATTCACTAGGGGCTAACCTAACTAGCCATAGGCGGCTTATATGATGCGCCTCACAAGCTCTGGCACTGGGGCTTTGTAGCTGTAGTGGGATGACAACAGTATTGGATTAACCAATGAATATGACAGGGACAGTACTTCTCCCCACACTTCTATGTTTGGAGTAATTACCTTATACTCTCAGGATCCAGACTAGAACCACCAGAAACTTTGAAATGTAAATCCTGGTTCATAAAATAGTTCCAAGAATGATTGTATAACTAACTCCCTAGGGAGCCAATACCCTTGAGAAATGATCCACTTACGTAGGCAAACGATCAAGAAACACTAAATATACCTATAACAAGATCTAGCGTTCGTCTCCTTAGCAGGATTGCAAGAGGCCGGTCATATCGTGGGTTGGTCAAGTGATAGAATCTGTGTGCTCCTGAACGAAGCATCGAATTGGTGGCTGCCATCTTAGTATGAGCGAGACATGCCAAGGAGATCACCATCTTTGATATCCTTCATATCGGGAGTCTCTCCTCATGGTGGTAATCCGTAATAGACGGAGAGACGTGAAGTACAGTGCAACATGTTGGGTAAGTAAACCGCACGGTAGACTCAGACCACAGCCGCCAGATACCCGCGAGTCCACCGTTCTTGCCAGAGTTTCCCCAGAAGTAGGGGCACACAGGGCCAGGTCATCCGGGAGGTCCTAACATCATTCAAAGTGCTAATGTTAGAGCTGTTCATTTTGATGGCCCATGTGCATTTTAAAGCAATTCCCAGACAACAGCTATTTGGTTTACTTGTGGAAGAATAGGTAAACTGTATATGAATAGAAAAGTACAAAGTTGGCAACGTTTGAAAGCATAAAAAGAATGTTTTTCCAAAAATGCTATTTTATTTACACCGATGCACAGTGATATGCTCAATATTTTTCTTCATTGTTGAAAAAAGACAATGGGCCTCATTACGACCTTCGCAGAATGGGTTAACGGGCTCCGCTAATGGAGGCGGGCCCGTTAAACCCGTCCCGCGAAATTACGAGGTCCCCTCGCGGGACCCGGTAAGGACGCCTGGTAAAACCAGGCGTCGTTACCGGGTCCCGCGAGGGGAAGAAGAAGCTAACAGGCTGGTCATAATCGGCCCGTTGTTAGCTCCCTCTTCCATTCCCATTGAGCCCTATAGGGGCTCAGATGGGAATGGGGAGGGTTCCCGGGGGGAGGAATTACCGGGCCCTCCGAACTCGGAATGGCCCGGTGATTCCCCATTCTGGGAACCCGGTAAAGGAGCCTGGCTCGTAATGAGACCAAGTCCAGCTGTTACCGAGCTGGAAAAACCAGCAGGTTGCTGCCGACTTGGAATGAATTACCTCCTCGTGATTCCCGGAATCACCGGGGCATTACAGCCCTGGTGACCCGGTAATTCGGCAGAATTTCGTAAACAGCGGAAACACTGGTTCCGTCTATGACGGAGCCAGTGTTTCCATTTCCGCCTGCAGGCGGGTGGCGTTATTCCCTCCAGGTAAGACCTGACGGGAGTGACACCACCCGCCTGTAGAACTCAGAATCACCCGGTCTGGAAACAGCGGTGGCAATGGGTTTACCGCCACCGTTGTTTCCAGACCGGCAGACTCTAAATGAGGCGCATTGTTTATTAATAATAATAATACAACTAACCCATAGGAGAGTTCAAACACAGAAAGTTGTTGCAATATAACACGTGACTAGGGCACCCAAGCCTGTCTCCCTGTTTGCATTCTGTCACTTGCAGTTCTGCAATGAGGAATGAAAAACACAATTATGAATACCAGAAGCAGAGAAGCATGCAACGCAGGATGAACCACTCACACCTGACTGACATGGAGTGAAGGAATATATATCTCTGCTTCACAATCGCCATATAGAGTAATGAGGCATTGGTCGGATAGAAGCTGGATAGTGGCCAGTGTTTGCTTTTTAGCCAACGACAATCTGCATTTGCTTTACAATACACATATTTTGGAAAACCTAAACTACAAGTGCCAGAATGAAAACCACACTTGAATGAAGAGCCAGGGCTGGATGGGAAGTGTCAGACATTTTTATGGAACCACTTCTCTTTAGTTAAAGCGTTTTTGGAATGTAGCCCCCTCTCAGATCTAGCTAACCAATTTCAAGCGAGAGTTACACCATTCAAGGCCTCCAGGCTCACATCATTGATAAAGCCTGCTATGCCTATATCTTTTCCATTGCGAGCATAAAATGTCATTATTCAGACCCACCGCAACAATGCAGCATGACATTGAACAGTTTGTAGTATAAAAAAGAAAACTTTGAGCCAAAAAATCAGCATTTCTGCTCCACATTTTTTATTTACTGGAGGGTGCTAAGGAGGCTGTGTATAAGAGAGACAGGTTTCAAAACGGAGGTTGTGTGTGGGGCTGCAAAACAGCCAGCTTGCCATAAAAAGCTATAGATCATGTCCCCGGCTTGAAAGAACGGAGTATGTTTGGCTCTAATTTTTTTGTTTATTGTGCAAGCCTATTTTACATCATTAACTTTATTAATCATTGCCATTTGTAATTGTGCAAATAATCATATTGTCTGTTCTCAAATCCCCCCCAAGCAACTGCATGACTCCCACTCGCCTACATCCCTCACTCAAAAATTCATGCTCATACATTTACACTCCAACCCACTCCCTCTCACACACTTTAGTCCCTGCGACCCCCAACCATGTTCTTAATGCACACCGTCTGCTCTCCAGATACTCGTGCAGTCTACTGTCCTTCATTCTTTCTCGCTCCTCCGCCACCTTGCACCTTTTTTCCCAGTCTAGCGTACTCTTTCCCCAATTCTTACTGCCAATTTGACGCTCGCTCCCATGTTCTAGACCACCACTCCCTCTCTTTTTGACCCACCACTCGACCTCCCCCCCTTCTCTGCTTTCTGGCCCATCCCCCTCTCTCTACTTTCTGGCAGCACACTGCTCCCCCTCGGTCTCATTGCTCTCCCTTTTGGCCCACTGCTTCCCCTCTCTCTCCCCCCTCATAAGGAGACATGTTTCTTTTTTTAATGCAGATTGTTTTTTTGAAAAGGGCCTTTCAATGGCAGTCATTGTGTGTTTTTGCAAAAATAGCTGATTTTGCAGCTTTTTGAAAAATATCAGATTTTGCAGTATTTTAAGCGATCTTGGAATTGCTATAAGTTGGTGTTAGCCCGAAAATAGGAGGCTACTGTAAAACAATGAAGATACACTAGTCACGAGGAATAAAGGTAGTTTATTCACACTCTAGTGTGTACCGACCTCTACAAATGCACTGCATACAAGCATAGTAAAAGTGAGCCAAAATGTGTGGGCATACAGTTGTTTTATACAGTTTTACAATATCATGACGAATTTGGGCTAGCTGACCATGTGATAATTGCTTGTGACCTAAAGACCCATGAACGTGGGCAATTATCCACGCAACATGTGGTCGAACACTCCATGTCACCCTACAGACATACTTACTGTCTGGGAAGTAAGGCGCTGAGGGTGTGGAAGGATATCGTGTTCTTCAGTACAAGGTAATATTCCTTGCGCTACTTTATCTATGTTTGTGTTAAGCTAAAAGGTCAGTCTGCATGTCTTCTCAGTAGTTTCATCATCTTAGAAACAGAATATGCAGTGAATCATGCTTTGCTTTAACTTGTTCTGGATGGCAGGTTCACAATTAGCGGTGGAAAACAAGAGAGACAAGGAAAACAGAATGGCACCTAATTTATAGATTAGCTATGTTCGTGCCAGTGCTTCAAGGGTCTCTGTTGCAGAGTTCAGTGTGCTCAGTGATTCTTAGCATTCCTGTGTGGGGGCAGATTTTAGGGAAGCTCCTGAAGTGGTGACTTTGTGAGCTTTCACTACGTTCAGAATGAAAACACGGAAATGAGAGCAAAGCAGCCAAGATGGCGTTTTCGGAAACCGCGATGGCACAGTTCAATGTGTATGCGCTTAGGCCAACATTATAATGCAAGATATGTCTATTTTATAACCCCTCATTTTGGTCTAAGCCAACACATTGCTAGAAACAAATGACCATGTATCATTGTCATCAGAACAACCAGAGTCATCACTGTCCTCTATATTGATAGACATAAATTGTTTGATAGTGTCTTCCTGCATTATCAATGCATTAGTTACATCTACAGGAGGTTGGGAACCAGGCCTAAGCTTCATTAGTGATTTAACAACTACCTAATGCAGGACCTAAGACGGGCAGACATTGAATGCAACAACATAATACTATTTTTATCCCAACGATGATGGCAAGTGCCGAGAAGATCTTCCAACCCCAGGTTTTCAGCAGATTCCAAGCCCATGTTCCTATGTCCCAATTTCCTCCGGGAACGAGAACTTCAGTACAAAGTATGTGTAGTCGTTTTATAGCTTGGAACACCATGGGAGAAGAGTCGGGTACATACACACAACACGCAGACCCGGCCATTTTGCATACGGCACCACGTTCAGCGAATATTACATCTAAGACCATTCTATTCTGAAGAGCCACTAGTCAAATTGCTTTTTGCTACAATGTCATGTTGAACAATATGTCAGTAGTCTCATTAATAGTATTCTCTAATACTCTTGCCAATCTCCTAATATCTCATGAATTAAGGATTTGGCCTGAAAAAGGAATCGTGGCTTTTGCTACGTCACCTAATACCTGGGGGGGGGGGGTCATCATCTATTTCCCCTCCTATGCCTATGTTTCAGTATGTCTGCAGTGGATGTGACATAAACCCCAGGCAACAATATTCCCAAATAACAAGTCCCCTTCCAACCTTTAGGTAACCATGGATAGGCCTCTCTTCCACAAACAAAATATATGGGTCCCCCATTGTATAAGGGTCTAGTTTTGTTAAACAGCATTATTCATACATTTATCAGATGTTCCCATACACCAGTATTCTTCTTTTCTCAAGAAGAATGGTATTATATCTGGATCATGATTAATGTTGTAGGAGGGAGGGACTGCGTCCCAGTTCCCTACAGGTGCCATTTTAAAGGAGATCATAGATTGATGGGGTCTCGAATGTTTATCAGCATTCCTAGTGGAGGCAATATTTGTTGTACTCTTACTTGCAAAGACAGAGCATCCTAGGGGTAACAATACCAAACAATCAAATTCATTGATGTTCATCCCATCAAAGTTACCTATCGTGCCACTTCCCAAAGAATATGGCTCTTAAGGATGCATTACACAAAGTTGACAGTGGAAGTGGATAGATGTACCATCCCAAACCTCCCTCACTGTGTTGTGGTAGGTGAGAACATACCCAACAGTTGTTTTTTCAAAATCGCATGTGTGGCATTCACAATTTGTTTGAGTGTGTTATTGTGGTAACCTTCTCAATGTTTCAAATCATGTGTTCGAAGTGTGTGAGAGTGCACATAAAGAGGAGATAAAGTGGGGTTGGCAGTAGGCAACAGTATACTAAGCGGATGTGAACTCTCCAGGTACCATAAGACAGGTATTAAAATGATCATAACACAGGCTTCAAGCGTTATTACGATTAGTTTCTCCTTTGTTGACCATAGCCCACTAGATATGGGCTTTCTAGTAGCGATGTCAATTCTGTCCTCATTTGCATGTGCTCCAAAGATAGGCATAGTTTTTTAGTGTCCGTTAAGAAGCCTCTCTAAAACAGGCTTTGTAAATTCATCCGTCGGTGGCACTTGACCACATGGCCTATCTTGCTTGTAATCTTCTTCTGGATCAATGAATGTCTCTGTCTTCTTTTCTCAGCCCTACTGTTGCTCAAACAACATTTTTCCTTTGTCTTAGAGGGGATTGGAGGGAAAGCCGTTGGTTTCTTGTGGGTGCAGTATACAAACTACACTTTCCTAGTCTAGCAGAAATGTCATTTCCCTATCTAGTTCCGTGGTCGAAGATTGTACCTTGTGACTCCAGATATAGTGTGATCGGTGAATAAGGAAACAGGATCTGAAGAAAGTGTAGAATGAGTGGGTTGGGCTAAATAATTAGCCCCTGATCAGAATAGCCCCTGGCCACGGGCACATCTTTGTATTCAGGATTATCAACAACCCCCTCAACCCATTTGTCGCAGGGTAAAGGCAAGGGCATTCGTTTCAGGTGCGCTGCCTGAATCGAATGACATTTTCCATCTACTCGAACAGCCATCTGAGTGGCCAGTAGTACCTGATATGGTACTTTCCGACAAGCTGCGAGGCAGCACTTTTTTTTAAAATTCCTTCACCAAAACGAAGTCCCCAGGTCGAATGTGGTGACCAGGTCCTTTGTATTTCTCAGGCAAAGTGGCTTGCACCTGCTGGTGAATCAAACACCGGTTTTGAGTCGATAGGTCACAATAATCCGTTAATAGCGGATATTCTATCTTGTTCAACTTCTTGGTCTAGGTGCATTCCATATATTAGCAGGTCTCCCCATGACGATCTCATAAGAAGAAAGCCCGTTCTGGTTTGTGCTGCTGTTCTCATTGATAGTAAGGCTAAGGGTAAAGCATTGGGCCATTTCAATTTGCTGTGTGCACATATCTTGGCTAATTTATTCTTAGGGATACCGTTATGACGTTCCACCAAACTGGCGCTCTGGGGTTGCCGCACTGAATAGAATCTCTTATCTATTTGTAGCGACTTGCGTACTTGTAGTATAATAGCCGCTATAAAATGTGGTCCATTATCAGACCAAATTACTCTGGGCAACCCAAACCTTGGAAAGTACTTCTTCAACATTACTTTGGCAGTTGACATGGCAGTGTTATCCTTCAGAGGGAAGGCTTCGACCCATTTACTAAAAGCACATATCACTACCAACACATTTGTAGGTTTGGCATCTCTCCATCTCAATGAAGTCAAAATGTATCACTTCAAATGGCATAGCGGGAGGTCCAAAACGACCTTTTAGGTTCCGGTGTACCTTTACCAATATTATGTTGTAAGTAAATCATACAGTTCTGAAATAGTTGTTCAGCAGCTTTGGTAATGTTATCGTTATATCAAACTGTGTCTAAGTGTTTACAAATGCTCTTCGAATGAATGTGTGCTGGTCCCTGTGCCATAGTAACTATCACTATCACTGTTACGTATGCGTTAGGCAGCATCCATCTCTTTTCTTACCGATCTACCCAACATCCCTTCTTGTCCAATATCCCAGGTCCCGAAGCCCAACTTTCAATCTCTTCCTTCTGGGCCTCAGCCTGTATCTCTTTCACACCACTAATGCCCTCCTCCATCACCCCAGTTTCGGCAATCCATTTAGTGGAATCTAACACATACATCCGCGAGTGAGGGTCAGTAGCAGGCTGTTTAGCTATTTTGTCTGCAAAGGCATTTCCTTTTCCAATGTCTTCAGTCACCCTCTGGTGTGCTTCACATTTTAATATACTAGTTGTTTGGGAAGGGTTAATGCAGACAACAGTTGAACTATCAAAGGACTATGCAGGATTTTTGTACCATGAGATGTTAAAAATCCTCTTTCAGCCTATAATTTACCAACGACGGGCTGCTTCCTTTCACATCACTTTGGCTTTTCCTGCTGTGCTGGCGGAGTCGTGAGCTGAGTCAGTCTACGGCAGTCAGCTACGACTTTTTTCTCGTGAGGAGCTGCAGCAACGTGTTCCCTTTTTCTCTGCACTGCCGGCTGGAGCCGCAGCGTACTGTGCCTGTGCCTTTAACATCGGCCATTGACAATTGGAGGCGGATCCTATTTAGCCTCGATTCCGGCGCGGAGCGCGCGCGGAGTCGTGAGCTGAGTCAGTCTACGGCAGTCAGCTACGACTTTTTTCTCGTGAGGAGCTGCAGCAACGTGTTCCCTTTTTCTCTGCACTGCCGGCTGGAGCCGCAGCGTACTGTGCCTGTGCCTTTAACATCGGCCATTGACAATTGGAGGCGGATCCTATTTAGCCTCGATTCCGGCGCGGAGCGCGCGCGGAGTCGTGAGCTGAGTCAGTCTACGGCAGTCAGCTACGACTTTTTTCTCGTGAGGAGCTGCAGCAACGTGTTCCCTTTTTCTCTGCACTGCCGGCTGGAGCCGCAGCGTACTGTGCCTGTGCCTTTAACATCGGCCATTGACAATTGGAGGCGGATCCTATTTAGCCTCGATTCCGGCGCGGAGCGCGCGCGGAGTCGTGAGCTGAGTCAGTCTACGGCAGTCAACGGCTGGTCTCGGCAGTGCGACTCAGCTATTCATGACGGCGCACTCCGGCATAGGCGGCCAAACAGGCTCTGGCCCCCTTACCCGACGTAAAACCATTCAACAACGCCGTATGCAAAACCCTTGGACAGCGCTAAAAAGCGACGCGAGAGTGGAGCCAATAAAGGTAAGCTCCTTGCTCCACAAAAGTGCACCTAAAAACATGTCTGAACTTAGATCTCTTAATTCCTTGTCAACCGACCAAAGTACTAATGACGATATGACCACTGTTAACCCCTTGCCCGTACCGATGATAATGTACTCAGACGAGCAGCACACTGAGGAATCCATTGAGATTTCCACCGAAATATGTGCACCAGCTACCCTTGATAAAAAGGGAGACACCGTGCCTCCACAAAATCCATCGGCTACACCTGATATTGCGATTAATGAGACAACATTAATTGATCTGTCAACGTCAAGTCTAGATGAACCTGAAATCAACGTACCTAACACTGACACGTCTGGTGGAGCCTCCACATGTGCTTTGCACGCAGCTACTACCAGCGAAGTCAGCGAAGCCGAAACTATGGTTCTAACTTCAGACGACGGAACCGACGTGGAAGTCACCATCAGTTCTCCACAACGACCGCTACTATCATTACTCGACCTCCCCCCCTTAAACAGGAGTACAGACTCATCTACCTCTATTAAACCACTGTACTCGAACAAAGGAGACAAGTTCTTTACGCCATTCGACTTAACGGATGTCGAGCTCTTGGAAGCCTCACAAGAAAACGAGGATCTTGCCTCAACAAGTTACTCTGAAGCAAAAAACGCTATTGCATCAAATTTAATTGCAACTGCAATCATTGAGCACGACGAAACCACTTTGGCCGTGAGCTCCTTAGTATCAAACTTGAAGCACATTAAAGCTCAAAGCGCGGTCAAACATCGAGCTGCTGAAATCTTTGATAAAGTTCCCACACGCACTGTCTTTGTCTACACAAAGCCTAATTCCTTCAATGAAAAGGACACTACACCGTCAAAAAGGACCTCCCTTATGACTCAAACAGAGCAAGGAGACCAAAGAAACAACATCGATTGGTCCCACAAGAAAAACGGTGATGTGCAAAACTTAGCAGGGATGCCTCACACCAGCGAATTGACGCGACAAGCCCCCCATCTTGGGCTGCTAACGCATCCCAAATGCGTGACTGACGGCAAACTTAATCACGCGTTACGGCATACGAAGCATTATGCCCAATCACAACATCAAACCACATCATCCGTGCACCCAACAAAAAACAAGAATTTGTCTTCAAACATTCAACCTGCCCCAAAAGCAGTTCCGGCAAATGTAACTGGTGATGCAATATTAATACCAGACTCTCATTCAGACTCCATAAATAGTAACCAGTCTAATCTAGGTGAACAGACTGGAGCGGGCCCTAAACCGAGTCTTTCATCAGCAGCAGCAATGCAGATTTATAACAACGTACTAGCCGCATCATCAACAGCACTCTTGCCTTTTCTAAAAATGTACGAATCTTTGCTAGATACTTACAAGGACCAGTCCACACTTATCATTTCATTAAAGGAAAAGATGGATAGTTTTGAGACTGTAACAAACTTTCTACAGGAACAGCTGACTCAGGAAGCCGAAAAGACAATGCGTTGGCAAGAACGCTTAAGCGACCTTGATGCCCGACATCATTGCCAAAACGACTCCTTGTCCGACGGCCTTCTTGAGGCGGTGAAATGGATGCGACATTTCTCAACCGAAATCTACTCCAAGACTGAGCACCAAACTACAGACTCAACGCCCACGCGAAACCCTGAATCCCAAAGAATTCTAATGCAGGACGCTTCCTTGCAGGCCATAACAAAGACAATAATTCAGACAACAGCAGATCAAACTTCAACCTCAACTGAAAAAATATCCAACTCAGTGATCTCTGTTTCACAGCAAGCATCTGCGACCAGCTTAAACAAACCTCCTTTAATTCACGAAGCCTCCGATTGTGACCATTCAAAAAATCTCCCAACAAATGGCCTTTTATCTCAGCCTCCGGCAATGAAATCTGTGGCCTCCTTTGGCATCTTTCAAGGCCCTTCAAAACAAATAGAAGTAAAAGACTTTAACGCTGTAAATCACATCAAACGCCAAGCTCAGAACTCACGCCAGACAATACCAAGACCAGGAGTCAAAAAATGCACATCATCTCTGAGCTCTCGAAACCTGATTAGAAATTTGCCGAAGGTCCCCACCCCCGGTCTATTTAACCAGGCCAAAGCAGTTAACCAAAATGACTCAGACATTAGAAAAAAACAAACAAAACAGGTAAAGAAGCTCGATGCCCCAGAAGCCCATCCGAACAAACGTCAAAGAACAGACTCTGACTCAGTAATTGCTACAAACAATTCTTCCAGCTCTACAATCGATATCTGTGACCTATCTACATACTCTGAGGACTTGTCATTCGACCACCAAAATTTGGTTCCAGATTTTGCTCAAGAAACTTCACAATCAACTCACTTACCGACGACCACGAATGATCCCAATCGATCTACGAACATCGACAAAAATCCAATAAGGACGAGGCCAAACAAGGAACAAAAGTTATCCCATTTGAATCCAAAACACACAAATTCGCATGGGAACAGGTCAGTCCATTATCGTTCTCAGGCATCTACTTCATTGGGTTCTAGTGTCGGCTTAACACCTTGCAAACTCAGATTGCAAAATCTTCACCACGATGATCATGACGTGAACATGAACGTGATGAAACTACTCACTTGCATTCCGTCACTACGAACGATAGTGTCAGCAGACATAAGAATTGTAGAATACGCAACGGAACGACGTTGTGATCAAGTGCTCTTGCATATTCCATCTGCCTTAGTACGGAACACTATTCTGCAAGCGGCAAATGAATTACTGAGCTATGGCTTTGACGTTTCAATTGAACCGCAAAACCTGGGCACAAACAATCGGAAAACCAGTCCGGAGTATTCTGCTCCCAGTCATCGTGAACAAAGACACATGGAGCACAAACAGAAACCACCACGAGTTGAATTTCAAAGATCTGAGACAAATCGGATCCCGATGAACAACATGACGCACAGCATAACAGATCGGAATTAGCCATCAGTTCGTGCAACAGAATGCACACGTGAAATTCTCTCTTGGAATACCAGGGGGTCTTCTCACCTATTCAATCGGTTTGATGTCAACCTGGACAAGGCATTTATCATTTGCCTCCAAGAAACCTGGTTAAGTGAACCCCCAATGAGAGATGGCTTTACGACCCTATTAAATCCCGCTGTCAAAGGACCAAAAGGCCGCCCCTCTTCTGGTCTACTAATGATGATTAAAATTAACACATGGTGGCAACCTAAGGCTTCATTCGCTCCAAATCCCTTCATACAAGGCGTCCTATTACAATCAAATCACCAATCTGATGACGCCAGGTCACATCTGCTCATTCTAAATGGTTATTGGAATCCACATAAAATCAGTACTAAGCTTTTTCTTAGTTCTATGCTCCACATCCTCGATGAGGCCATATTGAAATACAGGAATCTCTCAATCATTTGTGCAGGAGACTTTAATTGTGCTTGGTTTAAATACGAGCGTGAAACACAGAGCTACAAGCCTGCTCTAGACAAAGACATCCCTACCCGTGGCATGTTATGGAGCCGTGCCCTTTGCACAAGGAACTGTTTAATGGTTAATGGGAACGTCATAGGAGACCAACCGCCAAGTCAAACGTGGTCAAACAACAAGACCCACTCAATCATTGACTACTTCTGGGTCTCACATAATCTATTTGAGAAAAACCTGTCTCTAACAATCTTGCCTATGTCAACGAGCGATCACAACCTTTTGCGACTTACCTGTCAGCTGGAATGGTCATTGGACACTCGTTACTATGAAATTCCGATTTCAGTGACGGCAGGTGGCAACCGTCTCAGAATAAATAGAAGGAACCTCCAGGAAATAAGACAGAATTTTGTCAACAATGACGACTCGTTGATTGAGTATATTCCTTTACTCTCCGATTTTGTCACAACACGTACTTCCAATGCAACTATGGGTCATTTACATAAACATGTCTCATCCATGATAATAACGTCTGCAAAAAGAGAAATGCGACGAGATGTGAGGAAGCTAAAGAAACTGATTAAGACCACCGACAACAGAAGATCCATTATTCATGACATCCAAAATCGACGACCATCGTATCGTTCCTGGCTTAAATCACAAAAAATCATAATTGAACAAGATAAAGCGGAGTCGCTACTGAAACAGCTAATTCAGAAAAACTCCCGCGAAACTTGGGCCATCTTAAACACTGGGAACTCCAAACATCAGCCAACGACGATAAACGTAATTGCCCCCGAGCAATGGACACAACATTACGCAAAAATCTTCAGTAATACACAACAAGAAGACCAAAGTGCTCCAGAGACAAATCCAACTTCTTGGGGGCTACGAGTCACTGCCGCCGACATAAAAACTGCAATACAAGCACTGAAAAACTCTAATGCCGCTGGACCCGACCTAATAACTAACATCATGTTAAAAGATAACGCGGAGGAATGGGCTAAATTGATAGAAATCCTGTTTGTCAGACTGTCCACAACAACAACAATTCCTGGATCCTGGCGAGAAGCAATAATAGTCCCAATTTACAAAAAAGGCAATCGGGCAGACCCATCCAACTATCGCCCGGTAGCCTTGTTGGACACCATTGGGAAAATTTTTGCATCGTTTTTACGCTTACAGCTTACGTACTGGTCAACGACGAACTCAATCCCTGACATCCGGCAGACCGGATTCACAAAAGGAGTCGGGGTGGAAGTAAACCTGCTTTTAATGACAATCCTAAAATTGGAAAGTATAAGGGCCAAAACCAAACTGTTCGTAGCCTTTATCGATCTACGTAGTGCCTTTGACACCATTAATCGCTCAAAACTCTGGGCCAAACTAAAGAAATGGAATTGCCCAAGTAACCTGATGGATCCAATAAAAGCGCTACACTCAAACACTTCAATCAGCATTCGACTAAACAACCAAGGTGCTCTTTCTAACCCTATACCAACAAACACAGGGGTGAAACAAGGATGTCCACTAGCAGCCGAGTTATTCAAACTGTTTATTGCCGACATACCTGAACACCGGAAAAATGTGAGACATTTTCCTCCAAATTTAAATAACATCGAAATCGGTCATTTAATATACGCAGACGACATAGTCCTTCTGGACAAAACCCAGATAGGCCTACAACGGCAATTGTCCAACCTTAATGAATACCTCGACTCCAACGATTTGTCAATAAACATCGACAAGACCAAAATTATCATCATCGGCAAACCAAAATCTAATAATCAACGTCCTTTCACCTGGCATATAAATAAAAAACCACTAGACGTGGTCGATTCAATTAGATATTTGGGGATATCCTTTAACAACTCACTCTGCGAAACTCCTTGGAAAGTAGACTTGAAAGCCCGCATGGTGCAATTTGGAATTCAAGCCCAGCTTCTGGACAAATCTTATGGCAAATTCGCACTCACCCCAATCCTGAAATTTTATCTGCAGAAAGTCGTTCCAGCGATTACTTATGGATCTGAAGCAGGGTGGTCCATCGAAGCGGTTTTTTGGCAGAAGCTTGAAGCTATTTTTTGGCGACGTGTCCTGAAGTTACCAACCTACATCTCAATGATCCAACTAAGATACGAACTATCCATAAACTCGCTTCATGCTTGCGTAATATGGAAATCTCTGATGGCTTTTAGAAAAATGATTATGCCATCCAAACCACCTGCCTATCAGCCCTTTTCCATCAGACCTGGCCCGGGGAATTCAGTATTACTTGAAGAGTGGAAACAACGCCTGACAAACATTCTAGCCCATGCTAACTCAAACACTGATGAATTGATAAAGCGACCGCAATTGGTTAAGAAAAAGGTCGACACAATGCATTGGATCCAGAATTACGACCAACGTAGCAAGATGGTTACAACTCTAGACACCGCAATTGGACAACATAAGTTGGGCGTTCTATGTAAATACTTGACAAACTGTCCTTCCCGCCATCACCGGGCTCAGTTTTTACGAATTCGGTTAAATGCAATCAACACAAAAGCAGCACTGTGGCTTCGTCATTCAAACAAAGTAAACAACGACAGATGCCGTTTCTGCATGAAAGAACCTGAATCCATCGAACATCTGATAACCAAATGCACGTTGCTCACAACAAAACGAGCCTTACACCTAGGCAACTTTTGCCCAGCGGATCCAGAAGCACGTGATTGGTGGTCGCAGGCAATGGCCGGGAATGTTGTAAAACTCTGTTGTGCGATAGTCAACTTTATAGACGCACTTGATCTAGAGAATATAGAAGGATGCTTTTAATGGAGAGCACATCAATCGAACTTTTGTCTACAAAGAAACGGACTAAAGGAAATGAATCTTCGGATGAACCTCGGTTGTAATAAAAGTCTGATGTCGCGGTATCATACTGCGACATATTTCGACTGATGTTTCAAAAAAAAAAAAAAAAAAAAAAAATAATAATTTACCAATGTTGTGAGTGACTCCAAAGGAATACTGACTATTCGTGTATATGTTAACGCTGAGCCCTTGGGATATCTCACAAGCTCTAGTCAAGGCGACTATCTCAGTAGCCTGGGCAGAGTTGTGTGGAATTCTTTTACTTTCAATAATGCTGTCTAAAGTGGTAATCGCATAGGCAGCAGTAGAAGTGCCATCAGGTAATTTAAAACAAGAGCCATCACAAAACTGCTCTCCTTCTGGTGATGTTAATGGTGTATCGATCAAATCAATTCTGCCTTTTGTATCTTGCTCAGTAATGTGCAGACACTCGTGGGAAGCACTATTGGTGCAATCCTCATTTTTAAAGGAGGCAATAGTTCAGCCGAATTCAAAGAACAGCATCTCTTAATTTTAATGTGAGGTGCAAATGAAATCAATTCATACCTCGTAAATCTAGCAGCACACAATGTTGTGAGGTGCAATTTTAATGTGAGGTGCAAATGAAAATCAATTCATACCTCGTAAATCTAGCAGCACACAATGCTGAGTCTGTGTTCTATTCAATAGAACATCCACTGAGTGGGGTACCATTACGGTCAAGGAGTGACCCAAGACCATACCCTCACATCGTTTCACTGCGGCAGCAGCAGCTGCAGCCCTTAGACATTTCGGCAAAGCAAATGCAACAGCCTAACGTGGAGGAAAAATAACCACACGGTCTACTTCTTCCTCCATGTTCCTGTGTCAAAACAGCCAAGGCACGCCCATCCATCTCATGCACGAATAAATCAAAATCCTTTCTGTATTTTGTTGTGCCCAGAACCGGCGCTGAACATAACGCGGTTTTGAGCAGATCAAAAACTTCTTGACAATCTGTGTCCCAAGGGTAATGACTTTAGTTTAGTTTCTTTATTTGTACCGCGCACCGAACCCTGGGGTAACCGAGCGCCGGAGACTTGGAGACAGTTACAACATGGCAAAAATATACAATACAGACTCTGAAATAACATTAGGTGTAGTAGACTAGGTAACAAGATGGTCGACAGGGACAAGTGGAGAAGAAGTACATTAAGCAGAGTTTTTGTTGGCAAGCCATGTTTTAGTATTGGCTCTAAAGGTCCAAAAGGAGGGTTCTGCTCTAAGGTTTAGAGGCATAGTGTTCTATAGTTTGGCAGCTAGGACCGGGAAGCTGGCGCCACCTGCTTTTTTTAGGGAGAATTTGGGAATGGAGAGGCAATGTGAGTATGGCGTTCTAGTTGATGTGTGATTGTGGAACTTGTCTGCCAGGTATTTGGGTGTGTCATTGGAGCAGCATTTATGGACAATGACGAGGGATCTGAGAGTGATTCTGTCTCGTACAGGGAGCCAGTGAGCATCTTGTCTGATGCTGGAGATGTGGGCGTGTCAGGGGATACTGAGGGCGGCTCTGAGGGCATTATTTTGAAGCACCTGTAGTTTGTTCAGGTTGCGTTCTGACGTGCCGAGAGAGTGTGTTACAGTAGTCAATTTTTGAGAGCACTAGCGCTCTGGCTAGTGTAATGCAGCTGGACAGAGATAGGAAAGGCTTGCAGGCGTTGATAAGCTTATTTGTATAACATGTGGTTGAGGCTGTGGCATTCACCTGTCTTTTGAGCGAGAGAGTAGAGTCTAGATAAACCCCAAGGGTTTTAATTTCTTTGGCTACTGTGATTAGGTTACCGTCTATGTTGATGGACACGTAACGGGGGTCTAGTTTGTTTAGCCGTGGTTGGGAGCCGACAAGAAGGAGCTCCGTTTTCTCGTCGTTGAGGCATAGGCCGTGCTCTGCCATCCAGGCTTGGATCTCCAAATATAGGTTGTTGATTCTGATGGAGTCCTCATCGTAGCACCCTGATAGGGTGATGAGAACCTGGGTATCGTCAGCATAATTTGTGTATGTGACACCCAGTTTATCCAGGCGGTCAAACAATAGCTTAGTGAAGATATTGTATAGGGTCGGCGAGACGCACGAGCCTTGAGGGACGCCGCAGGTGATGGGGACAGAGATTGCCGAGGCCCCCGGGGAGAAGACCCGGGTGGTTCGGTTGGTTAGGAAGGACTGGATCCAGGCAGTCGACCTGCTTAGAGAAGGCAGCTGAGGTCATCAGATGTTCCGTGAGGATCTGATGGTCGACGAGGTCGAAGGTTGCTGATAGATCTAGCAGTAGGAGAATGGTTAGATTACCCTTATCCTTTGCCTCATCCATCTGGATTTTTAGGTCCAGTAGGGCTGACTCTGTTCCGTGCCTTGACCTGAAGCCGGATTGTCTGAGACCCAGGAGGTTGTTGTCTTCCAGGTGCTTCTGGATTTGTAGGCAGGCCACTCTGTCTAAGATCTTTAGAATGTAGGGAACAGTGATGATAGGCCTGTAGTTGGTTAGGTTGTTGGGGTCTAGATTAGGTTTTTTTAGTAGTGGCATGACCCAGGCCTCCTTGAGGCTGCTAGGCGCTGAACTTGATTGGAAGGATGCGTTAAGGGCTGTTGTGAAGGGCGCCAGAATGTTGGCGCCTTTTTGGATGATGGGAGCTGGGCATCTGGAGGGTTTGAGGCCCTTAATGATGCTTTCTACTTCTTTATTGGATACTGGTGAGAAGAAGGGGGGGCAAGTGGGAGTTTTGGGAGTGGTGGACGGTGGATGGTTTATTTTTTTGGATAGGCTGTTTTTTTTCTGTAGAATTTTGGATTGTAAAATGGTGATTTTGTCTGCTAGGGCTTTTTGAATCCTCTCACACCAGTCTGCATCTTTCACGCAAGTTTCTGCCAGTGTGTGGGGGGGGGGGTTCGAGTTCCCTGAGGATATTGAAGAGCTCTTTTGTTTTGGATTTGGCGCTCTCAATTCTGTTGTCATAAGTCTCTTTTTTTTGCCTTGAGGATGGCGGTTTTGTAGGTGGTGGCTTCTATCGAGAGTTGTGTTTTGTTGGATAGGCTGGGTGTTTTTCTCCAGGTGGCTTCAGCAGCTCGTTTGGCGTTTCGGAGGATTTTTAGCTCTGGTGTGAACCATTTGTTCATGTGGGCTGTCGGTTTGGCTTTGGTGAGTTTGAGTGGAGCGATGGTGTCTACTGCTGATTCTAACGTTTTCTTGTAGAGGTCAGCAAGTTTCGCGGCATCTAGGTTAACATAGTTTGTGGGGGTAAGGATGTTGTCTATAAGTGGGCGGAGGTTTTTTAAGGTGATGTTGCGGTTATTTCTGGTGAGGGTTTGAGGGATGATGGGGGTTGGTGTGCTTGGTTGTGATTTCCCTTGGATGGAGAAGGAGATGGCGTGGTGGTCAGACCATGCAGTTTGCTCATTTTTTGTGATGGTCGTAGAGCAGTTGAGATCTGCTAGCCAGTCCAGGGCGTGAACCCTAGTTGGGAGATGGTGCTTTCCAGGGAGAGCGCATTGGCATCGTTTGGGTCGCTGAGACCGAGGTTGAGGTCGCCAAGTAGGATAATTTGAGATCCTGTTTTGGTGTTGGTGGTCAAGAGGTCGGATATCTCTTCCTCAAATGTGGTAATGGGTCCTGGGGGTCTGTAGAGGAGGTGTAATAGTATGGTTTGTGTAACAGAGAGTTGGTGCTTGGCTGACAGAAGTTCTGCAGACCGGAAGCTGGGCGCTGGGGTTAATCTAAGGCCAAGGGATGTTTTGGCAATGAAGGCTACTCCTCCTCCTTTGCCTATGTCCCGGTCTTTCCTTAGTATTGAATAACCTTCTGGGATGGCGAGGGATAGAGCTGGGCCTGCTGCTTGGTGCAGCCAGGTTTCAGTGATAGCCAGGAAGTGCAGGTTGTTGGCAGAGATGAAGTCTGCGATATCTAGCGCATGGGCAACCAGGGAGCGGGCATTGATGAGGGCACCCTTTTTTTTGGAATATTTTTATTATATTTTCAAAAGCAAACGAAACACATATTACAACTATTTCAATACGCAAAAAACATCATTAGACCATCATATTTCCATTAGAACTCCCCAACTCTTCCCCCCCCCCTAAACTAGAGCCAATTCGCACATGTCTTCTACTGGAGCATTATCAGGTGGCACAATACTTAAGCGGTCATCACCCGAGTCCTCTGTTCCGTTGTTGCCCTGGTAAGGATTTGCCATAGAGGCCACCAATTGCTGCCAGGCCAGCAGGGGCCCTACTTCCTCCTCGCCCCCCCTGGTGACTACTTCAAACCAGACAACAGATTCAGCTTCCGCCCATTTCAAGAGGTCCGCCCACCATAGCTCCACCCTAGGTCTATGGGTCACCTTCCAGCCCATTGCAATCCTGCGCTTGGCCAAAACATAAGCCAAGTCCTTCATCTTGCTCATGTGTTTTGAATGCCGGGGTCTAGGAAAAAGCCCAAGCATGCATGACCAGGCCGATTCCACATCCAACACCACTCCCCCACCAGCCAGTTTCGTTTTAACCTCATCCCAGAACCTGAGCATTTCCGGGCAAGCCCAAAACATGTGTAGCAGCCCCGCATCCACCTCCCCACACCTGGGGCATTGCTGTGTAGCTGGTCCCCCAAACTTTGCAATCTTCCCAGGGGTCAGGTAAGCTCTGTGCGTAACATATAGTTGAAGTTGTTGGAATCTCGCATTCCGAGACACCTTTTTGTGGTACCTCTGAGCCCACACCCATTACCCGTCTGTCATGGGTCCTCCCACCTCCTCTTCCCAATCCTGTCTTAATTGGAGCAACTCCTTCCCCGCCCTTACTCGCAGGAGCTCATATATCCTCATTATCTCGTGCCCGCCCTCTGATACATCACACATGGTTTCCAGGGAGGCATCAGGATCCTCCGCTAGCACTGTCTCGGGCCATCTTTCTCTGGTCTTTTTCACAAGCCTAGCGTAAGTTATATATTGGCCACCATGCACCCCCGTCTCTTCCTGCAACCTCTGGAAGTCCAATGCCTCCCCCTCCTGCCATGTCTCAGAGGGTGGCCAGGCCTACCTGTTCCCAGTATCTCCGGACCGATTCGAGTAGTTGATAGTCGCTCCCGCACAGTGCCACCAGTGGGGCCTGCTGGAAGTACGGCTCCAAATCCCCCATCATCCTCTAAGTCCTTTGCCAGATCTCCCAGCCCAGCCTCAGCAGCCGCCCCCTGCCCACCAGTTTGTCTCTACGCAACCACACCACTTCCTTCAAAAAGTATGGGGCTGAATCCCCACGCAGAAGCCTAGCCTCTGCCGGGTCTTCCGCCGAAAGCCACCTGGCTACATACAGCAGCTGCCCTGCCAGGTAATAGAGTTCAAAATTTGGCAGGCCAATACCCCCCTTGTCATACGGGTTCTGAAGCTTCCACAGGGCCACCCTGTTCCTGGAGTTACCCCATACAAAACCCCTGCACACGCTGTGAAGTTTCACAAATAGGCTTCTGGGTATCAAAAACGGGACATTCACGAAAAAGTGCAAGAGTCTAGGCAATACCACCATCTTGAGCAAGGCCGCTCTCCCCATCATAGTCGGGGGCAATCTAGCCCAAAACGCCATGCTATTCTTGATCCCCTCTATCGCTCTTTCCGTGTTATGTTTGTGTTCCGCCTCGATCTTGTGGTAAATATTTACTCCCAAATACCTAAATGTCTCTGTCTGCCATGGTATTGGCAGGATAGGCAACCTCTGCGACGGGACATTCCTATATCTGCCCAAAGGAAACAGACTAGACTTTCTGGGGTTCACCGATATGCCTGAAAGTGTGGCGTACCGTTCCATTACCTCCAACACATACTGCAGATTTTCTTCCGGATAATGCAAGTAAAGAAGCATGTCATCCGCATATAGTGATATCAGGTGCCTACCACTGACAGTGCTTATGCCCACCTCCCCATATTGTTGTCGCAGGCATATCGCCAACGGCTCTAATGCCAGTATGTATAGCATGGGTGACCAGGGGCATCCCTGTCTGGTCCCCCTACTAAGTTGCCAGGCCGTGGACCCCGTTTTGACTCTCGCCATCGGGGCGCTGTATAGCAACTGGACCCACCTGAGGTATCCAGGTCCCATTCTGTATCCCCTCAGGACCGCTTTCAACCAGGGCCATTTTACCGAATCGAAGGCTTTGACCACGTCTAACGACACTATGGCCAGCTCGCCCTTATCCTCCTCAGTTTGGTCATTGATATGGTGTAGCCTCCTATGGTTATCGGTGATGTTCCTGTCTGGAACATATCCGTCTGATCTGGGTGTATCAGCTTCCCAATAACCTTCTTCAACCTATTAGCCAGCACTGCAGTAAGTATTTTGCTGTCCTGGTTGAGCATGGACAACGGTCTGTAAGACCCGCACTCCACGGCCGGCTTACCTGGTTTCAAGAGTGGGATGATCACAGCCTCGCGGAGGGACAATGGGAGTTCCCCCTGCTCTTAGGCCTCGTTGAAAGTGGCAAGCAGTGGCTGGAGCAGATCCTGCTTATGTTTTGTAAAACTCACTAGGCAACCCATCTGAACCAGGTGCCTTGCATGTGGGCAGATTCTGAATCGCCACCTCCAGCTCATCTGAGGTGACATGTGCGTCTAATTCTGCGCATTCTAGGACGTCCAGGGTGGGCAACTCTATGTCCTCCAATGTGTCCAGTATGTCTCGGCACATATCCTCCCCCGTATCCTCGTACAAGTGTCTGCAAAACGTAAGGAACTCCTTGTTTACCCCATCTTGGGTGTTGCAAATGCAACCTCCCTCATCCCTTACCTCACTGATCACCGAGCGGGGGGGGGTCTCACTCTTATACAGCCAGGCCAGCAATCTGCCTGGCTTGTCGCCCCCCGCATGTATCCTCTCTGTGTATTTCCTGTAATTGAGTCTGCACAGCCTATCCCAGAGTGCACTACAGGACACCCGTAGCTCTTTTATCTTGGTTCTGTTATTATGGGCGGTGTTTTCACAACGCGTGAGATCCTCCAGCTCCCTTTCCGCTTCTTGGAGTTCCCTTTCTATACCCCCCTGGAGCCCTTTAGCCTTGGAGATGGCTACCCCACGCACCACCACTTTTAACGCTTCCCACAGAGTGCCCACTGAACGTACGCTTCCCGTGTTTATATCAAAATATTCTTCGATGGCATCCCGCAGATCCTCCCGGAACCCCTCGTCCTGCAGCCATTACAAATATATAATCTAACCTTGTGTGCAAATCATGTGGCGCTGCGTAGTGTGAATATTGCCTATCCACAGGGTGCAACCTCCTCCACACATCCTCTAGGCCTAGGTCTTTCAGTAATGTTCCCAGCGCTTTAGCTGCCGGCGCCGTTTTTCCTGCCCTGTCCATTGACCTATCCATCTTGGGATTCAGGGTACAATTAAAGTCCCCCCCTGCCCCCCCACACCACCGTACCCCCTGCCAGGGGCCCAAGTTTACTGTAAAGGGTCCTAAAATAAGCCGCTGTGTCGTTATTGGGGGCGTACAAGTTTATGATGTGCACTTCCCTGTTTTCCAGGAGGCCCGTTACCACCACCATCCTACCCTCCGGGTCTACCGTGGAGCCAAGCTCCCGAAACGGCACATGCGGCGCCACCCAGGTGATGACCCCTCTAGCATATGCCGAGTACGCAGCACCTACAACATTGCCCTTCCATTTCCTCCTGACCACCTCCACCTTCTCCCTAGTAAGGTGGGTCTCCTGCAGCAGGGCTATGTCTATGCGCATCCTCTTTAAGTACAGCATCACTTTATTCCGTTTCAGGTAGCTGTTGAGGCCCCGTACATTCCAGGTCACAACTTTGAGATTACCCGACGCCATCTATTCGGACTATCCCCATCCTAACCCTTCCTTTAATGCTCCCATTGCTAGTTCATTTTCCGGCTCTCTCCCTACTATTTACAAACAAAACCCCCCCTTCCCCATCCCCCAAATATACACCACAGCACACAACTCCCCCCCTCCCTACCAACCCCCAACAATTGCCCGGCTCCATCCCTGGATCTCAGGCCTACCCACGTCTGGACCTGCCTCGTATTCGAGAACAAGGACCCCGCAGGGCATCACCAATCTAACGGTGACCTAACTAAGTATACTACTATTGGGTTCAGAGGGTGCTTCCAGGAGCTCCCAGTCATCTATTTTAGGAGAGGTGCGTCCAGCGGGACCCGCCGGCAGATACCATGGACTTCCTCTCCACAAGCACAATACCATTCTATATTCCAGTCCCAGTGTCATGACTATGGCACCACGGGTGCCCTCGCAACGTGCTACTTATCTCCAGCCGCTTCCGTCTGGACATCCTGTTCCTAAGGTCGACCCTGCATATCCAGCCAATCCATCGCTTCAGTCATCGTCTCAAAGAAAAGGGATCTGTTCTTGTAAAACACCTTTAGCCTGGCGGGATAGAGCAACATGTAGCGATGGCCTGCTTCTCTGAGCCCCCTTTTCACCGATCCGAAGTTCATTCGACTACGCTGCACAAGGAGCGTGTAGTCTGGGTATGCCGTTATTTTCGCTGACCCCCCTTTCTATCGTTCCTCCTTTCCAGAAAAATTTGAGAATCTTCTTGCGGTCACGATAATTCAAGATCTTTGCGATCAGCGGCCGCGGGGGGGCACCTGGGGCCGGTCTCCTGGTCCAGGCCCTATGCGCCCTTTCAACCACGAACCCCTGGGTCAACTCCCCGCCTGTAATCTCCTGCAAGAGCATGGTTTCGATGTATTCTGTGGGGTTCGATCCTTGCATCCCTTCCGGTACACCCACTATGGGAATGTTATTTCGTCTGGCGCGCCCTTCTGCTTGCTCTGCTCTGTCCTCCCAGGTTGCCTACTCGTTGCACAAGGGCATGAAGCTCCTTAGCATGTGCAGCGCACGCCTCCGTGTTCGGGGCCAACTCCTTCTCCAGTGCCCCAGTGCGCTCCGCGATCGTTCGCACGTCCTGTCTCAGCAGGTTCCGATCTTGAGGTCTAGGCCCTCCTGCAGCTCTTTCATGGCTAGGCCCAACTTCGTTTCCCAGGCCACCTTCAAGTCAGCAATTGCTGCCAGCACCTCCTGGATAGTGCCTGGTGGGTCCGCCGCCGCAGGGGTCTCTTTACTTTTGCCCCCCTCCGCGCCCGGGGGCGACTTGGCGTAGGCCTCCATCGTGGGCTGCTTGATCCGGGGTCTCACCACTTTGGAGGACATCCTGCCGCGTCAGTTGAACCTGATCCCGCCGTGCTTCTCCTCACACCGCTGTTCGCGTGGCCACAGACCACCCACTGCTGTCCAAACCTGTGCTTATCCGCAGCACACGCCCCGAGTGGGCTGTGTCCTCCCACGTACTCTCACACCACCGGCGTTATGTTACCGGGCTCTGCAGTGTATGATCCCTGAACAGCGCTCCCCAGTCCCTTGGTGCCTCTTCTTTACAATCACAAAGTCATCCGTCGTGTGGGGTGGCCTAAACTATGGTGCTCCCGCTCCCATATTCCGAAGGGCCCCCGTGAGCGCCAAAAAGGGGGGGCCCCAGTAGGCAGCAATGGGCCCACAAAGGTCCAGATCAGCCCGTTCAGGAAGCCCGTGTCGATGCTCCAATATGCGGGCACAGCACCAGCAATCCAGTGCACACTTATCTGGTGTGCCGTGTCTATGTTGGGCCCTTCCGTAGCACGGCCTCCATTGCGCCCAATGTCTTCAAGGGGGGGTCCAGCGCACCCCCGGTGCACACAAGTGCCCTCCTATCAGGCGATCCAGCTCAAGGGCCTGCAGGGCACACGGAAGATCTGCCACTGTCCGTCGGCAGTTCCGACGGGGTTTTTTCTTTCCACACCCCGAGCGAATACACAGTGCCAGGGGGCCCGCAGCAAAAGCCGCTCCCGCGATTTCGCCGCTCGCAGGATCCGCGGCGACTTTGTTGCCAGTAAGGATCACGCTGGTCTCCCCCCCCCCCCCCACCCCCTGCGCAGCAACAATGTATCTTCCTGGGTGCCGGTGGCGTTTAAGCAATTCCACCACAGGCCCAGTCACCGCAGGCAGATCGCTCAGCAGGATCTCGGCTGCATTGCAGCCCATGGGTCAATCCGGTCGTGGATGCCTGCAGCCTCCGACGTGCACTCTCCCATCACTCCTGCTCCGCTTCTCAGTCTGCCTTCGGGCGACGAACGGAAAGTTCGCAGCGGGGGCCCTGCAGGTCCTGAGCACGCAACTGCAGCGGCGCCCCTGTGACTCCTGCCTTCTTCTTTGTTCTGGCCGCCATTTTGTCTGTGTCCCCGATCCGGGACCCGCGGCAACACAGTGGGAATAACTCGGGATCCGAGCGTTCCCCACCCACCAAACCTTCAGCGAGTGGCACCAAAATGTTCATACACCTGTGTGTGATTTTACAGCGCTGGCTGGTCGCCGCACGCGCTCCATTTCCACAGGATCAGTTCAGGATCTACGGAGCTCCACGAAAGCACAGCCTCCTACATGGCCGTCCAAGCCACGCCCCCCGATGAGGGCACCCTTGATCAGTGGCTGTTCAGAGGTGCTTAAGGGGGCTGTTTGGGTGACGTTCAAAATTTGAGCTGTGTTAGCTTGATTGAGCGTGGGCTGAGGGGAGTGTCTTTTGGCGAGAGTCTTGGGGGTGGGGGGAGGGGGTTATGAACCGAGAGCCGAGTCTCAGGTTTCTATCTTTCAATGTGCATGGGTTCCAAGGAATGGGCGGAGCAGCAAATCGGCAGATCCATTCTATGGGGCTTAGGGCGCCGTTAGGCTGGTCAGTATGTTGGGCCTCGAAAAAACCCATAGTCGAGGTGTATGAGGGATGTTGGATTGGGGGTGATCGTGTACAGGGTTTGTGGCAGGTGGTGGTGTTGTGGTGGAGCAAGGCGAGTGTGGCTGTTAAGGTGAGAGTGGCTAAGTAGAGGTTTACCATGGGTGGTTAGTGAGAGACCTGAATGTAATTGGGTGAGGTTGGCTAGATGGCAATAGAGTAGTTTGGGGTGGAGCGGGAGCTGACTGGGTCAGTATAGGCAGGAAGGCAAGTAGTCAAAATCAGAATAAGGTACTGTAGGCAGGCACAGTGGTCAATCGGGCTAGGGCACAATGGCTGGCAAGTGGGCACAATCAAAGTGAGACGCAGTGGTCAGCAGGCTAAGGCACAATGGCTAGCAAGTAGGCACAATCAAAGTGAGGCACAGTGGTCCGCACAATGGCTAGCAGGTAGGCGCAATCAAAAGGTCATGCTTGTGGTAATACAGAGGAATATGCGAAATGCGCATGGTAAGGTGCAGCAATAAGTACAGGGTGGGCCGTCTGCATTTGGATGATTAGATCACCAGGAAGTGCATGGTGAGAGGCCGTGGTCGGGAGTCGTGGTAGTCTGTGGGAAGAAAGCAGCGGCGCGTGCAAGTATGCCTTAACGGCAAAGGAGCAGATCTCGGGCAGCACTTAGACAGACTTCAGCAGTGTTCGCCGGTGCGGCTGTCGTATGGTACAGCAGCCAGTGTCAAGTTTATGGCGCAGGACAGCGTGCCTGCATCTGATTTCGTTTGCAGTGTACTTGGAGTCTAGTGCCGACAAATTATGGCGAGCACACGGAATGAGCAACAGGCAGCAGAGGACTCACGTGCAGTCAATAGGGGGAGGCACTATTAACTTTAATGTAGTGCGAGGATGATGATTAGGTAACAGATGAGCATTGAGAGCATTAAATAAAGATGTTGGTGTTACCTTGACGGTGGGCAAGAGCAGGAGCCAGGGGGGCTGGCAGATGGCGACGGCAACCACGGCAAAACAGGCTCAAAACAGGAGCTGTAATGTTAGCAGGTACACCTCAGGAGCCTTGACCAGATTGTGAGTGGGCGTAGTCAGCGACTCGAGGAATATCGTCGGCGAGCAGACGCAGGGAGAAGGTGTTGCGGAGCAGTGTCCTGCGCCGTAGCGCAGTTGCGGACAGGGGCAGACAGGAAGGGGCCTTTGCCTCTGTGGGCCTTAGGCAAGGTGGGCCAGCTTCCGCCTCCGGCTTGCCTCTCCTCCTTTGGCCAAACGAGTATGATGGTTGCTAGGCAACCAGTGTAAACAAATGGCGGTCGTGAGTGACGGTGGCCATTTTGTGCACAGCTGATGCACGGCTTTGGCGGTTCCTCGTGGCTCAATGTAGGAACGAAGGGTGCTGAGACTGGCAGGGGGCGCTTGCTGGGATGTTGTAGGAGTGCAATTTGTTACAAATTGCAGGCGCAGATCGGCAGGCATTGATGTAGTCATCTGGGTACAGCTGCTCCTGCAGCAATGGTGTCCAGTCAGAGGAGGACTCGGATGCTGCTGTGCTTGGGCTCCAGCCCAGGATGAGATAAGGATAAGTACATCCTTCCTAGTTAATGCGAACATTTGCTTAATCAAAAGTGAAATATTTGGAATCCATTGTCTACAATATGAAGCCATGCCGATTAAGGCCTGACTTCTTTCTGCGTATTTGGAACACTCATACCAGAGATGCTTCGTATATGTTCAGGTGCAAGCCGTCTACCCTCCTTTGACAGGAGATAGCCTAAAAAGGTGACCTCATGTCGACAATATTGGAACTTCTTCAAAGAAGCTTTCAATAATAACACAATGCCTTCCTTGTAAGCTTCCTCGGAATCAGCAGCTATAAGTAGGTCATCAATGTACTGTATTAATGTGCAAGTGGAAGGCAATTCAAGCATATCAAGCATATCGAGTTGTTCCTTGAGTGCTCTGCTGTAAATACTAGGACTCTCAGTGTATCCCTGTGGTATGCGTTTGAAAGTAAGAGGGTCCTTAATGCGGACAGGTATCTGCTATCTGGATGAATGGGTATGCTAAAAAAATGCATTCTTCAAATCCTTTACAGAAAAATGTGTAGCCGTAGCAGGAATCAAAGTTAAAATGGTGGTGATGTCAGGGACAATGGGAAATTGTGGTGCCACTACCTTGTTAATCGCACGCAAACCAATAACAAAATGGTAGGGTAAAGCATTTTCAACTTTCTTGTAGACAGGCAGAGCCAGACTATTACATGTACTACCAGAAATCTCCTCAATAACGCCTTGATGTATTAAATCTGAAACAATACCCTTAAGCCCATGTTCACCTTCTACAGATACTTTACTCTGCGGAATACGTGACACTGTAACACCAGATTTTAATACTATTCGTAAAGGCTCCACATTCAGTATCTCTACTTCATTGTCGTTTACTGCCCATAAATGCATAGGCACTTGTTGTAGCTCACTCGGTAAAGGCAAAGTCATAAATTGTGAAGTGGAATTCAACTGAGGTGAAATGGACAAATACACTCCATCTGACGAACAGTAAATCACTGCATTACATTTTTTCAACAAATTTAATCCCAGAAGATTCTCACCACAATTCGTAGTCAACAAAAATGGACGTTAGTCAGTGAATGGGCCCAAAGCTATCGGCACCGCTCGAGAAACTGGACTCACTACTGGAGTACCAGAGAACCTTACAGAAACATTATTCTGCCACGACAGTGGGATATCTGGAACCTGCAGATGGTCAGTGGAGCACTTCTGTGTCTACTAGAAAAACATGCTCTCTATTCCTGACTTTCATTTCAACGTAGGGTCCTTTCTGGTCTATAGGAATAGGTTCCAGACTCTGCTTCAGGCTGTCCTAGCGAAACAAAACATCATTAGATGTGCAATCTTCAGTAAAATAGGAGTGTGAATTGGTGTCAAAAGCGTTTATATTACCAGTATTCTGTTGCTGACTGTAAAGACTGGAGGGGGAGGTCTGTACTTCTGCTCGCTATATGGTAGAGGAGAGGCACAGAGGACCCCATCCAAGATTCTCTATTATTGGTAACATAGTCGAGTAATCAAGGCCTAGCTTCTCAGGAGGTGATGCAGGCTGGTTCTTAAGTACAGTGTAGTCCCCGAGCCCCCACAAAGGAATGTCAACACACTATATTAGTTAAAACAGTCTTTATATAATTAATATTCAAGGTTATGTACATTATCACAATAACTCACTTTGTGCTCAGAAAATCAACAATGGTAAATATATACAGTTCTAAAGTGGTACCGCAATTATTATCCGATATCATTAAAGTGCATCAACTATACTCTGGTCAAATGTCACACAGATCACTTAATAAAGGCAACCAACAATGGACATAGGAGGAAAGCAGTTGGTTTGAACAATTGGCAGAATACTGGCCCCTACCACTAGACACAGTTCTGTGTGGAGTACCCCTCCCACCCCCCAACCTGGTCAACCTGTAAAATAAAGATATAACACAAACCCAGTCCATATATTGTTCTATAAGTCTAATTTCCTTCTACAATGCTTCTACCCCCCCAACGTACCTGGTGGAGCAGAGTTCTTTGAAGAGGCGTCGATGGTTCCTTCTTCAGTGACTCCCTTTAAAGCAGGAACCACGGATCGTCGAGAGGCGTTGAAGAAGGTGAACTTGGCATCAATGAAAAGTTTGAGGGTGCTGAGGCCATGGCGTCGATCAAGGCGGTGGTCGTCGGCGACGTCCTGCGAGGATGAGGTGTGTGGGGCACCTCAGCGTTTGATAGATCAGGACCGCAAAGAGTTTCTGAAGAACTGTGGCCCGACAAGGGCGTCGAGTTGTCAAAATCTTTGGTCTTTGGGTGGCGGGAAACCCGCCAGCGGATTCTCGTCGGCGTCCTCGACTTTCTCCGGCGGGATAAATCGGTCGACGGTGCGGACAAGGGAGTCCTTCGATTCAACAGTCTTAGGCAAAGGAGCAGGCGGCTTGGGTCGTCGGCGTCAAGCGGTCCCCTCTTCTGGGCAACACGGCTTCGACGGGCCTCCAGTGGTTACGGCGATACTCCCAACCCTGGTCGACGGCAATGGACTTCGGCAGTGTTGATGTCCGGGTGCTTCACTTCGATCTCCTCGGCGGTCCCTGTCTCCGTCAGCAGCCTTTCGAGGGTCTGACTTCCAGGGAGCTTCGGCAGAGTTTGACGGTGCTCGATGGTCCCTTGGAGCACGGGAAGAGGGCGCCTAGCCAGGTCCTTTGTCGGATCAGTCCTCGACGAACTTGACAGCTTTCGGATCAGGTCAAAGCAAATGCAGCAGCAGTTCTTCATCTTCCAGCTGGGCGTCGAGGATAAGCAGTTCCAGTTAGTCTTCAAGTGTAGACTCAGCTTCTGAACAATTTCCAGTGGTGAGAGGTCCCCAGATATACTATCCTGTCTCTCATCCGCACTGCTGGGTCACACTCAGCAGCCAATCATACAGAAGGGCATTCATGCAGTCAGTTAGCCAATCGGGCATACAGTGCATTCAGGCCATACTCCCACCCTCTCAGACACTCGCAACAAGGAATGTGGATTGGGACAAGTGCACAGCCATTCAACACTACACACTGCATTCATGCCAGTTTTGGGCAGGGAAACCAGACAGCCACAACAAGAAGTGCATATTGGTCATACACTCCATTCACCCAGGACCCACCCACAGGGTGTACCCACAACATACAGTCACTGGGAAGGCTCCAGCCAGTCTGGCCTGGACTTCACAACAACACCATATATGGAACTTCCACCCAACAGCCAGTCAGGGGGAAGGGACAGAGTCAGGGCTTCCCAGGACTTTGGGAAAACAACGTAACAGGCAATAGAAAGCAAGAGACCACGGGGCCATCTTGTTTCCCATCACGAATCAACTGATTCCACTGGCAGGGCCTGAGTATCCCAAAATGGAGGATACTCGGAGCACCTGTCAAATTCAACATGGAGCTGCCACCAGCCCATACCCTGCTCTGTGGGCCACACACACAGGTGCCCAAAAACAAACACTAGGGGCACAGGGTTGCACCCCCACCAATGGGTGCCATAAGAGTATCTCATGGGTCTGTACACCAGATCAAAAACAGGAAGAGCTGCACTGCCAGGTGTCCAGATGGACTCCTGGGCAGAAAACAATACAGAACACAAATGAAAACAGAACACAAATGAAAAAGTCCTACAGGACAAGGACATGGAGGCCCTGTCCCTCCAGTGGATTTCCAGCATCACACTGACCTCCCTGATTATTTGCGTTATTATCCTGTGGCTGATTCTGTTCATTCTGAGCAAACTGATTTCTATTCAGACTGGGCATGCCATTGCATACTCTCGATCTTCTACCGATCAAACCTTTCACTGCTCTTTGCTGGAGGGTCGGACACTGTGCCCACCAGTGACCTTCTTGCCTACAATAGGCACATTGGTTCACATGTACTGGCCCTGTTTGTGGCATGAACTGCTTTCTTGATTGTGTATTTCGATTATTCCCACCCCGTGTTTCTCTAGAAATCTGTTACAGATTTTCTGTTCTCTATTTTCTCTTTCTCATTATTCACTCTATTTTCAAAGTGTTGAGCCAAATGTAAAACCTCTGACTGAAATTTTGCCTGCCATGCACTTTCTGAAGCAGTAATCCTTGCACAAATTTGTCAACAAATAATCTCTTCCCTGGTTCCGTAGTCCAGTCTTGACCACTAAAATCTGAAAACACTTGTTCAAACCTATAAAAGAACTCGGTTGCCCCCTTCGTCTTTCCTTTCATACATGCGGTTAGTTTATCCCAAATAATTCTCTTCTCGGGCACTAACGTTTTGAGTTTAGTCACTACACGGTTCGGAAACATTAATATACTCTGCAGCGGTTTTTCTCCAGCTTTCCTAGATCTGTCAGCTAATTCCAGGGCAAACCAAGTATCTCCCATGGCAGCTTGATCGTCTATGGTTCTAATTTGCTTCCATAAATCTATTGGTAAAATTACAGGGAACAGTAAATCGATATCACCGAAAGTGAAAACTGATGAATTCAAAACGTACTCTATTTCTTTGTAAAATCATATACGATTCTTTCGAATAGCTGGAATTGATTGCTTAAGGGCGTTTACTTCCTGTCGAGAAAAGGGAACATGAACAAATTGGGAAATGTAATGAGCTGGAATACTTGTGGCAGGTGCTCCCCCTACAGCAGGTATTTCTACCTTCGGGACAAGAGTTGGAGTAACCTCTGTCATAAGCAATTGCATTGTGAAAACGTTTATTGAGGAGCAAAGCCAAATCGAGTGGCAATAAAGTTAGTATGTGTCAGCAGAAAACGCACATTTATAAATTACCATAATGTCAGCAGGACACCACACATTTTTTTCAAACGTTCATCTTGTAAGTGCTCTACCATAACTTGCAATACCCTTCTCTGCATAGATGGAGAATATTGATTAACCGTGTCATGTACTTCAATGGGTGAAATGGAATCGTCTGAAATGCATCTAAGAGCGTCTCTTGTACATATGCGCGTTTCTTCGCTGACTATTTTTGAGCATGGCAAACATTTATTCTGCACATACTATGGCAATCGCGTGCCTTTGTCTAACGCTGTTTAATGCAGATGGTCTAATTCCCGTTTATAGAAAAATAGTTTCGACACATGGTTGTGCATTTTCGGTGTGGTATCCCTAGTACGCTGCAGAACATTGAAATCCTGCAATTCTTGTGGTACTGTCGACTCAGTTAAATCACTCCAAACCTCTGCTAAGTATAAACCCATCTGTTCTATCAAAGTCTTTTGGTCGGAAATACTCCTCTGCTCTTATAGAGAATGCAAAGTCGCTGCCTCATCACCCCCTTCTATATACTTCTCTGCCCAATCCCGTAATTCCTTCTATCGTGCAGACAATATCGTGCTACAAGTTACAATTCTTGGATCATCAACAGTATCGTCATGTGTCAACAGTGGAGTGCTAGAAGTGGTCAGTAATGAAAGTAAGAGTAAGTCGTGTGAACTGGGAGGCAAAGGAAAACTATTAGAATGTGTAACTGGTGTAGGCAATGCTGGTAGCACTTTTGCTTGTGGCTGTGGTTGTGGCGATACGTATGGAGGCGGTGCGGTAGGAGACGTTATCCTCATTTAATAATGTATTTATTAATGAATCGGACACATTCCATTCTTGTGACGGATATATTTACTGCACTTCTAATTGGAAACCCCCATCCATTTTCCTTGTGACCTCTTCCTCTTTTTGCTGGTCATATGCTAAGGCTTTGCCAGCTTGTGTAATATGTTTGAGTGCATATTTCTCTCTGCTTCCAAGACGTTGCTTCCTTCCTCCAATCCCTAACCACGTCAAATGCTGCCGGTCTCGCTTTCTTTTGCAACAGCACAGTTTCTAAATGCCCAATTCTCAAAACTCCCCAATTTAGTTCACTAGAGTTCTGGTTCATGTCTGGTTTGACGATGCCAAATAGAATTAAACACTACAGCTCCTATACAATATTTAATGAACATATCATATGCCGGCATACCTGGCGGTGGCGCTGGTTGATTATGTTCCAAATCATTCAATTGTCTTCCCCCTACAACAAAGCGTTGCTGAACAGGATTACAACTTACTAAAGCCTAGCATGTCTAAACAAGCTATTCCATCAGGCCTACATTTCAACGTGTTCAAATCAAAACAACATCAGGCAGGGCACTGTTGGTTTGAAACAGACTCACCTGATTCCAAAGAGAGATCTCCTACCAATTTAATTCAAACATCGTTGTGGCTGGCTGTCTTCCCAAAAGCCTCTAGTCTGAGTCTCTTGCCACCAGGACCTCTAGGCAACGTGTGGCGTCCGGAGATCGCAAGCAGCAGTATGCTGAGGAGTAGCGTCTCAAGAAGTGATATTCCGATCTTAGTCCGTCCTCGGCAAACGATGGGTCCTGGTCGTTGGAGCCCACGTTCCGGATGCCATTCTGTTCGTCCGAAAATAGGAGGCTACTGTAAAACAATGAAGACGCACCAGTCACAAGGAACAAAGGTATAAACAGTTTATTTACATTCGAATGCGAACCGATTTTTACAAATGCACGGCATACAAGCATAGGAAAAGTGAGCCAAAACTTGTGAGCATACGGGTGTTTTATACAGTTGTACAATATCATGACGAATTTGGGCCCGCTCACCACATAATTGCTTGTGACCTAAAGACCCATGAACGTTGGCAATTCTCCATGGCAACATGTGGTCAAACACTCCATGTCACCCTACAGACTATGTGCTGTCTGGGAAGTAAGGCGTGGGAGGATATTGTGTTCTTCAGTACAAGGTAACATTCCTTGTGCTACTTTATCTATGTTTGTGCTAAGCTAAAATGTCAGTCTGTATGTCTACTCAGTAGTTTGATCATCATAGAAACAGAATATGCAGTGAATCGTGCTTTGTTTTAATTGTTCTGGTTGGCACGTTCACAATTAGCTGCAGAAACAAGACGGTCAATGAAAACAGAATGGCACCTAGTTTCCAGATTAACTCCGTTCGTGCCAGTGCTTCAAGGTTCTCTGTTGCAGAGTTCAGCGTGCTCACTGATTCTGAGCATTCCTGTGCAGGGGCAGGTTTTAGGGACGCTCCCAAAGCTGTGACTTTGTGAGCTTTCACCGCGTTCAGAAGGAAAACTCGGAAATGAGAGCAAAGCAGCCAAGATGGCATTTTTGAAAAAAGCAATGGCATGGTTCAATGTGTACGTTCTATGTGTATGCGCTTAGGCCAACATTATAGTGCAAGATATATCTACTTTTACACTGGTGGGTCTAATTATTGTGTAAAGCAGCAAGGTATCTATAATATTGCTGTACGATATGCTTGACAAGTACAATGATTGGGGAGATTTAATTACAGGCAAGTATCTGTGAAAGGCTAGAAGGAACTGGGAGAAATCGGTTGCAAGCCAGCCACCAATCTCCTCTGACAAAATAAATACAGCCAGCTTAATGCTAGATGTGCCAGACAGCTTTTACACAGTCTTGCTCTTAGTAAATTTATTTGGTTTGCAACAATGGCAATGTTTCTTAAAAATTGCAACGGGCCATTCTATGAATGGTGTGCAGTTTATAAAATAGTTAAAGAATGCCTGTCACCTTTACTCCCCGTGAATGGTTGCTTCTTGTGTTAATGTGCCCGCTACAGTGATTTATGTGAAACGTGCAGCTAGGGCCCTACTTATCCACACTCCCCTCGACTCACCAGCTGTGATGAACCTCTTGGCTTTCTCTTTCCTTGGAGTCAAGGTTGTAACCACCGGGATAAGCGTCTCTCCCCGGCTTGGTAAACGGCTGCGGAGGGTCTTGTGTACTGTAGACATCTGCAGCAACACACGCTGGCTATTGTTCGCAGACTTATGTTTCCTCCTGCGGAGGTCTCAGAGGCCTTGGATGGAAAGGTCAAGGCCGATTCTCTCCTTGTCACCCTCTCGGTCTGCACTGTCTTTCTCCTCCACTTGAACTGCTGTGCTGAGTTACCTCTCACGTCATACAGTCTGCCTTGCTCATAGGGTGCTGTCATGCTCCACCTTTTAGCTCTGTGGGGAAAGGAAAGGGCCATTGGATGGGTGTGATTCTGGTCAATTGCCTGACTTTGCCTGACCCTTGTTGGGACATGTCAGGTAAACTCCTCTGGTGTTAGTCCGTTGTCTTTCATGTTGTGAGAACTTGTTTGTGTCGAAAAGCGGTGGGGCAGTGTTTTGGAATATCCTATCTGATACGATGGGTTAAAGGTATTTAAAGACGGGGGATACTACGTCTCACCCATCGGTGTCCCACTCCCAAGAACCCCCCCCCATCCAGGTGATCTTCTCGCACTGGCCCACCCCCAGGAACTGGATCGAAAAGCGATGGATGTGTCCTGGCCACCTGGATGACGGATCCCGGGGGACTTCTTAGGGAGACGCCTTCAGGTTTCTCACACTAACCAATTCATATTAATTTGCAGATTTGATGATTCCTTGATTGGAAGTATTGACCACAATTGTGGGCAATTGGGAGTCGCCAACACCCCACCATCCCAGACTATTTGCTCTGGTGGGCCGCTAAGCAACCTGCAGATAGTAGGGTTAATACAGGAGATGGGTCCCACCCTGAGTTGCTTGATAATTAACAGACGCAGACACCAGATTTTTATAGAGACCCCCGACTGAGCCCCTCTTTTATTAAACATACCCTTATAAGACCCTAGGATTCCCCTGTCTGAACTCCATCTAAACAGGGACCGGCTAGGTCAACTCACCTTTCCTTGGAGGGGTCCCGGGGACCCTAAGGATGAGCTTGCCACAAGCAATCCCTTCCTAAACTCACATACCACCCCATGGAGAGTGAGGCCAGAGGATGCCACCACCCCACGCCAGGGTGCCTCCCCTCTACCCACTACTTAAACTAATGACCATCTGATCTATTCCCACTTAACAATTACCTTACTTAACATTCCCTTTATACCCCAACCCCCCAACTTTCCCTACTTAACATGTACCCTACTTAATCATGCAGAGTTATATTCATACATAGACATACTACACAAACACAAAACTCCATGTCAAAATGGGGTGACTGCTGCAGACAGCCACCACTTCACAGTACCCGTAGGTCTGTCCAATGTTCAGGGCTGCTCCTGGTGACACTGGCTGATGACTGGTTGAGGCCTGACCCCCTCCTGTTCTCCTTTTCTTCCAGGGTGTTCCTGTCCACCACGTGGGGCTACTGCACATCGTGCATTATTTACATTGTCCTGGGCGGCCCCCTATACACCTGACGACCGCCCGCGCTCACCCAGTGACCCGCGGTATTTATATATTATTTGAGGATGGGCCCCATTGTCAGGCCTCCTCCTGCGCCGCCCCCTCAGCAATGCGTTGTGGAAACGCAGAGGGTGCGCCGCGTCTTCACCCGGGCCGCTCCGCTGGGCTGCCTGGGGCTTTCTTCTCAACGGAGCGACCTGGGATTTATACACTGCTTACTCTTCATCCCAGTTGGCATAGCAGCTCGGCCCCCCCTGCACGGTCTCTGTGGTGGCTCCCCATTGCAGCATCCAGTGCTTTTCAACAGATTAAGGCCCCAGCGGGCTGCTCGAGGCAGCGACCCGCCCCCCAAGGTAAATCTTCTTTTCTCTCCCTCTCTCCAACTATTCTCCCAACTGTTGTCTTTTTTAAATCCTTCAGGGATCTTTTCTTCTTTCCCTTGCCCAGCCCATTCTTGGGCAGGGGAGTTATTTTCTATTGTGCTGTCCTTTACTTCAACATTCTGTCCAGCTCCATGGTGGGCTGCATGGTTTCTCCCAAACACATAAATAAAGGACACACACACACTACACTTAAATAAAACCCTTTATTATTAAGCTGATGTCTGTGTCTTTTCTTTCTGTGTTCCCTCAGAGGGCCGGCATGCAGCCCACTAGACGGGCCCCGTGGGGCCATGGCCTATATGGGAACGGGAGCCAGGACTACTGAACACATTAACTTATTTTAGTGGGTAACAGAAATAGTTTTCATTTTAGACACAATGCTGGCATACATTGTGTGCACCAGAAATATGCAATTGTTTTACTGTGGAAATGCTGACATATCATTTCGTGGAGGATTACTCCCACAAAGAAGGGGGTTTGATGCCCAGAGGCCCGACATTTGTGATGGCAGCCAGTGACTTATGAGGTGTGTATCTGGGGTGCTATATAGATGCAGCCTCAGATGCTACAGTTGCAGGAGGTCCCTGTGAGATGTCAGGCTGGGGCAGTGAGCTGAAACTGCATTAGTACAATGGTTAAAAAATAAAAGAATGTCCAATGAAGGTTTTATAAAAATAGAGGGACTTTATTAGACAATCCATGCAAATAAACTAAAGAAAAACACTAACATCCCACCCCTGTAAAAGGAAGACAGTGGGCCTTATTACGAGTATGGAGGTAGCTATGCCCTTAATAAGGGCATGGCTGCCTCCATACTGGGTTCCAGTACTGGGTTCTGTGAACGAGGAATTACTGGGTCATTCCGACTGTGGAGGACCCGGTAATTCCTCGTGCACAAAACCATTCCCCATTCCCATTTGAGCCCCCATAGGGCCCGTTATTAGCTCCTTGGTCCCCTCGCAGGACATGGAAAGGACATCTGGTTTTACCAGATGTCTGTTCCGGGTCCCGCTAGGGGACCTCGTAATCGGGCATCCCGTAATGAACGGTGCCGGTTCTGGTAATGAGACCCGGGGAATGCAGAACTTTGATTTTAAAAGCCACTCTGGCTTGACAAGCAGGTATGTTCAGGCAAGAGACATAGGGCCTCATTACGACCCTGGCAGAATGGGTTAACGGGCTGGGCAAAAGGAGGCAGACCCGTTAAACCCGTTCCGCCACATTACGAGGTACCCTCATGGGACCCGGTAAGGACGCCTGGTAAAATCAGGCGTCGTTACCGGATCCCGCGAGGGGAAGAGGGAGCAAACAACGGGCCACTCGTAATCGGCCCGTTGTTTGCTCACTCTCTCATTCCCATTCAGCCCTACGGGGGCTGAAATGGGAAGGTCCGGAGCCGGGTTAGTGGAGGGAGTAATTACCGGGCCCTCCAAGCTCGGAATGGCCCGGTAATTCCCCACTCTGGGAACCTGGACCCGGACGCGATTTCGGCGGCAGCCATGCCGCTGAGGTCGTAATGAGGCCCATAGGGCTTCATTATGAGTCCGGCGATACTGCCACCAGATTCCAGGCAATGGGGCCTTACCGGGGCATTACGGCTCTTGCTGTCCCAGTAATTCCTCATTGCCGGGTGCCAAAATATTTTTCTCCCAATTCCCTTTCGAGTCCCATTGGACTCAATGGGAATGGGGAGGACGGATGCACCGGCACTGTGTGCAATGGTGCCGGTGCTTCCGTCAAGGCCTTGAGCGGGTGATTTCCGCCAAGGCATCAGCTCACGGAACTCGTAGTTTGCCGGTCCGTAAACAACGGTACCAGCAAGCTTACCAGTACTGTTGTTTCCAGACCGGCAACCTCGTAATGAGGCCCATAGAAACAATATCAATTGTTCAATGGTATGTCTTTCGAAGGTATAGAAGAGAAGCTTACAAGTCACTAACGTCATTTAAAACTTACTTTGGTGATGCGGCTCCTTTAAAATACCTTTTTGTTCTTATTTTTGGGTGCTCAGTAGTGTTGAGCTGGGCTTCTAGATCCTTTCCTACAGTGAAGCCGGTGTTGAGACGGAGGAGTTTGATTCCTGCAATGAGAGAGAAGAAGACACTATATATTCAAGTCTTACTGGACCTTATTACGAGCATGGCAGCCTGGAAACAAGGATGCCGGTAGCAATGTGCTGGCACCCTTTCAAGACCTCATACTATTCACTATGCCGGTAGGGGCCACGGATCCCCCAACAGGTCTGACCTGCTGGGAATTGTGGCCCCCACCGGCATTGTTTTCACTGAAGCACCGGCACTATTAGCAACGATGCCAGTGCTTCAGTGTCCCCAACTTACTGTTTCCGCCGCCTGACATCCCGGTCGGCCGCCACTTGTAATATCCCAGTGGCATTGGGTTATAAAGTGGCGGAAACTGTGGTACAAGGTCGGCGCCAACTCGCCGGTAGCACAGGCGGGTTACCGCCGACCTTGTAATGCGGCCCATTGTCTTCTCACTCGGCCCACCCCCTGCCTATATATCTTAAAAAAATTGTACCCAAGCTGATTCATGTATACGATTTTAGTCTGTAAATGCGTGGCAGGTTAAAGAATAATTAATGAGTGACCATAAATTACAAAATTGCAAGCATGGCTTTGCTATCTCTATGCAGCATTTATGCTTGTAGCCAATCAACAGTTCTTATAATTCTGTTTTAAGCTCTTAATTATCATGAGTCAGGATCTCAGGCACTATAACATCCTTTTCCCAGTTCCCCTGATTATAGTTACCTTTGTGGTAGCCCTGTCATTGTATCTTGTCTTCTCTTTTACTTGCATACTGTAAGCATGGCCATGATGCTTATAGTTTCCTTCGTGGTAGCCCTGTCATTGTATCTTGTCTTTTTTTAAAACAATTTATTTTAAAGCAAGGCAGGATAGGTTACAAGTAATATTATATGGCAACTTTGCATGGTATTAACAATTCAGTCTGTGCTCTTACCCCTCCCCCCTCCTTCTCACTTTCCCAATCCCGGACTCCAGTCCCTCTCCTCCAGTTCTCCCAAGCCGCGTCTCAGCACACGGCCCCCGCCTGTTGAGAGGCCTCCTGATCTCTCAGGGCCCACCGGGTGTTGATCGGTTTGAATGTCAAGGCGTGGAATCGCTGGTCGTGGTCCAGTACTGGGGCCCAGATGTTCTGAAAGCGGTGAAGGACCCCCGCTCTCGCCGCGGTGACCTTTTCTGCGATCAGGATGTCCCAAAGTTTTCCCCACCAATGAGCCATGCAGGGACCGTCCGAGGCCTTCCAGAACCGGGCCAGCTGTTTTGCCCACTAAGAGGCATTGTGTCAATAGTTTTGCTCTATTTCTGGAGCGGGGATAGATCCCAGGGGTCGGGACCCCCCAGGAGGATGGTTTCATGATCCATTGGGAGGGCGGTCCCTGTAATCTGTTCGATGATCGACAGGCACCTAGCCCAGAACTGCTGAATCCTGGGGCAAGTCCACCACATGTGAAAGAAGGAGCCAGGCTGGGTGCAGCCCCTCCAGCAGGAGGGGTCCACTCGTGGGTTCATATGGTGTAATCTGAGAGGGGGGTAGTACCATTGCAGCATGAGCTTGTAGGCGCATTCCTTGTTGATGACACAGGAGGATGAGGTGTGGGTGCGTGTCTAGATGTTCACCCATGTTTGATCATCAATCGAGTGACCGAAATCCGCCTCCCACTGGGTCATGCATCGAATTTTTGCCACTAGAAAGTCCCCCAGGAAGCATCTATACAGGTTCAAGGTTCTGCTTCTGGTTGGTAGATCTTTAAGTGTTAGCTCAAGGGGCGTCAGGGGGCGGGTAGCCGCTTGGAGGGTTTGGGGGTGGCAGCACCAGTGGCGGAGTTGGCAATAAGTGAATCTATCTCCCTGGAGTTGAAATACCTCTTTGCATTGCTCAAAGGTGCGGGGTTTGTTCCCCAAGTATTGCTGTTGCAGGGTTTTGAGGCCCCCCATCTATCCAGTTTCGAAAATTACGGGGATGGCCCCCGGCGATAAGTTTGGGTTATGAAAGATTGGTGAGAGCGGACTCTGGCCTCTTGGGATTCCCTTCCGTTTCTGGGCCCAGTCCCAGGAGCTTAAGGTGTATTTTGTCGTTCGCAAAATGTTCCTCCAGTGCTCCCTGAGGGGGGGGGCTGGATATGTGAGAGGAATCGCAGGAGGAGCGGGAGTTGAGCTTTTTCCAGTTCCACCCATCTAGGGCGGGCTGTGCTCATCTGCCAGGCGTGGATGTGTGCTAGCTGCGCTGCTGCCCTATATGCCTGGAGATCAAGGACCCCCAGTCCCCTAAGCCTGGCATTGCCAACCAGGGTCTTGTGGGGGATCCTGGCCTTTTTGCCTCTCCATATGAACTTTTTATTTTTTTAATTAATTTTATTGGTTTTCATACAAACCTATAAAATAAGACCATTCATTAGCCCTCACTACGTCTCTTTACATTTCTTAAAGGCCGCCACATTGGCCAACGGCTTTTTTGTTGTAGGTGTCTTTTTGCATTTCCGTGTTATTAGCCACTGAAAGAGAAAGATTTCAAATAACACACATCACAAGTATTATGCATTTAGTCCAGTAAACGATTTTCAATTATCGCCAAGAAATTTGTCAGCGGCAGTATCAATTTCAAGTCCGTTCCGTTGAACATGTGTTGCCACCACTCCTCTGCATGTAGTGATGGATGACACTCGCTCCAAATACCCAGGAGACAGGTTCTCTCTGTATGTAAGTTGGTGCAGAATAGCACCAAATGTTTTAGAGTTTCAGGTTCCTGGACACAGCATCGACACATAGGGTTCAAGTTTACGTTAGCTGTCCAAGCTCTCAAGCGTTCCTTAGTTCTAAACATGTTAATCCGAAAGCACATATACAGCCTCCTTGTATTTGGATCTGGGAATAATTCAATATATTTTTGCAGGCTGTTGAATGTCCGAGTCTCCAGTGGCACTTCGCTCCATAGCTTCGAGGCCCCTCTTTCGGAGCATGTCGACTCCCAGTCCAGGTGTCACAATTTAGTTTTGCATCCGGATTTCCCTGTAGCAGCTCTGGTTTGATGTCATACTCTAACTTTCACATCGTTTCAACCACATTGCCGAAACACCTGGGGCTGACGAGCCGGCATTGTGAAGAATAGCAAATTGCGGAATTTGTTCACAAGCTTGTTTCCCGGTACAAGGATAACCGACTCCAACATACTCGTGCGTGAATAGTAATTAGCGATAGTTCATACTTGATTGAAGCCGTCAAAGTACCTTTCGCTATGCCCAGAACTTTTGTCCAAAAGATGTTCTCAAGCGTTGACCACATCTCTCATGAACAGCCCAAAGCATCTTCTGCCCCATACGTTATGGCTGGTATTACTTTTTGTTGGTAGAATCGTAGGACTACTTTGAGGGAAAACCTTCCGAATCTTTTCTTTAGCACTAGGGCTTGGTTTGCCAGTTGTTTACATTTGCGTTTTGTCGCTATTGTCCATGGGTCGTCATTAAGACTAGAGCTACTGATCATTCCAAGGTACTTGACACTAGATGATATCAGTTTTTCTTGTCCCATAAACAAGGATTGGCTCTTTGTCGTTCTTATCCGACCACTTTTGAGATTTTTCAACACAAGGATTTCACATTTCTTTGTGTTAATAAGTAGATGGTTTTCGACCACATATTGCTGTACTGCATTGATTTTTCTTTGCAGGCCAAGTGGTGTTAAGTCCAGCAGTATGAGGTCGTCCGCATACAAGAGCCAGCTCGGACTGGATCCGTGCGTCTTTGGCGGGAAGGATCTTACAGCTTCGATGGAGTTGCCAATGTCCGATATAAACAAACTGAATATTGCAGCTGCCAAGGGACAACCCTGTTTGACTCCCTTAAATGTTTCGATCGGTGATACAGGGTGCCGGTTTGATCTAATCTTACTCTGACATAGGTGTCGGTATGTAGATCTTTTATTGCAGCCAAGAGGTCATCAGGACAGCCCCATGTACTCAGTTTTTTCCATAACAGTTTTCGATCTATCGTGTCGAAAGCATAAGAGAAGTCGATGAAGGCAAGGTATACAATTGTTTGTGATCTGATTGCCTCCATTTTCAAGAAGTTCAGCAGCAATAAATTCAGGGAGCATCGGACATGTTTTACAAATCCATTCTGTCTGATGTCAACATGATTTGACCGTGTGGCCCACTTGACTAACTTGACTTGTAGCATAGTTGCATAGATCTTTCGCAAGATGTCAAGTAAGGCGATCGGTCGGTAGTTTTTTGGGCAAGTTCTGTCTCCCTTTTTATACAACAGCACAATCACGGCCGATTTCCATGAGTTGGGCATCTGACCTTGATTGTTTACTCTCTGAAAAAGGATCACGCAAAGGTCAGCCCATAACTCTGGATGTTGCTTGAGTGTAAAGTTTGTCAGGCCATCTGGCCCTGGTGCACGCAAGTTGTTAGCTTTAATTATACTTACAATGTCATCTTTGCAAAATGTTAAGGCCCATTTAGTTTTAGTTGGAACAGGCGAGTTAGTTGTTTTTGAGTTCTTTTTATATAGATCGCTAAAGTGGGCAATCCGCGCTGATTCCGGAACCATGGATGCTTGAAGAGCAGCCTGGGGAGCTTGTGTATCGTTGATGATGATCCAAAAGTCTCTAGTATTCTTGTTTTGGAGACTTTCTAACATACGCTCCGAATGTCTTTGCATCATTGTGCATTTATATGTGTTGATCCAATTTTTGTAACGCTGTTTGGCGGCTTTCCTCACTCCTACACAGGAGGCCTTGTCAGCTGTGTGGGCTTGTCGAATAGTACGCCTCATCAGCCGTTTCTGTTTCAGTATATCTAGATCAAAACAATGGAGGCGTTTTATAATCGAATGTTTTAGGCCACCGTTGTTTGTTTTAAAGTTGACCAGTAGGCCTACATATTCAAGCGTGGTTCCTCCCATGCAGTATTGATTGGATATCTGAGCGACCTCTTCCTCCGCTAACCTTAGCCTCACTCTGATTCTACTTTGATCGTTTGCTGCCATTTGGATCCAACGTTTTGTGTAAGATTCACGAATTCCATGATTAGCATGTCGTGGTCGCTCCTATCTTTTGAGATCACTTTCAATGTTTTCACTCGTTTGTGAAAGTCTGCTGAGACAAATATATAGTCAATTGTGGAACCATGGCTCCCACAATTCCATGTCAGGGCTGGCGGTATATCCCCTTGAGTGCGGCCGTTCAACATTTGCACATTTCTTTCGTCCATTTCCACAATACATTTTTTGCCAAAGATGTCCTCGCGTGGAAGTTGTCAATGTTCAGGTCCCCGCAGAGTATTATGTTGGAGCCCTTTTGTTCCACAAGTATGCGATCTATAATGGTGGAGATTGCATCAATAAACTCGTCCTTCCCCCGCTCTTCCGTGATTCCAATATACATTAATGATCGTCATTTGATCAATTACTGACGCACGATTGGTTCGGGTGATTGTTGATTCTTGGATAAACGTAGAGTGGTTTACAGAGTTAGAAATGTTGAGGCCAGATGCACTTCTTACCAAAGTTATAAGTCCAGCCATAGGACGCCCCTTTTCAAGTCGTTTGGCAGGGTTTACAGCGATCTGAAAGCCCTTTACAGTCGGGATGTCGCTTAGCCAAGTCTCCTGTAAACAGGCAATGGACAATTCGCCCAACCACTCACTGTTGAACACATGACTAAAGCCTTGCGTGTTCCAGGAGCCTAATGAGCATTGCTGAGGGGCAAGCTCTTCTGGCGTTATTGTGGTTGATTACTATTCAGTGTTGCTGCCAGCCATTGCCAATTTTGTGCTACCTCATGGTGGAGGCTACTTGTGTGAGGGTTGACCGCTAGGTCATCAAGTTTCGCGTGTCCTTGTATAGTTATGCTGATCTGGTCACTCGCGTCGCTTTCTTCTGAGCATTGAACTTTGGCAAACGAGACATGTTTCTTTTCAAAGGACGAAAGATTTTTGTTTATTGCTTGTATTTTAAAAGCGTGGTTGCTTGAAGTCTTACAAGATAACGTGGGGCGTCCAATGGAACGATTCAAGACTGCTGCAGGTGATCCCATTGATGAATTATGAGGGATCAAAACGCATTCTGCAGAATATAAATGCTCGTCTTGACCGTTTGTTGATGCTACCGACAGGCCATCTTGCATCTTATAGACATCAAAGCCTAAGGAGAAAAGGGACACATTTGCATCCAAAATAGAAGAAGCTATTAAGGGAGATGTTATGTGAAGTACCACTTTATCATTTCGGCACTCTTCTGGAAATTCAACGATGTGCAAGGTACATGGTGTAGTCATTTTATGATGTTCCTGCGATTTAGGATCAGATTATCGGAGGACTGTAATCGCTCGACCGATAGTCTAACCAAGGGCTGATTGAGTGAGCCCTGGTAGAAGTACTCCTTTTCGGTAAATGATTTCCTTTGTAAGTTCTTGTTGAGTAGTCCTTATTTTTTTGTCGCTGGCTGCTTTGAGTGCTGAGGTGCAGCCCTTTCCTCGCGTCCTAGAGCTTGGCTCTCTCTCAGGTCTTTGTCTCCTTGATCAAGGTCCAGGCGCTTTGTGATTTTCGTTTGATGAATTCTATTTAGCTCTTTTCGTTTCGCCTGCATTGTCAGGAAGATGGGACTCTTTGGCTGCGCCATCACAGTTGGTGGGACTCCCCCCTTGACACTTCCATAACTAGGCTGTGCAAGGGAAGGCTCTGAAGCCGCCTTGTTTGGTGCGACAGTTTCTCGTGTTTGCACTTTCTTCCCAATAAGAACAAGTCTTCCCACAATGGGCGCTCTTTCAGATTGGGTATCCGTTAGCTTCTCGACCCCAGTTTGTAGTTTTACACTGGACAAGGTGGTAGACTCAATGTCCTCATATTCATTGTCATCGTAAGTTGACATGTTTAGCAGTTCGGTTGAGGTTTCCTGCTCTATACTCTTTGTCGGCTAAGTTGTCTCCACACTCAGTGGCAGACGGAATTACAGAGACTTGATTTTGAGTAGGCTTAGACAATTGTTTTTTATTTTCCGTTGCTAGCACGTGTACCACCTTGATGATGCGAAGGAATTTACGGGCTCCATTCTGTTTGTTACCTTTCTTTGCAGGTACGTTTTTAGGTTTTTTACGTGGGGTGCGTTCATTTGTTTACCAACGTCCGTGCATAAGGGTGTCTCTGGGATTGGTGGTAGATGTTGATTCGGCTTGGGAATCCCTTAGTGCTAAATTTGCAGAGCTTTTTGCTTGTTCAAATGCAGTGTGAAAGGATACATCAGCAATTTCGATGATTGGAATTGCATGTAGGCTTGAAGCCTCCATAATCAATGGTAAGCTTGGTCTCGTAAGTGACAAGCTGTTTGTCTTGTTTTTGCTGGCTGATAAGCTTAAGGGTTCCGTGGTTGGAGTCTGGACCTGTGACATCTCAATAGGAGTTTTAGGGGTCGACTGTGGTGGGTTAGTCTTTGTTGCTAACAGGCAACCAGGTAGGTTTGACGTGTCACCACTGTCGCTCATTCCATGATTATCTTCATCTGTCGTCGGTCGTGTGCAGGCATTAGGTCCGTTCAAGTTTGCTGTTGAGAGTGATCTTTTTCTGTCCCATTTAAATAACGCGAGTGCTTCCTTTGCAACTTCGGCAAATAATTTTTTGTTGACCGCGTCGATGCACCTTTGTTTATAAACTTGTATAGTTCATCTAGTTTTGTTGTGCCCTCAAGCTGATTCTTGTTTGTGTGACCACATATTTGTTCTCAGTTCACAACTTTAGAGTTTAGTAAAGCCACAACAGTAGTCAGGTCTCGGGTAGCCTCATGTAGATGTTCATACAGCTTTATGAATGGGTCAAGGGAGATAGTTAGTGTAGATAGCAACAATTCTTGCAATCCCGTAGACGTCATTGCAATGTTTGCTGCGGAACTGTGGGCCGATGCTTTGAGGCGATGGGACGCTCTGTCAATACTGGCTCTATTCCTTCTAATTTTTGGGAATGGACGTTCAATAAAGGAAGAGTCAGTAGTCTCTTCACAGTCCGAGTCAGTGTCAGAGTTATCAATGCTTAATGACTGTGGCATTTTTGTATTCGAGGCGCTGAAAGTTGGTAGGCAGTTCTTATTGATACTTAGCCTTTTCTGGGACAAGGGTGGTAAACCAGTCAAGTCAGGGGGGAGCGCAGGCTGTTCGGTTTTTTCAAACATTTTTGCACGTTTGCGAGGCATACTCAGTACTGACTATTCACAGGGGTCAGCTATTCTCGTGTTATGTTTCAACGAGGTTTTCACCCCTTCGATATTGGTTTCTGATAGGGTGTCAGCTTTGTTGCTTTTCCTTGCTTTATTCAGTGTAATTGGATTATAAAGCACATTGTTTACGGGATTCAAAGAGTCTTGACGTGCATTTTGATCGTTAATTGAAACCGACATCACAGAGCCGACTTGCGAGCTTGTGTGAGGGTCGCAAGGCTTGTCCACAACCCGGCTGCCGAATGTCTCGCCGAATGTCTCTTCAGCTGGCTTTGTGTTTGGATTTGGTGTATTGCAACTGACTTGTGAGAGAGGGTTGTGGGCGGGCCATCGATGGACGAACTGGCTCTCAAGGGAGGTGAAACACTAGGGCCGGTATCGATTATTCGACGCTCGACTGGACAAGACTCACATGTCCCACACGATGGCTCCTCTCGCCGGGTGGAGAACGCGGACGAGACCTCCAGAGTTTGTGTTGCCAACTCCAACTCGAGCCGCGCCACAGACCGCGAATGCTCACTTCCACTGACCACAGGGTCACGGCACACCAGAGGTAATGTTGTGTGGCTTTCTATACAGGTCAAAGTAGTGCCAGTGTCGGATGCTTCTGGTGCATCGTGTGCGTCATGTACTCTCAATGCTCCCGGTGCTTCGGGTTCTGAGTTACGTTGCTCAGATGAGTCACCTAAGTATAAGTTTCGCAATGAGCCTTGCTGCCTTCCGTGTGTTGGAAGTTAAATTTTCACTGAATACATCGTCATCAAGGTTGGCATATGTTACTGGTGCGGCAACAGCAACAGTGATACATTTTCGTGTGAGGAAGCGTGTCAGTGTCTTCACTTGTTGATGCGCAAGAGTAGTAATTACTTATTTAGTTTGCCGATTCCGTTGGGGCACTGCTCTCTGAGTCGAAACAGAATTCTCGCATTTATTCTGAGCACGAGTTTTCAGTGCAGACATCACAGGCAGCGTACTTAGTTGAAAACTGTCGGACATAGAGTCTGCAACTCGCTAAAAAGTGAAGTCCACAGCCCTTTGTTCCTCAGGGCTTAGCGCCGCAAGGGCGGCAGAGGTGGCCTTTTGTACCAGGTGACCTGGTTGGTGGTTAAAGGTACAGGCACACGCGCCTCCAGCACAACAGAGTTCAAGGTACGGTAACTCGCCATAGCTAAACAGTGAAGTCCACAGCCCTTTGGTCCTCAGGGCTTTAACATTTTCCTCTGTAGATCCTGGAGGGCTGGAGTCGGTATGGCTACTGCGAGGGAGGAACAGGCGTAGAGGAATCTCGGGAGAAAGTTCATTTTGGTAGCCGTGATCAGTCCCATGAGTGAGATTTCTTGCGTGGTCCAGCGCTTCAGGTCGCCCTCTAGTTCCCGAAATAATCTGGGGAAGTTTGCCTGGTAGGTGTCTTTCGGATTTTCCGAGATGTGGACTCCCAGATAGGGGATGGACCGTTCCCGCCACCTGATTGGACATAGCCTGGTTAGTGTCTCCCATTCCTCTCGCCGGAGGCAGATGCCCAGGGCCAGTGATTTGGAGGAATTGACAGAGAAGCCGGTGACCTCCCTGAAATTCTTTATTTCTGCCAAGGCGTGCCTCACTGAGGTGCTAGCTTCTGAAAGCGTTAGCAGTACGTCGTCGGCGTACAATGCTATTTTGTGTTGGGATGGGCCCACCTGCGGGCCCTTGATGAGTTCATTCTGCCTGATCCTCTGGGCGAAAGGTTCCATTGTGAGGGCGAAGAGAAGGGGAGACAGCAGGCAGCCCTGTCTTGTCCCGCAGGTCATGGGGATCGAGATGAGGGCGCCATTGATCCTCAGGATGGTTTTAGGGGCTTTGTAGTTGGCCAGGACCATGGACCGGAACTCGGGGCCAAAGCCAAGAGCTTCTAAGGTGCACTCCATAAATGACCCGTCAACCCTGTCGAACGCTTTGGTTGCATCTAGGGCCAGTAGGGCAAGGCTTTGGGAGTCTCAGTCGGTGATGTCAATCAGGTTCAGGGTCCTACGGATATTGTCTCCCGCAGTTCTATGCAGGATGAAGCCCGTCTAGTCAGGGTGGATTATTTCTGGAAGTATGTGTGATAGCTGGTTATCCAGGATCTTAGAATAGAGGTTGGCGTCTATGTTCAGTAATGCGATAGGTCTTTACGAGGCTGGGTCTCTCGGGTCCTTGCCTGGCTTCGGAAGGAGGACAGTTGTGGACTCTTGCATTGAGGGAGTCACAGAGCCCGATCCCTTGAATGAGTTAAACAGTGTCACCATGTGGGGAATCAGTTAAGGTTTGAATACTTTATAAAATCTCGGAGAACCCATCCGGGCCCGGGGCCTGCGATTTAAGGACCTTGATAGCCTCGTTGACCTCTTCGTCTGTTATTGGAGCCTCCATCTTCTTTCTCGCAGAATCAGGGAGGCGTGGCAGGGCGGCCCTCTGCAGGTAGGCTTTCTGTTTGGATCGGTCTCGTGGGGGTGCTGTCATAACCTGGGTTAGGTGATCCACTGCTAGTTGTTTCATTGTCTCAGAGTAGTGAATTACCCCTTGTGGGTCGCGGAGCCCTGCGATGGTATTGGTGCGTTTCGTTTTGGCCAGTTTAGCTACCAGTAGCTTGTTAGCCTTGTTGTTTTTGGCATAGTAAAATTGTCTGGTCTTGGCCAGTAATTGCGCAGTGTGCTCCGCATAGTGGGACTCCAACTTCTTTCTAGCCGAACGGAGGGCTCGTTGAGATCTGGGGGATCCACCCGTTCTTCTTTTGGGCTGATTCTGCTGTCTGCAGCTCTTCTTCCAGGGCTCGTCGGGTTTGTCTCCGATCCCGGTGGAATGCCACCCCTTGGGCTATTAGGGCTCCACTAACCACTGCATTGCTTCGCATCCCAGTTGTTAGCAAGAGAGGTGTCTGTGACTGGGTTTTCCTCGAAGATGTTCCTGATGGTGGTTGGGATTTTATCCCTGATTAGCATGTCGTTGAGGATTGGGTCATAAAGCGACCATCTACATGGGGTGTTGGTTGTGGGGGCCTGGATGCGAAGTTCCATTATTATAGGAGCATGATCTGGTAGGATCCTCGGGCCAATGGTCACCTCGTTGGTGAAAGCGAGGGTCTGGGGTGAAGAGAGGAGGAGATCAATTCTGGAGAAAGTTCGGTGAACATGGGGGAGGGGGGGGTAATCTTTCTCGGTGGGATGGAGCACCCGCCATGAGTCCACTACTTCCAGAGTTCTGAAGAGGCGCAGGAGGCTGACGGCCTGCGCGAAATCACCAGGAGCAGGGGGGTGGGATTTGTCTCTGGTGGGGTCTGGAACTCCGTTAAAGTCTCCACCTATTATTGTTTGGCCTTCTATAAAGCCCACGAGGGAGGAGCCCAGCGAGTCGTAAAAGGTTGCCTGCCTCGAGTTGGGGGCGTATACTGACGCAAAGTTATAGAGGTCCCCCAGCAGAAGGCATTTGACGGCCACGAAGCGGCCCTCTGGGCAGGTTATAGAGTCCAAAATTTGAGGATTTAGGTCTTTCCTAAACAGGATCGCTGTGCCCCCTTTTTTAGTGTCTCCCGAGGCAAAGAACTGGCGAGGGTAGATACGGGATCGAAGGCGACCAAAGTCAGCTGGAAGGAGGTGGGTTTCTTGGCGCAGCACCACCCCAGCTTCCTCGTCCTGAAGTTTCTGCAAGATTGGCTTGCGCTTGGGTTGGGGGGGGGCGGCGTTGAGCCCATTAACGTTCAGTGAAAGGCATCTCAGTGTCTGATGCTCCTGGGTCAGAGCCTCTGCTACCCCCTGTTCCGGGGGGGGGGAGATCGTCCGTTAGTTGCCATCATCGAAGTAAGAAGGGAGCGTGCTGTCCTTCTCTTGGGGTTTTAACACCGGCCCCCAACGGGAGGCCAACTTTTTAACTGGCGGGGTGGTCGACATTGTGAGTGCGGCCAAACCCCTGGACAACGGGACCTGTTGAATCATTGAAGTAACTTGGATTTCCAAGGACATGGAGGTGGAACGAACCTTGGCATGGGCCGTGGGTGAAGCCTGCCGCATTTTGCTGTAATAATCTTCGGCTGCGTCGGAAGCGGTGAGTCGGTGTAAAGGGGGGCAGGGCCCCTAGACTGACTGTGTGGCGCTGATTCCAGTTGTACGGCCTGTATGCCATTTACCTCCTCCTGTTGTTTCGGGAAGCGCTCGACGAAGCGGACCGTCTGGGCTGTGGAGCGGGGGTGGACTCCCGGTCTCCTGTTGCCACTGAGGTCGTCAGGGCAGCCGCTGTGGGGGACGAAGGGTGCATAATCTTGCTGGCATCCTCCATATGGGCAATCCTCCGCAGGGTGCCGTTATATGAGAATTGCATGGCTGTTGGGAAGAGCCATCTATACCGGACCGGACGTTCTTGCAGGAAAAGGGCTAAGGGTCGAAGTGCTTTCCTCCTCTGAATGGTTAGGAGCGAGAGATCTTGGTAGATCTGGAGGCGCGAGCCCAGAAAGGTGAGCTCCACTTTTGAGCGGCTGATAGCGGATATAGCCTCTTTCGTGGAGTAAAAATGGACCCTGGTGATGACATCTGGAGGAGGGTCTGATGCCACCCCCCGGCGTGGGCGCAGTCTGTGGGTGTGGTCCAGTAATAATGGGGACTTGTCCAAGTCCAGGAAGAGGGCCTGGAAGAAATCTCTCACATATTCTGCTAGTTGTTTGTCCGAGACTGAGGTGGGAACGCATTGGATGCGAAGGTTTTTGCGGTGGGCCCTATTCTCCAAGTCCTCCTGTTTGGACTCCAGGATTTCGTACCTATCTTGAAGGGCTCTGACTGATTGTTGGATGTCGGCCAGCATGGTTGCTTGGTCCTGCGCGTGGTCCTCGACCTCACCCAGTCTCTGCTCCACCTCAGTAAATCTATTGTTGGTTTGTTCAAGGTTGGTGGAGAGCTGTCATGCAGGCTGTGAATTCGGCCTTAATGTCTGCCATAAATGCTAGTAAGTCGCCTCTGGTAGCTGGGGAGGGGGTCACCCTCCTTTTGATGGTCCTGCAAGGTGGGTCTGGCGGGTTCGGGTTTTTCCCCCTGTCTGGGGCCGTTAACATGGTGGCTATATCCACGTTTTTAGACGCTTTTGTTTGTTTGGAGATGGTGCCAGTCGTGGGATGGATGCTGTGTTGGGGCGGCAAGTTTGTGTTCTGCCTTGAAGGCGCTGCTTTGGGCTAGGGAACGTTGGCTCATGGTTGCAACAGCGAGGGCTTCTCCGGAGACCGCAATGGAGTTGAGTGGGGGGGCGATGGGCCGGGGCGCCCCAGAAAGAGAAGATTCACGGTAGGTGTAGGTCCTCAGGAGCCATCCGCGGTGCCTCAGCTGCCTGGGCTAGTAATTGTGAGCTCCACGAACGGCCTGGGGGGGCCTGAAGGGCAGGGGCCGCCGCCTGGTGGCTCTGGTTGCGTCTGGCGCAGGGTGGCCATGGGTTCCCACCGAAGTAGGGGAACTTGTTGGGGCGAAACTGGTCCAATAGGAGAGCGCAGCAGGGACCCCGCTGGGGGGGGGGTCACCTAAGGTTGTGGTGGTGGCAGCTGGGGGCTCCCAAATCTGTTGTAGGAATGCAGGACCTCTATTTCTTCAGTCGGGGAGGAGGTAGTAGCTGTGAAGGTGGGCCCGAGCGCTCCTGGGCCCAGGGGCAAAAGCCTTGTAATAAGCCGGCACCCGATGGATCCGGGAAGAGAGGGGGAGCCGTGGATCCTCGGCTTCGTCAGCCAGGGTGGGGGGGAGCAAGGCTGGAGATGGGCTGGGGGCGCCCCAGGAGCTAGATCCGCAGGCAGAACACAGGAGGCAGAAGGAGAGGTACGGGGGGGGAGCTGGAAGGAGCCGGCTGCACCGCCTGAACCCCCACAGCCGAGGTGAGGTCCGAGATCCCCACCGGTGTGGGGCCCAGGCCAGAAGCGTTTTGGACCAACCCCACAGCAGGGCACAGGTCCGGACAGGAGAGACCGCCAGGAGGGGCACCTCGGACCCCGCCGAGCATCACGCCGGGGGCGGGGCCACCGCCGGAGCTATGCAGAGTGATGTGCGGGCACCTTGCCCTCAGTGCTGGCGCGAAGGAGATGCTCTGTGCTCCTCAGAGGCTGTGGGCCGCCGGATCAGGAATGCTGGGGCAGGGTGGCTGGTCTGGGGGGTCATCCAGTGCTGGGGCCACCCCCAGCACCCTCAGTGCCGACCCCCGCCTCGATGTCCGACGGCGTCCGCCATCTTGGACCGCGGAAGCCGCCCAGAGCTGCAGAAAGCTGGCGGCGCAGCCGGGTCCCCGCAGAGCCTTAAGCCCCCATCCTCGGTCCACGGGTGCCCCAGGAGTTCCGACGGCCCTAGATGTAGTTAGGGTCCCGACAACATTGCGGAAAGCCGCATCTTTTTGCAATTACGGCAGGCTTCACACGGCTGGCCTCAAGGGAGCAGCCTCATCACGGGCGCTCCAAGCCACGCCCCCATCTTGTCTCTTGCATACTGTAAGCATGGCCATGATGCTTATAGTTTCCTTTGGGGTAGCCCCATCATTGTATCTTGTCTTCTTTTGCATACTGTAAGCATGGCCATGATGCTTATAGTTTCCTTTGGGGTAGCCCCATCATTGTATCTTGTCTTCTCTTGCATACTGTAAGCATGGCCATGATGCTTATAGTTTCCTTTGGGGTAGCCCCATCATTGTATCTTGTCTTCTCTTGCATACTGTAAGCATGGCCATGATGCTTATAGTTTCCTTTGGGGTAGCCCCATCATTGTATCTTGTCTTCTCTTGCATACTGTAAGCATGGCCATGATGCTTATAGTTTCCTTTGGGGTAGCCCCATCATTGTATCTTGTCTTCTCTTGCATACTGTAAGCATGGCCATGATGCTTATAGTTTCCTTTGGGGTAGCCCCATCATTGTATCTTGTCTTCTCTTGCATACTGTAAGCATGGCCATGATGCTTATAGTTTCATTTTGTCGGAGCCCTGTCATTGTATCTTGCATAAACTTAACCAGAGAAACTGAATCTTACCCATGATTATATGCATGGTCTTCAAATAAGGAATGAACGATTTTATTTTAGAACCTATTCAGGTTGCCATGCAATGCGTTTTTCCCTTTGAATGTGCAAATTACGCGATCCGGCCGTTAGGTAACATGAAAGCGGAACACCGTAACCCAAACATTTTGTTAACCGCATGATCACTGAATGTAGACTCACAACTTGAAACTAAGAGCAGATTTCAAAGACATTTGATTATGTTTTATCACTCTGCAGGGTTCGAAATGACGATTCAATAATAAGCAGGAGCTAAAACCAGCTCCTGGGTGCGAGGCATCACCCCGTAGACGGGAGCGACTGCTGGTGAACCAGGAGCGAGTACCCAGCGCACTGCAAATCTCACTTCCACATGAGATGCACACTTTAACTTTGTGTCCATTTAGTATGATTCATTATGTTTACATGTGTACTGGTGTGCGCCTCTTCTTCTTTACAAGCCGTCTCAAATACTCAAAGTTCATGTCATATGTGCATGTTTGTAAGGCACAACTGGCCCGGGTGGCCAAAAGTAGACTCTTCTAGGCTAGACACATGAGCCAAAGAGCTCCCAGCTCCCCTCGGTTTCGAACCCTGCTCTGGCCGTCCCCCACTTATGTTTACAATCTAGAATGTGATCCCAGGCGGGACCCCATTAGGAAGAGCACCCCATGTGTGTGTTGGCAGTCGGTGATAGTCCATTCAGGCATTGTCCCTTGCAAGCCAATGTGCCCACATTTCACTGAGTGCATGATGGTGCATGTGCGGCTGCGCAGCACACAGTCATCCAGTCTCTACATGTGCATCAGCTATAGGGCTACACCATTTCTGCATCTTCCGTGAGTAGCACCACGCTGCAGCAGTGACTGCTAGTTATCCGGCAGGGCCCTAGACTCAAACCTGATTGCAAAAGAAAGTCACAAGTCTATTCATTGGGCCTTGGGTTTAACAAATGGCTATTCTGGGATATTCACCGCTCCACCCCCAAACCATTATATCGTTATTTTACACTAAATATAGCCTCAGAGGTGGATGCAAATTTTGTGAAAAGGCACCTGATGAATTTAAATGTTTTTTTGACAGTATGGATGGTACCTACAAGTGCTTTTCTTCAATACTTTTGGAAGGGGTTAAAATGTGGGAATCTCTACCTTTCCCATGCAATGTATCAAAACATTCCGAACGAACCTGTTTGTAAAATATGCACAATATTCACATGAGCAACCTCTGTATGCCGTTGTTACCACCCTCAAAATGAGCGTGGACATGGATAGAAAAACACCTATATGTTAATGGAAAGTGGATTTTTTGAAAACCATCACCTGTATTTTGTACAAATCCACTCGCAATACTACTGGTCCAGTGGTATCGCTGTAATTGTTTTGGATTCCTACTGGTGATAATGGTAACCACTGCCGGCAGGAATCTGCTCTTACGTTGCAAAAAGGCCCTTACTAATCCTTTATTCTATAGGCTTCCCCTTTCTATTACCCTCAAATACCTTGAAGCTAAGGTTGGGCTGATATCATTGGTATCTCCGAGCAAGAGGGGGAGAAGTGGGCAGTGGAATATATGACACCTACTCTTGCTCTGCATGGCCAATCAATTCATGTTTATAATCTTAATATGGAACAAATAATAGAGCATTAATGTGTTAAAAGTAAAGATTCTTTAAAGTTCGATAATAGATTTGATGAATGTAGCAAATGAACTTGTTTAATCATTATACTTATTATTTTCGGTTTATCTTTCTTTGCAGGTCTGAGACTAGGATATCCACAGATATGAATTGCAGATGAAACCTCTAAGGAAGAAGAAAGGTGCACTATTGACTCGATACAGACCATACCTCTGTAGCAGTGTACCTCCATCAAGAACTTGTTCCAAGCAGCATTCCCAGCTTGTGCTTCTGGAAGACTGATCAACCACCCCATTCTGGAAGCCTGAGCCCCCATCCCATCCCATCCCATCCCAGCCTGGAGCCTTTAGAAGCCTGGCCATCCTTCAAAATTGACACCTTTGTAAGGCTGGAGCCTCTGGAAGCATGACCAGGTCTACGTACCGTTTTCCAGCATGGAGTCTCTGAAGGTCAGAGAAGCCTTCCCAACATCGAGCCTCTGGAAGTCTGAGCACTTAGCCACCATGGAGCCGTTGGAAGCCTTGGGGACTCAAGTCGGGGCAAGGCCAATGAGTGAAAAGGTTGGACATCTAACAATATCAGGCAGCCTCTATAAAAGGGCCTTCCAAGACACACTCCCCAAAAATGATCAAGAGCACGAGGAAAGCTCTTTCATGAGTAAATGCAGTTTCCGGGGGAGTCCAGGAGCTCCAAGGATTCCTGAGTCTGAGTTCCCAATTGGGGATGTCCATAACCGAGACCTCTTAGCTACGCTGCAGCGACTGGAAGCAAAAATGGATCACTTGCAGAATACCATGGAGGTCATGCCCAGTAAAGTAGAGGGGATTATGAGGCACATCTGGCGAACAAATGGTCAAGAGTTCCTAAAAAAAGGAGTAGCGATTGTGGACATGGTTAGTCCGGCATCGGGCAGTGATTGTATTGGCAGCAGCTTTCCCACACTTACAGTCAGTACACGGGAGCCAGGCCCATGTCTTCAGCCAGAACCAGATCAACTGCAAAATCATTGTTTACAACCAGTGCTTACTGATGAACAGGGCCAACAGAAGCAATGCATAGGACCAGTGTTTACTCATGGACAGTGTCAACCGAACAAGGGTAGAACACCAGCGTTTCCTGGTAATAAGGTGGAACAGACAGCACCCACACAGACGATGTGTAGTGGTCAACAGCACCTAGGGCTAGTAGTAACGGGTGGACGAGGTCAATCTCACAACCGGTGCACAAACTCACCATTCAGTAACACACCGAAGCCAGATACGAATTTGAAGCTAGAACCACTCTGTCTTCAGGAACGGGGACAAGAGGAGTATCGAGTTACACAACAAGTGTTTCCTGGCGATCCCGGTCCCCATTGGAACTTCAGCCATGAACAATTGTGCACCAATAGGCAGAGCGACAACCTGGAACCATTGTTTCCAGTCAGGCAAAATCCACAGCAGAACTTAAAGGTAGAACCGTTGTCTCCTGGACAAGTTCCAGATCAAAAGTCCAATCCACATGGTCCGCTTGATACTTTTCCACCGTTGGCATCTGATAGTCTGCCTTCAGATGGAGCTGGCTTCATAGACTCGGTGGGAATATTAGAAGCAACCCCAGACATCCTGCTGCTTAATGCCACCACAGGTAAGATTGTTTTATCATGAATCTCCCTCAAGAACGGGGCGGGTACTAAGACGAATGCAATATATGACAAACCCACCCTGTCCATCATTTAATAATTATAGTTATGTTGATTGTAAGAGATGTGTGCATTTATCAGACTAGCACACATAATGGCCCTCATTTCGAGGTTGGTGCTAGTCAGGGTGCTATTAGCGCCATGACTAGCACCAGTACCGGTACCGCCACCGACTTGGTGGTATGGGGACTTAGGTCCAGTCCAACCTTGGCCGGACTGGTAAGTCCCCATTTGAAAAGTCATTCCCCATTCCCATTTGAGCCCCCATTGGGCTCAAGGGGAAGTGGGAAAGCGGCAATAACGGTACCGTAAATTGCGGTACCGTTATTGACCCCGGTATCCCTTTGCGGGTCCCGTCCTTAATGCCTGCTAAAACCAGGCATTAAGGAAGGACCCGCAAAGTGACCTCTGAATAGGGCGCAAAGGGATTACCGGCACCGGTGCCCGGTATCCCTTTGCGCCCGGGTCGTAATGACCCCCAATGTCACTTATGTGAACCTATCCTAATCTGTAAGAAGGTTTTTGCGCTTTTCAAAATAAAAGATGTTTGCACAAACCATTTTAAAACCTTCTGGTAACACATGCATTTCCCCACACCATAGCATACACATGGAACTAACGGTGTGCAGTCATAATGTCGAAAAAATAATGTTGAATTACAAAAATGTCTAAAACATAATGTTGAGAAAAAAAGTTGTTTTTGTTTTTGTTTTGTTTTTTTTAATTTATTTTTTACTTTTTTTAAAAAAAAATGTATTTGTTTTTTTTTTGGGTTCCAGGGGTAAAACAAAAACATTTTTACAAAAAAGGTGGGTTGGGGGGGGTGCACCCCATTTCGAACAAAAAGCAACCAAAAAAAGAAATTCGACTTTTTATTTATTTATTTGACATTTTGACTTGCGACATTGACATTCGACTTTATGACTATAAACCGGAACTAACAATATGATAGTTAATTTACATTTCATCTGAAGGGGCCAGGCACGGACCTGACCCTTGTGCCTCCCCCTCCAACTCTATCTGCCCCAGAGGCCCTGCACAGTCCTGAGAGATCGAGCAAAGCTGTGGCAATATCCAACCCATGCTCGGTGCTTCCTCCTTGGAAATAGTGAAAATATGCATTTTCAAAGCCAACAGTTTTGGCTTTTGTCTAGGCTAAGAAAAGGCATTTGCCACGCATGCCATATTAGTACTACCTGGCCATGAGATATGTGAATATGAAGGCAACACCTAGGAAATGCCCATGCACAAGCCAGAGCATATGGCTTTGTCCATGCTTGTTTTAACAGGACTGTTCTAAATCAAGTGGTGGAAGGCACGCTTATTTGAGACATTTTTATTACATCAGTAGTGTATTTACAGATGCAATTGAGCCATTCACCTTAGCTGACTGCTTATAAATAACACTGGCATGCAAAACAGAGCGAGCTCACAGATTCCAGAAGGATGTGTTTTTTGTGGGCAGGGGCCAGGTGGTGGGTGGGCATGGCTATAGGGATTTGTATGGCCACAGGTTGTGAATGGATTGGTTGAATAATCAAAGAACAAGCACAGGCTTGGTGTCCCTCCTCGCGTCATTGCTCTCTTGACTTTACTATAATGAAATGGGTAGCACAAACTAAAAGTGGTGTTTTTTACAATCAACATAAACTGCTAATGCATCATATTTTACGTCGCACTAGTGAAGCATTTAAACCACACAGTGATCTCTCCATCCACTGCAAAATTGCATATTTACTTGTATGTTCCAAAAGAAAGCTGTACTTTGCTTGGGCAAAACAAGCTGTGTCAAAGACAACAGTTTCGACTTTTGTGTATGTATGGGATAAAATGTTATGTCAAAAGAGCAAGCTTGAGACGTTCAGTAGATAAATGATGGGAACCTTTATTGGAGATAAGGTTCAGCTCATAACATAAGACGACCCCCAGCAGGAGGGACACAACCGTCCCACTAGGGTCCTGCTTCCTCACTCGCCCACAGTAGAACCCTTACCATAAGATGCAGTTCTGTGTTCTATGGACACTAGGTGACAGCAGACACAGTGTAGGAAATGTTAGACACTTTTGAATTAGCATGTAAACATGGATTCACTGTACATTTAAAACATGGATGCACTGCACATCCAATCTACATAGAGAACAATACATATGGAATCCAGTAATAAGGTATCCCGTCAAATGATTGACAAAGTCCTTGCATGTGAAGGTTCCTGCATGCAACCAACTGAAACATTAAGATTGATATAACAGAGCCACCCTTTCCTTATTCCAAATACCTCCTCCCTTAACCAACACTGACAAACCCAAATCCTTCACAACTTGTTTGGGTTCAGAAAACAATGAGGCTCCTTTACGAACTTTGGTGGGGAGTTTGACTTTAATCCAATCACCCTCTTTGACCTTTAATTCCCTACAACAATTCTTCTGATCATACCTCTCCTTGGATCTAACTCCAGATTCATAAATTGTCCTTTTCACACTCTCTAGATCCACACCCACCATTTTTGATTTGCCCATCCAACCTGGACATAATTGGGTATTTGGTTTTCTTCCTCTCAAGATCTCAAACGGAGTCACACCTGTGACACTGTGGGGAGTTAACCTATACTGGAACGTTCGTTCCATCACCGTTCTCACCCAATCTCCTCCAGTAGCCACCGCTATCCTGATAGCCTCCATTAAAGTCCTATTGAACCGTTCCACACACCCGTTACTCTGGGGATGATATAAAGAAGTATTTACTTGCTCGATTCCATGTTTATCTAAGAACTCTCTGAACTCTTTGGAAACAAATTGAGGTCCATTGTCAGACAAACACCTCCTGGGAAACCCTTCTCTCCAGAATAGTTGTTCCATAAATCTCATTATGCTACTGCTGGATATATCCTTAAGTACACACACCTCAGGCCATTTAGATAATAGATCCATGACCACTAATAAGTAGCTATCTCTTCCACCACCAATGTTAAATGGACCAAGGAGGTCCAAAGCAATTTCGTCCCAAGGGACACTTGGAGACACCCTCACTAACATGGGAACCTTTTGCACCTTCAAACCTTTGTGCCCCCTCAACACATTCCACACAGTCTTTGACTTGTTCCTCAGCGTCTTTGTCGATATCTGCCCACCAGAATTCAGATCTTACCAAATCCTTCGTTCTGGCAAGACCTAGGTGTCCAACATGGGCTAACTCCAAAAAAGATTTCCTCATACCAACTGGAACAACCATCTGATGACCCTTGTATAAATAACCATCCTGCACCCATAGCTCCTCCTTTACCTTGGTAAAACCACTAATCTCACCTTTATGGCTCTTAATTTTTCCTTCCACAACCAGGGTAAGTATCTTTTGATATACCTCATCCTCGGTGCAAGACACGTCCCACACACTCTTCTTCAATGTTTCATGTACCTGGAATATCTCTGCACTCTCACCTGAACTTAAGTAATCACCATTACTAGAAACGTCTCTCTGGACAGATCTAGATAATGTGTCTGCAACCACATTAACCCCCCCCCCCTTCACATGAAGCATGGTATACTGTAGACCTTGCAATGCAGTGACCCATTTCATAATGCGTCTTGACACTCCCTCCAAACCACCTATTGTGAAAATTCCAACCAAGGGTTTATGGTCTGTGCAAATAGTGAAACTCCTTCCCCACAAAAACCCTTTAAACTTCTCGACTCCCCAAACACACGCCAGAGCCTCCTTCTCAATAACAGAATATCTAGATTCCGGCCCCTTCAAGGACCTGGATGCAAAAGCCACAGTCTGTAAACCTGTCTGATTCTCTTGCATGAAAACAGCACCAATACCATAATCACTGGCATCAACGAAGAGTAAACTAGGTCTACCTTCCTCAAATATTTTCAAAATGGGAGCATTGACAATAGCTTCTTTTATCATTATAAATTCTTTCTTGCAATGGTCATTCCATTTAAAGTTTACTCCCTTGCGGGTAAGCGCTCTCATGTTCCTTGACATTTCTGATAGGCCTCTGACAAATTTGCCATAATACTCCACCAGTCCTAAAAATTATAGTATGTCCCCTTTTGACTTGGGCTCCTCCATTCTTTTTATGGCCTCAATAGTCTCCTCCTTGGGTTTGACACCTTCCCCAGTGATCTCATGACCCAAGTACACCACTTTGTTGGCTTTGAAAGTACATTTTTCCATAGCAATAGTGAGCCCTGCTTCCTTCAAAATGTCTAAAACTCTCTTCAACAGATCATCATGCTCCTTCTCGTCACTCCCACACACAAGAACATCATCCTGATAACACATCACCCCTTTTTCACCTCCAAGTAATCTATGCATTATGCTCTGAAATACACTTGCAGCTGAGACAAACCAAATGGCATGCGAACACACCTGAATAAACCAATCGGGTTGATAAAGGCGGTAAGATCCCTGGAATTAGGGTGTAGTTCTACCTGAAGGTAGGCCGACTTAAGATCTAGTATGGAGAACACCTTTGACCCAGCTACTCCCACCATCAAATCATCTATTCTGGGAAGAGGAAACCTGTCTGCCACAACCATGCTGTTCAGGTGTCTAAGATCAATACAGAGCCTCAACGACCCATTACTTTTTCTGACCACCACTATGGGACTAACCCACTCGGATTCATCTATTCTCTCAATGACTCCATCACTTTCCATTCTCTTGAGTTCCTCCTCCACATCTCCTTTAAGGGCAAGTGGAATAGTTCGCAGTTTTGCAATTTTTGGGACATCACCTTTTTTTAGACAAATTACATGCACAAATTCCTTCAGACACCCCAACTTTCCAGATGAGGTTGCTTGTATCTCTGTAGAATCTCCACTCGTAACAGACATTACCTGCTCAGGGTGACTTGCCTCAAGCCTTATCTTCAATTCAGCCTGATCACTCCATGACAACAACTCTCCCCCTCTGTTGGTAACATACACATAACCTTTAGCCTTCCTGTCCTTAAACTGTAGTTCGGCATCAAAGCACCCTATAATGTCTATGGGAATATCTCCATAAGCATTTGCTTTGACTGTATTCTCCCACAGAGTACAACAAGCGAATTTGTCCCTCCACACTTCCACACTTATCAAGGTATAATCAGCACCACTATCCATTACCATGCGTATAGGTACACCTCGAATTACAACCTCAGCATAAGGTTTTTGTTTTTTCACCATGCCATTGACAGCATTCACTGAAAAGACAACTTCCCTGCCATCCTCACAATATGATTCATCTTCATAACTCGCACTTATTTCATTCACCTGGTTTGGCCCAGCATTGAAGTTTCTGCAACACCGGGCAATGTGCCCTCTCACACTACACTCATTGCATATAATATGAACAGCAAAGCATTCCTTATCCGATGCTATATGTGATAAGCTTCCACATCTAAAACACTGTCTACCAGGAAAACCCCTGGAAGGTCCAGAATCCTTAACCATCTTGAATTAACTCATGTCTTTGGGTGTTCCTCTAATGTCCTTTTGTAGGAACCCATTGACGCCACCCCCTGCCGGCTGCAGGTCTATTTTCTTCACCTTTTTTCCCATACTGCGAGGTGCATCTAGAATTCCCAGTACTCTGCCTCTGAACAGCTTTTGACCCCTTTTGCACTGTTCCTTCACTCTCATCCAACTTGGGTTTGCCATTGTTCACAGTATCTGACTGAAGAACCTTAATGCACTTGTCGGTGTGTTCCACCATTTTCGCTATCTCAATTGCTCGATCCAAAGTGGGATTCCTCTCTTTCCATAGTTCCTTCCTAATACTGTCATTGGAACATTTAATCATTAGTTGGTCTCTTAGATGCTCATCCTGACAGTGTGTACATTTGCATTTTACCGCTAGACCCCTCAGAGCGGTGATAAAATCCTCAATACTTTCACCATTCTTTTGCTCCCTCGTGGCAAATCTATATCTTTCCAATATGATGTTCTCCTCCACTCTAAAATGTCTGTCCAATTTCGCTAATGTCCTTTCATATGGACCAGCATCTACAATATCAGAGGGTTCTGGCAATCTTTTTAAGACCTCTTGGCCTGCAGTTCCCAAACAGTGAAATAACAGTGCCTCCTTGCGCTCATTGGAGTAGTTAGCTCCAAACACCGCCAGCGCATACTTGTTGAATCCCTCTTTCCAGTCCACCCATCTAACCCTGGGCACACCTGGAACTGCAAGAAAAAACACAGGTGCAGGCACATTCACCATGTTTCACTCCAAATATTGCAGATATAAAGTGAATTTATAATAGCTACCAGCACTGTGGTTTCACTCAGCTAGATTTCCCACTCATTATCAGTCCTGCAATGCTGAATTCAATGTTAGCTCCCCCAGTGCATTTCCAGTGTACTCACCAAGGAGCATCTGAACACAGGAGTCGGTAGTTGCCACTCCGGGACTCCGCGCGCCTTCTCCTCAAAACAATCGCGGCGTGTAATATTGTCAACAAACCGCCGTATCACTGATCAGCTGAGCGGATCGAAGCAGATCACTATGGAAATGGTGGCCAAACAAAATGGCCGCCACGCCTTTAGGTGCTTTCCTTGAATGCGCGATGACATCACATGGATGCACAGAGTCGCACAAGGACCAAGGGGAATGGCGACCATGGGGAACGCGCGAGGAAACAAGGCACCTGCAAGGTAAGCAGCTGTCTTGCGTGCGAGCGCGCCGAGCATTCAGAGGTTTACTCACTTAAATGACGCTGGAACGCCAACTGTCTCTCAGCGGTTTCACTCGCCCCTCTCCGGGTGCAGGGCGGCAATGTACGCAAAGTACAGTGCACCAACACGTCAACACTATCTCCGCTGTCTCAGCCGGGGACCCAATAAACTGCAGGGCATTCACCTTCTGCTGCCGCAGACCACGAAAAGGCCTTTGGGATCCTCCCAAAGCACTTGCGGAGTCCGCCCAGCCATTGCTCCGCACGAGACAGCTGGGTCTGTGCTGGTCCGTCAATGATCCTCAAACAGGGGCCCTCTCCAGCTTTGCCAGGCCTCACTCTGCAGCTGGCTCACGTCCAGACTCTTCAGCTGTGCCGGGCGTCGTCCTCAGGGTCCGCTCGAAATCCTCGTCGCCAAATGTTATGTCAAATGAGCAGGCTTGAGACGTTCAGTAGATAAATGATGGGATCCTTTATTGGAGATAAGGTTCAGCTCATAACATAAGACGACCCCCAGCAGGAGGGACACAACCGTCCCACTAGGGTCCTGCTTCCTCACTGGCCCACAGTAGAACCCTTACCATAAGATGCAGTTCTGTGTTCTATGGTTACTAGGTGACAGCAGACCCAGTGTAGGAAATGTTAGACACTTGTAAATTAGCATATAAACATGGATGCACTGTACATCCTAACACTTTTCCCATAAACTCCTAAAATGGTACCACCTGGCCATAAGATAATAGCAGGAAAATGAGTACCTAGGCAGTGCCTGGCAAATGCTTATCTCATACCGATAAACAAGCCAAAGGCTTTGGCTTTGCTAGTGCTTGTTTTGAACCGGGCTACAGTGCAAGGACATACATACTGTGGAAATAATGTGTAACACTCCTCACCAAACTGGTCCTGCTGGAGCGACTGATTAACTCCCACCTTTATTGCGGATCCTGTGATGACTAGGACAACTGATGGGATGTTGGCATCAGCTTTAGGCAAACCTAAATCCTCATTGCCACTTGATCCAATGCCTTTATACCTTCTCCAAGCTTTCCCATCAAACTCTGCGTCACTCTTTTCTGAATGGTACAATTCCAGCTTCTCTAAAAGGCACATTGGCTGCTCCTCTTCTAAATAAATCCCATCTCGATACCTCAGATTCTATTAACTATCAGCCTAGCTCTATCCTGCCAATGCGGATGAAGCTCATGGAATCTATTTTTACCCCCCAACTTTCACATCTCGAGTCGAATTCTCGTCTTCATCCTTTTCAGGTAGGTTTAGATCTCTTAGGGGGATGGAATCGATGATGATTTCTGTTTTGGACGACACGGCCGTGCTCCAGGACCGCAGTGAGTTCCGAGTTCTTATTCTCCTTGACCTCTCCACGGCCTTTGATACGATTGATCATTACACTCTTAGATGCCCGGAAGCAATGGGTTTACCCTCCCATACGTGGTTTTCTTTTTTTTTTATCAGATCGTTCTCACGTGGTCTCTTTATTCCCGTTTCAATCAACGTCTGTTTTTATCACTTGTGTTGTCTCCCAGGGTTCCTCTTTGTCTCCTTCTTTTTAACATCTTCCTTTGCCCTCGGGCAGATTTAATTTTGTCCCATGGAGTATGCTTTACACCTACTATAATAACGACACGCAGCTGATTTTCCGACTTAACTCCCCTGAGTCTGATCCCCTACGAACATGTCGAGTGTCTGCAGGAGACTGGAGCGCGTCTAGTGTCTACAGGAGCTCTAGTGTCTGCAGGAGACTGGAGTACGTCTAGTGTCTACAGGAGCTCTAGTGTCTGCAGGAGATCTTGTGTCTGCGGGAGACTGGAACATGTCCGGTGTCTGCGGGAGACTGGAACATGTCCGGTGTCTGCGGGAGACTGGAACATGTCCGGTGTCTGCGGGAGACTGGAACATGTCCGGTGTCTGCGGGAGACTGGAACATGTCCGGTGTCTGCGGGAGACTGGAACATGTCCGGTGTCTGCGGGAGACTGGAACATGTCCGGTGTCTGCGGGAGACTGGAACATGCCCGGTGTCTGCGGGAGACTGGAACATGCCCGGTGTCTGCGGGAGACTGGAACATGTCCGGTGTCTGCGGGAGACTGCAACATGCCCGGTGTCTGCGGGAGACTGCAACATGCCCGGTGTCTGCGGGAGACTGCAACATGCCCGGTGTCTGCGGGAGACTGCAACATGCCCGGTGTCTGCGGGAGACTGCAACATGCCCGGTGTCTGCGGGAGACTGCAACACGCCCGGTGTCTGCGGGAGACTGCAACACGTCCGGTGTCTGCGGGAGACTGCAACACGTCCGGTGTCTGCGGGAGACTGCAACACGTCCGGTGTCTGCGGGAGACTGCAACACGTCCGGTGTCTGCGGGAGACTGCAACACGTCCGGTGTCTGCGGGAGACTGCAACACGTCCGGTGTCTGCGGGAGACTGCAACACGTCCGGTGTCTGCGGGAGACTGCAACACGTCCGGTGTCTGCGGGAGACTGAAACACGTCTCGTGTCTGCAGGGGACTGGAACATGTCTCGTGTCTGCAGGCGACTGGAACACATCTCGTGTCTGCAGGAACTCTAGTGTCTAGAGGAGACTGGATGTTGGAAAATTGGCTGAAGCTCAATGGAGAAAAAACTGAGATCCTAATTATTGGCCCCAGGAGTCTGATTATCTGTGGAACTCGGCTGTCAGGCCGGAGTCTCTTGGCCTTTGTCCCACTCCTAGTGCCTCAGTGAAAAGACTTGGAGGTAAATTGAAATCTTCTGGCTCCTTAAATGAAGAACTTTGTAGAAGATTTTGCCTTTTATTCCTCTTCATCTTCGATCTTCAGTGGTCACCACTTCAATTATTGGATCAATTGATTACTGTAATGACATTATTTAGGTAATCCGACTTTCTATTGCACTGTCTTCAAATTTTGCAAAATTCTGCAGCGCGTCTCGCACTTAATGTTCCAAGGCTTGCACATATTACACCTTTGCTGCACCAACTTCATTGGATTCTGATAAAGCAAGGAATTGGGTTCAAGACTTTTTGTATTGTGAATCGAGCTACTCAGCTACCTTTTCTTAGACACAAACGCCTTACTCCCTCTAGATCTCTGCGTTCCTGTTCTCAAACTTTGTTTACAGTTCCTAGATCCCGCAAAGCTCGTGCTGGTGGGCGATCTTGGCCCAAAGTTGTGGAACGCTCTTCCATCTCAAATACAGGAGATGGATAGCCACCTTCAATTTTGTAAAGCTCTAAAGAATTTTCTTTTTATTTAAGGTATTAAGGGTCGGAGATCTCAGACATCCCTGCTCTCAGCGCTTAGATGCCTTATTGCCATGGCTTTGTGCTTTATACATTACAATACAATACAATACTGCGTATAAATCATGTGTCTGAAGGGACGCTTGCTTCAGACATGTTCATTATAACAGTAACACATTTACAACTGCAATTCAGCCATTAACTCTCAGCAGACTGCTTTGAAAGAACACTGGCTGGCACTTACGGCACATTGTTTGATGGTACTGCTTAATAAAGGTGGCTCAAAGAGATCCCAGGAAGATGTGCTTTGGGTGGGAATGGTCATAGAGATTTGTTAGGGAGAATTCTCTGTTTAGGCTGAATTTCCTAACCTAGTGAGTCCCCCAGCAGCTTTGCTGGATTTTTGGGGTTTATTTTTTTCTCCTGCCCAAAGTGAGACTCTTTTACACTCACTCTTGGGCATGATTTGAGTGTATTCCTTTGACTCTAGATGTGTTTAATGGGCTATGGGATCTTTTACTCCATAGGGCTTCATGTGTTTTTGTGATGCGTGTTACACAGCACCCTCAGTGCAGTAACACAGGGGTGTCGTAGTGACCCCCCAGTATAGACTCCATACCCTGGGACTGACTACTGTCTCCCAGGGCATGTAAAGTCACCATTGACTTTACAGTCTTGAATTCTGAACAGAACCAGTACAAACCATCATAATGTGGACGTACTGGCTGGGGCAATTCGATTGCCCCGGGGTCTGTTAGTCGAAGGGGCACGTCTCCGTCTCCCCTGATCGAGTTTTGGCTGGTGGCAGTGGATACTACTTTTTATATTCAACCGCGAATATTTCTCTATGGGATTTCCCATTGTTTTAGGCTACTATCTTTATTTAATTATTTACGGTAGCCTCGAACATACCGCTGGTTTATTTAATTATTATGAATTCTCCGGTTGGTAGGGCGGGGGGCGTGGCTAGCGCGCGAACGATGCGGACGTGAGCCGAGTGAGCTCCCGTGAGCGCCGATACAATCCTGTACCTTTATCCTGCTTCCTGGGGACTTCGAGCGATTTCAACGCCACGATTGTGCCCGTGAAGCTGTGGGCTAGGATCGACTGAAATCTGGGCACTTAACGGTCCACCCGACGAGCTAAATCTACAGTTTTGCTGAAGGCCGGTGGCGCCGTCCGAACTGCGAGATCAAGATGGCCGCCGGGGCCTGAGGGCAGGTCTCCTTTGCATGATTGTGGCTCGTGGCACGGTGTGAAGCGGTATACGAGGCGGACACCATTTGTACCTGCTGGCACCCGGAGGACGCCTGGACAGACCCGAGCCCAGTGACAAGCGGGGGCCCCCCCCCCCCGTTCTTGGGGCCATCTCGTCCCAGCGCCGAGCGGTGGAGGACAGCAGCGACCCGGCTTGGCCGCGCTAGAGGTAGGTGGGTTCCCCCCCCCCGCTCCACACGGAAGACGGAGCCGGGTGTCGCGTAAGGGGCATAAGGGAACCACCACCTAGCGAGGGACTGTGAGATACGGAGGAGGCCTGTACGGTCTCTGGGGGCCCTGTGGAACCCCAATTCCTATCCAGAATACATACATACGGTTGGAGGACGCTCTGGGGACCCGCGGCCTGCAACACGACACATCGAAGTGGGTTCAACTGGGTATAAATAATATCACTCGGCCCACTGTGCCCGACGCTCCACAGTCTCCGGAGCCATGGGGAAAGACAGGGGCAAAAAAATCATCCACACAGAGCAGTATGGACCAATTTGCTGTCGCTGCTACCCCGGCCCCGGTGGACCCAGCAACACGTCTGAACTCCCCCACGGGGACGGCCCTCTTTCCCTACACGATGTAATGGCGGCCATTGCTAGTTCCCGATCCTCCATGGAGACCAAAATAGACAGTATGGCGGCAGATGTTTCCTTCCTGCGCCACGACCTGCAGAAACTAACTTCCAGAACAGGAGAGGCGGAACACCGCATCTCTGAGGTGGAGGACAACATTGGCGGGATCAATCGCCAACTGTCCCAGGCCTTGAACCGCCTTAAAACCCTTGAGTCGAGGGTGGAGGATGGAGAGGGGAGATCCCGCCGTAACAACGTCCGCATCCTGGGCCTGCCGGAGGGGGAAGAGGGACAATGCATGGAACTATTCTTGGAGCAGTGGCTCGTGGATATCTTTGAGGCCACATCCTTTTCAAAGTTTTTCTCAGTGGAGAGGGCTCACAGGGTGCCGCCGGGCAAACCACCCCCGGGCGCTCCGACACGTACTATTATCGCCCGCCTACTCAACTATTGAGACAGGGACGCCCTCCTGCAACTGTCACGATCACAGGGGTCGATTACCCATAACGGCTCCCGAATCGCCTTTTTTCCGGACTATACCCGAGAAGTGCAACAGGCACGACAATCATTTGAACCACTCAAGAGACAACTGGCTCAATTGAATGTGAAATACGGCCTGCTCTTCCCGGCCCAACTAAAGATTTATCATAAAGGAACTACTGTTTACTTCAGTGACCCGCAAGAGGCATGGAAATGGGCCGAGGCCCATGTAGAAGGCGACTGGACAACAAGGCCAAGAAGACCGAGAGGAAGACCCCGGCCGAGGCCTAGGCGAGCCTCCCCGAGGGGACACCCAGAACAGGAAGGACAGGAGATCCTGGAGCCGGTGGCAGATCAAGAAGGACACTAAACGGAGCATTGCCCCCTTACTCCTGGGGCCTAGGAGATGTGCTCTGACAGGGGGGTGCGCACCTCTCGCACCCCTGAGCCCCATGCATAAATAGTCCACCATGGAAGATGCTGACATTGGCGCAAGGGAAGGAACTCTGGAGGAGGCTCTCGTTTCCCCCCCTTAGCTAAGTCTTTTTTCCCCTCTCCCTTCCATTTCCCCCCCCCCTCTTTTTCCTTTTTCTCTTTCTTGCTTATCTAGACCCTGTCCAAGGGTCTGGCTTTTGAGCTGATACCTTAATTAAAGGCTCAGCTATGTTGGGGCGACAGGTACTTCGTGTTGGGGTGGAGTATAGGGTGGGGAGGAGTTGGGAATGTTTAAAAGTTTTGTTAGTTATTCCAAGACTGTCATGTGTTCGTAGGTCATGCGAATCATTACCTCTGGCTGATGGCGCTTTGTACTATTTTACGGAACATCCCTGCTCTTTTGATACAGACAGATACCATGTTGTCTTCTTTTACTGGTTGCTACACCCTTGACAGTCCCACTATGTGTACTAAGCATCCTCCGCACAGATTAACTGGACACCCATACGACACACTAAATCTCTGAAATTCCTTATTTGGAACGTGAATGGGATGGGGTCGGGAATCAAACGGCGTCTTCTCAGACAATTCTTAAACAGACACTCCCCTGATGTGGCCCTTCTGACAGAAACCCACCTGGCGGGATCAAACTGTGCCTTTTTTCAGAGGACTAACTACCAACTTGCCTTTCAGGTGGGGTATACAATGGGCTCCAGGGGCACCCTCATTCTGATACACAAGCGTATCCCATTTGTCCAGCAAATGGTTGAAAGGGATCGGAGGGGCCGATACGTGTTCGTTATGGGAACGATCTGGGGTCAGACGGTGGCTATCGCCTCAATCTACTCTCCACCTGGGTTGGGACAGGAGTTACTGGACGACCTTACTACCCTTATAGGGAAACATCACCCTGATACACTTGTTCTGGGGGGAGACTTCAATGACACCATGAATGATAGTGTGGACCGTTCCCATCTCCGAAATCGCAACCCAAACACTCCCACTAGATTGGCCAATTTTACATCTGCTCTTGGGCTCTGAGATGTATGGAGAGAGTTACACCCAAATGCTAGGGAATATTCCTTCCACTCCGGCGCTCACGGCTCCATGTCCAGACTGGATTATCTCTTTTTGCCACATACCGACCTTTACAGGGTGATGTCCGCAGCTCTACTCCCCCGGGGTGTCTCTGACCACTCACCTCTCTCAGTTGAATTATGTATGCAGGGCCCCCTCCCCCCTAGAACGTGGAGACTTAACAACTACTACCTGGGGTCCCCGGAGCTGATGGCTCGCCTCGAGGAGGTGTCTGCCGGTCTGCCGAATACTTTGAAATTAACAAGGGGTCGGTGGATAACCACGTGATACTATGGGAGGCATATAAAACAGTGCTAAGGGGTGAGATTCTTTCCTGGACGACACATAAAAGAAAGACCCGGCTTCGGGAAATACTAAAAGCCGAAGAGGAAGTGAGTAACTGGGAGACTAAGCATATTTCTGACCCTACGCCCAAGACCCATCGATCCCTCCAGCGTGCCCAAGAATGCCTCCGGAACAGAGCGATGGATGACGCCAAGCAGGCCCATTGGCAGGCTAGAGCGAGGGTGTACGAACTAGGGGACAAGGCAGGTAAACTGCTCGTCTGGTTACAGAGGAGGGACGAAGGACAACGCCATGTTCGTGAAATAGTTACGCCACAGGGCGACAGCTACCATTCGGACTCTGGGATCGCTGAGGCCTTCGCAGAGTTTTACGCGGACCTGTACCGAGCCCCGACCTCACCACTAAATCACTCCCTCCTAGATGCGGTAACGTTACCAACTCTCTCGGGACAACAGAGAGACCAGTTGGACTCTGCCTTGTCGGAGGCTGAGATCTCGGAGGCGCTGTCTCAGCTCCAATCAGGGAAGGCCCTGGGCCCGAATGGATTCCCTGTCGAAACTTGGCAAAAGTTGGGAGCAGATAAAATGGCGGCTCCTCTACACAGACTGTTCCTTACTGCCCGGGATCAGGGGACCCTTCCACCAGATCTTTGTAAGGCGACTATCGTAGTCATTCCCAAACCTGGCAAACCTCCACATGATTGTGCCTCCTATAGGCCTATATCACTGATCAACGGGGAAGCTAAGATCCTCGCTAAGCTACTAGCGAACCATTTGCAGTTAGTTGCATCCACCCTGATACACCCGGACCAATGTGGATTTATGCCGTGCAAATCGACTCGGATGAATCTACGCCGCTTCCATCTAGCGTTGGAGAGATCCCCGATCATAAACGAACCCTTGGCCCTGCTGGCAGTCGATTTTGAAAAGGCGTTTGATTCCATTCGATGGGACTGCCTCTGGGAGGTCATGCGCCGTATGGGGTTCGGAGAGGCCTTTCTGGGATGGGTACAGCTACTTTATACTAATATCAAAGCTGAAGTGAAGGTAAACGGCTGGTCCTCCAGGCCCTTCCCCCTGGGTCGGGGTACACGACAGGGATGCTCACTGTCCCCTCTTTTATTCGCCCTTGCTATTGAACCACTGGCTCTTTGGCTTCGCCAAAACACCACCGGGAAAGGATTCAGATGGCCGGAGGGTCACGAGGATCGTGCGTCCCTGTACGCAGATGACCTCCTCGTATATCTGGGTGACCCACCAAGATCTTCCCCCATTGTAACACAACTGCTCATCCGCTTTGGGGAACTTAGCGGACTTAGAATCAACTGGGAGAAATCGGTCTTCTTTCCGGTAAAGGGTGGAGACCAAGCAATTCCCCAGGGGTGCCCGTATCGGGTGGAACGACAGGGCTTTCGATACCTAGGAATATGGATATCTGGGGCCTTATCAAGTTATATACAACACAATCTCCGACCAATCACGGACCGCTTCACTATTGATGTCTGACACTGGAAACTCCTCCACCTGACGCTTATGGGAAGATCGGCACTCTTTAAAATGATATCCCTCCCCAGATTCCTTTAGCTTCTCCAGAATGCCCCACTTGGAATTCCCGATCTGGAGTTTCACCAGGTAGAGACACTCCTTAGAGATCTGATATGGGGGGGAGGCCAACCACGAATTGCGTTAACCACACTTAGAGATCGATCTGGGAGGGAGGAATAGGAGTCCCCCGTCTACAAACATACTACTGGGCATCACAACTGGTAGTGGTTAATGATCTTCTCCACGGAAACCGAGACTTGCCCCACATACATGCTGAGATAGCCACTATGCAGAACACCGACCCGCTGTCCCTCCTTTATCAACCCCTCCCGAGAACCCCCCCCACCCACAACTAAAACACACTTGATTACGGTATGGAGACAAGCACACCGATTCATTGGGTGGGGAAACAAAGTTACTACTGCACAACCCCTCTGGCAAAACTATAATCTAGCTGCGACTCAGAAGTTTGAGCCGTGGCCCAAATGGGTTAAGGCAGGGATTATTAGGGTTGGGAATGTGCTCACGCAGGGTAGATTGGCCTCGTTTGATGACCTACAATTGCAATTCCAGATTCCACATACGGAACGATACCACTATATACGCCTGGCCCATGCCCTGAGTCCCTACTTAACAGATGACACACAACTGCCAGACTATACCCCTATAGAGCGCAACATTCTCCCGGCGTACATCCCCACCAAATGCACTTCCATCCTTTATAATGCCATGTCCTCCTTTGCCACCCCTGACCTGAACGAGCTGAAGGCGAAATGGGAGGCGGATGTGGGGGAGATGGATCCAGAGGACTGGATACAAGTCCTCATGCACCCCCGAGAAATCGCCATTTCCTCTAGGCTTCGACTTGTGCAGTTGAAGATACTGCATCGGGTTTATTACCCTAGAACGCGCCTATATGGCTGGAATCGGGCCCCGAACCCGAACTGTTTGCGATGCGGGGAGGAGGAGGGAACTTTCATTCATATTCTGTGGACATGTCCCCGGATACAAACTTTTTGGAACGCATGCTGTGGGGAACTCTCTCGAGTTCTGAACTGGACCCTGCCACAGGACCCAAAGACTCTGCTTCTGGGTGTGCCTGGTGAGTTGGAGGCTAATAAATGGGAGACATTACTCCTACACACGGCTATGGGACTGATCAAGCGCAACATAGCGCAGAAATGGGGAGCCCCTGACTCCCCAACACTGGACCAATGGAAATTAGATATGGACAGATGCGCAATGATGGAGCATAGGATCTACCTAGCGCGGGGCTGTCCCAACAAAGCCTTGAAAATATGGGGGAGATGGGAAGAAGGAGCGACCTGAGGAACCCCCCCCCCCCCCCACAGCCTGAGGAATGTGTACTGGGTGTTTTGTTTTGTTTTGTATTGGGACATGTATTTGTATTACATACTGCTGCACGTTCTGTGGAAGCTGTTCGACCTCTGATGCTAGGGTTCTATCTCCACTGATTCTGAATGACCATGACAGTCTTTAAGTTGATTTGTTTGCTTGTTGCTTTATTGTGATTGTTCTATCATGTCTAAAACAATAAAATACTTTATAAAAAAAAGAATTCTCCGGTTGGTATTTTTTGCCAAAACTCGGTTCTAAAATGGCGTTTGTGTTCTCTTCTGTGACTCCAACCCAAGTCGAGCCCTTTGTTCCACTTATTTTGGCGTGCTTCTCCACAGAAGCCCTCCAAAGTGGTGCCACTCTGTCTGGGGTACTTAGGAGGGGTGGAGGGGAATGTAGGCACCCTGGACTGGGTTGCCTAGGCAACTCAAGTCGCACTCCGTCCTGATTGGCCCAGGCTCACCACTTAGCATGTTTGAGTGACAGCTAGGCTGAGTGAATGGGGGTTTCCTGCATAAAAGCAGGGCTTTGGGGACTGGAACTTCAGAAGTCGCCACAGGACCTAAGAATCCGACGAGGGAGAAGCTGAGCCAACCTGCTAAGACGACACCACCGGTGGAGCCCTGCTGAACCGCCTCACCACTTTTCCCCGACGACAGAGGAGATCGCCCGCCGGAGAGTCTTCTTTCTTTGACTGGTGGGGATAACCAGTTTCACCGTCTTTTCGCCTTCCCTACGCATCTCGTGGCCGCCTTGCCTGTGCCAAGCACCCCGGCAACCGGAATACCATGTTTTACCACAACCGCGAAATAAAGGGTAATACCTTTAACCAGAAAACTCTGCGGCTGGTTTCTTCCCTGGCAGTACAACGACCTTCATCTTTCCTCCAAGTCGAGATCTTCTCTTCCTCTGGATGACGCCGAGACTTGCACCCACTGCCAGGAACAACTGCCACCGCTGGAGGATCCTTCCCACTTAAGATACTGTGTTCCGCCTGGCTTCCCTTGCCACCGACTGTACGGGGTAGATTTAACCCATGGCTTTCGAACCTGGGTTAGCCTGGGACATCCTGGCTAAACTTTTCTGAGCCTCTCTAAACTCTTTTCGAACTCTCTGCAAGACTTTCAAAGCCTAGTGTAACTGTGTGATCTTGGGCGCATTTGTGCTCTGCTCTCTCTAAGAGTGGGCCCAGCCTATGGATTTTGGCTCACCAGTGACTTTTGCTCTTCTGCCTTGCTAAAAGTGTTCCTAAATCTTAGTGGTTTATCTTCACATATTCTGTTTTTTTCCCTCCCTTTTTCATGAACTTATTGGAGTGCCATCTATAGTTAAGCGCTCACCTCTGTCTGGAAATAAGTGGTAATAACTAAGACTTGTCTGATAAGGAACTAGGGTTGTATATATAATAATAGTAACTGTGTTTAGAGTGATTTACAATAAGAGTGCTGAAGTGTTTCAAACAGTGTGTTTTTAAATAAATAATGATATACTTTGATACCAAAGCTCTGGTCAGTGTTTGCTTGTGCTATTGTATCTGAGTGCCTATTGTGTATACTTTGCATACTGCCTGGCTCTTCTTGAGGGAAGTGTGACTGCTCAGCCACATCTACCAGGTAAATCTGGGTGGTACAGACTGCTACCAAGTGGGTTTACTGCTAACACCTGTAGTCCTAAATCTTTTACAGTGTTCCCAAAGGGAACTGCACAGGTTTCTGCCTAACAAGATTAACATGGCCATAGGTAGTCAATGGATGGGTAAATAATGGGTAAATAACCAAACAACACCTACATGCTTGTCCCTACTGACACACCTGCATGCCGCTTAAGAGCCACCTTCTAGATAAACCTAAAAACTGCATTGCACATAATGGAAGGCAATCCACACTGCGGCAAACATGCCCCTGGCCTGAAGAAACCGCCCTGCGCTTAGTATGCCTTTACTCTAACAAAATCATGTAAATACTTTGCCTTCTGTAGGGTTGCGCCAGCCATAACAATTGCCATAGCACTCACTTTTTAACTCGGGTTGCAACTACTGCTGTCCATAGGATGTTACGGGCATGCACAGAAAATAAAGACTTGTATTATATGCAGAAGGTAATTTCGAAGGTGGGGTGGGGGAGCAGAAAAGTCATTAAGATAAGACACATAGCTGGTGCCAGGAGGAGAGATTGAAGGGAAAATATGGAGTCCAGTGTTGCATTTAAGTCAGATGCCAGATTAATGCATCATCTAAAAACATTACAGATTGTCAGAAAACTCTAACCCCCCCTGTACCCCTTGCACCCCCTGTCTGCCAGACAGAAGGCCCCACCCTACTGGGTGGTGCTGAGCTATTCAGACAGTGTTTCGGACAAGACCCTGTTTTACCAATAATACGGCAGCAGCATACACCCATTGGCTGAGTCGCTCATTGTCTTTTAGCCCAAGACATTGGGTACCTACATCTTACTACTACTGACTGTTCGTCCTTATTTGCAGACCCTACTTTATATTGCTGATCCTTCAGAATTGCATTAAAACATCTTCCAACTGATGCTCTGGGTTACTTCTGCGTGGGAGGGTGGGGGACAGCATTCTAGTACAGGTGTGCTTCCATAGGGTGGACATAGGCAGCTGAATTCCACCATAGCTGTGTAGAGAGTTTAAAAATAACCTTCCAGTTAGCCGTGATGAGTTTGCAAGTTCTGGCAATCTGAGCAACGTACATCTTTCCCTGCTGAGTCGCGTTCCCCTCAAAGACTGGGTGAACCCCACCGCCTATAATTGCGTCGATGGAGAAGTGCATGCAGATTCTGCAGATACCCAAAACCAGGGGCCATCTCTTTAGCCAACATGATCCTGTGTAGCCGCACGTGAACAGCATGTGTGTCATGATTCCTCTTCCCGTGACCAAGAGCAGACCTGTTGGATATCTTGCCACGGTTTCCCAAATCTAGAGGGTTTAAAGAGGGCTCTATTATATATCATATATATACAATGTGATATATTATAGTGCATCAGTCGCTGCACTATAGTCAAGTTGAGTATTGAGTTCCATAGGAAACCCGAGACTGGACAGTGCACCTCCCCAACCGCCAGACAGAATTGGACCAGGTACGAAACTTGGGCATGAAGCGTTGGCTTGATTTCCGGGAGGAGTCTGGGTTTATTGCGTCCAGTAGTTTTTAAAATATGCCCATGTTTCGTACCTAGTCCAGCAGTTTTAAAATATTGGACGGAGAAGGGGGGTGCCTCCTTCTCCCAAAATTACATTTAGATCTTCCATGGTGCTTTGCAGCAGAGAGGCTGACAGGATCTTCAGAAATGAAAAAGCAGCAATTTTTTCCCAAAATCCTATTGCTAATAACTTTTGACTTTCTGGATAGATTTGGATGAAATTCTCAAACCAGTGTGTCCCCTTCTCCCCAAATGATAGCTGTATATGTGTCCCACAAGGCATCAGCCAGGCTTTTGCCCGTTGCAAGAGATAACCGCGGTTGCAACAGGCATAACCTCCCATGGGGTCAGGGGATGGCAGCCGCTACCTGATCCTGTACGGCTGTATGAAGGAGGATCATGTATGGGGAGACAGCCTCCGGGAGGGGTTGATGGTATCAGCGGGTGAAACATGTTATTCCCCTTTCAGGATAAATTTCCCATTTACAATACTTGAATGGCCTATTGTAATTCCTCCCATTCTCCCTCCATAGAGAGCAGTGAATCCTTTTTGTTATAACCCATAGACCAATCATCTGTGATAACTCCCCATACCAATCCTCCATGACTGACTTGCCATCTAAACCCATTATGAACATTCATTCAATAGGTCCTTGATTTTATTCTTCGCTCTTTCCAGGATCTGCGTTGCCACATGGTCTATAGGAGGCATGGAATTATAGGCCTGGGCTTTTGCTCATGTGAAGCTGGTCTCGCTCCGATCCGGTGTGCCCTTTGAATTTCCAGGGACTGGGAGAAAGAAATTTGCAATACACTCACAAACCATTTGCCCAATCATGTCATAGGGTCAGACCCCTCCACTTTTTGAGGTAGTCAGAGAATTTGTATGTTATTTCACCTGTTTCTGTGCTCCAACTCTGTAGCTGCTTTTGCTGGCTCTTGGAGTTTCAGGCAGCCTCTCCTCCAGTGCTGCAGTCCTCTCCTGTGCATCTCCTAACTTGCCAGTGAGTTGGCTCATATCCCTGGACTTCTTGAGTTTGCTTCTCAAGCGGCTGTTGATTTTGGATGACCGAAAGCTCGGCTAAAATCACTTTTTTGAGAGCTCATTTGAGAGGAGGCATCCATCTTGGGGTGAGATGCAGGGGTTTGGGCAGTGCTTGAAGATGGGGACTTCTTGTCCTGAGGACATATTGCAGCTGATTTGAAGCTCAGATTCAAGAATACAGTTCTGGTTTACATCAGAGGAGCAGGAGCTCCACATACGCGGCCCCACAGAGGCATGCTTCACGGACCAGCTGATGCTCGTGGGTAAGCGCTGCCCTACCGCGCTATGCCCCGTATTGCATCACTGCACTTGTGATTTTTCACCCACAGCCATACCTGCCTGCTCACACGACCCCCAGCCAGGAATCCGCGTCCCGAGCAGCCCGCACCCGCCCAGGACCGAAAGAGCATGATTTGTGCTCTAAAATAAGCAACAAGGTACACGCTGTACCTCCTTCCAAGATGGCTGCCCCTCGATGCCTCCAGCCATCTGTGCCTTACTAGGCAACCAGTAACAGTCTTAGCACTGCTGATTGGCTACAGAAGCCATTACCCCCACCATTGGGCGCCGGCAGGCGAAGCCGGCCCTCCTTCGTCAAGGCCCTCGAGGACAAGGCTGGTGCCTGTTTTCTGCCGACTCTGCCTCTGCCAAACCCCCTGGACCTCCAGCGCCATACACTAAGGTAACACTCTATGCCTACGATAATATAGATCCATTGAGACTACCTGAATCAGACTCTGGCCTTAATTTCTGCCTGAACCTGGAACCTTTCCAGTCTGTGACTGCCTGCTAGCGCATTAGGGCGACACATGTAACAGCTCATGCTCATCACTAACACCGTGCTTGCTCCAAGCAAGCATGTTACCAGCGTACACTGCCCAACTATGCTAACAAAGCACGCTTAAAACCTGTGATAAATATGTAATGTATCTTCTTCCTGCCTGATTATCTTCATAATGTTCCTCGGAGTACCCCAATAACTGGACCTAGACTGTGACAATCTGCTCGCCCTTTGTCCACACTACTCATTTTATAATAGCATCCTGCCTGCCTACCCCAACTGTTTGCTGTTGAATGTATGCCCGGATTACTAGCCGTACCAAATCTCGATGCCTTTCTTTTCGCTGTTTGCATTGCAGCCACTTCTAGAAATGTCAAACCTAGTTGTCTTCTGCTGTGTGCATATTAGTCACCATTAGGATTGGCAAACCTAGAAGCCTCCTTTTTGCTGAGTGCATTTTAGCCAGTGTTAGGAATGCCAAATCTAGATGCCCCTGCTGTGTACATCCTAGTCATGTTAGAATTGCCAAACACTGAAGCCATTTGCCGCGCACACCCCAGTCACTACTGCACTGTGAAACCCAGAGGCCCCTTTGTTTACTGCCACTGTCCATTATGTGCACCCCTAAAACCTGCCTCATATACGCACTTTGCTCCCTCCTCTGGACCATACTAGCTATTACTATAACAATGGCCCAGACCCACATCACTCCATGTAACTTGCAAGAGAGAAACGTGCGACTCAGAGCTAGACTGCCACATCTATATGATGTTAAAAATAAAAACTATTCCTCCTGGGCCTAGTCCAATCCTGACGGCTCCCAACTGTAACTTGCCCACCCTAACCGCAGATAGACAACCCAAAATTCATATAGACCGCCCACAGGTCCAGAGGAAGCCTAACCTTCCCTTTCCTAGAATCATACAGGGAAAAACTACACCCCCACTTTGTCAGGAGCCCTCATCAACGCAAGATCCCTCGTAGCACACAACACGGAAATCGCTGACATACTTGCCTCGGATGACTTTGATCTTCTTGCGATCACTGAGACATGGCTCCATGATGCCGCACCCTGAAATCACATCCTGTGAACTTCTCTCGGCTAAAATTCCTATCTCAAATAATAGCACTCTAACGGTCCTCTTGGTATACAGACCACCAGGCCCACTAGGCAGCTTCGAAGAAGACCTATCCATCCTCCTCAGTAACATCATCAAAGACTCCACCCAGCTCCTTGTGCTAGGCGACTTTAATCTGGGCTTCAATGATGCCGAGGATAAACAGGCCTACTCCATCCAATCTATCTTAACCAATCATGGCCTTACCCAAAAAGTCTCAGCACCCACACACATAAAAGGTCGTACATTAGACTGGATAGCCAACAGAAATTGCACTACTATCTCTAACATACTACCACAAACTTGGACTGACCACCACCTTATCTGCTTCTCATCCACCATAGAGCCTCCTGAACCAGCCAATTTGGAAACAGCACCACCTATGCCCACTAGAAGCATAAAAAACATTACGGCTGAAAAATGACTTTCGCTTCTCCTGCCTGACCTTGGAGCCAGTACCACCAACACCGACCCAAATATGCTAGTTGAGACATTTAACAATACTATGTCCAACGCTTTGGACGACATCGCCCCTATCAAAGAACGCAAAAGTAAATGAAAATCCCACCTTAACTCATGGTTTACCCCCCCCCCATCTCAAAGAACTACGAACCCAAAAACGCAAACTACAAGCTATTTGGAGGCCCACACCGTCCATTGAGAATAAAACACTACTCGACAACCTTGCCAAACACTAGAAGAAGGAAATAATCCAAACTAAAAAAGGCACATTCAACGAAAGAATCAGCAAAGCGAATTCCAACTCGAAAGAACTCTTCTCCATCCTTCGGGAAATGGAAAGTCTGATCGCTCCCATTGACAATGCTCCTAAGGACAAACAATGGTGCACGAGTATTCAAAATGCCCTAGCCAACAAAATTACAACTCTTCAATCTAAAATCGCAAAGAAAAAAGCTTCACTGAGCGCCACTGCAACTCAGAACACCCAACTGCCTGATACACCTAGTACAGCCACCCAATTCAATTGTGAACCAATCAGATTCACCAACATATCCATAGTGGAAACTGAAAAAGTGATATCCTCCCTGAAATCCTCCAATTGTCAAGGCGACAGCTGCCCGGCACAAATCATCAAGGAGGCAGCTAGAGACCTAGCACCCTTCATAGCTAAGTTAATTAACGCATCCTTTAGAACTAGCACTGTACCCACCAACCTCAAAGAATCTTGGGTATTGGCCCTCCTTAAAAAACAGAACCTTAACCCAGCCATCCCCACTAACTATAAGCCCATCACCACAGTACCATTTCACCTTAAAATTGACAGAGTAGCTTACCTCCAGATACAAAACTATCTAGAGACGAACCAATTACTAGGATCGCTCCAATCTGGTTTCAGACCACTACACAGCACTGAAACGGCCCTAATTGACCTTGAGTTGAAGGATGAAGGTAAAACAGCTATGCTCCTCCTTGACTTATCGGCGGCCTTTGACTTGGTGGACCATGCAGTATTATGCAACCACCTAGCGTCTGCTGCCTACTTCTCAAGTGAAGCGATAGGTTGGGTACAATCCTTCCTGGCCAACCGGACGATGAGTGTTCTCCCCTTCAGCTTCCGTGGACCAAATACATATCACCTGTGGTGTACCACAAGGTTCATGTGTCTCCCCCACAATATACAATGGGCCTCATTCCGACCCTTGCTTTAACCATGGCGCTATTAGCGCCATGGTTGACGCCAGTATTTTTCCAACTCCGCCATGGTGAATGGCGGAATTACCGCCTCATTCCAAGGTTGGCGGGCGGTAATTCCCCATTCACCATGGGCCCTTCCCCATTCCCATTTTTGCCCCCATAGGGCTCAATGGGGAAGGAGGCAATTACGGTACCGTAAATTACGGTACCGTAATTACCTCCAAGGTCCCTTTGTGGGTTAGTTTTTTAACGCCTGCAAAAAGCAGGTGTTAAGTACCAACCCGCAAAGGGAACTCGGAATAGGGTGGTAAGGGTTTAATGGCACCGGTCTCGTTACCGGTGACCGTTAACCCTTACCGCCCTACTCGGAATGACCCCCAATATCTTCACTAAGTCACTCTTCGACAAACTTGTCAGACTGGGGATAACCTACACCAATTATGCGGACGATACTCAGATCCACATACCACTTTCTGGCAACTTTGTCGAAGATACAGCTCTAGTAAACAAAATATATCTCCTCATTCAGGCATGGATGGCGTCCCACGGCCTCTGCCTGAATGACGACAAAACGGAGATACTGATCCTGGGTTCCGACTCGAATATTAAAAAACTTAGCCCCAACTACCGTGCCTTTTAATATTGATGGCAACAAAATCAAAGTGGCAACTGAGGTAAAAACTTTAGGTTTCTACCTGGATGCCACACTATCACTCAATAAACAAACTGACGCCCTTGCATCCTCTACGGCCTACACTTGCAAATTAATCAGGGCTTGCAGACCTTACCTCTCCAAAACCGACTGCATTACATTAGCTAACGCCCTAGTAATGTCCAAATTAGACTACGGTAACGCCCTTTATTCGGGCGCGGGCAAGCCTATTATAAACAAGATGCAAACACTACAAAACGATGCCCTTAGAGCAGCTCTGGACATACCCCGTAGAGCACAATCTCCAACACTAGGAAAGAGCATCACTGGTTAAAAATTAGTGACCGAGTCCTCCTCAAAACATTATCCCTCACCCATAAAGGACTGAACAACACTGCTCCTCCTTACATTTCGGCTAGGCTAAATAGAAAATCCTTCACATACCACACGAGAGCATCTAACCACCTCCTGCTTGAAATTCCCAAATTTAAACTAAAAAAAACAGGCGGAGCCAGCTTCCCTGTGAAAGCTGCCTGTGCATGGAACGCCCTCCCCCCTGCATTGAGAGCCAACCTACCATACCCGAGTTTTAGACGCCACGTGAAAAAGTAGCTCTGGTCTAACGACAACTAACCAACTAATTCTCTCGGCCTGGATTCACCACTGACCAACCACTGTGAATAACTATTATGTCACGCGTGATCCCTGATCTGACTTCCTCGTTGTAGAGGAACACCCCTCCTCCTATACCCATATACCTGCTTGTTAAATTGTTAAGAACACCTTTAGTGTATCTTCTTTATGCATTATTGTATGTAACTAAGCTTAAGTATTCTTGTAACTGCTGCGCTCGGCTACCCCTGGTTTGGAGCGCATTATCAAATAATAAACTAAACAAAATTATCTTTCTTTGTGCGTAAGGAGGGGGGTGGGAGCGGGGTTTATTTGCCCAGCTACAAATGCCCTATAAACACTGATGGAGCACAAGGAGGATATAAGCACTGGGCCATTTTAATGCAATTCTTAGATGAATGTACATCTGGTAAACTGTCCGGGGGCCAATCCAAGATGGCAGTTATCTTTGCAGGGCTGTAGAAAGGGATGATCACCTTTTCCACTCTCCACAAGCTTGCTTTTAGTCTCTACTTCCTCACATAGGCCGCCCAAGCTAAATCACCCACCACCATAAGAGGAGCCTCTCTGACCATTGAACTCTCTGCTGCCTTCCGCACAGCTGCTCATTTGCCCTCCCATTACGCAGGTAGTCTTCTTCTTCCCGCAGTGCTAGTTCTGGATTACTGCTGAGTGTAGGACCTCCACAGTGTGCCACTGGTGGAAATGCTGCAGCCCACGCCAGGACCTCCACACTCCAATATTGTATGTATTACTGATTCATTTTCAAACCTCTTTCCTCTCTAGGCTTTTCAGGATAAAGTACTAGACTGGGTGGCCTTCTATCGTTCCGACTACTTCTGCTCCATCTCTTGGAGCTCGCACAGTTCCTGTCCCAGCCCTCTTCTAACGATCATTTCTCAAGGACCCGTATGTGCATAATCCGATTCGTCATGTACACCTTTTCCCTCAATACAATGGGCCTCATTACGAGTCCGGCGGTAACGGAGGCGGTAAAACCGCTTGGTTGGCGCCGGACTCGTATTACCATTCCACCTCTGTGATTCCCGGAATTACCGGGGCATTACAACCCCAGTGTCCCGGGAATTCCGGAGGCGGAATGGTGTAAAAACCCAATGGGGATCATGGAAACACCGGCATCATCTTGTGATGGTGCCGGTGTTTACTCGCCCGCCTGCAGGAGGGCGGTGGTAAACCTGCCAGGTCAGACCTGGCGGGAACGCCACCTCCCGCCTGCAGGACTCTGGATCGGGCGGTACGGAATTAAGTGTGGCAGCGGGTTTACCGCCACTGTTATTTCCGGACCGCCCGACCTGTAATGAGGCCCAATGTCTTGCTCTGGCTTCTAATATCACCTCTTTGCTGATGACAACCAGATTCAATTTCCCTCCTTTATCCCCGACATCTTCAAATGCATAACCAGCTTCCTCTCTGCCACCAACCAATGAAGGGCTCCACTCTGCCTGATGCTAAATCCCTCCAAGATGGAAGTCTTAGTCCAAGTCTCCAATGTTAACCACTCTCCCATCTCCTATCGCTTTCCTTCCAAATTCTTCACTCATAATCCGAATCTTGCAACCTTAGAGTTTTATTAGGCAGCAAACTCCAACTCAATCACTTCATCACTGCCACTGCAGCCATCTCCTTATCACAAAAATCCACCTGTGCCTCACCCGCTACTCTGGCAAAACTATGATCTCTACCCTCATCTTCTGCGAACCAGATTACTTCCCTACCCCACTATTACAGCTTCCCTTTGTCATGTGCACTTCCTTAACCTACCTGGGGCCTCCCCATCTCAGCAAACCAGCACCATATCGATTGGATTTCTATTCTTTGCCTTTAGATCTATCCACATCCTAGCCCCCACCACCTTACTGACCGTATCCCTCTCTACTCTCACTCCAATGAAGCACTCAGCTCCCCAAATAACAGTAATCTCTCTGTCCCACTATCGCTTCTGCTGTCTTCCCCTCTTTGGCTGCTTCTCCCTACTGGCCCCCATCACTGAAATACTCCCCCCCCCCCCCCCCCCCCCAACCTCCCCCTTGGCATCAATGCAACACAATTGGTAGAACTATTTAAAACCAGTAACAGGCCCTGTCTTCTACTAGCTGGTGAAGGGGCACACTTATTGACCACTTCCAACCACCCTGCAGGTTCGACTCTAATGTGAAAAACAACTGTGTGTATAGATGTAATAATATTTCTGTAAATACTGGCCTATTGGCTAAATAAAAATAGATTTGGCGTATATCTCCCTGTCACTAAACTCCCCTTTATATGGACCAATGCTGCTCCCTACATTATGTTGCTCATTGGTATAGCTTTGTAAAGGTGCTCTGCAAAGGGACTGCAGCCTGTGCTGTCAGGTTCATTGCCCTCTGTGGCACGTCTGGTAGAAGTGTTTGACCAATCTCACAAGTAAATAAGATTCTGATGCTTGTTAATCTGCTTAGAATCAACATGCTGTGCATATTGTCCGACAACCAGTGGTAACCGCAGAGTATTGCATCTTGTCTTTCGGGGACCTCGGCATAGGCGTGTCTGTAACACTATCCCTATCGTGACGTGCAGTTTACCAAAAATCCCTCCCGCGCTGAGGTCCCTCCGATTTTTTTTTTTCACCCAGATAACTGGTCACCCTATAGCGGAGCTCTTCATAAGAGACATTGGGACTCATTACGAGTTTGGAGGTAGCCATGGTGCTATTAGCACCATGGCTGCCTCCAAACCGGGATACATTATCGGGTTCCTTCAATGAGGAATAACCGGGTCATTCCAACATTGGAGGACACAGTAATTCCTCCTCGAAGGAACCATTCCCCATTCCCATTTGAGCCCCCATAGGGCTCAATGGGGAGGTAGGTAATAATGGGCACATTACGAATGGCCCGTTATTACCTCCCTCTTCCCCTCGCGGGACCCGGAAAAAAGACATCTGGTTTTACCAGCCGTCTGGCCCGGGTCCCGCAAAGGGAACCTCATAATTGGCGCTCAGGTAATGAAGGGTGTCAGTCCCGTACCAGCACCCTTCATTACGTGAGTGCCAAGGTCGTAATGAGGCTCATTGTTTATCTTGTTACTGACTTTGTCGGTTATTTCCCCATAAATCACTTCAACAGTGATTCAAGCACCTTCGGCGAACACTGTGGAAAGTTTCTACGGCAGTGGATTTCGGCGCATAACATGCTGAGCCATCCACATGGCTGGGCCCTCTGGTTGGCCTACACAGTAGGGAGAGTGGGGTCAGGGTGGCCGTATCTTTCGTTATGTCTCTCCTCTTCCCCCCTCTTTGCCCTCTAGGTCTGGTCATCTTTGTCTATACCTTTCGCTATGGAAAGGACACCATTTAGGTTCTGCCCTAAGTGTAGCATCAGGTACCCGTGGAAAGACGAGCACAGTACGTGTAATTCTTGTCTACCCCTAGATCACAATGAGAAGCGGTGTGCGGCCTGTTAGCTCCTTCAGCCTAAGGCCACGTATGGTATGTCACAGGCTGAACCCTCTTCCCCCACCGCCACACCCGTCGAAAGTGACGGGGGCACTGATGATGACCAGACATCCGTGTCGGATGTCATCGAGCTTGAGGCAGATGCTTCTAGGTCTGTCACGCTGGTCCCCGACCCCTCTAGGCCTGACGTAATTCTCGCTTTGGGGACAACACCCAGCAACAAGGGCGTACAGAAACCACACACTAAGCCCCCAACCCCATTACCGATTTCGACGGTTCCGTCGAAAAAGGTGAAAGCGCCAACAGGACCACCGATAATTTCGACAGTATCCTCTTATCTGGTAGATCAGCAGCCTTCCCCGCATCCGCAGCAGCGTCTTGCGACTGGGCACTCCAAAGTTAAGGGCGCTACTTCTAAATCTGGTTTGGACGCTGAAGCGCGATCATCCGGCGCCCCCTAAGGCCCCGGTAGGCCCGAAACCTACTCCTCGGCCTCCTAGCCTTTCCGCAGGTGAAAAATCTACCGCTAGGCCCTCTTGCGCCGCGCTAGGCGGTAAATCTACAGCTGAACCGTTGACTCACGCCGCTTTTGGCAGAGATTGAGGAAAGTCTCGCCAGGATTACTTCGGCGGTTTAGCTGATGCCTAAAAAAAACCTTCAAAACACATGGAGCCTGCCGCGGACAGGTCTAAAGACACGCCATGGCACCCCAGTACTCGCGAAACCTACGAGGACAGTCGGGAGCCTCTGTCCAACACTCATGGGGACAAATTTCGAAACCAACCTTTTTCCACCTTCTGCCCCTGCTGGTTCGTTAAAGTGGACCAGGGAAATGTTCGAAGGGTGCATGGACTGCCTAGAAAGGATTGTCTCGCGTTCAGAGCATCCTTCCCCTAAGAGAGCTCGTGAAGACCCTCTTTTGGTGTCTGCTTCACGTTTCCCTGAAAATCTTGACTCTCAAGACCCTCCGGCTTCTGTCCACCATGAATATGTGATCCAGATGGACACTAACCAAGATATCTATGATGAGGAAGAAGACCCTTCTTTCCTACAAGACTACCCCGATGACCAGGCGGATGGCCTGGGCAACGGGTAGGAGACCCAGCAAGTGGAGACGGAGCCATGGGCTCTCCCTACGCAAGATCAGGAAACTGATGTCCTATGCATGGATTCCCCTCACTCCGGCACGCCAGGCCTCGCCTGTGGATGATCAAATGGCTTTCAATGTCATCTTAAGGAAGGGAGCAGAGCACTTAAGATCACCACCCCGAAGGCGGTACACGAACAAGATTTTTTTTTAGAGGACTTTCTCAAAGAGAAACCCCCCCTCAAGCCAAGCCATTCCTTTCCTGAACTCTGTTAAAAGAAGTTTGGCCCCCTCCCTGGTCACACCAGCACAGACCCGGGCAGTGAATCCAAGAGTGAAAAAACTATTTCGACCATCTCCTACTGACCCTCAATATATTAAAGGCCACGCCACCCCCGACTCCTTGGTAGTCACTGCCACCTGGAAACTGGCAGGGGTACCACTTGCTACGGGGGAGGCACCTCCAGATGAGAAATCTAAAAGGTTGTACGCCTTAGGTAAACGTGTTACCTCGGCAGCTGCATTCACCCCACACATAGCAAATAACATGTTGCTTGCCAGTTAAGCAGACGCATAATGGAACCTTGTACAAGAAGGTCTCAAGGAGTTTCCTGAACCCGCTAGGTCCAGACTACTCCCCATCATGGCAGAGGGCAGGCAAGTAAATCAAAATATAATTAAAAACACTCTGGATACTGCAGAGACGGCAGGCAGGTCCCTGGCCCAGGGCACACTACTCAAGCGGCATGCTTTTCTCCGCAACTCTGCGTTCAAGCCTGAAACACAGGCTGCTCTATTAACAAACCCATAGAAGAGACCAATCTGTTCGGTTAAGCTGTTGACGATGCTCTTGAGACGGCCAAGAAAGAGCACAAGACTCTTCAATCCTCACAACAAATAACACAGAAACCTTCCCCCTAGAGGGGAGGTGGTTCTCGTCGGTCCTTTCGTGGCCAATCCCGTTCAGGTCAAAATAACTACAATATGGGAAACTGGAACTGTAGATGAGCATCCGGAAGCCCCACCAACTACCCACCTAGGGGTCAACGACACGGCAAAGGCTGAGGCCCCAACTCCAGAGGAGCCGCAGCATCTGGTCAGAAATGACCAACGGATCCAGGTCCCCTCCCATGTCACCCCGGTCGGGGGGCGCTTAACATCTTTCCTTGCGGCATGGGAGGGGAAAACTTGAGACCAGTGTGTCATAAAGACAGTCGTCCATGAGTACTGCGTGGAATTCGCCCCAACCACCACAGTACAGACCGCCACGTTCATGACACCTCACTTCGGACCATAGAAGCCGTCCCTATTCTTCAGGTATCAAGGGTATTTATTCAGTGTACTTCCTTGTACCCAAAAAGGACCTCACCATGCGCCCTGTTCTAGACTTGCGCCAAGCTAACAAATTTATAAATCCTCAAAAGTTTTGTATGCGAGCGCTACGGGAAGTGATCCCACTGTTGAAATGGGGGTACCACATGGCAGTCCCCAGTTAAGTAAAACAATTTCTGGGGGCTGTAATCCGGATGAAGGGCGGCCTCGTCTTACCCTCCAATGAGAGGGTTCGGAACATGCTTTTTCAGATCCCTCAATATGTGGCCAGTCGAGGGGTGACGGTACGCAAGGCCATGCGGCTTCTAGGTATGATCGTGTCATGCATATACTTGGTACCCCACACGCGCCTGCGCATGCGTCCCATGTAAGAGTGGCTCAACAGCCAGTGGTGGCAGGCCAGTCAGACAATGGGAAGATCTGGTAGTTGTCTTGACAGCCCTCGTTCTCTCTCTCTCTGCAGTGGTGGTCCAGGGAAAACCTCTTGAAGGGGAAGTCCTTCACCACCCCAGCAGTGGAAGCCACTCTCACGAGGTGTGGGGGGGGGGGGGCCTCACCTGCTTCAGCAGACAATGCCTGGAGTGTGGTCCCCACAAGTAGCATCCAACCATAAAATCTGCTAGAGCTATTGGCAGTGTTAAAGGCACTAAAAGCCTTTCAGACTCAACTACAAGGGAAGACAGTTCTGGTTCTGATGGACAGCACCACAGCCATGTATTACCTAAACAAACATGGGGGGGGGGGGCACGCACTCTCCAGGGCTATCCAAGCTGTCCTAATACATTTGGATGTGGCCTCTCAAACACAAGGGGCCTCATTACGACTTTGGAGGTAGCCATGGTGCCATGCTATTGGCGCCATGGCTGCCTCCAAAATCGTGTCCGGGTTCTGTGAATGAGGAATTACCCAGTCATTCTGACCTTGGAGGACCCGGTAATTCCTCATGCACAAAACCATTCCCATTTGAGCTCCCATAGGGGTCAATGGGAATGGGGATGGAGCTAATAACGTGCCTGTTATTAGCTTCTTGGTCCCCTCGCGGGACCCGGAAAGGACATCTGGTTTTACCAGACGTCTGTTCCGGGTCCCACTAGGGGACCTCGTAATCGGGCATCCCGTAATGAATGGTGCCAGTCCCGTACCGGCCCCGTTCATTACGGGACCGCCAGGGTCGTAATGAGGCCCAAGATGTTTCTGTTGTCCCAACACGTTCCAGGGGAACTCCATCTTCTGGCAGACGTGCTCAGCAGATAGCCCACTGCCTGTAGAATACGAATGGTGTCTGCACAAAGACATAGGGCCTCATTACGACCCTGGCACTAATGGGTTAACGGCGCCATAAAAGGCTGCAGCGCCGTTAACCAATTAGCGCCTTACTACGAGGTCCCTTTGCAGGACCCGACCTGAACGGCTGGTCTAGTCCAGCCGTTAACGTAGGGACCCGCAAAGGGACCTTGGTGCTAAGTACGGTACCGCAATTTGCGGTACCGTACTTGGCGCCTTCCCCAGTCCCATTGAGCCCTATGGGGCAAAAATGGAAATGGGGAAGGGCCAATGTTCAATGGGGAATTACTACCCCGCCAACCTTGGAATGGGGTGATAATTCCCTATTGAACATTGGCGGACTTGTTACGATACCGGCACCAACCATGGTGCTAATAGCGCCATGGTTTAGAGCCAGTATCGTAATGAGGGCCATAGTCTCCAACGTCTTCGCAGAATGGGGTTTCCCACAGATCGACCTGTTCGCAACTCAGGAGAAGGCCCAATGTCAAGACTATGCCTCCAGGTACCCCCAGAACTGCTCGAAGGGAGAACGGACTCTGGATAACATGGTCAGGGAAATGTGTCTAACCCCCCCCCCCCCAAGACTCCCCTACTCAACAAGATATTGCACAAGATGCACCAGGAACCAGTCACCATGATTCTGTTGGCCCCCATGTGGGCCCGCCAACCCTGGTTCGCTCATCTAATGAAAATTTCCCTCTCCCCACCAGTAAAACTACCCTGCCCGTACAACATGTTGGGGGGTCATTCCGAGATTGGAGGTAGCCATGGTGCTATTAGCAGGACCCGGTAAGTCCCCATTCAGTAAACCATTCCCATTTGAGCCCCGATAGGGCTCAATGGGAAAGGCGCTAATTACGGACCCGCAACTAGCAGGCCCATAATTAGCGCCCTGGTCCCTTAGCGGGACCCGCTAAGGACCCCACGTTCTTTGCGGTTCCCGCTAAGGGACCTCGGAATTGGGCGATAAGGGTTTACCGGCACCGGTCTCCTTACCGGTGCCCAGTAACCCTTACCACCCAACTCGGAATGAGGGCCGTTTTCTCAGGGCATGGGGAGACCCTACACCCATGCCCACAAATTCTAAACTTAGCAGCCTGGCTCCTACAGTCATAGAGTTTGGACACCTACAGCTCCCTCACAGATGCATGAAGATACTCAGGGAAGCTAGGAAACCTAACACGCGCTATTGTTATTCCAGTTAATGGAAACGCTTTGTCAACTGGTGTAATACCAAGGGCGTCAATCCCATCGATTTCTCCCCCACATATTGTGCTGTACCTAAACCATTTGTTAGATGCAGGACTGGTCTTCTATTCCCTAAATGTTTATCTTTCTGCTCTCTCAGCATACACCACGTCACAACAAAGTGTCATAGTGGAAAATAACGGTTATTAAGGCTTTTATGGAAGGGGTTAAGAGAATCCATTCCCCCATTTCTCACCCAGCTCCTGGATGGGATCTAAATGTGGTTTTAACCAAACTCATGGGATCTCCCTTTGAGCCAATGCATAAAGCAAGTCTAAAAGAACTTACTTACAAGACAGCCTTTCTAGTGGCTATCACTTCTATTAGAAAGGTTAGTGAACTACAGGCCCTTTCTGTTCTAGACCCCTTTGTTACAGTCCTCAGGGATAAGGTGGTTCTGCGCACTCACCCCAGATTTGCACCTAAATTAATCTCGAAGTTCCATGTGAACCAATCGATCGAACTACCCACTTTGTCCCAGAATCCCACTAGTATGGCCGAAAGAAGCCTACACACACACACACACACACTAAATGTGTGCAGGGCAGTCATGTTCTACCTGGAAAGAACGAAACCATTGAGGAAAACAAACCAGTTTTTCGTTTCAGTGGCATCTGGCAGAAAAGTGGATCATGTCTCTAAATCAGCTATTTCAAGGTGGATTGTCAAATGCATCACCCTGTGTTACACTCTTGCTAAGAGAGAACTGCCCTTCAAGCCTAGAGCACACTCTACTCTGGGCACTGGGGCTTCCATAGCATTCATTGCAAATGTTCCCCTCGAGTCCATTTGTAAAGCGGCAACCTGGAGTTCTGTACACAACTTTTTAAGCAGATTAACAAGCATCAGAAGACGTGCATTACTCACCGTAATAGCATTTCGGATGATTGTATCTGCTTAGATTCACATGTGCCCTCCCTGCCTCCCCGCTCGGGGTGGAAGGAACATGGACGTCTTACTGCTTTCTCTCTTCATGTACTCACTCACAATAGCTTGGGGCTCCCTCATGGCAGAAGGAATACAATCGGTGGGACCGCGGCGCGTGAGGGATTTTGGGTACACTACACGCCACGATAGGGATAGTGTTACAGACACGCCTATGCCGATGTCCCCTTTCGGTCCCCGATAGACAAAATGCAATACTCTGCGGTTACCACTGGATGTTGGACCATATGCACAGCATGTGAATCTAAGCAGATACAATAATCAGAAATGCTATTACGGTGAGTAATGCATGTCATACTCGAGGTTAGCATCTGGTGACTGACCTATAGCCCTGGCAAGCGATATCCATAGTCCTCTTGTCACCAAAGGATGACAATTTCAGGAACGTGCAGACATGGTATTTACTAGCACGCATAATCCAGGTAAACCAATTTCCAGTCAGCGATACACCATGTATCAAATTCTCTCTCCCTTTCTCTTCTGCTGTAGACTTTTCTCCTAACTATAAAAAAGTTATTTCAGGCATGCATGTTATTTTTCGCTTTAATCCCAAAATGCAATGCATTTAACGTTGGGGAATGAAACTCCATATTCTAATTTCTGGCTCAATGTATTTTTTATTATTATTGGAATTATCTACCAGGTGCACATCTTCAGTGTTTGTTTCCAGGCTGGGATACATGTGGAAGATTTTGTTTGCTATATTTATTTTTGCCTCTGACGTTAGTCACTGAGGATCACACACTGCATTGGAAGGGAATGGGGGGTCAGCATTAGATCTATTAAAGTTTATGCTGTGCAATGAAATAAAATATTACCTAAATCCTCCTTTTTTTTTTTGTTTTTTTTTCCCATTTTAGCTGGTGATGGACCGAAAACCAAGAGGCTGCTATTAAACCCCAGAACAAGACCTTTCCCGAGGAGAACTCACACTTCTATGGAAGGTGGCCAAGATCAGTCCTCTGAAATGGAAAATAAATGGGCACACTCACAAGACGGCCAAACGCCTTTCACATGTACTGAATATGGGGAAAGCACCACAGACCCATCCAGCTTCCTTAGACACCAGGAATGCCACATTAAAGGTAGACCCCAAGCGTGCATGTACTGTGAAAAGAGCTTTACAGAGCACTCCCAACTCCTGGCACATGTTAGGATCCACATGAATGAGAAAGCCTTTGCATGCACTGTTTGTGGGAAGTGTTGCTCGAGCCAATCCAGTCTAATCATACACAAGAGATTGCACATGAGTGAGAGGCGCTACAAGAGTACTGAGTTTGAGAAAAGCTTCACTCACCCGTCGCATGCGAGCCAGCATCAGAAGATCCCTGCTGGAGAGGAAGTGGCCTTTAAGTGTAAGGAATGTGGGCAATATTTCAGACTGATCGCCCATCTGAATGTACACAAGAGGTCCCACATGGGGGAGAGACCATACCAGTGTACGTTGTGTAAGAAAACCTTCATTAACCGGTATCATCTGAGAACACACCAGCGGATTCATACTGGGGAGAGGCCCTTCCAGTGTAGGCTATGTGATAAAAACTTCACTCAGAGTTCAAATTTGTTCAGCCATCAGAGAATTCATTCTGGAGAGAAGCCTTACAAGTGCCTGGAATGTGGTAAGCAATTTAGACGGACAACACACCTGAGTCAACATCGGAGGATCCATTCTGGAGAAAAGCCCTACAGGTGCACAGAATGTGGTAAGCACTTCACTGATCTGTCAAACCTGAGAAGACACGAGAGATGCCACTTGGAGGAGTTGGCCAGAGGTGGTCCCAATAGTTTGGAGCCTTTATAAATCAACAACTATTGTAATCTCTATCCTGGAGGTCCCAAACGAAGCCATAGGAATCTGTAACGTTAGAAAATTCTCAGGATTGAAAACTGCACTGGACATACAGAAATATTAGAGCAAACTGATGTGCAATTACATAGAATGTACTGCATTTGTATAGATAGTCCTGGCTCTCAAATCAGTTAATGTAAACTGTATACAATATCCACCCAGCCTGCAAATCTAAGAATGGGAGCAACATAAGATGAGCAAATAATGTTTATAATGCAATAAAGCAAAACCTAAGCATTCAAATAAAAAGAAATAAAGTACAACTGGATACAGGAACACAAGACTATATTCTACACAGTTGTAGATTGGAAAATGCAAGGAACTCTCCTAAGAAGCATGTTTCTCAGTAGATCATAGTAGATTAGTTAAAATCTACACATGAGATCAGTTATGGCGAGATAAGGCATTGCTTACCAAATGTTTTACTAAGTGTGTATACTTGGGTGCCCCCTTTGCACAACTCCAAATGCACCACTTGCTGAATAAAAGGGTTTAGAAATGTTAAGGCCTGCATTGATCTGAGCACCTTGTGTCTGTCCTGATTCACCTACATAGGCTTTGTCTGGAATCCAGACTGCTGCTCGACAGCATGTCTACCACACCAGCAATCTAGCACTAACACCTAGAGCACCGGTGGAACAAGGAACACACACTTTCTAAGAAAGAACTAAGCATGCACATCGCAGGATTTGGAAAACTACAATGTCTGCATCCGCCATTCTCAGGAGGACGCCCCAGGTTATGCACCACACACCCCCCAGAGCTTTGTCAAGGCACCTACTTGATCTGAAAACCCTTGTATCCAAAATGTTCATCGCCTCAAAAGTTTCACCCAACAAGCCATCTCACCAAAAATTTACCGGATGGATCTCATGCTGAATTAACCTTTCAGCCCACCTGGTGAGAGATGTGTAAGAACCACACACATAGCAGCAATCTCCACCTGTTTACCAACGTTTAGTATCTTTCCTGGTAAATTCTATACCATTTCCTCACTACCCTCTGCTTCACCATCGCAGCCCAACAAATTAATAGCCATGCATTCATGTTGCAGATAGATACCTTTTATACAGCATAACCTGGCCTTTATGCTTTACTTATTTATTCCTAATTGCACATGGTTTTTAAGCCTATATGTACAGTTTTTTAAAAAGCATAACCATATTTCCAAATTTTACCAAAAAGTCATGGGCAAGCAAACACCTATGACCTAAACAGAAAGAAAAAAATAACTAAAAACGTCCCGAAAATGCTACATCCAAATACTGCGTCGACTTGCAAGTTTCAACCCCTTTAAAAAGAGTGGGTAGGGGTCTTCATCAGGACATTAACTCCCTCACGATTAACCTTCTACACTAAAGTCATCTCGCGCCTAGAAACTCTTGTGTGTGCAGGTGCTTTATAAATGCCACATCATATCAAGTGTGCAGGAAACATTTTATTTCTGCTAGAAACAATCTTTTAACCATTAAATCAGACAATTTAATGATTAAATGAATAACATAAATTGTAAATCCAATGGCAATTATGATCCTCATGGGGTTGAAATTCCTTATGTATCCGAACAACCATGGCTTTTTACATTTGACTATTAAGTTACTGAGGGTTGTCATTTGATGCTTCATCCTCCAATCCTACAGAACGCAACCAAGTTATTCAATGTGAATCTATGGCTCCCTAGCACCCCCCTTGTGTTCCTTTCTATAGGGGCAGTGTCATTCAAGTAATGCCAATGAAAGACTTACAAATATTATAGCCCACACTTGTTTATTCATTTGTTTTTCTTTTCTCTATGTGTAATAAGTGATTTCCTTAATGTATCACAAGATTAGGTGCTTTTCTGCAACATGTTTTACACAGTCGTAAAATGTCCTGCAACTTTCAAAGTCTGTGTTGACATGTTCGTTTCCACCAGTGGAATAGTGGATCCCACGGCAGAAGAACCCCATATGCCATTGAACAGAAAGGACGTGTTACATGCTTCACGCATAGAAAGCTAGAATGCACCCTCTTATTATTTCCATGGCCCACTGCAACAATCGTTGTGTTCTTACTTCATCCTGCAAGACTCTAATCTCACCTACTGTGGGTGACACCCATATGGCCTGCAAGTGCACCCTTGTAGCACAGAATACCCTACTCTTAGGGTGAATAACCTTGTTTTAGTACAAAGACATTACTGATCTAAATAAGACTAACAATATCTGCAGCTTAGAATTGTATTATTCATTTTGTTATTGTATGTTTACTACTCTTTCTTTGAAAGTAGTACTGCTCAATCTTTTCAGTCTCAATCTAAACGCATTATTATATAATGCAGAGATATGCATTGTATAGATGATATACATTCAATTGCGCCTTCTTATTGTGCTTAAATGGCGCTATGTGTTCTACACTAGAATAAAACTAACGCACATCAAGCACATGCATCACCCTGCCTGATCTGGTTTTTGAGTATATTATATTTTATTTTCTACAAAACTATCTGATGAACCTCGGGATGTTTCTAAGTGATCATATTGTGTATACGCCTATTCAAAGCTACTCTATAACCATAGGCACATGACATGTTTCCACTTGGCTATACTTGAGCAGGGTTGCAGGACTCTTAAGTCATTATGCTTTCATTTCACAAATGCACCGTCATTAGGAACAAATGTGTTTATTCATTTAAATGTTGCTTTGTTGTTTGAAGGTGGTATTTCCAATGTAGTTCTTTCTCTCAAAGAATCTGTTCCCGATTGCCTCCCTTGGACTTTAGCTAAACCTTTTAAAAAACAGACCGTTCTAATGTGTGAGGTTTTTGTCCAACCAATTTGAATGCTGTCCTAATGTTTTTGCATAATCCATTCCTTTTAAATGTGGATGATGTATTTGGTACCAATCGGTGTGATCATCCCCACATACATGAGTTTACAAGGACACAATAATGTATATTATATTTGCTGTCTGCCAATTAGTAAACCCCTTTATTTCCAGGTCTGATCATTGTACTGAAAGGATTTCTAAGTTTGTGTCCATTTACAATTCATGTAATGTTATATCCTTGTATATGTGGCCACCCGAATGAAGGATGTTAATGAACATTGTTTGCCTCTGGATAAAAGATCCGTCCTTACTAACTGGTGCTTGATATTCTTCCATTTCGTAAACACAAACTGGTTTAGGGATTACGTCCCTATTATTATTTTTTATTAAAGGTCAGTTTTTATTTTTAAATGTTCGTAATCCTAATGCTTACTTGAGAAAAAGTCCTCCACCATACCATTTTTTTTTTCTCCTGTTTTTGGCATATATGTTTATTTAGTCACAATTTCTTACTGCTGTGGCATGCTTGTCGATAAGCTTGATAGATCTCTTATCTGAGATATACTTTCTCTTTTCATGAAGCCTTCAAATTATCTGCAGGTTTCTCCAATTCTGTTATATACATCCAATTTCTGGGGATGCTTACAAGCTGACCCACTGGTAAATTTGTCCTAATGCTGGTTCGATGATTACTGCAAGTGCGTGTTTCCATCTGTTTGTTTTGTAAACTGATGTGTTAACAGTCCATCAGTATTCTTTATTGATAATGTAAGAAATGTACTTTAACATGACTCCACAGCATGGTCAATCATTTGTTACTCTTCTGATTCTTTTTTTTCCCATTTTTTTTTCCCAGCCCAATTTAAAAGCTGTGTAAGCCACCAATCTTCTCTGACTACATCAAACGATGTCAATGTAACAATACAATACTTTAGATTTATTTGTCTCTGAATGAGTTAACATTGTTAACCTTATAATTGGCTGTAAATAAATTGGCTTCTGCTGGAGTAAATGCCGAGCCCATGCCGGTGCCAATTTCTTCCTGATAATTTGGAATTCTGCTCTTTTAAAAAAGAAAATGAGCATGATTGTGTGTGAAGCATAAAGGCCAGGATATGTATCTGCACCATGAATGTACGGTCATTCTAACACAGCTCTCTAATGTGTAAGGGCTATCCACGCACAGGCTATATGGTCCAGTAGTTTGGTGGGTATCCACTTCATCCATATCCTCCCCTTTAGATAGGTGGTGTCCTGGAAGGATTACTGGATCCTGCTGTGTAGATCTTACTACAGTAACCCCAGTAGTTTGGCGGGCATCCACTTCCTTCATGTCCTCCCCTTTAGATAGGCGGTGTCCTGGAAGGATTACTGGATCCTGCTATGCAGATCTTACTACAGTATGTGTTCCCCACCTGTGGGGCCTTATTACAGCTTATGTGCCCCATTATCATTATCAACCTCCTGATGTTGTAATATGCTCGACTTACCACTGTCTATTTCTGTCGGCTCATCTGTGCTAGGAAATAGAAGTACAGCGTCAAAAGGCTACCCCTCTCTGACGCACAGGAGCTGCAGGCAAGCAAAAGAAGGCTAGGTAAAATTATAAACTAACCAATAGATCACATGGCTGAACAAGAGGAATTGTACAGATAAAACAAAATGTATTCATAAAGAAGTTTTGTTAAAAAGCAAAAAGGACTAAACCTTTAGTCTTGCACAGAGTCAAAAGGCAAACAATTCTGTATGTTGTGTTAGTAACAACAAGGGTGAAATTGCATGTACTGCTGGCACGTTAACAGTATGTAACTACTGTCAACACAATAAGTAGGTGTTTCTAGTTCGGAGGTAGTTTAAACTTCAAAATCACAGCGTGACACAGATTACACGATGTTCTGAACTGTCGTCAGGACAATAAAGAGTGTTGTTAACATAGAGGCCTGTTGCAGCAGATTGCTCTATTCATCTAAAAAGTTAAAGAATAAAATAGTTATACAAATGTGATCGTTTACCTTGGAAATAAGGTTAGGGGAAGTTCTGTGAGAGGCGACCTACCTAAGGTCTTGAGAATATTTGGCTGCTGTCTTGTGTACAGGCAAAATGTGGCCTTTTTCATAGGGGCTTTGAAGGTAACTATGGAAAAAAAGGGCTGAAATTAGGCCACATTTAATGTTAGTAGGTCAGAATAGGCAAAGTACTATTCTCCGGATTAGCGTACCTGACACTCTGCGAAGAGATGACTGTGCTATCCACAGGACCATGGGGAATAGGAATTCTGCTATACACAGTTGTTCATTGGCATGAGTGAAAGCTGCTTGGCACATTTTTGGCCTGATTCCATGGTGTCTGTTCTTTGTTTTTCTGGCACATGGTTGGGCCTGCTTCATTCATCAACAACTGCATAATAAATTATTACAAAAAGAAGAAAAAACGAACAGGACCGCTAATACCAATACAGCTCTCTATATCCTCTCTTGCAAAAACCGTACATGGACTCCCAGGCAGCACCATATATTGGAAGGTGCGTTACCAATATACAATTCAAATACCAGAACACGCTGAGGACACAAGCCAAGTTACTGAAAATAAGAACCTAATGTCACAAGCGATATTAAAAAAAAAATAACACTGATTACATTTTAATTGGTGGTAACATCGAGTTTCAGCATTACGGCCCCAACCCTCTAGGACTCACTTCCATTGCATATTAGACACAAACCCAACCTTCAAGAGACTTTTGAAAACGTATCTGACAAATATGACTAACATTCTGCTGAATCTGCTGCACTACATGTCTGTCTTACTACCATTGTCTGCTGCACTTTGACGCTGTTCCTACTACAGAAACACTGCGATACCCGTGTGTCTGGGCATTATACAGATGTAAAGTAAATAAAAGCAATAACCACTAGTACCTCTCTGGAAAATAAGAACCTTCCTCCCACCTGAGGATTTGACAACCATGGTCCAGGTCCTGGTAATCGCACACCTCCATGTAGGGAATGGCCACCTCGCTGTCATCCCAGCTACATACTTGACATGCCCCCTTGGGGCCTTTCAACACGCTGCTGCACACCTCAAAGTAGGGGTATCGGGTAATTATGTTGCCATGGAAAAAAAGTCATCAGGTTGGCAACTTTTTAAAAAAATTTTTAAATGCATTAATTATGCACCCTCCAAGCTATCAAACACTTTCTCTAAATATTCTAGGACTGGAGGTAATAATATATAATTATACCCCTCCTAGAATATTTGGGGAAAGCATTTTGGTAGCCAGGAAAAAGTTGTCGGAACCGGACTGTTTCACAGCAACATTGTTACATGGATCCATAACAGGAACTAAAGGATTTGACCACATATCTCCCATCATAGGAGAATTACACTAGTTTCCCCATCTCACTCAGGGTGCTCTTCAAACCTGCATGCATCTCATAAAAGCCAATGCCTGCCCAAACAAGAGTCTACCTAAGCAGGCTCAGGCAGAATGCGCGCCTAGAAGCTCCAGACTAAACTGGCACCTGAGGAGAAAACCAGTAAACGGGCCTTCTCTTGCTATGCCCCATGCTACCGGAACACCATCACAGTCACAAGTAGATCCATCCAATGCTTGCACCATTCAGGAAGGTATTCAAGACTGTGCTATTCAAGGAATACCTAAAGGGGAATAATATATATTCTCTACTTCTAGGTATGCATCAGCCCTGTACTATGGGATACCCAAGCTACTTCCACCAACCTCCTGTTAACCCCAACTACCTGTACAGCTCTCCATTGCTTAGCTAGACTTGGCTGCGTAAACCCAAATAATACAAATTCTAAAATCCCGGAGGATATAACATATCCTATGCAAGACGAGACCTGGTAACTAAAGAGACAATCCTGGTACAGGGGGTGGGGGGAGAGGAGGGCTGTCGATAATCCAACCAGGCTTCTAGGACTTCCAAGCATATCCAGACCCGCTGCCTGTGATAGTGACAACATATGGGGGTCGAAATAACCCATCTTCAGCTTAGAGAGACAAAGAGTACTGGTAGTTGACTGAAGTCTACACTTTTATTGTATCAATCAATTACATTACATTTTTATGCATATATGCATATATGGGATGAGGGATGGGATAGAGAGTGTGTTCTTGGGGTACAGAGGAACGGTATTGGTGGTCCGCCCCCTCAATAACAAAAAGAAAAAATAATTGGCCGAATTCAGGTAGACCAAAAGTGTATGACCAAACTAGACTTCCACAAGAAAGACTTTCAAATCACGTAGAAGCGAACAAGCACCAAACCGTACCTTAACATCACACAGATAATCCACATAGCCATTCATATGCTATCAAACAGTCACTGATTACAACAATAATATCTCGCACAGAAGGATGTTTGTACAAGTAAACGGTTCCATAATTATAAACATATGCCCAAATGTACAAAAGGTACTACAGCAAGAGAAGTGGCCCAATATAAAACATTCAAAACACAAATGGTAATATATATGAAATACATTTAAACCTCTTCCAATTACCAATATTTCAATATCTGTAAAAAGAACTATTAAAAAATTAAAGCAAAAATCATGGGTGCCCTATGTTTGTATTACTTTTGTTTTATACTGTTTTCTAATCGGTCACTCCCTGGTATTTTGTTCGTGTTATGGCACAATTTGAATGTGTCAAAATAACTCTGACCTAATACAGCAATGCACCTGAAAAAGTCCTTGGGATGAAATTTCTTTAGCAAAAGTTGTTGCCCTCTGCTTCATTTGCCCCCTCCTCCTTTGTAATCTGTTTATCTCCAGTAGACTCTCCGACTCGTTGTTGGAAATATTTCTTTCCTGGTTTCCTTTTTCACAATTTCATCTATTCCGCCTTTGACCTTTTGCACAGGGCTTATCTGCTTGCAAACTTCATTCTCTTACAATGACAAGGATATGTGTACACATATATATGTGCGTATCGAACTTGTGATTGAAGTTGCCTCTACTGCTATTATGTGCATGCTTTGAGGGTTATGTGTGATCTTCTGTAAAAATCACTGATTGATAATCAATTTTACTTCATGTGTAGTAAGGTTTTGCATGGCTTCTCGCTTTACAATTGATGCTCTATTAGTTCAATGTATCCTACAGAGGGCAGTGGTGTGCCTTACTCGTTCTATCGCGTCAGGCATGTTGTCACACTGTTTATTGTTCTGTGGCTTTCATTATAATACATTTTGCCGTACTGCTCAAAAGAGAACAATTTATGTTCCTGAATACTGGCTTGGGAACTTGGCAAGGCTGATATGTTTTCAGCAATGTGCAGTGTTCTGTCCTTTAGCTCTGGCGTCTGCTGTCTCTCTTTGTTGTTCTTTCATGACTTCACTACCGCAACTCAAGCCTGGGAACTGGTTTGCCCCCTTGTCTTAACCAATCACTGTGCAGCATTTAGCTCTGTGAAGGTGTAAGGTGTAACTTTATTTATTTGCATTTTTAAAGCGCACAACTGTCCTCGGGCATCGTGGCGCTGTTACAAGAAGGTTTACTTGGCATAGGTGAATATTATGAGGACATTGGGAACATGGTTACATACATAGCTAAAGTTCCGAGGTTACATGGGAACAATGAGCATAGGTACATGTATGTTGTATGTTATAGCCAATATTCATTGCATTGCTAGAGAGTTCCAAGATTTTGGAGCTAGAACTTCAAAACCCGAACCGCCAGCTTTAGTTCTGTTGAATTTGGGGACTGATAGTTGGTTTGCGTACAGGTCCCTTTTGGGTCGGAGTGTCTGGACTGGTTGTATGCGTTCAGTAAGGTAGATGGGGGCAGATTGGGATATGCATCTGTGGGTAATGGTGAGAGTCTTGAACTGGATGCGCTCTTTGACTGGGAGCCAGTGGGCATTTTGTCTTGCTAAGGAGATGTGTTCCCTCCTAGGAATATTGAGGACAGCTCTCAAGGCGTTGTTCTGTTTGATTTGAAGTCTATTCATGTTTTTGGCCGAAGTGCCTAATAAGGAGGACGTTGCAATAATCCAATTTGGCACCTATGGTGGCCCTAGCGATGTTGAGGCAGTTTACAGTGGATAGGTGAGGCTTTACTGCATTGATTATTTTAGTTGTTAGTGCTGCTGAGGAGGAGATGTCACTAACATGTCTGTCCATGGACAGGGTTGAATCTAGATATACTCCCAGAGTTTGTACAGCAGAGGAGACTGAGATTACAGAGTTCTCAATTAAGAAGTTACTCTATTTGTTGTCTAGTTTACTGAGGGATTCTTTTGGTCCTACCAGTAGGATCTCTGTCTTATCTCTATTGAGACAGAGGCCATTGGCTGCCATCCAAGCCTGGATGATAGCATATGTATTTTGTAGGGTTTTTAAGTCTTGCTCGTAGTCACCAGATAATGGGAGAAGAATTTGTGTATCGTCGGCATAATTGGTGAATGTTATGCCGAATTCTTCTAGGTCGTGGAATAGAGGGAGTGTGAATAGGTTGTATAGTTTGGGGGAGTGCAGGAACCTTGTGGTACTCCGCATTTAATAGGGTAGGGAGTGGCTGACGCTTGGTCTGAGTTGACCCTCATAGCTCTGCCCTCCAGGAAGGATGAGATCCAGGTTGTGGCCTCATTAGAGAAGTGAGCCGTATTGGTGAGGTGTGTCTTTAGGATTTTATGCTCGACTAGGTCGAATGCAGCCGACAGGTCGAGGAGTAGGAGGGTGGCACATTTGCCTTTATCCATATTTCTTAGTTTTTTTTTTAAATTGGTTTTTATTGGTTTTCAACAAGGATATTAGTTTACATTACAAAGATTGTGAAATAAGTTATGTGCAATACAATGACTCATAATAACTCGTAATCCCAATTTAGCCCCTAATTCCTCCCCCCACCCTGCAACCCTTGAGGCGACAGATGGTCTCACTGATTTCCGTAGTTCAACGGTGGAGTTAGTAGGCAAATTCGTAATTTGAAGCAGAGGTACTTGCATATGACATATTGGGGTTAACATTGAATCAATAGACAGAACAAAGAACTGGTGACTTGGCTACGTTGTGTTGCACACTCAGGTAATGTACTTGGCTCGGAATTCGGACCACTCATTGTCAATGGAGGTGCGATCACCATGAATGGCTGCTGTTAGCTTGTCCATATTGTAAATATTATGGGCGATATTGATCTCTCAGCTTTGGTTGTTAGACTTACTCTTTTCCACACAGTCGTGAAGCAGGCCCTTGCAGCAAGCAGGAGCCCAAAGTGTTTGTTCATCCGTCTCGACCAAGCTAAATAGGATCATGAGTTGTTGCTTCTCCCTCTCCTCTCCTCCCCTTCGAGCTCTTTGATCCAGCTGAGGACTTCGTCCGAGTAAGCTTGGACCGCCTTGCATCCCCACCACATGTGCCAGTAATCTGATTTCTGGCCACAGCCCCACCAACAAGAAGGATTTACATCCTGATGCATCTTAGCCAGTCTAAGCGGGTCGTACTGCCATCTGTAGAGTAGCTTAATTCCATGCAATTTGTACTGGCATAAGATAGGTGTCTGCCAAGGTCGTGTTCCCATTTCTGTTTTAAAGTAGCTGAGGGGGTTATATTGATTCCTACTATTGATTCCTACTGTGTACATTGCACTTATGAGGCCCTTGGTACGTGTCTAGAATGCTTTCGAATGGGGTGAGGTCTCTCTGTAGGGCCTCCTTCCAGACTACCCGGGTCATGACGCCTTTTAGTCTCAAATATAGGAAAACTGAGAGTGGGCCTATGCCAAGGGCTCCTTCCAGGTCCTGGATGGAGATGAATGCGTTATTTGGCCGTAGTTGCCCTGCCCTTTCAAGCCGCTCCTGGTACCATGATTCAAAACTGCCTGCATCAGGGATATCATCTCGAATGCCGGGTGCCCATAAGTGTGCTAATGGGGAGGGCCATGTCGTGACTCCTTTCATACCCTTGTTTGGTTTCCATATGGCCCATAAAGTCCAGAGGATGGGATGGTTTTTGGTGCTATTTCGTAACTGGGGTCCGGGTACCCATAACCATTCTTCCACGATAAATGGACGCAGATGATAGTTGTCTAGACCTATCCATTGGAGGTCTTTTTGCTGTCTGACATGCGGGATTAGCACTCGCAATTGAGCTGCCCTGTACTAGAGCTCTATGTTCGGGAGGCCTACCCCCCCCCCATCGTCTTAACGAAGGTGAAGTAAAGCAGCGGGGACCCTTGGTGTTTTGTTTTGCCATAGAAAGGTGTAGAACTTTTTTAGTGGTTACAAAGAATTCTTTGGTTAGTTGGATGGGGAGCATCTGGAATAAGTAGAGCAGTTTCGGTAGGATTACCATTTTGATGTTCAAACGCCCATCCACGAGATAGTAAGCTTTGTCCACCGGACAATATCTTTTTGGAGCGTGTGTAATATCGGGGGGAAGTTGGCTTCAAATAGGTCACCTAGGTTTCGAGTCACATTGATACCCAGGTACCGCATCGTGGCATCATACCAAGAGGTGCAAATCTTTCAACCTCTGAGTCCCTACTCTTGTCAATCGGAAGGAGGACTGATTTTGCTGTAGTCATTTTCAAGCCCGCCAGTTGGCCGCATTCCTCAATTATCTCCATAGCCGCCGGTATCGAACTTAGGGGGTTGGTTGTGTGAAGGAGAATATCATCCGCATATAGGCCTAGTTTGTATTCCCGGTCTCCAACTGTAATTCCCTACACCCTTTTATCAAGCCTCAACTTCTGCACCAGTGGTTCAAGGGACAGCACAAATAATATGGCTGATAGTGGGCAGCCCTGTCTGGTTCCTCTTTCCAGTGGAAACCATCTTGAGTAGCCACCATTCACCGCCACAGAGGTCATGGGAGATGAGTATATTGCCTTGATGGCGTGACAGAGTTTGGGGCCAAGACCTATCCAGACTAAGACCCTTTCCAGGAACTCCCAGTCCACTCTGTCGAAGGCCTTTTCGGCGTCAAGCGACAGGAGCATTGGGTCGTCACTCCTCCCCTGTGCCTCATGTATCAGGTGTAGTGTTTTCCTCATTGTATCCGCTCCCTGTCTTCCCATTACAAAGCCGACTTGATCTGAGCGTATTAATTTAGGTAGTTGTGTTTCTAGTCTGGCTGCTATTACTCTCGCGTATATTTTGGCATCTATGTTGAGGAGTGATATGGGACGATACGATGCACAATGTTTTGGGTCTCTACTTTCTTTCGGAATGACCGTTAGGAGGGCCTGGGCAAAGGATGCAGGTACCCGTCCCGTTTCAAAGATATTGTTGGATAGGGTAACTAGGAAGGGGGTGAGGAATGCAGTGAACGTTTTAGAGAAGCTAGGTGTAAAGCCATCATCCCCTGGTGCCTTCCCTGACTTAAGACGCTTGATGGCCTCCGAAACTTTGTCCCCAGTGACCGGTGTGTCGAGGGCCTCAGACTCGAGACGCGTGAGTGTAGGGAGATCTGTCTCTTTGAGGTAAGCTTCTACACTCCCCATTGGGGGAGGAGGGTCGCTGGTATACAAGTCTTCATAAAAGAAGGCAAACGCCTCTTGTATGCGTGTATGCCTTCTGGGGAAGATTCCACTGTGTCTATGAGGGTACCATCCGTCCTCTCTATCGTGTCCACCCATCTTTCTGCCCTTTGTGCACAAAGACTTGCCGCGAGGAGGGCATCAGCTTTATCTCCCTTCTCGTAGTATTTTTGTTAAAGGTATTGTAAGGTGTGAGCTACCTTACCCATTTCCAGGGCTTTTAGCTCCTCCCTTAGATCTTTGGCTTCGGCAAGGTGTCTAGATCTGCTTTGTGGGGATGTCTGTGCTAGGTTCTGTGTTGTCTAGTTTCTTTCTGATGTTAGTCTCCAGTAAGGTGCGTTCTCTCTTCTTACTCGCTCCCTCTCTGAATAGGATCTCGCGCCAAGTGGCCTTTGCCGCTTCCCATACATTTACTTTCATAACTTCACCTGTGTCATTGGTTATGAAGAATTGTTTAATTTCATTTTCTAGTTCCTCCCTAAAAACCACATCTGACCACAGAGTTTCGTTGCACCGCCACTTTGTGTTGCGACGGGCCAGGCCATCCCGGGACTTGTTGAAAAGCCATTCGGTTGTTTTAAGAAGAAATCTCTTTTGACCTTGATTGGGAGCATACATTGTGGCAAGGGTTACCACTGTGTCCTGGATGGATCCCACTATTACCATGGCTCTGCCCTCTGTGTCGGACCAGGAATTTAGGATCTTCATGCGGATGCTCTTTCGGATCAGGATTCCCACCCCAGCTTTTTTGGTGACGCCCGAACTCCAGTAAGCGTGCCCCACCAGACTACTTGGGATCCCGTTCTCGCTGCCCCTCTGTCATTTTCTCTTGTAGGAACATAATATCAATGTTGGACCTCTTAAATTCTCTAGCTACTAGTGAGAGTTTTGTGGGGTAATTTAGACCTTTCACATTGAGTGTGCATATGCGTAGCATGTGGTGTCTAGGTGCAGTCGCCATTGTTACATGTGTGGAATAGCCCAATAAGTGTGTCTGCCTCAATGTCTGTGTTCTAGTTACCTGCCACATGTCTGACTCCTTGCTAATGAGCCGTGTTTTGCTTGGCCCTGTGCGGGCCGATGAGCATTCTTGGTGCTCTGCCGCTAAAAGTTTGAAGTTTGCCTTTCCCTCCCTCCCTCCCTCCCTCCCTCACTCACTCCCTCTTCCTCATCCATTTCCTCAGGCCCTTCGGGTTGCACTGCCCCACCCTCCACTGCCCCCCACCTATACGGCATCCGATTTGACTGGGTTATATTCACCCAGTCGCCCTCGGACCACCAGCGGGAACCGCACCTTGAACGGATCCGATCACATATACATATCGTCTTAACCATGAGCCCCCAACTCCCCCCCTACATTATATAAACATATTAACAAACTGAACCATGTTTCAACCATAGAATCTCAATCATGTGAGTCTGATGTCAGAATCCCAATAAGACATTGTATGGTGAGTTTTTGTTTTATGTTGGTTTTCAATACCACCTCCATCTCTCTTCACCGGACCATCCCCAGTCCTCGATCTCCCCCACCCTGTGTGTGTGTGTGTGTGTGTGTGTGTGTGTGTGTGTCTGTCCCCTTACCATTGTCCATTTCCTGCTTAAATCACCTGGGTTGAGTAGGGCGATGTGAGGTGGGTGACAACCCACCCATCATCTGGTGGTACTCAGTGAGTGTCCATCCGACGTTTTCAGTGCTTTTAGATAGCCAGATGTTCCCTTTTTCCCGGTCAGTGCCTCAGTTCACAAAGGCCTGCTGTCATTCTTCAGTGGTAGGTTGTAATTTGAGAATCACCTTTGATTCCGTGTTATCTTACTCCGGCATTGCCGTCCAAAGTTTCTTTGCGAGAGAAATGATTGGATTAGTGACAGAGTCAATGTTCCATGTCCGGGGTGGTGTTCATCCTCCTAAATAGGTCTGCGATGCAATTGGAGATATCTCTCTCGGAAATTAGTTTTGTCTTCGTTTCGTCCCATTTGAATGTCAGTGAGTATGGATAGCCCCACCAGTATCTTATGTCCTTGTCTTTGAGTAGTTTAGTGATTGGAAGACATTTTCTTCTCAGTGCCAGTGTGAGGGAGGATAAATCTTGAAAGATGACAATAGCCGTTTCCCCCATCGAGATCTGCGGTGTGAGCCTGGCATTTTCCAGAATTCAAGCCCTGTCTGCATAGTTGTGAAACCAGGCTAGTACTGTTCTCGGGCCACCTGTTTTGCCCCCAGCTCGATGGATCCAGTCAAATTTGGGCTCATCTACTGTGTCATCTTTGAAGAGTAGCTTCAGGATATCGTGTAGAGCTTTTTTGAGGTGTGATTCGGATTCCCCCTCGATCTCCGGAATGCCAAATACACGTATGTTGTTGCGACGTTCTCTATTTTCTAAGTCGTCGACCTTTAAACAGATTTCTTCTTCCTTGTGTTCAATTTCTGCAAGACGTTGGTCTATCTGCATTTCCAGTGTGCTCGATGAGGTTTGATTATGTTCGACCTCCTCAAGCCTCTCCTCCATTTTATCGATTCTATTTGTGATTTTGTCAATCTTGCTCCCTATGTCTGCTCTCATTCCCTTCATTTCAGTGAGGAGGTCAGCGATATCTGCCCTGGTTAAAGCTGCCTCTGGTCCTTTGGATGCCATGCTAGTGCAGTCAGTCTGCGGTGTGTTGGGGGCTTGGGACAACTTGTACTTTGCCAACTTCTGCTTGGCGTCCATAAATCTGGGGGGGGCACTGGCGGACTGGTAGATGTAACTCTGGCTACTGCCAGACGGGTCCAGAGCGAGCCTGGGAAAGGGCTGGACGAAGGTTCATGTCGCAGTAGAGACCCTTTGGGTATGGCCTATCGACCTATTGATTTCTGAACACAATTTATGGGATGTGTCTTACGAATTCAGAGTTTGCGGATGGGATTCAGTGCCAGGGGGACTCCGAATGGAGAGCGTGGATGATCTTTTCGCCGTTCACTCTGGGATCATATGCGTCCTTCGGTGTGTTATGATAGATGAGGTTGCTGTGAAGAGGATTTGAAATCTCGATCAGCTGAATCAATGACACACCTGGTACGTCCAAGGAGGGCACACGCCCCAGGTCCTGGGGGCCCAACCCTCTGATCTCCAGTTGTCCAGTAGGGTTTCAGAGCATTCCTTGCAGACCGACTCGGCATGTAACCGGAAGCTGGAGATTCACCAAAAGGTCCCGTCTGTCTTCCCGTATCTGATTTTGAAATGTGGGGGGGGGGCACGGGGCACCACGATCTTTCCAGCGCCCTTTATGGGGTGCTATGTGACCCTGTTACCCTTCCGTGTGGTCGTCGGAGTGGGTATGGGAGAGTCGGGTGCGTGCCGTGCCCTGTGAGCGCGTCCTGTGTTTTATATTTGCAGGACCTGGATCTCATGCGTACCAGGGTCTGTGGGTGCCATGTTTGGGCTATGGCGGTGCTGCTGACCCACCGTCCAACTTCTTTGTCCCCGTGTAGGTGGGTGGGGGGGATTGGGAATGGGAGGCTTTGCAGCATTTACTTACTGCGTGTGCTCACCACCTGCTCCGACTGCTTTGGTTGTGTAGTGATGGCGCCGGCTCGACGGGTACCTCCGATCACACGCCCTGGGCCTCTGGAAGGCGCGCTGGTCTGGTCTCCGAAGCCGTTCAGTGGGTTAGGGGCGCACCGGCTGTCCTGGCCGACTTCCAATCTTGCTACGTGGGCTGGATGGCTTCTGCCCGCTGCCTTCCTCTGATTTGCGAGCCCTCCAGGTACCGCCGGTTTCAGTTTGCGAGCACCCGTGTGAGGCCGGCGCATTGGTGTCCTGGGGGCCCTCCTTTGCTACTTCAGAACTTCTGGATAGGCTTTGCGGGGGGGTGGCGCGGGACAGGCGTGGTGATGGGACACTTTCCTGCGTTGGAGGGCGGCCTCGTTTCCAACACAGGGCCTGTATGAAACTCCGGCGGGGCAGCGGGAAGGGTTACTTTCACTTTCTGGTTGCGTGGACACCCGTTCTGTTCAGTCGGTTGTTTCTGGGTGAATTCTTTGCCGTTTTTTCGCTGAATTTTCTACTGCCAGTAGGGGACACGTTCATGCAGCTCGGTGCCAGTTCCCAGTCGTGGGGGGGGTCCTAGAAGTGGGGGCTCAGACCTCTTCAGGGACCATTGAGAGACAAGCTCACACGGCGCATGACTGCATCTGTGCGCCACCTGGCGGCCGATGAGGAGTTGGTTTTTAGGTCGAGTAGCGCTGACTCTGTGCCATGGTGTGGACGAAAACCGGACTGTCTCTTGCCTAGGTTGTTGTGCAGGTCAAGGTAGGCTGGTATCTGTAGATAAGCAGCCTTGTCCAAGATTTTCAGCAAGCATAGCACTATTGTGATTGGCCTGTAGTTATTAGGCAAGTCTGGGTCTAGGGTGGGCTTTTTTAGCAGTGGGGGAACCCAGGCTTCCTTGAGAGAGGAGGGTACTGAGCCGGTGGCAAATGATGCATTGATAAAGGTTGCCATGAACGGCGCTAGGGACTCAGCGCAGTCTTTGATTATGTTTGCTGGACAGATGTCCCCTTTACAGAGTGAGGGTTTTATTTGTTTCATAATGAGTAAGACCTCAGGAGCGGTTACCTTTCTAAAGGTAAATGGTGGCGGTGGGTTGCTATTATGTTGGTTAGGGGAGGTTTGTGTTGTGGGGGGACTTGGGTAGATTGTCTAGGTTGGCTTTGATTTTCTTTTGGAGTAGGTCTATTTTTTCAAGCATAGCCTTCTGATTGTCCTTACACCATTTCTCATCTTTGACAGTTTGATGTTTGGACGTGGGAGGTATGACTAGCTTTGAAATGTGTGCGCTTCTCTTCATGGGTCTGGCTAATGTTTTCTGCTATGGGGGTGAATGTTTTCATCCTTGTGAGTTGGCCAATTAGATTTCGAGGCCTAATGTACTGTGTTCAGTTTAGTGTAAAGGGTTACTGTCATTCATTATTATTAATACTCTTATGTTTCTCTAATATTATTTGCCGGTGTTTTCACTAGAGTCACAGGGTTATGTTCATAAAATGAATGCACTATGGTGCACTAAAGCATGGCTACTTGTGCTTTGATGGACCTACACAAGGGATTCTCTTTGTGTGTCTGTGTGGCAGCTGGCTTCCACGCGGTGTGCTCATTCTACTGGGATTTTCACAGCTGTACCTTCACACGTGTTTCGGGTGCTGTATGTGTTCTCCAATGTTGCGGTACTCTACAGCATACTCGTACTGCCCCAGATTCGTCCTATTCGAACCCCCCAAGGTATTTCTGACTCTTATTCATATTCTTGATGTTGCCAATCGTACACAATTCTGAGTATCCATATTTCACACATATCCCTTAAACCTTCTCCACATCTGGCATAATCCCAGGGGGTGCATTTTAAGTAACTGGTTGGCCAATCGGATTTGGTGTTTAAATAGCACTCTAAGTAGTTAACTTGATCAGGGGGTGGTGATGAAAGTGAGCATCCCCAAAAAAGGCATTTAAACTCTACAATGGGAGTCAATAATGGACACACCCCAGCAGGGATTGATTCCAAGACCAAGTGCGGGTGAAGTATAAAAGGCTTTATCTAAATCAATATGGGGCATGCAGAGGCCTCTGCAAACTCCGAGAGCGCTCTTCCAGATGATAGAAAGACATTCATATTTATTACAAAAACACATCATTGGTGAGGTAAGCTATAGGGGGCACATAATCGTGGGGATTGGCTGGTGAAGACTAGCTGCTATGTACGATGTAGGTGCAGCGCTCCATGATTGGCAGAGATCCACGTGGTGGCAGCGCAGGGTGCTCGGGTCAGCTGGGCTCGTGGGGGTGGAGTATCCGGTCACGAGCTGTTCGAGTTGATACATCGCGGCTGCACTAACATTTTGCCACACATGCTCCTTAATAACAAACTTCTACTTCAATCTGTCATCTGAATCCTACAAGTTGTTTATCTAACATCACAAAAGAAATGGCATGTAACTCTGGGTCTTCTCAATACATCATCATCAAGTCATTGTTAACAGAGAGGGGCAGGTTCATGAGCCCAGGTGTCTTGTCAGGGGGCATGAGTCGGGGTACCTTTATCATTCTACTTTGTTAGATGTAGTAAGAGACATTTTTATAGTGTGTTAGTACAAGAGTGAATAACTGCCACCATGGCCAGTCAAGGTTGGGGTGAACTGAAATACCATTGGGTCAAGGGGGCACATAGCTGGTACATCAAGAGGTGGCGGCATGTGGGGCCTTGTTACTCATAATTCTTCCAACCAGAGTGTGGAGGTACACAGTGATTTTATGGTGGCGTCGGATATCAGGGGATATGGCGGAAGGTAAATACCTTGTGCGGGTTCAGCAGGAAAGAAAGCAAGGAGGTGTAGCTGTGTTATTCTACCATCAATAAACCAGAGACCTTCAATCCCCAGGCGGGCCTTGGAGGGAGGAGGATGGGGGCTGAGTATGCAGCTTTCCAGGGAAAGGGGGAGATGGCCTTGTAGCTTCTCGTGCGTCTAAGTTACAGGGTTGCATGCACCTCATTATAAAATGAGAAACTGAGGTAGGCCAGTACAATTGCATGCATACATATATATCAACGATCATGTGGGCTTATGAACACTATTTGTATTACACTTTTTCGTATTTCATAGGTACCCTATTTGCAGAATCAATGAAAGGTTTTGTTAACATCACATCATTCATAGTTTTGCATTTCGGTGCGGGGGCACATGGGGGAAAGCTAGCATAGAACATGAGGTAGAACCAGGTTGGTGTATACATCAGCATCAGTGAAAATCTACAACATTCTACTTATGATCAGACTTGTGTACATGCTCAAGGGTTAAATAATTACTTTAAACAACATTTCATTGATTAAAAAAAAGGTGGTGCTTATCACATTAAAAGACTCATGTATGTTGCAACACTTAATTGTTTACTTGTAAACTTGCGTGTTTTACGGGAAATCATATTGTGCATAGGGATTTTACACATTGCTTTTTAAATATTGCGCAGCAACAATGACCCTTGGTTAGTAATGACAAATTCGAATATACATGTTTGATAACCTTACATGTGGGTGTTCTGGGATGGGCAAAGGTTGTCCCATTTTAATATGAACAATCAACCACATGGACTTGAGGCTGTTTCATCCTCCTTGCAAATGGCTTGGCAGCATGGATAAAACTGGGTGGCACACGGGCTTAACATTCATGTCTGATACTTCATACGGGGAACAGGGTTGGGGGTTATTCACAACATATATTATAGGTGCAGGGGTTTGCGAGGAGACGGGACATGTTTTATAGAGGCAGCTTTATTTTTCTCAGACCCCAGCTTAAGGTCCGGTCACCATCAGGTCAATGATATTCTGCGGAAGGTGAAAGATAGTTGCTCGTAAGAACAGGCCTTCAGCGGAGCCGCCATGGGGAGGAGGGTGAGGGGAGTGCTGGCTCGCTGTGCATGGTCGGGTGGGGGAGAGCTGCAGCCCTGCAGGCCGCTTGTGTCACTGAGGCCTAGATTGTTGTACTCAAAATGGAGTCTGTGTATCACAAAATAGAGTCTGTATCATGCTATAGGGTGAGCCGTGCAGACTCATGCGTCGGCCCGCAGCCATCCCACATCCCGGGCCCAGGTTCATAGATGGCTGCCGGCGATTCATAGGCCCCACGTAGGTGAGAAATGTAGGGGGAGGAGGGTCCTAAATACCTTTCCTCCCCTACAGTGACCAAAGGGTTGCTCAACTGTTTTGACAGCTTTCATCTTTCCAATGAGTAGTGGCACTACCTGTCATAGCTTCAAGGAGGTTATTTATATTTCCATGGGACAAACAACAAGTTACAATTATTTGATAAGTACACCAGAGTATTATTAAAAGAACAAGGATAGGAAACACAACTCGGAAAAAGGTTGTGAGCCACTGTGGAATCCATGATGTAAGAACTGTTAACCAGTCATCGTCCTTGACAATTCCTCCTGCTCTGTCCATGTCTGTTGTCACCATGGTCCTCTGTTTTATCGCAAGAGTCAAAGATCTGTTGTCTGCATCGCTGGGAGACATGTAGGTGCAGCGGGTGATTCCTATTTTCCTGCAGACTCTGCCCTCCATTGCTGTTAGTAGATCAAGCACCATTTCATTTTGTAGTACCATGAGCCTGAGGGTATTAAGTTCCTCAGAGAATGCACTGAGACCATTTCCTGTGGCATTAGAGAGCACCATAAAGTTCCAGCAGATGATCTGGATCCATTTTGAATTGGTAGCAGTCTGTATCCCTGGAGCTAGCAGCGAGGCGAATAACACCTCCGTTTTGGGGAAAAAATGGTACCGCACAGGTACCTACCCGAAGGCTTCTTCAGCTCCTTTTGAAAAATACCTAGACCATTTCCTTCTTTGCACCCTGGGTGAGTTCATTTGTCCTACAACTGTTGGGGCTGTTCAGGGGACTGGGATCCTCCTTTGGGCAATTGTACATTCTTCTCAGGTATCAACATCACCGGGGCATGCAAAGTTACCAACGAGCAAAGGCCATTCCGTGATGGTGGTTAGTAGAAATACACCTCAGTGCCACACTGCCACAGGAAATCCACGATGGTGGCGGTGCCTTCGCTTAATGCTGGCATCTGGTATGTTCGGTTGCAATTACTGTTGGTGCCACCAGGCGCACCCTCTTTGCCTCTGAAACAAAATGAAGATAGAGTGAGTTGCTGTACTTTTATAGGTTGATCATGTTGATGCAGACTTAATAACATGTAGTGGCCACACATCTATAGCTTTAATCTGTTTGCTTCATTTCTTCTTATGTAAATACGAGTCCCTGGACATTAAATAATGCCTGCCCCTCACCCATTTCTTGTTCCAAAATTTTGCACCTTCTATAATCATCTGTGGTTTTGCTGGACAGTGTGCATCTTCATATCTTACCATCCCTCCACACATCTTTGGATCTCTCTTCCACTTTTACTCGAATTGTGTTTCCCTGGAATTGCCCTTGCAGCCAGAAAATTATCAAATGTGCTAAGCACTGTGCCTCTAAAGTCGGCACTCCCTGATATAAGAAAGGTCTGGGGGTGCCAACCACATGTCGAATAAGCCCACATATATAACATGATTTGTTTACTTGGGCCCTACTAATGGCTTTCATGAGGTCATACCACCCATTGGTACCCTCTCAATGATGTTCATCGAATGTTATTCACTTCTTCACTCGGATGCCGTTTATGCTGGTCATGAGGTTATTTCTAAGTATAGCTACAGTCTCTATCTTTCCATCATTATTATGCTTGGTACCTCTAAAACCTAACTTTAGCAGTTTCATTAAAGGAAAGGAAAGGAGAGAGAAAAACAGCACATCCCTATAGACTTATTATTAAAATTTCTACAATTATTTTCTTTAGCTTTTTGCATATCAATTGCTGGACTTTTTCTGTTGTGCCCAAAAGGCTTCATTCTCATCTTTTACATGTTCTATAGTTCAATACTAATACTCAGCTTTCATTGTTGCTCCTTTGTGTGAGTCCCAATGTCTGTTGATCATGAAAGTTGTGGTGCTGTGCGTGTGTATTTGTGCACATCTGTAAGGTGAACCAAGACATGATGATCTTTCAGCTTGGCTGCAATTGCTGTTGCCTTTTCCACCTCACAGGGACCATTGAATTTAGGCTCATTCTATCTTCTCACTTGCTGTCTGATGTAGACTTGTTCTCCTGTTTGTAGCTGAAGAGGCTCCTAGGTTGCTGTGTTGTACTGATCAGTTGGGGCCCTTTTGCACGCTTTGATGTCTTTCTGTAAAGAAATTAACTTTGTACAGGTTGACATATTCTTAAGATATTCATTGAATTCTTCTCCCAATAAATCGGAACGTGGGTGTGCATCAGGCACGGTTTGTGGGGGCACAGCCGGGGCACGCATTCTCCTTCCTGTCACTACCTAATGGGGTGCAAGGTGATGGTCCTTGCCAGGCTGATTACACAAACTGATCAGGGTCAGGCAGTATCGCCGGCTTCTTTTAAGAGTATCGCAGAGTTTAGCTAGCTTTAGTTTAGCACACAATTCATCCTGTCCACCATCCCGTTTGCTTGTGGGTGGTAAGCGGTGCTGAGCTAATGACTTATCCCTAACAGTCTGTAACTTCTCCTAGGATCTCGTTCACAAAGTGGGGCCAATTATTGGCTCTCAAACCACGCATATACCCCACCTGGGGAATATCTCCCTCACTAAAAACCAAGCAGCAGATTTAGCATCTGCATGGACACAAGGTCCGGCCTCTATCTAGTAGGAATATGGGCATGCTACCACTAGTACATGACTATGTATTGCATCGGTTCACCATATTAATATACTCCATATTAATCGAGTTCCTTGAATGGCCCTGTGGTACAAGGCAATGTTGCCTTCAATGTCTTGAGTGTGTGTCCTGGATGAAATTTGTGGCATGTGTTGCCACAAACTTGTGGACATGTTCGGCCAGATTAGGTAAAAACCTGTCCTCACTGACTTCGGCAACAATGTGCTGCTTAGCTGCTCTAGGGCAATGTTAAGTAGCTCTATAGGCATTATTACCTTACCTGGGCTGTTATGTCTACATATGATGTTCATGGGTTGACTGTGTATGACTTCCTTTCACCCATAATGCTTTTTCCTCTGCTGGGGCTCTCTCCTGAAACGCAATTGTGTTCCTTTGATAATGCACTGCAGGCTTCTCTTCCCTGCTATACTGCTGTAACAGGCGTTTGACATTCCTCTGCAAAGGGCATATAAGCTGCCTGCTTGGCAGCTGCATTTCCATGCTAAATGAAATCTTTCCCTTTGGAGTGCACCATCTGACCTTTGTAACTTCTTCTCTTCCACCTCAATGAACCTGAGTGTACTATAAATGTCGTGTAGGCAGAATCGGTGTGTATGGTAACATTTTCATAAGATGATATTTCTAAGGCTTCTATGAGTGCTACAAGTTCTGCTGTTTGAACTGAATAATGAGCAGGTAGTCTCTGTTGCATCACTATTTGGAAATCTCCCTCTTTATCCTATACATATTTCACAACTGCTGCGTCTGTACGTCTCTGACCACTCTCCAGGTCTATGCTTGATAACCCATCTTCATAAAACATTTTTCCTGTGTCAAGGGGGTGTTCACTCACTCTGCTTTATTTGTCTGGTTCTCCTTCATATACTGTGCAGTCATGGACTTTGTCTTGATGATGTATGTTGCTGGGTTACCTGTGTGACACCTCACTATGGTGATGGCTGAATTTGTCAAATTTACCTCATGCTCACTTATTCTCTGTGTGGTGAGCGTTAATTTATTTCTCTCTAAAATGGAAAATACTGCATGCTCAACGTGCAAAGTGAGTGGACATCCCATAACTATGGTGGCAGATTTCTGTACAGCAAATTCTGTGGCTTCTTATGCTTGCTCACATGGGAAATGGCCTTGCATTACTAGATTCAAAAGACCACTATAGCATATTAAAGGCTTGTGTTTCTGTGATGATCGTTGTGCGAGTACTGCTGCCATGAGGTGTCCATTTGAGTGTGAGGATAGAAAGAATGGATTTTTATAATCTGGGGTTGTTAGGACTGGTGCACTGCTGATTGCTCTTTTTAGGTCTTCAAAACATTGTCATCTCTTCTGTCCATGCAAGTGTTCCTTTAATTTTGTATGATTCCTTGTGTGCCTGCAATATGGCTCCAAAGTCGAATACCCATGTTCGGCAATAATTGCATCTCTCGGATTGTTTCAGGTTGTGGTGTGCTCCTCACTGACGTGGCTCTGTCTGGGCTTATCTTTCTTCTGCTGATGATAGGATCTGTCCCAAGTACACCACTTCTTTTTGGTAGTATTGCAACTCGTCTCTGTCGGCATTGTACCCTTTATCTGCAAGTATTGTCAGTAGTTTTACGGTGTCCTTTCTGCACTGCTCTTCTGTTGTGCTGTACACTGTAAGTAACTCATGGTAGCAACAGTAAAGACAGGCAACACAAGTGATCACAATTCAAGGGTGTTTATGAAACTGTAAATGCATGGTGGAAAAACGCCTAACCTAAACCTAAATCTAAGATTGGGAGCAAGCATCGACCATCAAATGAAAATAAGGCAGTTCTTGTGGTGTCTTGTCAAAGTAAAAGGCCTATACTAAAACAAAAAAACTATTGCCAATTCCTTACAGATAATTACAAAAAGTGTGTGGAATAGGGTTTCAAATAAAGAAAGAAGTGTTCACAAATAATAAGTCAGGATGTGATTGCCAGGGTTCTTCCTTCCCTGGGTTGTGTGCACGGGACAAGGTGGATTTTCTGAGCACATGGTTAAGTCTCTTTTCAACAAAAGTCTGTTGCCTTCGAGGCCTGATATTCTCAACAAACACACAGTTCTGTTGCACAAATGCTTTGGGTGATGGCTTTACCCCTGGGTCCCCCTCTTTGGGCGCAGACCTCGCCCAAGTTGCTTTCAATCAAACAACTGAACCGTTCCTTTCTCAATGAACTTTGGGTGATGTCTTTTCACTCCTGGACTCGGATCCCAAATGACAAGGGGGACACTTCCCTTCCCTTTGTCTTGCAATACTTCCTGGTTCACGAATCTTAATGTCTTTTGAAAGTTCAAATTAGCCATTGGCTGCTTTTCATTTAACGCAGTTCGGTTTCTTATCGATACTACTCTCGACTCACTGGTTGTGATTAACCACTTTGCTTTCTTTATCCTTCGAGGCAAGGTTGGTACCACAGAGAACACTGTCTCTCCCTGGCTTGGTTATCAGCGTTGGACGGTCTTGCATACCATTGATATCTGCTGCAACACACGCTGGCTATTGTTTGCAGACTTATTATTCCTTCTGCGTAGGTTCCACAGGCCTTAGAAGCAAAATGCAAGGTTGATTCTCTCCTTGTCACCCCCTCGGCCTGTGCCATTTTTCTCCTCCTCTTGAACTTCCATGCTGAGTTATCTCTTACGTTGTGCAATCTGCCTTGCTCGTCCTGTGCTCTTGTGCTTCATCTTTTGTCCATGTTGGGAAGGGAAAGGCCAACAGGTGTGTGTGATTCTGTGCAATTTACTGACTTTGCCTGACCCTTGTATTGGGACGGATAGGGTAAACAGCTCTGGTGTTAGTCTGTTGTCTTTTGTGTTGTGCAAAAGTATTTGTGTGGGAAAAATGGGGGCTTATTGTTTTGGAATATCCTACGTGGTAGGCTGGGGAGAAGGTGTTGAAGGAAGGGGGGATACCGCGTCTCACCTGTCGGTGTCCCACTCCCCAAGGACCCCCCGATCCAGGTGATCCTCCCTCACTGGCCCACCACCCCCGAACTAGATCCAATACCGATGGCCATGTCCTGGCCACCTGGATGACGGATCCCTGGGGACTAGCTAGGGAGACACCTTCGGGTTTCTCACAACACCACCAAGTCAACTACATATTATAGAACTGCACTGGTCATGTTGGATGTTTCTCAAGTCCATCTGAAGGACCCTGTTAAAAAACACTGCGGGATTTGCAGTACCCTTGGGGCAAACAAGTGTGCTGTAATCTATTTCCACGATATGAAAACGCGGGTGGTCAAGTATTCCGGGTCTGGATGCAGTGGTATGGTGAATGCGTTGTTGAGATCTATAAATAAACTGCATCAGCGGGTATGTTAAGCAATATTGATGCAGGGTTTGGCACTAGCAGATATTCTGCTTCCACAATATCGTTCAGATTCTCCACGACGATCCATTTGCCTTCTTCAGGAGATATATAGTCGTGTTGCATGGTGCGTATGAAGGCACTAAACTGCCTTGGTCAAGTAGTGCTTTGATGGTGTCATACATGCCCTCATCTTTGGACAATGGGTACTGCTTTACTCTAGGGAGTATGGCATCTGCTTTCAATTTGATTTTAACTGCTCCTATGATGATCAGTCTGCTTACATCATGTGGGTCACTAGTCCATAGTCGACTAGGCACTTGGGCTAAATCCTCGTGCATTTGTGATGGTGTTGTTGCGGCTGTCAATATTGTCTGTGGTACTTCCATATGCTGTATTACCATATGACTGGGTATGTTGATTTCAAAAACTATTTCTCCATCTGTATCCATGTTTGGAAATAGTTGTTCATCTCTTAGTTGCAGTGTGGCGTATATGCATAGTACTGTTCTCTACTCCATCCCCTCCTCATGATCACTGCCGTAATGTGAAGACTGTTCCTGGGGCTTCCTCGTGCTGCACTGCTGGTCTAAATATAAATTCTACTGCCAGGTGAAATATTACATTTTGCACAACTGATAACCAACCAATCAAAATGGTGACTGCATATGTGAATAGCGCATTGTGTAATGGTAATGCTCGTATTCTGTTTGTGCTGCACAGTGCCTGTATTGCTATGGCTATTCTGTTGAAATGCATCCCTGGTGTGGAGCACACGATTCCTCTGTCAGTGAATAAAATGGTCATATTTAGCTTCTGAAGGAGATCTGGTATTTCTGTACTGTACAATAATGGTGTGACTATCTTGTGAGTCCCAATAGTGAGGGGTAAGTCTATGGTGAAATTTGCCCCAGAAATGCCTTGAGTGTCCATGCTGTTGTTTGTCAATGGAAACTGCCCTTCCCTTTTGCAAGATCAGGTGGCTCCGGTGTCAGGGTGTGCCATGATGCAGATGCAGCAGCAAGCTAAAGGCAGTAGCCTTAGCAGAGATGGATGGCGAAGCAAGCACATTTCTCTACCTAAACAAACTAAGGAAAGTCTGAGTCAGTAAGTTCAACTTGAAGGTCTGTCTGTGTCCAAAACCTATAATTACCCTCACAACTAAAGCTACACACTGTGTAGGGATGTCAACAACAAAAGAAATAGTGTTCCAAATAAAGTCCTGAGCTTCTTCCAGCTCTTGGCTTACTTTACAGCTTTCCTTTCCCAAGTTCAAACAACAGTTCCTCAAAGGCTCAGGGTTCCCTTCCTCAAGAAGACAACACAGTTCACCAGGTATTTCATTTCCCTTCCCCAAGATGGTAGCTTGTCCAGCTTTCCAACTCCCAATTAGTTCCAGTGTCTTGATACTCAAAATGAATTTCAGATCAACTTTTAACTCTATGAATATTTTACAAAGGATGCAATCTATTTTCGTAAGTGAAGATTTGGTATGTGCATTCTCCTTGGCTTTTCAGACAGGGCATCCTCGGTCTAGGCAAAGTTGTCGGACCACAAGGTCCACCCATCACAGGTCACGCAACCGATATCACTTGGCTTTCTTTCCCACAGGTTTCTCTATCTCTACACCTGTACTCTGGTTCACATTCACTTTGGTTTCTCCTTGCCAGTCTTCTGGTTTTGCCACAATGTGTTCTTCCATAAAATTCACTCCATGGCTTGACTTTGCCACAATGTGTTTTTCCACACCATTCACTCTGTGGTGCTCATACTTCCAAAATCTTTAACAATGATCATACTGATTTTCCACTTTATTCAGTATGATTAGTTCTTTGTCTTTCATTATTCATTATGTGATTTTCGCCCATACTTGCATTCCTTTCTTATTGTATAGTTTATTCATTTATATGGCACTCGGAGCTCTCCGGCATATGGGCGCATTACAAGTTACATAGGATACAGGTATTGTACATCAAATACATTTACATAATTTTATCTCCCTATGCATAATATACAGTTTCATAGTATACATTATTTACAATTTCTTACTGTGAGGATGCCATCATCAAAGCTTCCCTTCAATTTGGTATTCTATAATGATGTATTCATTTTCTTTCACTTAAAGTTCAACATGCTTGTATTGTTCAATAAAACCCCTCACTTTGGGTTAATTTTCAATTGTGCATATATTTCTGTTCATCCGGCAGTCACATCTGCCCTGTAGTAGCCCCAGGAGTATGAGTGTTCTTTCTGATTCACTCACTGGTCCTTGGGGCTCCTCCGGGCGTCTTCTCTCTCAGGTCTCTGTCTTTGTTTGCAAGCAGCGCTCGCTCTTCGGAAGTCTTGCTGTGGGTTGCT